>NC_140589.1:1370402311-1371030198 GCF_964204655.1 Triturus cristatus
GGACCGGCTTTGGGTTCATAACCCTCATCAGCCAGGCAATCTTGAATCCAGTGGCAAAGTGAGCAAGTGACCCACGTCTGGGCATACCCTGCCAACTTAGAGTAAACAAAGCAAAACCAAAGGGGATGATGGACGGAGTGTTGAACATTGCAAATACTCACCCCCAGTCAACTTATCTGGGTTTAATCCATCATGATTCTTTAGCTCACTCCTGCCACCCCAGTTCAGACATGGCCATATGCAAATCAGTCTGACCCTGTGCCTCATGGGAACAGTCCAGCCCGAACTGCCAAGCCATGTCTTCCCTGGACCGGAAAAAAGCATCCTGGGACCGGTTTCGGGTTCATAACCCTCATCAGCCAGGCCTTCTTGAATCCAGTGGCAAAGTGAGCAAGGGACCCACGTCTGGGCATACCCTGCCGACTTAGGGTGAACAAAGCAAAACCAAAGGGGATGATGACGGAGTGTTGAACATTGCAAACACTCACCCCCAGTCAACTGATCTGGGTTTAATCCATCATCATTCTTTAGCTCACTCCGCCACCCCAGTTCAGACATGGCCATATGCAAATCAGTCTGACCCTGTGCCTCATGGGAACAGTCCAGCCCGGCATGTCTTCCCTGGACTGGAAACAAGCATCCTGGGACTGGCTTTGGGTTCATAACCCTCATCAGCCAGGCAATCTTGAATCCAGTGGCAAAGTGAGCAAGTGACCCACGTCTGGGCATACCCTGCCAACTTAGAGTAAACAAAGCAAAACCAAAGGGGATGATGGACGGAGTGTTGAACATTGCAAATACTCACCCCCAGTCAACTTATCTGGGTTTAATCCATCATGATTCTTTAGCTCACTCCTGCCACCCCAGTTCAGACATGGCCATATGCAAATCAGTCTGACCCTGTGCCTCATGGGAACAGTCCAGCCCGAACTGCCAAGCCATGTCTTCCCTGGACCGGAAACAAACATCCTGGGACCGGTTTCGGGTTCATAACCCTCATCAGCCAGGCCTTCTTGAATCCAGTGGCAAAGTGAGCAAGGGACCCACGTCTGGGCATACCCTGCCAACTTAGGGTGAACAAAGCAAAACCAAAGGGGATGATGACGGAGTGTTGAACATTGCAAACACTCACCCCCAGTCAACTGATCTGGGTTTAATCCATCATCATTCTTTAGCTCACTCCGCCACCCCAGCTCAGACATGGCCATATGCAAATCAGTCTGACCCTGTGCCTCATGGGAACAGTCCAGCCTGAACTGCCAAGCCATGTCTTCCCTGGACCGGAAACAAGCATCCTGGGACCGGTTTCGAGTTCATAACCATCATCAGCCAGGCCATCTTGAATCCAGTGGCAAAGTGAGCAAGGGACCCACGTCTGGGCATGCCCTGCCAACTTAGGGCGAACAAAGCAAAACCAAAGGGGATGATGGACGGAGTGTTGAACATCACCCCGAGTGGGAAGGGTATGCCCAGACGTGGGTCTTGTGCTCTCCATGCCACTGGAATCAAGCTATCCTGGCTGAAGAGCGGTGAAACCCCGAAACCGGTCCTAGGATGCTTGTTTCCAGTCCAGGGAGGACTTGGCTTGGCAGTTCGGGCTGGACTGTACCCATGAGGCACAGGCTCAAGACTGATTTGCATATGGCTGGGTCAAACTGGAACGGCATGGTGAGCAAAAAAACGATGGATTTAGTCCCAGATCTCTCTACTGTAGTAAATGTATGACATTGCTCTGCATTCTGACCATCAACTGTTGTTTTTGTATTTGTCACCCCGAGTGGAAAGGGTATGCCTAGACGTGGGTCCCGTGCTCTCCATGCCACTGGAATCAAGCAATCCTGGCTGAAGAGGGGTGAAACCCTGAAACCGGTCCTAGGATGCTTGTTTCCAGTCCAGGGAGGACCTGTCTTGGCAGTTCGGGCTGGACTGTACCCATGAGGCTCAGGATCAAGACTGATTTGCATATGGCTGGGTTCAACCTGGATAGGCATGGTGAGCAAAAAAACGATGGATTCAGGCCCAGATCCCTGTACTGGGGTGAATGTATGACTTTGTTCTGCATTCTGTCCATCAACTTTTTTTTTGCGTTTGTCACCCCGAGTGGGAAGGGTATGCCCAGACGTGGGTCCCGTGCTCTCCATGCCACTGGAATCAAGCTATCCTGGCTGAAGAGGGGTGAATCCCTGAAACCGGTCCTAGGATGCTTGTTTCCAGTCCAGGGAGGACCTGTCTTGGCAGTTCGGGCTGGACTGTACCCATGAGGCACAGGATCAAGACTGATTTGCATATGGCTGGGTTCAACCTGGATAGGCATGGTGAGCAAAAAAACGATGGATTTAGGCCCAGATCTCTGTAGTGGGGTGAATGTATGACAGTGTTTTGCATTCTGTCCATCAACTGTTGTTTTTGCGTTTGTCAGCCCGAGTGGGAAGGGTATGCCCAGACGTGGGTCCCGTGCTCTCCATGCCACTGGAATCAAGCTATCCTGGCTGAAGAGGGGTGAAACCCTGAAACCGGTCCTAGGATGCTTGTTTCCAGTCCAGGGAGGACCTGTCTTGGCAGTTCGGGCTGGACTGTACCCATGAGGCACAGGATCAAGACTGATTTGCATATGGCTGGGTTCAACCTGGAATGGCATGGTGAGCAAAAAAACGATGGATTCAGGCCCAGATCCCTGTACTGGGGTGAATGTATGACATTGTTCTGCATTCTGTCCATCAACTGTTGTTTTTGCATTTGTCACCCCGAGTGGGAAGGGTATGCCCAGAAGTGGGTCCCGTGCTCTCCATGCCACTGGAATCAAGCTATCCTGGCTGAAGAGGGGTGAAACCCCGAAACCGGTCCTAGGATGCTTGTTTCCAGTCCAGGGAGGACCTGGCTTGGCAGTTCGGTCTGGACTGTACCCATGAGGCACAGGGTCTAGACTGATTTGCATATGGCTGGGTTCAAACAGGAACGGCATGGTGAGCAAAAAAACAATGGATTTAGACCCAGATCTCTGTACTGGGGTGAATGTATAACATTGTTCTGCATTCTGTCCATCAACTGTTGTTTTTGCATTTGTCACCCCGAGTGGGAAGGGTATGCCCAGACGTGAGTCCCGTGCTCTCCATACCACTGGTATCAAGCTATCCTGGCTGAAGAGGGGTGAAACCCCGAAACAGGCCCTAGGATGCTTGTTTCCAGTCCAGGGAGGACCTGGCTTTGCGGTTCGGGCTGCACTGTACCCATGAGGCTCAGGGTCAAGACTGATTTGCATATGGCTGGGTTCAAACTGGAACGGCATGGTGAGCAAAACAACAAGGGATTTAGGCCCAGATCTCTGTACTGGGGTGAATGTATGACATTGTTCTGCATTCTGTCCATCAACTGTTGTTTTTGGATATTTCATATAAGGTCACATCTCTCTGTGGTAGTGCTGAGCCTTGCAACATGGTCCATATATAGGAGTATGACTTGCTGTTACATTCTAATGCACAGCAGAGTGATGTAGGCTACTGGAAACAAGAAAATGAACACATAGATGCACACATGAGTAGAGATTCCTTAGTACAATACAATGCTCAATAATGTAAACAGTGCATGGTACAGTGTTTGCACATTTATATATGGCAGGTTGCCAGAACCCCCATCAGAGTGCCACGGGGCAAGCAGGAGATACTGGGTCCAACCTTGGAGGTTGAGACCTTTTACTCCTGCTGTCTCGAGGTTCGAACTACAATAGGTCCTGAACAACTGGGCCAATTATCCCTTCAGCACTTGACTCTCAGTGGTAATGAGGGTCTAGCAGTCCAAAGCCTCTTAGAAGGGGGTAGACACAGGGGACGCAGACTCACAACTCAAAATATGTTCAGAACCAGCAATAAATGATCGTCCAATCAAATACTTGCTTATATTAAAAAATAAGTATTTATGTATGAACACAAAGTAAAATACAGCATGCACAAACAACACACACAGGACCTGGGTTCCAGGCTCTGGTGTGCCATATGTGGATACCTGAGACCCACTTCCCTCTCGCTAGCTGTAGTGGTTATTCCCCATTTACTGTAGCTGTCAGTTAGGTTAAGCCACGGTACGTGTCAGAATCTCAGGAATCCCACTCCAACACTGCATTAAAGTCAAAACTGTTCCAGCGCCGAAGCGTTATATGGCAGGCAAGTTCCCCTGGGGCCGTCTGGCCTGTAAGTCAGCCTTACCCACACCAGAAGGATGTGAATGACTTGGGTCTCTGAGCACACCACCTTCGTGGCCACTGAAACTGTAGCGACTGTCTCCGAGAAGTTCTTCACATGTGGCCCAGAGGGGCAGTGGTTGGGTGTCCTCGAGTTTCTCACTCGGGGTCCTGCTGAGGCAGTGGCTGGAGGAGTCCTTGATGCTCCTCGATGCTGGTAAGTTTCTTAAGATCCTATCCACAGGTGGTGAAGTGAAATGCTCCTGGTGCTGGTCCTCAGTTTGGGCTTGGGCCTGCTTGGGTCTACACAGCAGCTTTTCCTTCATTATAACTGTTTAAACCAGAACAATCATCTTGCCTGGACCCGTCCTCACTCTTTTCAAGGGCTGTAACCCAATCGGCATTTAATCAATATTCACGATGGCCCCACCTAGCATACAGGGTCACTGACTGTGCTCCCTACAAAGGCGATGGCCCAATCGGCATGGCAGCAATCTTCACGATGGCCCCACCTAGCATACAGGGTCGCTGACTGTGCTCCGTACAAAGGCGATGGCCCAATCGGCATGGCAGCAATCTTCATGGCTGCCCCACCTGACATAAGGGGTCACTGACTTTTCTCTGCACAAGGTTACTGCTGATCATCATAGCAGCAATATTAACGGCAGCTTAACCTGGCACATGGGTTTGCAGACATGAAACCTGCACATGTGCAACAACCTGATTAGTTCCACAGCATCCATGGTTCACTTCCCAATGGCCCTCCTCTGGCATACGAGTGTTGCAGACTTTTCCCTGCATACGGACATCAACCTTATTGGTGCAGCAGCCATCGCCTTACAGCTTGCTAAATGAATTCAATCACCAGAATCCCCCTCCTAGCACAGCCTGACTGGCTGCTTGGCAGTTTTGGGAGCCGTAAGCTCCCCTTCTTATAGTCCATTTCCAGGCACCAATTGTAATTTTCATTCTGAATCTTTGAAGTTTATGTTGAAGGTCTGCTTCCATTTGAAGTGACTTCTCCTCTGCCCTTATCTCAGAAGGCATTCTGTCACAGCAGGAGGGACTCCAGATATGATATCCCCACAACACAGGCCATGGGAGCGACTAGAAGTTCACACCTTCATGTCAGCCACAGTCATATGTGTATCAAAAGATTACCCTCATGCCTCAGCCCTACTCTTTATGATTCTCTTATCTACCCCATCTCCTTCCTGAGATGTGCCCAGGCCCCTTCCAAGTGACCTTTATCTGAATCAAAGAGCTCCCTTTGAAGTGTACAGGAGAGCCTGGCTCTTGCTTCCTCCAGTGTGTCCCATACAAGTTCCAGGAATGCAGAAATACACAAATATGTCTGGGGTAATTCGTATATCTCAGCATGTTCCTCCAGTTAGCTCTGGGCCTCCCAAAATGGAATACAGAATCTTACATGTATTGTAACCATTCACAGAGACACATATACCCAGCATATGTATATAACAGACACTCACTGCACAGCACTTCATCACCCCTGTACTGCTCCATTCACATTCACACATATACCCAGCACATCCTTAGGGAGAGGATGTGGCCTAATGGCTAGAGCGGTCAACCTTGGAGCTGGGTAATAGGGTTATTGTCTCTGCACCGACGCTCATCATCCTGTGATTCTGGATAAATCACTTAATCTCCCTGTGCCTAACAACAAAAATATGAATATGTCCGTCTGTAATGCAACTGGTACTCATGTAAAGTGCTCTGATACCTCCGGGTCTAGTTTGCACAATATAAAACTCCCCGCCCCCCAAAAAACATGCGCTGTGCAGCACTACACAACAAGCTGATGTAGGCCACGGGAGAGGTAAGCATACAGCAGCGGAGCTACGGATATTTGAGCTTGTAGGCCTCCAGTGACACAGGTAAAACGGTGTGTTCACCCCTACTGATCGCTCCACAGAATGCTGCCACCACCTCGCTTGTGCTGCATAACTCCTGGCAAAGGAGAGACATTTGATCAAAAGAATACATTATCAGGAGGTGAGCATGACAGGACTGTGAGGTTTGAAACAGTGTGAACTGATATACCAAGAGAGAACTGTGCTGGATGCTAGGCCCAAGTTGGGAAGCATAGAAATGTGCTACATGTTGGCTATGATATAGCAGACAAGTACCATTCTTACATGGTGCCAAACAGGCAGCAGACTGGCAGGCAGGTGCCACCTCTAAGTGCCTACTGCTGCTTTCCCATTGGCAGGAGCTTCAACGGCCCTACATAGCATTAGTATGAAAAAGCATAAACTGAAATGCCTAGTGCAGGCTTGTAGTACACAGATGTGGCCTCAATATCCTGCCTCCATTGTATGTGGCCTCAATTCCAGCTCTCTTGTCTAAAATCTCCTGATGTTGAATGAGGATGTAGAGTTATTACAGGCTGTTGGGAACTACAGGGATCCAGCGCATGTGGTCTATGACATTACTTCTCTCTACTATACTATACTTGTGTGGAAAGATGCAGCGCTGCAGCACCACATGGGTAGAGACGTTTGAAGCTTTTTCCATGTGTCATTGCCAGTGCACAAGCTTTCAGTCCTCTCTCCCTTACTGATGTGCCAGAAGGAGAAGGAGCCTCAAATCATTGCCCTTCTCCTAGCCCATCAGTAGCAAACTAGGAGGCTGATGAGGAGTTTAGGATTGCAGCTCTTACCACTTCTCCACTTAGGCCTCCATTACAGGTAAAGGGGGATTACCACAATGGGATTCATGCACCCAAATTAACAAATACCAAGGGTGTTGACCATTTTCGAATGCATAAATACTGTGGGATTTCAAATATGCTCCAAATGGTCCCATGTGAATTTAGAATAACAGAATTAAGAACTGAACGATCATATACATGAAACTGTCTATATACAGGGGTGTATTTTCACAGGGAGTGTTTGGAGTGAAATGCCCCATAATAAATGTATTTGATAGTGGGCAAGTCTCTCTGATTGATTTTAGCCGGTCACACAAGTTCTGAACCTGGAAATATTATTTTATGCCACCCCTTATCCACTTTCTACCCCCAGTAAATGTCCCAACATGATGCTACCCTCACCTCTTTGTCACATCCTTTAGTAAGTAATCTGTTTTAACTAGACCCCATGTTCACTATGCATTTCTATGTTGAACAGAGATTTTCCTGTTGTTAGACAATGTTCTCTATAAAAGCCCCACTGTTTCTTGGGTTTAGATTTATGCTACGTCAAATATGTAACATAAAATTAGAATAAGCTTGAGGTTACACGCGCACACACACACACACACACAAACACACATGCACACACGCACACGATTGTGCATGTATGCACTCACTCAGAGACACACACACTTCAAACTATCTCACTGGAATTTAAATTTGTGACGCTCATGTTACACACATAACAGATGGAGGGACATTAGTGGGACAGTGGCTTACATGCTTGGTGGAAACTTCATGCTTATATGGCTGTTTGGCTTGGTGACCCTGGGTATGTCCCAGAATCAGTGCCTGGTGGAGTTACTTGGCCCCTAGGGACTAATGGGGATTTATATGGCCCTATGGTAACAAAATACTATAGTATTTCCAAAGATTACCTTTCTTGTGGTCCACAAGCTAATGCTGATAAAAAGGGATTTTCACCCTGGTACCAGACCTGTAAAGTATCAGAATCTATCCTAGGAAAGGTTATTCTTGTGATGAACAGGGAGCCTTTATTTAGGCAAGAGTGGAAACGGTAGCCTGCCAGCACCCGGGCATTATCAGGCAATGACACCCGACAGTAATTGTCCTTATTTACAGAGCAACAGAGGCCATTGTGGGAGAATGGCAGGGCAGTGGTGCACCTCAACACTGCAGTACAACAACTGGTGACCTTGTTTCGCCTGGTGGCACTGACTGCCTGGCAGAAACAACACTTAGCAGTGACCATTCAGGCCCTGCAGAATCTCTGGGAATATCAGATGGACTACAGTAGCTGTTCAGAGGAGGGAATTCAAGAAGCCCCACTGGGCTCAGTGTCGTAAGATACTATGATATTCCCAAGACTACTTTCAAAGGTGTGTGAAAGTGTGAAATAAACAAAGGACAATCCCTCTGCCAATACCAATGTAGGGGTCCCAAGATGCTCAAGGATAACCCCTAGGACTACCCTGCTTGGGGTTTGCAGCTTCTACCGACAAAGTGGAATCTCATTGAAAGTACTTCACATATGTGGTGTATCGACAAGGGAATACAAAGGTTTTCTTTTTTTTGTCAGGGATATTTGCACGTTTTAGGAAAAGTAATGCTTGAGATGGCATGGTGGCTTGAGGGTCAGGGGTGACATGAGCCATCTCCTTGTCCTCAGTGCTTAGGGAAAGCCTGCAAAATCCCTCTCCGCCAACATGAATATGCAGCAGGCCAAGGGAGATTCCCCGGGCATTTCTGGCACCTTAGAGCAGGGTTCTCCAAAGTCCATCCTGGAGGGTCGGACCCATGCCAGATTTTTAGTATATCTCCATTTAAATAAATGTAGTTGTGATAAAAATCTGGCATGGATCTGGCCCTACAGGACCGACTTTGAGAACCCTGCCTTAGAGACTGGGAGGTAGATCTGAGCTGGTAAGCTCCACCACCATCCGTCTGCTCCAACAAGCCTTTTACATATAGGGTAACATTGTTATCTAATCACCTCTTACTTGGCATTGGTCTGGTGGGATTGTGCCAGAGGTGGCCATATCACAATGTGAGCTGCACTAACCCCTCCTCTATCTTTTATGTGCCAGTCACTGCACCTTGTTCCGGGGCTTCACAACAAAGTTTAAATTGCGCCCGAAGGTTCAGAGGCAGATTTTTTAACATTTCAAGTTCACACAAGTACATCAGCGGTTATGTAGATTTTAAACTTTTTACAAATACATATTATTTACTTTTAAAGCTATCATTTGCCCACCCCAGCACCACTTCTGCCTTGTCCCCCAATGCTCCTAAATGCTCCCACCCCCTACTTGTCACTTCATGTCCTTAGTTGGGAACCTCACAATGATTATTGGAAAATCTCGGGCGCGCACCACCCACACTATTCTCACAGACCTGGATACACTGCACCCTATTTACCTTCAAGTGTAGTTTGACAAACCAATTCAAAAATAGTTTATTTAGATACAAAATATTTAGTGAAGCAACAAATACAATACAAAATATACATGTATTCTGCTCACACATGTAAAGTAAAACATCTTAAAGCATGGGATTTAAAACCAAACATTCATTAATTCAGTCCCGTACATATTATATCAATACAGGGCAAATTGACACAGTAAAAAGCAATTGTAATTTGCATGCAAGGTTGAATGTTTTTATGCCAATAAATATTTAGCATAATTTCAAAGTGATAAATATCTCAAAGTTTTTCACGCAGTAAACCAGGAACATTGAATAAACCTCTCAATTTCAAATATTGTGGCCTCTTTTTTTGTCATCATACAAAGGATTAAGATCTTACATACATATTTTACATAATTATTCATATATGAGTGGAGCAGAACAGAATAGTAGGTAATTTATACTTTCTCTAGCCTTTTTGGAGCTGATAAAGCCCCCAAAGAAATGTGGATCTCTATCCAGTTAATGTGTGTTATCATAAAGAGAGGGCATGCATCCTGTAACAAACAAACAGAGCCTTCATCTGCGGAGTATACATTAGTACATCCAGATAGATTTACCACCCTGAAACCAATTTGGTTGAAGCCTAAGTTGTTTTTGTGTCGCTAGAAGTTATCAAGGCTCATCCTGAGCTGAAACGTGCTTTCAGCTACCAACCAATAAACATCTTTATGCACAGTTCAGATCTATCTGTCTATCTATCTATCTATCTATCTATCTATCTATCTATCTATCTATCTATCTATCTATCTATCTATCTATCTATCTATCTATCTATCTATCTATCTATCTATCTATCTATCTATCTATCTATCTATCTATCTATCTATCTATCTATCTATCTATCTATCTATCTGTCTGTCTGTCTGTCTGTCTGTCTGTCTGTCTGTCTGTCTGTCTGTCTGTCTGTCTGTCTGTCTGTCTGTCTGTCTGTCTGTCTGTCTGTCTGTCGGTCGATCGGAAAAAACAAAGGTTAAAGTGACAATATAGTTAAGTATATTGCAAAGTTCTTGACATACTGTAAGAAAACACCCCTGAGATTCACAAAAAAAATCTAAAATAAAAACAACGTTATAGGTAGGTGTTAAAATACAACTAGGTCTTACGTTTGAGAATTGAAAAAAACCACTGAGATTTATGAGTTATAATTTAGCGAGCCAAACATATCTTGCACACCTGACATGCAGTGCTTATGACCTCATATATTGAATCTATCACGACATGTTAAATGACATAATTGAAGACATCACTGATGACATCTCAAATGACATCATTGATGACATCACTGAAGGCAACATTCATGATGCATACCGCTATTCACATTACTCCATAAACATTTAGAATATTTTTTAAAAAGTAAGTTGCTACTAAAAGGCCTATATTCACATACAACATAGAATTACTGTGTGTTTGTATACGAGTGCCTGTATAGACTAGAAATGGAGTCAAGTCTTCTTCAGTGTGCCAAACGTTTGTTAGTGCAGAGTGTCCCTATCAGTAAAGTTTCCAGAGCAATCAGTATTCCATGTTAAGCAAGGTAAAGACTGTGTGCAATTGTTGTGGGTTACAAAGGCACATTTCAAATAGGCGTTGGTTTAAATCTAAAGCATGTTGCCAATAATGTGTGAGAAAACCTAAAGCTTCTGTTTACAATAGATTATCAAACTGCAGATGTCTGGGCACATGCCCTTGTAAATAGTTCTCATGCAATGTTTTGGACCATTTTAGTATAAAGTAGGGTTTTATAAGCTGTGAATATTTATTTTTAGAGCTTCCCTGAATATTTTCAGGCATTATATATTGTTAAAGAATATTCACTGTATAGGTGACCCTCTTAGAGATGATTTATCTCACAGTGCGGTTGTAAGTGTTGTTATAAGGTTCTGCACTATTCTGCTCAATCAATCAATCAATCAAAGTTATTCAGTTTTAGAATATAAAACCAGAAAAGTTACCAGTACATAAAAAATAGAATAAAATAATTACACAATTCATCACACAATAATCCAGGTTCCATAAAAGTCTATGATAATCGCAAGCCAAAAATACAAAGCTAAATACATGTTCCCTTAAGCCTAAATAAAAAATTTAAACCGTTGAAGGGATGGGTCTGGAGGCCTTATCTAATATATGTATATCATCAGAGTAATGATAAACCCTAACCGTTACTATAGCCTTATAGCCCGCCGTAGCGGGCTATACCGGCTATTAAAGGCCCGCTGCAGCGTTAAAGGCCCGAGCCGAAGGCGAGGGACTTTAACAAAGCAGAGGGACTTTAAAAGCCGGTATAGCCCTGCTACGAAGGGCTATAAGGCTATTAGAACATTCTGCCACTAGAGGGCAGAATGTTCTAACAAAACAAAGCCTTCAGGGAGCGCGAGGGGATGGAAATCCCCTCAGGCTCCCTGAAGCCTTTGTTCACAGCCAGAGCTGTGAACAAAGACACATTGGAATGTTGGTGCTCCGGGCTTATACCAGCCATTATAAGCCCGGAGCACTCCATTGTTTTCAATGGAGCTTCCAACATTCCAATGTTCTAATAACATTTAATCAAGGCATGCCCTGGCCTTCAACGCAGATTTCAGGAAACTAAGGACAAAAAGAATACATTCTTAATGCAACAATTCTAAATAAGTAAGCGCTGGACGAGACTGCTTACAATTCAACCTCTTTAAAACAGGGATAATAAAAGTTTTCTAAGGGGCCTCATAAAACTTACAGAATAATAAAAAATGTAGCAGATCCTGTGGTGACTCACTGTCGCAGCCACAGGGTGCTAACAACTGTCCTCTACTACTCCCCCGTGGCAAAGCCAGCAAAAAGTGAAAAAAATCCAGGTGAAACCTGGCCAATAAAAAACATTTGTAAGTACTGAAAAACCCCAAGAGGCATGGCTTGGTCAATAATGTTGTTTTCAACATTAAAAATTTCCGAACACTAGGTTTCCTCAGTTCCAACTCTTTCATCTCTGATTTCCTTAGATTGCTAAAAGGACTCCCTTATCCATCCCAGATCCTGTTTGGTTACCGATTCGGGATTGGTATACAGTTCAGCTCTTCCTAAACTTTCAAAGCTACTTTTAATGTATCTGATCCAAGGTATGTAATGGCATAGGCAAGAGTCATACACTCTTTCAATATCAGTTGAGTCAATGATGATCCTTCACTCAGCTAAGTTTGCAACCAAAAAGTTAAAGGGCGGAGGGCCAATATGTTACTCAAATAAGGCACCCCAAATTCTTCATGTACCACCATGTTAGACGTTCCGCTGGGCATGCCTAATAAGCGCTTCAGAAATGCATTCTCACCACTTGTAGGTCGTCTTTGGTGACGTGCCCCATATTTCACACCATAAGAGACTGTCGCGACACACTTGGCCTGGTATATCTTTAAAAGCGCCGCGATTGGTCTCTTACCTAATCTGGAAGTAAAATTAAAAATGGCCATATTCACCCGCACCAGGTCTCCCCTCTTTCTGTGTTTTAGGGGGCCCCATTTCACCTGCTCGTCCAGTATGACCTCCAGGTAAGAGAAGACGTCAGTGAGAGGAACCTGAGCAGATCCTACCTTAAATTGAAAGGTCTTTTTTTTGCAAAGACCCACCTGCATAACATAAGAATTGGAGTCATTTATTGATAACTCCCGATCCGCCATGAAGGCAGAAAAGGAGTCACGCAGTGTTTGTAGCCCCCAGCTGTCCTAGATATAAGGACCGCATATAATAAAACTGGCAGACCACGTCGACCTACCTGCGGGTAATCAACCCCTGTCATCAATAGGGCTTTATCCAGATCATTAATGTACAAATTAAACAAAAAGGGGGCTAGAATACACCCTTTACGTACTCCTCTCCTTATGTCGAAATTACGTGGGACCCTTAAATCCTGCGAGAATCTAAAATGGGCCTCAGTTGCTTGGTGAAGATCTTCTACAAAGTAAACAATATTGCCATCTACCCCAATGGCTAGCATGGTCTGCCAAAGTTTAGCCCTGTTCACGCCATCAAACGCGGAAGACAGATCCATGAATGCTATGTGGATAGTGCCAGGACGGGCAACCGTGTATTTGTTAAGGATCATGGATAGGTTAAGGCACTGGGCCACGGTGGACTGCCCAGGGCGGAACCCGTACTGAACGTTCGAAAGAATGGTATCTTCCTCCGCCCAGCTTGTCAGCCTATCTAAAAGTACTCGACTGTAGCAATGAGTGCTATCTCGATCACCTTTTTCAAAGACGGGCACTATAGTCGATGTAACCCAAGACTCAGGGCAGCCGGTTTTTACAGCAGCGTTAATTACTGCAGCAAGAACCGGGGCCAAAAATGTTGGATCTGATTTAAAAAGGTCCGACGGGATACCATCAGGTCCTGGGTCTTTGTTACTTGACAACCCGACAATACCCTCCTTGATCTCCTCTATATTGAAAACCAGATCAGGAATGTCTGTCTCACGGCCGGACGGGCAATTTAGCTCAGGGGTACTCTCCAACATGGTTTTAAAGTGGAGCACCCACTCCTCCTCAGTAATATGAGTGCCTACTGCACTTCCTTCTTCATGATTTAAAAAAGAGCTATTAATTATGCTCCAGAATCTAGAGCTATTCCTCAATGTACTAGCCTCGATTAACACCCTCCAGGCTTCCTCTTTTAAAGGGGACTTACGTCTAACCAGTTCCAATTTATAATCTGTTTGACTCAAGCTAACCAAAATCGGGTCTCTTGGGCTCCTAATTAAGGCTTTCCTTGCTGCCCGAGAGTAGGAGGAATCCAACCCTTCTAGGGGTCTGGATAACTGTTCGTCGAGCCAGGGTACTTAAAAAGTCACTTATTTTAACAGAAATGGTTTTAAAAGCACTGATAACCTCCCCCGGGGGCTCAGGGAGGCGGTTCCACATGCCCCCATCCCGTTAATATTTATGCCAGGGGATGGAGTCTCAGTGGACATGATTGACTCGGGGAGGGAAGCTGCACACCCCATCTCCCCTTTGACTACTATGTGAGCCCTGGACAATGGGGTCCATGAATTGCTCAGTGCGGGAGGCCCCATGTATGCCTCTTCCCCAAATAATCATGTACATTGACCCTTGGGCTCTGGCTTACCCAGGGAGTCATATTTATTTAAGAAAAATGATGCTGCCATTTTGTATTTTTTTGTGTGCCCATGACTTCACTGTAGTACTGCAGGATCCCAGAAGAAAAAAATTATCTTGGACCCAGGGACCCTCTCCATAAGGTCTAGGAGACAGGTTATGCCTATCTAAGTCTCTGAGTCCTGTAATGGGTGCTGCAACATTTCTTTCATTTTGCGGCCAGCCAATCGGATCGCTCGCTCTTATAGGACCTTCACTCCCGCCGGAGCAAGCTGGCCCAAACTAAGGGATAAAAAAGCTCTGAGGGAGATTGGGCAAGGGATGTCATTTATGATGTAATTCGAGGATTCATCAGTTTTCGTTTAAAATAGTATGTTTTAACTGACACTTTCACTGTCAGTGAGTTATAAGATGGGACATGGTTTTACTCACTCAACAACAAGCATTATGGAAGTTGTGGTCCTTTTAAAACAAAGAACTAAGATCAGTGACAGTAGAAAGTGAATGCAAGAATATCGAATTATAGTGGACTTCCCAGCACATCAAAACGTTAAAAGTGTTCACTGACTCCATTTGAATATTCGCATGTTAAATCCAATCGGATATTTATTTTTGATCACAAGCCCTTGCAAGAGCATTTGAAACACTGCATGTCCTTCTTCACTGTTGATACGTTGACTATTTAAATGTCAAACAAGCGGCCACCCCCGCATTAGCATATGAGTAAGACTCATGTGAGGAGTCGAAATGCGTTATGCTTTACAATTTTGCCAGAATTAAAGGAACTGTCACTAATGACTGGCTGGAGGGCTTGTGTCACGTAAAGTATATACATATACGTGGACGACGAATATATATATATATATAATTATATATATATATATATATATATTCACTTAAAAAACCATAGGTTTCACACATCTTATAGTTAGGTGGACATTTCACTCGTAAAAAACCAATGAAATTCCCTGTTATAGTTAGTTCAGATATCTATAATTATCTTGGACCCAGGGACCCTCTCCATAAGGTCTAGGAGACAGGTTATGCCTATCTAAGTCTCTGAGTCCTGTAATGGGTGCTGCAACATTTCTTTCATTTTGCGGCCAGCCAATCGGATCGCTCGCTCTTATAGGACCTTCACTCCCGCCGGAGCAAGCTGGCCCAAACTAAGGGATAAAAAAGCTCTGAGGGAGATTGGGCAAGGGATGTCATTTATGATGTAATTCGAGGATTCATCAGTTTTCGTTTAAAATAGTATGTTTTAACTGACACTTTCACTGTCAGTGAGTTATAAGATGGGACATGGTTTTACTCACTCAACAACAAGCATTATGGAAGTTGTGGTCCTTTTAAAACAAAGAACTAAGATCAGTGACAGTAGAAAGTGAATGCAAGAATATCGAATTATAGTGGACTTCCCAGCACATCAAAACGTTAAAAGTGTTCACTGACTCCATTTGAATATTCGCATGTTAAATCCAATCGGATATTTATTTTTGATCACAAGCCCTTGCAAGAGCATTTGAAACACTGCATGTCCTTCTTCACTGTTGATACGTTGACTATTTAAATGTCAAACAAGCGGCCACCCCCGCATTAGCATATGAGTAAGACTCATGTGAGGAGTCGAAATGCGTTATGCTTTACAATTTTGCCAGAATTAAAGGAACTGTCACTAATGACTGGCTGGAGGGCTTGTGTCACGTAAAGTATATACATATACGTGGACGACGAATATATATATATATATAATTATATATATATATATATATATATTCACTTAAAAAACCATAGGTTTCACACATCTTATAGTTAGGTGGACATTTCACTCGTAAAAAACCAATGAAATTCCCTGTTATAGTTAGTTCAGATATCTATAATTCGCACGCCCGCAATCCACTGCTCATGACGTCACATATTACATCCCTCATGACATGGTCAGTGGCATCACTCATGACATCATCCTTGTGATAGAGTGGCGGTCGCGCGAGTTATAGTTATCTGAACTAACTATAACGGGGAATTTCATTGGTTTTTTACGAGTGAAATGTCCACCTAACTATAACATGTGTGAAACCTATGGTTTTTTAAGTGAATTTGCAAGGTTTTTTAAATGCTAATTCCTAACTATAAAGTGTGTGAAACCTATGGTTTTTTTAAGTGAATTTGTACGGTTTTTTAAATGCTAAGTTATGTTTTTTTTGGGTTTTTTTTCTAAGGTTTTTCACCGTGCGCGCACGGTGCGCGCACCCCGCGATTTAAAAAAAATAAATGTTTTTTCACCCTTCAGGGTCCTTTAGGGACCCCCTGACAAAGGCTAGGGGGTCAGGAACTCTCTACCCTGCCCCCTTTTCATGTTCGCCACCTCTCTTTTTCACTCTCGCATCCACAACAAACAAAATGGCGGCCGAAACTTCCTGATTTCGACCGATTCGAACGTTGACTGACATGTAACCACCAATCAGAATTACGCTCGCGCACGTTAGGGTGCGCGCACGGTGCGCGCACCGTGCGCATCTATAGATATGTATGTGCTTTTAACTGCAATTTTCTCAGAAACTACTGAACAGATTGACTCCACACATGCAAAAGGCACTTCCCTGACCTGAGGACTACCTCTCTGCCAAATTTCAAGTAATTCTGTTCAGCCGTTCGGGCTGTACCTTCGACTAAAGGTCCTACGGAAAAATGCATGGGGAAAACGCGTTTTGGGACCCCCCTTTTTTCTCGGCCCCCGCTTGACGAATCACCCCGAGACTTTCAGGGTAGGAGCTGAGCGGAGCGCCCCATTAGTTTTGAAAATTTCGCGAGGATTCGTCAACCGGCGCCAAAGTTATTCAAAATAGAATTTTCAGATTTCCTATGGAAACACGGTCCTAACTATAACTATCTACTGGCGACCGCCAGTAGATAATATATATATATATATATATGCTTTTTAATTTAAAGGACACACGGAACTTACTATAAGTAAAGAACTTTCTCCAATCAGGACTTGATATCCCAGCATGCATTGTACTGAACGGAGCACTGAGCACGACCCACTGAGGGTCCTTGCATGCATTTAAATGACTGATTGGAGCAACCTGTCTGAAACCTTGAGCTGCCCATGATGAAGAAGCTACGGCTTTGAAACGCGTCGGCACGAAATGCTCACCTCAATTGAAGATGCCGGTTCTCAATGTGATGAAAGCTGCCTGCTTAATAACTGCTAGGAGTGCACCTTCGAAGTCCAGGACCTTTGAAGTAAAAATATTTAAACGGCTGTCTCGTCGTGAAGGTTGCACCGTTTCCGTAATGCAGGAGGGGCTGCGCGGCAACAGGAACTATGCCAATGCCGCGACCAGCGTAGCAGTTAAGAGAAAATCAACCCGCATGACAATTGGGGGCCCACTGAAGGGCAAATAAACTGCTTTTTAATTTAAAGGACACACGGAACTTACTATAAGTAAAGAACTTTCTCCAATCAGGACTTGATATCCCAGCATGCATTGTACTGAACGGAGCACTGAGCACGACCCACTGAGGGTCCTTGCATGCATTTAAATGACTGATTGGAGCAACCTGTGTGAAACCTTGAGCTGCCCATGATGAAGAAGCTACGGCTTTGAAACGCGTCGGCACGAAATGCTCACCTCAATTGAAGATGCCGGTTCTCAATGTGATGAAAGCTGCCTGCTTAATAACTGCTAGGAGTGCACCTTCGAAGTCCAGGACCTTTGAAGTAAAAATATTTAAACGGCTGTCTCGTCGTGAAGGTTGCACCATTTCCGTAATGCAGGAGGGGCTGTGCGGCAACAGGAACTATGCCAATGCCGCGATCAGCATAGCAGTTAAGAGAAAATCAACCCGCATGACAATTGGGGGCCCACTGAAGGGCAAATAAACTGCTTTTTAATTTAAAGGACACACGGAACTTACTATAAGTAAAGAACTTTCTCCAATCAGGACTTGATATCCCAGCATGCATTGTACTGAACAGAGCACTGAGCACGACCCACTGAGGGTCCTTTCATGCATTTAAATGACTGATTGGAGCAACCTGTGTGAAACCTTGAGCTGCCCATGATGAAGAAGCTACGGCTTTGAAACGCGTCGGCACGAAATGCTCACCTCAATTGAAGATGCCGGTTCTCAATGTGATGAAAGCTGCCTGCTTAATAACTGCTTGGAGTGCACCTTCGAAGTCCAGGACCTTTGAAGTAAAAATATTTAAACGGCTGTCTCGTCGTGAAGGTTGCACCGTTTCCGTAATGCAGGAGGGGCTGCGCGGCAACAGGAACTATGCCAATGCCGCGACCAGCGTAGCAGTTAAGAGAAAATCAACCCGCATGACAATTGGGGGCCCACTGAAGGGCAAATAAACTGCTTTTTAATTTAAAGGACACACGGAACTTACTATAAGTAAAGAACTTTCTCCAATCAGGACTTGATATCCCAGCATGCATTGTACTGAACGGAGCACTGAGCACGACCCACTGAGGGTCCTTGCATGCATTTAAATGACTGATTGGAGCAACCTGTGTGAAACCTTGAGCTGCCCATGATGAAGAAGCTACGGCTTTGAAACGCGTTGGCACGAAATGCTCACCTCAATTGAAGATGCCGGTTCTCAATGTGATGAAAGCTGCCTGCTTAATAACTGCTAGGAGTGCACCTTCAAAGTCCAGGACCTTTGAAGTAAAAATATTTAAACGGCTGTCTCGTCGTGAAGGTTGCACCATTTCCGTAATGCAGAAGGGGCTGCGCGGCAACAGGAACTATGCCAATGCCGCGACCAGCTTAGCAGTTAAGAGAAAATCAACCCGCATGACAATTGGGGGCCCACTGAAGGGCAAATAAACTGCTTTTTAATTTAAAGGACACACGGAACTTACTATAAGCAAAGAACTTTCTCCATTCAGGGCTTGATATCCCAGCATGCATTGTACTGAACGGAGCACTGAGCACGACCCACTGAGGGTCCTTGCATGCATTTAAATGACTGATTGGAGCAACCTGTGTGAAACCTTGAGCTGCCCATGATGAAGAAGCTACGGCTTTGAAACGCGTCGGCATGAAATGCTCACCTCAATTGAAGATGCCGGTTCTCAATGTGATGAAAGCTGCCTGCCTAATAACTGCTAGGAGTGCACCTTCGAAGTCCAGGACCTTTGAAGTAAAAATATTTAAACGGCTGTCTCGTCGTGAAGGTTGCACCATTTCCGTAATGCAGGAGGGGCTGCGCGGCAACAGGAACTATGCCAATGCTGCGACCAGCGTAGCAGCTAAGAGAAAATCAACCCGCATGACAATTGGGGGCCCACTGAAGGGCAAATAAACTGCTTTTTAATTTAAAGGACACACGGAACTTACTATAAGTAAAGAACTTTCTCCAATCAGGACTTGATATCCCAGCATGCATTGTACTGAACGGAGCACTGAGCACGACCCACTGAGGGTCCTTGCATGCATTTAAATGACTGATTGGAGCAACCTGTGTGAAACCTTGAGCTGCCCATGATGAAGAAGCTACGGCTTTGAAACGCGTCGGCACGAAATGCTCACCTCAATTGAAAATGCCGGTTCTCAATGTGATGAAAGCTGCCTGCTTAATAACTGCTAGGAGTGCACCTTCGAAGTCCAGGACCTTTGAAGTAAAAAAAAAAAAAAAAAAAAATTATATATATATATATAAAAGGAAGCACAGAGGCTGGCATCACGAAGGACGGCATTAATCATGTTGTGTGTAAGTGACATTTAAATAACATGACTTTCTTTTCATTCGAGAGGAAATGCAGCCTTTTATACACAATGAGGTATTCACCATAAGGCTGTAAGCAGTAAAGCACACACCAACATGGCAGCCACAAGATTGAACAATATACTGTGAACTGAATTAGTCCTTCGTCACTGGCCATGATAATTGCTACTCCAATGAAACCATTTGCGGTTGTATTTGAATGTGCTTTGTGCTTGGGGTTAAGTTGATGAGCACTGAGGAAGGCTAAACGCTGAAATGCATTTGCTCTAATAAATATCTTTGAAAACGTCCTGATAGTGCTCCGCATTTTGGTAGCTGGAATAATTGACGTGATTTCACCCTCACGTTGGCGGACAGCAGCACCCGTCGAATAAGAGTTCAGCAGCTGGGTGATACTTGGAGCGTGATATATATATATATATATATATATATATATATATATATATATATATATATATTCACTGAAAAAACCATAGGTTTCACACATGTTATAGTTAGGAATTAGCATTTAAAAAACCTTGCAAATTCAGTGAAAAAACCATAGGTTTCACACACGTTATAGTTAGGAATTAGCATTTAAAAAACCTTGCAAATTCAGTGACAAAACCATAGGTTTCACACACGTTATAGTTAGCTGGACATTTCACTCGTAAAAAACCAATGAAATTTCCCCGTTATAGTTAGTTAAGCTAACTATAACTCGCGCGCCCGCAATGCACTGCTGATGACGTCACATATTACATCACTCATGACATGGTCAGTGACATCACTCATGACATCACTGATGACATCTCAAATGACATCACTGATGACATCACTGATGACATCATCCAGTGAATGTGTGTTTTTCTGAAAATTAAATACGTTTTATATATCTCAAGGTCGATGGAAGAATAAATGAGTATATAAGTGTCTAAATGGATGATTTGTTTTTGAAAAATTGATTGTATTACTGACTGATTAAGTGTATCTTATTGAATACATGGCTAAGTGAGTAATGTTTAAATGTGTAAATACCTGTATCAGTCTCTCACTTTGTGTATAAGTGGCTGCATGGGTTGGTGAGCAGCAACATGAGTGTCTATATAGGTTATTAGTTGGTTTTTTGAGTATCAGTATGAGTGTCTGAGTGTCTGTATGGTTCAGTGGGGGGTATTACATAGTGCATAAGTGCATGAATGAGTGACTCACTGTTTGCATGTGTTGAAGACAGCATATGTGCAGGACTGTATGGGTGGAAGAGTGTGTGTATGGGTGTGTTAGTGAGTGAATGGCTGTCTCAATAGTGTCTTTATGAGTAACTACATATGTTTTAAACTAGTATATGTGACTATTGGTGTATATAAGTGAGTGTATGTGAGAGTGAGAGATTGGAAGAGTTCCTGTATGAATAAGTATGT
This sequence comes from Triturus cristatus, assembly GCF_964204655.1. Lineage (NCBI taxonomy): Eukaryota > Metazoa > Chordata > Amphibia > Caudata > Salamandridae > Triturus > Triturus cristatus. The sequence goes on from NC_140589.1 coordinate 1,370,423,859, forward strand.
GTTTCTATAAGTGATTGTTTAAAAGACTAAGTATGTGTAAGTTTCCGTAGAAGTAAGTGTGGTGGTGTGTGTATAACTGTATATGCAAATAAATGTATGTTTAATTCTTTATTAGCATGAGTAACTATGTGTGTGAGTAACTCTATGGATGAGAGGCATTGTGTTACAGAATGTATAGGTGTATGAGTACATATGATGTGTGAGTACACGAATGAGTGACTGTACAGGACTGTTGGTGAATAAGTGGATGTTTATGTGGATCTTAGAATTATTGAAGAGGTTGTTGTAATTGGTATTGGTATGTCCATTTTTTTGAAAATGTCAGTCTCTATTTTTGAATGTGTGTATCAAAGGTTATATTAGGGTGAGAGGAGGTCTGCCACTCTATCACATGGATGATGTCATCAGTGATGTCATCAGTGATGTCATTTGAGATGTCATCAGTGATGTCATGAGTGATGTCACTGACCATGTCATGAGTGATGTAATATGTGACGTCATCAGCAGTGCATTGCGGGCGCGCGAGTTATAGTTAGCTTAACTAACTATAACGGGGAAATTTCATTGGTTTTTTACGAGTGAAATGTCCAGCTAACTATAACGTGTGTGAAACCTATGGTTTTTTCACTGAATTTGCAAGGTTTTTTAAATGCTAATTCCTAACTATAACGTGTGTGAAACCTATGGTTTTTTCACTGAATTTGCAAGGTTTTTTAAATGCTAATTCCTAACTATAACATGTGTGAAACCTATGGTTTTTTCAGTGAATTTGCAAGGTTTTTTAAATGCTAATTTCTAACTATAACGTGTGTGAAACCCATGGTTTTTTCAGTGAATGTGTATGGTTTTTTAAATGCTAATTCTTAGCTATAACATATGTGATTCCCATATTTTTTTTTATTGATTTTTTATGATTTTTTTATTATAAATTCTTATATTAAATGTGTTTTTTTTTTAAAAAAAAACAAGTTTTTTTAAAACTTTTTATTCTCTTAAAACACTATGTTTTTTTAATAAAAAATCTGCAATATATCAAGTTTTCTCTTTTTTTTTTTACCAAACAGGTAAGATATATTAGTATAACTTTGAAAATATTATTATTTTTTTTTTTTAGTGTGCGTACGGTAAGCGTACGGTAAGCGTACGGTTTACGCAATGTCCGTAATTTATCTACTCTGTTTGCGTATAGTTACGCAATTTGCGTAGCCGCGCGTACTGCGCGTGGGGCGCGTAGGCGTGTACGCTACACGCGCACGTTACGCGGAAGTGTTGGGGAGTGACTGTTATGCGCATGCGCGCGAGCGCGTGTCTTTTTTACGCGCATGCGTACTTTTGCCGTAAGCGCACCGTAAGCGCACCGTAAGCGTAACGTACGTGCACGGTGGGTCATGTGATCATGAAACACAACTTTTGATTGGTTGAAACTACTTTCAGTTCTAGAACTCTCCTACACCACACCCATTCCCCTCATTTCTGCTTGTGATCCCTTAGGAGAAGGAGCTGGGTTGTCTTTGTGATACGATGGCAGAACAGCAGAGCTCTTCTGAGAGTGAGGCTAGCAGCACTACCTTGAGGCAGAGAAGGAGGAAACAAAAGACCTCTTTCATATGGGAGTATTTTACTTTTCCAGAGGACAAGAAAAAGGTAAATGCACCCTTAGTGACTTGTAAGCTGTGTGGCCGTGTACTTTCAAGAGGGAATCCCAACAAGAAGTATTCCTTCGGGAATCACACCATGTTGAGACACCTTAAAGATGTACACGGAAGGACACATGCTCGACATACTGAAGGTAACCCTTCAGTAAGTCAACCAAGCACATCCACAGCAGCTCAGCCTGGTCCATCATCTGCAGGGCCGAGTCCATCTTCGGCAGGTCAGGTGAGCCCTTCATCTGTGGGGGGAGCAGCTCCTTTTTCTACTCCTCTGGAAACAAACCATCGGTTTGTGAGGGTTGAAATACGGTGCGCCACTTGTCATGATCTAATTTGTCATAGGGAGACCAGTGTTTCCCTAGTGAACAATAAAATAGATCAGCACATTTGTCGTACCGACTAATATTCCCATTCTTTCTTTCCTCTGTCCCTGCATGAACACAACGGCTCTTGTAAGAGCCAACCTTACCTTTCAACTATTTTTTATATATTTTTTTAAAACTTTTTTTTGATTTTTTTTTTACCGTACGCGTACGGTACGCGTAATTTTTTTTTTTTTTTTTAAAAACACTAAAAATCAATTATCACATTACAAGGTCCTTGAGAGACTACAATGAAAAACTGAAAATGTGATTGTGGAGAAGTGGAAAAAAGGGACCATGAAATTTTTGACTTACCATACCCACTCAAAAAAATATTTATTAATTTAAATTTAATTTTAATTGCTTTAAAAATGGTTCTAGTTTTCGAAAATTTTCTATCTCAATCTGAAAAAAAAGAAAAAAGTATTAATATTTAATAAAACATTTTATAATACAGTACACATATTTACATATTTTTCCCAAAAATGTTTTGCCTTTTTTTTGCTGTTTTCAGAATATATTGCATTTCACTATAAATTGTGAAAGCAATTGCATTCATCGTTTAACAGAGGGCAAAAAAAAAATTAACAATCTCAAAGATTGTTTTAAAAAAGCCCACAATCTCTTTTTGCATAAACATAACTTTATAGAAATGCATAATATTCTTAAAAAATATCATCTAATATCAATACTTATTTCTTTAAAATACCGTCTGACATTTTTGTTTCAGAAGTATAATCACAAAAATATATCTCAAATAACTCCACAATACATCTGGTTCCATTTCCTTTAGGCCAAATAGTAATTTTAAAATTATTTTTTGATTAAATTTCCAATGGTAATCCAATAAAAATCTAAAGTTTAAATTGTACAGATCTCACCGATTGTCTGTAACATTTTGGTTTCCGAAAGATTAATTAATAATTAAATAAGTCCACAATAGAATTGTTTACCTTTCCGCATGGCCAAATAGTAATTTTAAAAATCTTTTTTGAATAAATTTCCAATGGCAATCCAATAACATTCCAAAATTTAAATTGTGCAGATGTTACCGATTTTGTCTAAATTTTTGGTTTTCCAAAGTTTCATTAAAAATTGAAAAAGTCCACATTACAATTGGTTACCTTTCCATTAGGCCAAATGATAATTTGTAAAATCATTTTTTTTGAAAATTCCAATGGTAATCCAATAAAATGGTAAAATTGTTTTGTACAGATGTTGCCAAATCTCTCTCAAATTTAGGTTTCAGGAAGATTAGATAGGAATTTGCTAAATCAAAAGGCAAACGTTGCTTAAAAATCAATTGGGAATCATTACACAGTGTCCAGCCTTTTTCACATTTAAGATAAACTGTGTAATGTCCAGAAGTTACAGTAGGTCCTTCATGGAAAATTATTGCAACTGTTACAAAAGTTTTTCCTGAAATTGATAATTGCTGTCCTGTAAACTTCTTTATTAAAGTATCTAATTTTGAACCATCAGCTTTACAGCGTTGCATCATTAAAATTACATATTGTCCGTATTCCTTTAAAATTAACGTTGAAAACATGTCAGATTGACACTCACTGCATTCCATGCTATGATTAGCATCTTTAACTAATTTAGCAAAAGTGACTGTTTTACTTTCTGGCAATGTTAAATAAATAAACCTTTCAGAATCAACATTAGAGCCACATATATTGTAACAGTTTTCACAACTATGTTCCCATTTATAAGAGAGACCAAATACATTTTCAATGGGAACCCCTTCTTCTTCCAGTACCTGAAGAAAAAACATCAAGAATTCCTGTGCGTCTTGCTGTACATTTTGAGAAAACTGTGTTCGTCCTAAACATACATCTAAAAGTTTTCTAATTTCAGTAGCACTTTCTATTTGAGTTTTATCATTACTCAGCTTTTGAAAAAGGAGACTCAACTCAGAACAGAATCTTTTTCCCTGATTTACTATTATCTGCTCTTGCACACTTTCCAGATAAAATGCAACATTCAGCACTACATTAGCGTAGCAGTTGACACCAGAGCTATTTTCAAAATGACATCCTACAACCTGTTCTTCATTTTCCTTTTTCTTTTTGCTTGCAATTACATCACTCCTCTTTTTTTTCCTCCTCTCTACATCTTCATTACAGATATTCTCATTTCTCCTTTTACGAGAAACTACACGTTTCTCCAACACAGGATACTGACCTAAATGAGGAGCATAGCTTCTTCTTAATCTATTATACTCCTTTACACAATTTGTATCAGCACTAACTTTTGAGTCATCAAAGTCTATCATGAATAAACCTGATAATGTTTTCACTCGTGACAAAGCAACATATGCCATACCTTCTTTGAACACAGTTGAACCAATGTTCACAAATGCACAATCTACAGTCAATCCTTGAGACTTGTGAATAGTTACAGCATATGCTAGAGAAAACGGAAACTGCTTCCTACGTACATATAAGTCTTTCACAAGCATGAAACGAACTGAACAACGACAAATGTCTTTAACTTCTTCTATCTGATCAAATTTTATTTTTAAACATTCAATTCCATCTTTTTTCTGATAATTAATAAAACCCACAACTCTTCCCATAGCTCCATTAACTAAACCTTTTTCAACATCCAAATTTCTCCTTAAAAATACTCTACAGTTCATGCAAACATATAGATTTTTTTCTAATCCAGCAGTTTTGGAAATGTTCTTCTCTAGTGAATCCAATTTATTTTTCAGTGTGCCTGTTAATGTGATAGTAATTCTTCCATCCTCAATTTTGTCCACTGCTTCCAATTTCCTGATATCTTCCTTTTCCAATTTCAAAAGCTCCTCATTGAATATTGAGCATTCACGTAGAGTTGGCATTAAGCAGATGACACTTTTCTTTTCTGCAATGTTCTTGTATATCTTCTCTGCAACTATTTCTTCCTTTGGAAATAAATTATGTAGCAACCGACTCTGTAATGCTTTTGTGCCTGCTTCAGTGAGTAGTCCAATCCTGATATCTTTCAGAATACTTCCATATTCTTCATCGTTTGCTTGCCTCATATTAGTAGTAAGTTCCTTGTACTCAAAGAAGGACCAAATATTTGCATTACCAATGCTTCCCAATGACTTCTTTGTGTCTTCATGTGTCACAGTATTAAACACTGGTTGTCCTTTAACTGGAGTAAGCTGTAGAAGATCCCCAAAAACTATGACATGTTTTCCACCAAATAACACGTCATAGTCTGTCCTTAGAATTTGCTGCATTCTTAAATGCACAAAGGCAAGCATTAAGTTTGATACCATGCTCACCTCATCAATAATGAGAACTTGCATCTTCTTCAATACTCTTGAAACTTCCAAGCATGCTTCTCCAGTTAGCTTGTTGTATTGTATTTTGTTCTCATGCTCCACTGGTAACATTAGCAAACGATGTAAGGTGATTCCTTTTATGTTATAGGCTGCTAACCCAGTTGGAGCAGTAACCACACAAGACAAAGTAGAATCCGTTTTTTGCTGTAGGTAGCTTCTGATGACTTTTATTAAGAAACTTTTTCCAGTTCCAGCTTGTCCACTTACATACATCCTGATTGGATGAAATGATGTGCATGAGCACTCTTTTTTTTCATGTTGAAATCCGTGATCAATTTTGCTTCTGATCTCTTCATAAATTTGTTGCTGCTCTTCATTCAGTTGTCTTTCCAAATTTTGTAAGTCTATAAATTCTTCTTGAGCTTGATTCATAGCCGTTTCCACTTCATTCGTGGCTATTGATGCTTCATTTTCAACGATTGGTTGTCCTAGGGGATCTTGACTGAGTGTTCCTGAACTTTGGCTGTCCTGAGAACTGTCTCTAGCTACTTCTGCTGCAATTGTAGTTTCCTGTTCAATTTCTTCATTTAACATTTGCAGATAAGTTGAGAATGTACTGCATTGTATGCTGTCTTTGCAAGCATTAAAAGAATCTTCATAGCTTTGAAATTCTCCCAGTAGTTCATCCTCTGTACGCCATGGTTTAAACAGCTGTAAAAGAGCCAAGTAGTAAAATTCCTTTTTGTCAGTAGTGTCGCAACTCAGCTTCCTGTGGTTTATCAAACTTCCTTTTGTTTGCTTCACCAAACATCCTTCCTCACCAATGACTTTATATTTTCCATTGTTGATGTCTTCTGCGGCTTTCCGTGAATAAATATAGTTCTGCAGCACTTCATAGAGACACATGTTCTCCAGATGATGACTTCTCTTGGGATAATATGTGTCCAACATGTTTGATTTCAAAATATCTGTACTTTCTGGGTCATTCTCGGCCAAATATTCAATTTCTCCAACAGATTTCAGTACCCGATTTCTCATTGCTGCAAGGCCTAAACTTGCCCAAATTATTCTTCTTGATTTCGAGTAGAGACTTGCAGAAGATAACCTATCTGAACATTCGTAGGATCCAATTTCTCGATGCGATAACATCTTTAAACTGAAACTGTACAGCTTCTTACTGACAGTCTTCTCGTGAGAAATCTCTTCCCACATTTCTTTCAATTCAGTTTTTTCTGATTTAGCAATGTAAGACGTTACATATCGAGCAACAGCAATGGAATTGTCAGCTACATACTGTATATCCATGTTAGCATTCCACATGGATAAAATGACTGGGTTGTAGTCATTTATATTTTTTGATTCTTCTTTTCTTTTAAGGTTGTAGGTATTCTTAGGTGATTTTCTTGTGATAGTATGTCTCACAGATGACATAAAACTGTTTACTCTTCCATTTGAAAGAACAGGTCTAGGAAATCCAAATCGACATTTAGTGTAGTATTTATCTTTGCTCTTGTATTTCCGTCGACAGTATTTTCCACACCGATGACTTTGGAAACGTAAAACTTGCTCCTTTAACTTTTTCTCTTCTGTGCTTTTTGGTATAGCACATGTTGCATATTCTTCAATGTAAGATAACACTGCTTCATCAGCATCTGTTCCAAACTTTGGGGCATCCTTGATCCACAACAGCATATGAATATGAGGAGCACCTCTTGCCTGGTACTCTTTTCTCCAAAAGAAATCCACTACTTCTCCTAGAGGTGGATTTTTTTTATTGCAGATGAAGGACATCATAGCCTCAAATCTATGATTGAAATATCTGCAAACATTAACCGGATCCAATGAGCACAGTTCTCCTGCTGTCTTGTATTCGATGTTTTTAATGTTTGAATTTGCCTCTCGTAGAAAATCCAGTAAATCATCCCAAGCGTACTCAGCACAGCTTAGGGTAAGGAACCATGTTGGTGTTCCTAAATTCCGTAACATGCATTTTAATTCACCATGGCGTCGGTACCAATATTCATTTGTCCCACGCTGACAAGCCATCAGATTGATCAGTTGTGTTTCCAAATGATCATCTCGGTGCTGCACTTTCTCCATAAAATCCTTAGCAGACACATTTTGTAAATGTACTCCACTTTTTAAAATGTGATTTACTGCATAAGACAGTGCAGACAAGTCGCTTTCAAATAAAAGATGGAACAAATAAGGAATACTTTGTCGAAATCTGGGATCTTCAGCATATAGTCTTGTAGTCCGATACTCAGAAGCTGGAATCTGTTCTGGACGTTCATCGTATCGTCCTCCTTTTCCTTTAGGAAACAGCTGGGGAAAACATCGAGCTTCCAAGCTCTCCTCCCATACACTCACGGGAGTTCCTTTTGCTTTCTTCATCTGAAACAGATCAATATTGTCTCCCATAACTTCTTTTGAATGAAGAGGATGTATGCTAAAATGTTCATAAATTTCTTCTTCCTTTGACTTGTCCACTTTTTCAATTTGTCCAGTTGGTGTTTCTGTGTCTTCTTGTAAATCTTCTTCTTCTTCTTCTATATAAATTGATTCATACCATTTGTTATTCCTTTTCAAATACAAATTTGCTCTTTGTACTTTCCGTACATCTACCAGCTCCTGCCAAATCTTCTTATTCTTTGTAGGTACACCATTAACCAGAATAATTAATGGTTCAGTTTCCAAAGTATCCGCATCAATAGTTTCCATATTTTTTTTCAAATCCAAGGGCAAATACACCACTCTACCTTTTAAACCTCTCAGTAAATCTGAAGGAGGTAATTTACCAGTTTTGGGCTCCATACGTACTATGGTCTGGAACGGATGAACACATTGAATGAGTATAGACTCATATGTATTTAATTCAGAAAGTTCAGCAGGAATAGCATCCAATTCTAAATTATTATGTACAGCTCTGGTCGGCATTCTATTTTCCTCTAACTTGTTGTAACAGTATTTACAAATACGCTGATCTTCACCCAATTCAAAACAATTTTCAAGAAATATATATGTGGCAAAATCCTTCCACTTATAATTATCTTCATTTTCACTCTTTCTGTAGAGATCAACATTCCTAGTTTGTTTTCTATAATGAGTTCTGCGGCAACAAATACAAGTAATATTTGGTCTTTCATTAGAGATTATTGCAAATTTTGTTATGTGATCATTAAATGTCTTACTTACAGAGGGTTCTACATTCTCTTCCACTTCTTCCTCATTTACTGTGTCCTTTTCTGCACTGTTTTGTTCAGGACCAAAGTCACAAAACTGAATTTCATCAACAACCTTCTCTACATCTGATACCGATCCACGGAACAGAGCCCTATTCAATTCATCTAACTTTATTGCTGGACTTTTAGCAAAATACAACCATCTCACAAACTTTCTCATTTCAGTATGATGAACAGCCAGCATCCTAAAATGATGGAAAACACTATTACACACTTTTCTAGATAGACAAGCCAGAGAATGACCCTGCAAACCAGTATTCTCTCTCACTCTGCATGGATCTAGACTTTGAAGCACCTTAATCTTCTGTTTTACACTTTTTTTTACTATATTCTCTTAGAAACTCACGAAATGTATCAATAGATTCCTGACGCACAGTGCAAATACTACTACAATTCCAAGTGTAAACTGGGGCTTTAGGACGTCTCCCCATAGCCTCATCCGCCATCACTTGTACCTCATCTCTTGGAACCATTATCTCCTTCTCCATTATGCAACCATTTTTCACTTCGTAAGCACGACCTCTGGTGTCAACTGCATGCAGCAAACTATTACTTTGAAAATAGCTCTCTTCATTAAAAAAAGGTTCACTACTTGAACTATGCATCCATTTTCCTAAAAACACTTTACAAAAGTTTGTTCTGTTCACTACTCTTTTCCTTTTGCTTTGTGATTTCAGTACATAAACCATTTTATCTAATGTACGCATCCTATTCAAAATTAAAATGAATAGTTTCCTTTTTAATTCTAATGCCTTTGCTGCAATGGCTTCAATTTCTTTTTTTCTCTTGTAAAATCTTGCCTTTTGCTTATATTTCTTCACATCCTTTATCAAATTGGACATAACTCTTCTCTGAAACATTTTTCTACGTATCTCTTTAAACGCTGTTTTTCTGTTTAAGTTAATCTTTATAGTTACAGAAGGTATATTTGCATTAACTAAATTCTCAATTTTTTCCTGTCCTTTTCTATTGAAAACATTCTTTCCAGTACAGACATTTTGTACATTTTTCCTTTTTTTGAATATGTTCTTTAAAAAATCTTTTGTCTGCTTACCAGAAGATTTTTTCTTTTTCCCAACATGAGCATCTCCAACTAACTTAGGTCCTCCAGTTGCCTTCAAATATAGGTTTTTTTGTGGTCTTTCTTTAGTCTGGATTTTTTAGGCATCTTAAATTTTGTTCACTGCTCTTCAGCAATACCTGAAAAAAACTAAAAAAAAATTCCTTTATTTTATTTAAATATATTACTACATTTTTTATGTTCTTTAGAAATCTTAAAATACTATAAACCCCTTTCCTATAAATGAAAATCACAATAACACCTTCACAAATTAAATATCTAAAAATAATTCCTGTGTGCACACAAAGTCATGCTTTGAAATTAGACAGAAAACGAAATTTCTTTGCCAATTGCAAAGCATACTTTCTACTCTTTTTTTTGGCAAGTGATAAGTACTTTTACAGACTGACACATTTTGAATCCACTTTTCAGATTCTTAAAAAAGCACATGTCCAAACTGCTTTTTCAGACCAGCACCATGTGTAACCTGGGTGACTGACTACACTCCAGCAAGGGCAACCAGCCTTAGTGATGCTGAATGTATTTGCATTACTGACTGAAACCTCAAACCCCACTCGGTTGTGAATACTATGCATGATTCCAGAGGATAAGCAGCTGGGTGTGTGCTAAGAGTCTGCTTCTACACAAAAAAAATGGCTCACCCTTTCCATCTAATGCAAATGTGAAATCTCCAGAGCAATACGCAATAAATCTCTGCCTGTAATTCCTATTTGCACACAGAGTCATGTTTTCACATTAGTCACAAAACGAAATTTCTTTGCCAATTTGAAAGCACACTTACTTTTCTTTTTTTTGGCAAGTGATAAACACTTTTACAGACTGACACATCTTGAATCCACTTTTCAGATTCTGAAAACAGCACATGTCCAAACTGCTTTTTCAGACCAGCACCATGTGTAACCTGGGTGACTGCCTACACTCCAGCAAGGGCAACCAGCCTTACTGATGCTGTATGTATTTGCATTACTGACTGAAACCTCAAACCCCACTCGGTTGTGACTACTGTGCATGATTCCAGAGGATAAGCAGCTGGGTGTGTGCTAAGAGTCTGCTTCTACACAAAAAAAATGGCTCCCCCTTTCCATCTAATGCAACTGTGAAATCACCAGAGCAATACGCAATAAATCTCTGCCTGTAATTCCTCTTTGCACACAGAGTCATGTTTTCACATTAGTCACAAAACGAAATTTCTTTGCCAATTTGAAAGCACACTTACTAGTCTTTTTTTTGGCAAGTGATAAGTACTTTTACAGACTGACACATTTTGAATCCACTTTTCAGATTCTTAAAAAAGCACATGTCCAAACTGCTTTTTCAGACCAGCACCATGTGTAACCTGGGTGACTGACTACACTCCAGCAAGGGCAACCAGCCTTAGTGATGCTGAATGTATTTGCATTACTGACTGAAACCTCAAACCCCACTCGGTTGTGAATACTGTGCATGATTCCACAGGATAAGCAGCTGGGTGTGTGCTAAGAGTCTGCTTCTGCACAAAAAAAATGGCTCCCCCTTTCCATCTAATGCAACTGTGAAATCTCCAGAGCAATACGCAATAAATCTCTGCCTGTAATTCCTATTTGCACACAGAGTCATGTTTTCACATTAGTCACAAAACGAAATTTCTTTGCCAATTTGAAAGCACACTTACTTTTCTTTTTTTTGGCAAGTGATAAACACTTTTACAGACTGACACATCTTGAATCCACTTTTCAGATTCTGAAAACAGCACATGTCCAAACTGCTTTTTCAGACCAGCACCATGTGTAACCTGGGTGACTGCCTACACTCCAGCAAGGGCAACCAGCCTTACTGATGCTGTATGTATTTGCATTACTGACTGAAACCTCAAACCCCACTCGGTTGTGACTACTGTGCATGATTCCAGAGGATAAGCAGCTGGGTGTGTGCTAAGAGTCTGCTTCTACACAAAAAAAATGGCTCCCCCTTTCCATCTAATGCAACTGTGAAATCACCAGAGCAATACGCAATAAATCTCTGCCTGTAATTCCTCTTTGCACACAGAGTCATGTTTTCACATTAGTCACAAAACGAAATTTCTTTGCCAATTTGAAAGCACACTTACTAGTCTTTTTTTTGGCAAGTGATAAGTACTTTTACAGACTGACACATTTTGAATCCACTTTTCAGATTCTTAAAAAAGCACATGTCCAAACTGCTTTTTCAGACCAGCACCATGTGTAACCTGGGTGACTGACTACACTCCAGCAAGGGCAACCAGCCTTAGTGATGCTGAATGTATTTGCATTACTGACTGAAACCTCAAACCCCACTCGGTTGTGAATACTGTGCATGATTCCACAGGATAAGCAGCTGGGTGTGTGCTAAGAGTCTGCTTCTGCACAAAAAAAATGGCTCCCCCTTTCCATCTAATGCAACTGTGAAATCACCAGAGCAATACGCAATAAATCTCTGCCTGTAATTCCTCTTTGCACACAGAGTCATGTTTTCATATTAGTCACAAAACGAAATTTCTTTGCCAATTTGAAAGCACACTTACTACTCTTTTTTTTGGCAAGTGATAAACACTTTTACAGACTGACACATTTTGAATCCACTTTTTAGATTCTTAAAAAAGCACATGTCCAAACTGCTTTTTCAGACCAGCACCATGTGTAACCTGGGTGACTGACTACACTCCAGCAAGGGAAACCAGCCTTAGTGATGCTGAATGTATTTACATTACTGACTGAAACCTCAAACCCCACTCGGTTGTGAATACTATGCATGATTCCAGAGGATAAGCAGCTGGGTGTGTGCTAAGAGTCTGCTTCTACACAAAAAAAATGGCTCACCCTTTCCATCTAATGCAAATGTGAAATCTCCAGAGCAATACGCAATAAATCTCTGCCTGTAATTCCTATTTGCACACAGAGTCATGTTTTCACATTAGTCACAAAACGAAATTTCTTTGCCAATTTGAAAGCACACTTACTTTTCTTTTTTTTGGCAAGTGATAAACACTTTTACAGACTGACACATTTTGAATCCACTTTTCAGATTCTTAAAAAAGCACATGTCCAAACTGCTTTTTCAGACCAGCACCATGTGTAACCTGGGTGACTGACTACACTCCAGCAAGGGCAACCAGCCTTAGTGATGCTGAATGTATTTGTATTACTGACTGAAACCTCAAACCCCACTCGGTTGTGAATACTGTGCATGATTCCACAGGATAAGCAGCTGGGTGTGTGCTAAGAGTCTGCTTCTGCACAAAAAAATGGCTCCCCCTTTCCATCTAATGCAACTGTGAAATCACCAGAGCAATACGCAATAAATCTCTGCCTGTAATTCCTCTTTGCACACAGAGTCATGTTTTCATATTAGTCACAAAACGAAATTTCTTTGCCAATTTGAAAGCACACTTGCTACTCTTTTTTTTGGCAAGTGATAAACACTTTTACAGACGTACACATTTTGAATCCACTTTTTAGATTCTTAAAAAAGCACATGTCCAAACTGCTTTTTCAGACCAGCACCATGTGTAACCTGGGTGACTCACTACACTCCAGCAAGGGCAACCAGCCTTACTGATGCTGTATGTATTTGCATTACTGACTGAAACCTCAAACCCCACTCGGTTGTGAATACTGTGCATGATACCAGAGGATAAGCAGCTGGGTGTGTGCTAAGAGTCTGCTTCTACACAAAAAAAATGGCTCACCCTTTCCATCTAATGCAACTGTGAAATCACCAGAGCAATACGCAATAAATCTCTGCCTGTAATTCCTCTTTGCACACAGAGTCATGTTTTCATATTAGTCACAAAACGAAATTTCTTTGCCAATTTGAAAGCACACTTACTACTCTTTTTTTTGGCAAGTGATAAACACTTTTACAGACTGACACATTTTGAATCCACTTTTTAGATTCTTAAAAAAGCACATGTCCAAACTGCTTTTTCAGACCAGCACCATGTGTAACCTGGGTGACTGACTACACTCCAGCAAGGGAAACCAGCCTTAGTGATGCTGAATGTATTTACATTACTGACTGAAACCTCAAACCCCACTCGGTTGTGAATACTATGCATGATTCCAGAGGATAAGCAGCTGGGTGTGTGCTAAGAGTCTGCTTCTACACAAAAAAAATGGCTCACCCTTTCCATCTAATGCAAATGTGAAATCTCCAGAGCAATACGCAATAAATCTCTGCCTGTAATTCCTATTTGCACACAGAGTCATGTTTTCACATTAGTCACAAAACGAAATTTCTTTGCCAATTTGAAAGCACACTTACTTTTCTTTTTTTTGGCAAGTGATAAACACTTTTACAGACTGACACATTTTGAATCCACTTTTCAGATTCTTAAAAAAGCACATGTCCAAACTGCTTTTTCAGACCAGCACCATGTGTAACCTGGGTGACTGACTACACTCCAGCAAGGGCAACCAGCCTTAGTGATGCTGAATGTATTTGTATTACTGACTGAAACCTCAAACCCCACTCGGTTGTGAATACTGTGCATGATTCCACAGGATAAGCAGCTGGGTGTGTGCTAAGAGTCTGCTTCTACACAAAAAAATGGCTCACCCTTTCCATCTAATGCAACTGTGAAATCACCAGAGCAATACGCAATAAATCTCTGCCTGTAATTCCTCTTTGCACACAGAGTCATGTTTTCATATTAGTCACAAAACGAAATTTCTTTGCCAATTTGAAAGCACACTTGCTACTCTTTTTTTTGGCAAGTGATAAACACTTTTACAGACTGACACATTTTGAATCCACTTTTTAGATTCTTAAAAAAGCACATGTCCAAACTGCTTTTTCAGACCAGCACCATGTGTAACCTGGGTGACTCACTACACTCCAGCAAGGGCAACCAGCCTTACTGATGCTGTATGTATTTGCATTACTGACTGAAACCTCAAACCCCACTCGGTTGTGAATACTGTGCATGATACCAGAGGATAAGCAGCTGGGTGTGTGCTAAGAGTCTGCTTCTACACAAAAAAAATGGCTCACCCTTTCCATCTAATGCAACTGTGAAATCACCAGAGCAATACGCAATAAATCTCTGCCTGTAATTCCTCTTTGCACACAGAGTCATGTTTTCATATTAGTCACAAAACGAAATTTCTTTGCCAATTTGAAAGCACACTTACTACTCTTTTTTTTGGCAAGTGATAAACACTTTTACAGACTGACACATTTTGAATCCACTTTTTAGATTCTTAAAAAAGCACATGTCCAAACTGCTTTTTCAGACCAGCACCATGTGTAACCTGGGTGACTGACTACACTCCAGCAAGGGAAACCAGCCTTAGTGATGCTGAATGTATTTACATTACTGACTGAAACCTCAAACCCCACTCGGTTGTGAATACTATGCATGATTCCAGAGGATAAGCAGCTGGGTGTGTGCTAAGAGTCTGCTTCTACACAAAAAAAATGGCTCACCCTTTCCATCTAATGCAAATGTGAAATCTCCAGAGCAATACGCAATAAATCTCTGCCTGTAATTCCTATTTGCACACAGAGTCATGTTTTCACATTAGTCACAAAACGAAATTTCTTTGCCAATTTGAAAGCACACTTACTTTTCTTTTTTTTGGCAAGTGATAAACACTTTTACAGACTGACACATTTTGAATCCACTTTTCAGATTCTTAAAAAAACACATGTCCAAACTGCTTTTTCAGACCAGCACCATGTGTAACCTGGGTGACTGACTACACTCCAGCAAGGGCAACCAGCCTTAGTGATGCTGAATGTATTTGTATTACTGACTGAAACCTCAAACCCCACTCGGTTGTGAATACTGTGCATGATTCCACAGGATAAGCAGCTGGGTGTGTGCTAAGAGTCTGCTTCTGCACAAAAAAATGGCTCCCCCTTTCCATCTAATGCAACTGTGAAATCACCAGAGCAATATGCAATAAATCTCTGCCTGTAATTCCTCTTTGCACACAGAGTCATGTTTTCATATTAGTCACAAAACGAAATTTCTTTGCCAATTTGAAAGCACACTTACTACTCTTTTTTTTGGCAAGTGATAAACACTTTTACAGACTGACACATTTTGAATCCACTTTTTAGATTCTTAAAAAAGCACATGTCCAAACTGCTTTTTCAGACCAGCACCATGTGTAACCTGGGTGACTGACTACACTCCAGCAAGGGCAACCAGCCTTAATGATGCTAAATGTATTTGCATTACTGACTGAAACCTCAAACCCCACTCGGTTGTGAATACTGTGCATGATACCAGAGGATAAGCAGCTGGGTGTGTGCTAAGAGTCTGCTTCTACACAAAAAAATGGCTCACCCTTTCCATCTAATGCAACTGTGAAATCACCAGAGCAATACGCAATAAATCTCTGCCTGTAATTCCTCTTTGCACACAGAGTCATGTTTTCATATTAGTCACAAAACGAAATTTCTTTGCCAATTTGAAAGCACACTTGCTACTCTTTTTTTTGGCAAGTGATAAACACTTTTACAGACTGACACATTTTGAATCCACTTTTTAGATTCTTAAAAAAGCACATGTCCAAACTGCTTTTTCAGACCAGCACCATGTGTAACCTGGGTGACTCACTACACTCCAGCAAGGGCAACCAGCCTTACTGATGCTGTATGTATTTGCATTACTGACTGAAACCTCAAACCCCACTCGGTTGTGAATACTGTGCATGATACCAGAGGATAAGCAGCTGGGTGTGTGCTAAGAGTCTGCTTCTACACAAAAAAAATGGCTCACCCTTTCCATCTAATGCAACTGTGAAATCACCAGAGCAATACGCAATAAATCTCTGCCTGTAATTCCTCTTTGCACACAGAGTCATGTTTTCATATTAGTCACAAAACGAAATTTCTTTGCCAATTTGAAAGCACACTTGCTACTCTTTTTTTTGGCAAGTGATAAACACTTTTACAGACTGACACATTTTGAATCCACTTTTTAGATTCTTAAAAAAGCACATGTCCAAACTGCTTTTTCAGACCAGCACCATGTGTAACCTGGGTGACTCACTACACTCCAGCAAGGGCAACCAGCCTTACTGATGCTGTATGTATTTGCATTACTGACTGAAACCTCAAACCCCACTCGGTTGTGAATACTGTGCATGATTCCAGAGGATAAGCAGCTGGGTGTGTGCTAAGAGTCTGCTTCTACACAAAAAAAATGGCTCACCCTTTCCATCTAATGCAACTGTGAAATCACCAGAGCAATACGCAATAAATCTCTGCCTGTAATTCCTCTTTGCACACAGAGTCATGTTTTCACATTAGTCACAAAACGAAATTTCTTTGCCAATTTGAAAGCACACTTACTTTTCTTTTTTTTGGCAAGTGATAAACACTTTTACAGACTGACACATCTTGAATCCACTTTTCAGATTCTGAAAACAGCACATGTCCAAACTGCTTTTTCAAACCAGCACCATTTGTAACCTGGGTGACTGCCTACACTCCAGCAAGGGCAACCAGCCTTACTGATGCTGTAGGTATTTGCATTACTGAGTGCAACCTCAAACCCTTAAAGTATTCCTTATTTTTACCAGTACACCTTAATTTATCGTGAAAACATAGTCCATATTATTTTACATGTTCCTCACATTTAAATTTCTCCCAAAACAGAAAATGATAAACACAACTTCAACAAAAGGAATTCCATTTCTATTATTCATTTCTTAATTTACCATATACATCCCCTCTCAAACTGTAAACTCACCTTTAAAATTAGTTAGTTGGGAAAGAAATGTGGCACTCAAACAGCAGATTATCAGAGCCAGGAACTCTGTTCTTTACACCTCTCTCCTCTCAGCAGAACCAGATAATGGCAAACTTTCCCTCTCTTTTTCCACACATATACATGTTAATTTCAAATCTCAGTGCTTCCCCCTTTTTTTCAAATGTAATCACACATTTCTATTGGTTGAAAACCAACCCTTTTCCAAAAGTACCCTTCCCCCAACTTGACTTCTGCCTAGTACCCTTCCCCCAACTTGACTTCTGCCTGCTACCATAGCAACAGCTCATGGAACACTGCTGTGTGGAGTTAGGTCAGAAGTTCACCAAACAATGTTTCAATTCCACAGAGCAAGAGTGCTTGACTTTTCAAACCTAACAGCAAATCCATAGTACTGTTCTTTGGTAACACATTTTTCTGTACCAATACAAAACATGCTTCTATTAATTTACACATACAGCCTAGTTTTTATTCTAGAATGGTATGAAACAGCCAATCAGTTCTTTTTTTTATAAAAAAAATATGTATGCCTCCATTTCCAAACTGTCTTTCATTTCTTTTTACCATTCTACTGAATTTCACCTCCTGAGTGCATCCAGTTCTCCTTTGAAGATGTTCACAGTGTGGATTGTAGGGCACAGCTATGTCTTCTGGAGTGAAAAGTATGCAGAGAAAACAGATATGGTGAGAGACCTTGCTTTGCCAAATGTAGACATTAAATGGATTGGTCAGAGAGGGTTAAAGTGGCACCAATTGATGCCATTGGTGAAATCCTTCATGCAAATCCAACACCCTGACCTCATAATAGTGCACTGTGGTGGCAATGACCTAGGCACTTTGACTGGGGCAGGTCTGGAAATGCTTATGAAGGACACCTTTGCACAACTGTTTTCACTTTTCCCTAAAACTGCCTTTGTCTTTTCTAACATATGCCAAAGGCAAAAATGGAACTGGTCCAATCATTTCTGTCCGCAGATTGACAAAGCAAGAAAGCACGTCAACAAATCTGTTTCTGCTTTCCTCCGTGACTATGGCATGGGTTCCATTTACCACAACAACTTGCGTTACGACATGCAAGACATTTATAGAGGAGATGGTGTGCACTTCAATGATGAAGGGAACAGAGTCTTCCTCTTGAACCTTAGACTCTGCATTGGTACTTACTTGTAGGTACCACTAAAAAATCAAATCACTTCATAAACACAACGGCTCTTTTTAGAGCCCCCTAATATCTAAACTCTTAAATCTGAATTTCATTTCTTTTTTTAAATTATTTTTTTCTACCGTACGCGTACGTTGAGCTTACCGTACGCGTACCCCGCGATTTTTTTTAAAATCAATAAATGTTTTCTTTGTACTTTTCTGTCCTTCTTTGACCCCCTTACAAATGTTAGGGGGTCTGTAACTCTCTCCCTTGCCCCCTTTTCAAGGTATCACCCTTTTTTTTCTGAGTGAAACACACGAAATGGCGGCCGCCGCTTCCTGGTTTCGACCGATTCGAATGTTTACTAAGATCTAACAGCCAATCAGAATCGCGCTCGCGCACGCCACCGTACGCGTACGGTAAGCGCACCGTAAGCGCACCGTAAGCGCACCGTAAGCTGGCTCAGATATATATATTGATTTAAAGGCTATTTTCTCAGAATCTACTGAACAGATTTACACCAAACCTACAAAGGGCACTTCCTTGACCTGAGGACTACCTCTCTGCCAAATTTCAAGTAATTCTGTTCAGCCGTTCGGGCTGTAGCTGTGTCTAAAGGTCCTATGGAAAAATGCATGAGAAAAACGTGTTTTGGGACCCCCCTTTTATCTCAGCCCCCGCTTGACGAATCCCCCCGAGACTTTCAGGGTAGGAGCGGAGTGTAGCGCCCCACCTATTTTGAAAAATTCGCGAGGATTCGTCGACCGGCGCCAAAGTTATTCCAAATAGAATGTTGCGGATTTCCTATGGAAACGTGGTCCTAACTATAACTACCTACTGGCGACCGCCAGTAGGTAATATATATATATATATATATATATATATATATATATATATATATATATATATATATATATATATGTGTGTGTGTGTGTGTGTGTGTGTGGTTTTTTTCACTGAATAAGCCAAAGGTTACAGGGACATTACTCATGACATGATGACATCACATCTCAAATGGCATCACTGATGACATCAACCAGTGTGTGGAGTGTTTTCTAAAAGTTTATGAGTGTTAAACATATATATTAAGGTACTACAAAAGTTAAATCATTATAATTTGCGTACTACTAACAAGTGATACTAATTGTAACATATATTATGTGAGTCGCTGCATGACTGTGTGTATCCATCTGTGAGTGGGTGTGCAAGCGACTGGGTGTGTGAATGGTTGCACGGGTGAATAACTGGGTGCGTGAGTAGCTGTATGGGGAATAAGTGGTTGTGTGAGTAGCTGTACAGGTGAGAGAGTGGGTGTGTGAGTGGCTGTATGGGTGAGTGACTGGGTGTGTAAGTGGCTGCAAGGGTGAATGAATGGCTGTGTGAGTAGGTGTTTGGTTAACTGAGTGGGTATGGAAGAGACTATATTGTAGAATGACTGTATGGATGAGTGAGTAGACATTTGAGTACGTGTATGGATGTGTGAATGGGTAAGTAAGTGGTTGTGTGGCTAAGTGGCTCTGCTGGGAAGCTGTATGGGTGAGTGACTGGATGTGTGAGTAGCTATATTGGTGAGTGAGTGGGTGTGTGAGTGGCTGTATGGGGGAGTGACTGTTTGTGTGAATAAGTGTATAGGTAAGTGAGTATGAGTTAGTGAGTATGAGTGAGTGAGTAGGTGTATGAGTGGCTCTGTGGCTCAGTAACTGTTAGAAATGGGGGTCTCTAGTTGGCAGAGGTATGTACTTTTGTCCAAGTAGGGACCCTTACTTCTTGTCAGGGTAAGGGGTAAACACACTTTAGATAACCCCTGCTCACCCCCTTGGTAGCTTGGCAAGAGCAGTTAGGCTTATACCAAAGGCAATGTGTAAAGTATTTGTACTCAAAACACACAGTAACACATTGAAAAAAACACAAATGGACACCACACCTGTTTAGAAAGATAAAATACCTTTATCTAAACCAAACTAGACCAAAACTGCAAAAAGCCAACATACAGATCTCGAATATCAGTTTAGAACAGGTATTGCAAAAATAGAACTTGCAGAAACGAAATAGCTCCACCTGGGGCTATTACGACGACGTCTTGAAAGGTATAACTCCAAAGTACTGCACTGACAGCGAGGTGTGCAGCGTCGGGCACAGAGTCACACGGACCCCCAACAAAACTACCTTGGAAAATGAAGTCTATGGATGATGCACGGTGTCATGGAGGTGAGGCGTTAGTGTCGAGATCAAGGCTGATTCCCTGGTTGCCACAAGGATGCCAAGGCATTGTGTTCGTGAGGAGGCGATGTGTCGAGTCTAGGACAGCGGAAGTCGGCGGCATCAGTGGTGAGGCGTCGGTTCCGGTGAGGCAATGAGAAGTCTTTGGACAATGCACGGTGTCATGGAGGTGAGGTGTCAGTGCCGAGGTCGAGGCTGGTTCCCTGGTTGCCACGGGGAGGCGAGGCATCGTGTCCGTGAGGAGGTGATGCGTCAAGTGTAGGACAGGGGAAGTTGGCAGCATCAGTGATGAGGCGTCGGTTCTGGTGAGGCAATGCGAAGTTGAAGCATTCGTCAAGTCACCCTCGTCAGTTCTTGGCTCCCCGATAACTTGATGCTGGCAGTGACGGCGTCTGTGCGAGCACTGGCATTGGGAAGGCCGATAACTGTAGACATTGAAGAGCGTTGGAGCTGTGGTGCAGGTGGGGTGGTGCATTGTATCCTTCACAAGCGGTGCCCTCGGCCTCGGTGCAGGTCGCCACTGGCAGAGGCACTAATGTCATTGGAGTTGTTTTCCTTGCATAGCAGCATCAACCACACCATTTTCAGGGCCCTGGAACTGAAATTGGCACACTTTTGAATGCAGGAGTCCACACAGGAGTCTAGGTGCTGGTCAGTGGGTTGCAAATGAAGTCTATATGTCCCTGAGACTTCAGAACAAATGGGCCAGCATATACAAGCCCTTGGAGATTCCTCTTCAAGAAGGTTCACACAAATGTTCCAGTCTTTGTCATTTCCTTGGCAGAAGCATCAACTGCAGGCCAACCCAGCAAAGCACACAGAACAGGGGCAGTACTCCTCATCACAGCTCTTGAGCTCTTCTCCTTGGCAAAGGTTTCTCTTGATTCCAGAAGTGATTGAAAGTCCTGGGGTTTTAGATGCAATACTTATACCTTGTTTTGTCATTGTTCTCTTTGTGGCAAGGGTCTCTGAGCCCAGTCCAAACCAGTTCTGTCCTCTCTGGTACAGTATCACTACGGGAGGTGGAGACAGCATTGTGCAAAGGAGACACTGCCTATTCAGGTGCAAACGAAACTTCTTCCACCACTCTAAATAAAATACAGCCAAGGTCTATTCAGCTCAGCTATGAGTCACCCAGGAAAGGCAGGACACACCCTAAACCCCAACCCCCCTTGTGGTTGTCTACAGTGAATGCACAGCCCCATCCGTTGTCACTCCAAAACCAGACAGTCAATATAAAAACTAGCGGAGGCACACAGAATGGTTAAATAAGAAAATGCCTACTTTCTAAAAATGACATTTTCAAACACACAATTTAAAAACCATCTCCCAAAGAAATGTGTAATTAAATTCTGAGTTCAGAGAGCCTAAATTTCAATTCTCAAGCTTGTCCCAATGGAAAGTAATTCTTGTAAGATGTTACAAAGTAACTCCATTGTTAGCTACAATAGTGAAAAATGATATTGGCAGTATTTCACTATCAGGACATGTAAAACACACCAGCACATGTCATATCTTTCACTTACACTGCACCCTGCCCATGGGGTACCTTGGACCTACCATTGGGGTGTCTTACATGTAAGAAAAGGGAAGGTTAGGGCCTGGCAAGTGGGTGCACTTGCCAGGTCGACATGGCAGTTGAAAACTGCATGCGCAGGCACTGCAGTGGCAGGTCTGAGTAACATTTGGAAGGCTACTTGTGTGTGTGGTGCAAAAAAAGTGCCGCAGGCCCACTAGTAGCCTTTGATTTACAAGCCCTGGGCACACTGTTGCACTTTACAAGGGGCTTGTCAGCAAATCAAATATGCCAATCATGGGTAACCAATCATGATAACAATTTACATAGAGAGCACTTTGACACTGATCAGCAGTGGCAAAGTGCCCAAAGCATCTAAGCCAGCAAAAATGAAATCCAGCAGAGTATCAAAAATACAGGCGGTAGAGGCAAAAAGTCATGGGAAACCACGCCATGGATGCCAAGTCTAACAGAAAGTGGGCGTGTGAGTGGTTTTATGGGTGTGTCAGTGGGTGTAGAAGAGGTTGTGTGGGGGTGTGAGTGGGTGTGTGAGGGGTTCTGTGGATGAAGTCATCAGTGATGTCATTTGTGATATCTGTGATATCACCAGTGATGTAATATGTGAGGTCATAAGCGGTGCACTTGGGAGCGTAAGCTATAGATGGCTCAGGTAACTATAACTGCCGAATTTCACTGGTTTTATATGAATGAAATCTGAGCCTTAGATATTCAGTGAATATCTAAGGTTTTTTAAATTCTATTTCCTAACTATAATGTCCCCATAACCTTTGTGTTTTTTCAGTGAATTTCTAAGGTTTTTTAATGTAATTTCGTAATTATAATGTCCCTGTTACCTTTATTTTGTTAAGTCTATTGCTAAGGTTTTTTTTAATTCTGTTTCCAAACTGTAACCTTTGAAAGTGAGTTTGTGAGTGTATGAGTGTCTCAGTGGGTGTGTGAGCGGGCGCATAAGTGTATAACTGGGTGCGTGAGTGGGTGAGTGAATATTTGAGTGGGTCTCTGAGTTGGTGCGTGAGTGTCTGAGTGGGCCTCTGAATGGATGAGTGTATGAGTGGGTGCATAAGTGTCTGAGTGGGTGTGAAATTGTCTGAGTGGGTGTGAGATTGTCTGAGAGAGTTTGTGAGTACCTTCATGAGTATGTGAGTCAGTCTGTGAGTGAGTGCATTAGTGTCTGAATGAGTCTGTGAGTGAGTACATGTGTCTGAGTGGGTCTGTGAGTGGGTGCATGAGTCTCTGTGTGGGTCTGTGAGGGAGTGTGTCTCTGAGTCAGTGCAGGAGTGTCTGGGCGGGTCTGTGATTGGGTGTATCAGTGTCGGAGTGGGTTTGTCAGTGGATATGTGAGTGTGTGAGTGACCCGGCCACAACAGAACAGCACCTGCCCCTTTATCCAACAAAAGTCTACAATTTTGCTCAAAATATCTACCCAAGTGGAATACTTTCTACCAGTTAATTACTAAGTGCTACCTTCTTGGGAAAATGTCTACTATGTATTCTACACTACAGATGCATAATAGAGCATGAGGAAATGTCATCAGTGACCTTGTGTGAATTTTGGCAATGTGATTGTTCCGCATGCGTCTTTATCTACTAATTTGCGATAACATGAGTCTTCCTATAGAGAAGACAACAAGACTACAAAGAGGTCAATCTCCATCAAACAACGGTCCTTCTTCTTAACTATATGAAGAAAGTGGTTCTTTGTGTGGTGGAGAAGTCCTCATATTCTTCGGGATCAAGAACGCCTCACCACAATCATCGGGAAATGTGCTGGGGGCCCTCTTGTTAAGCAGTCCATCATCCTGGAAAAAAGTCAGGAAGACTTTTGCACACTACTAAGGTGGGCAGGGCCAAACGGACTAAGCTTCCAAGTGATTTGCACATTTGAATACTTAAGTCATTTAAAGGGAGAACCACAGACTTTGGACTCTAGTCTCATCAGGTAAGGACAAGAAAGAGCCCACTCATCACAGTCACTACGGATTGCGCTCCAATAGATCAAAGATGCATTCACCTTCACAAAGCCTTTCAGATTGACTTTTAATGTGGATTTGCAGAGAAAACACACTTGCTTTCCCTTTAACTTCTATAGAAGAGGGGGCGTGTGACCCACCTCCTTGGGTCAATTTGGGCCCCTGTCACCGCAGGGCTCAGCCAAGAATTAATGGGGAAGGGCCTGGCCAGCACACCTCCTGGGCTGATATTGCCCCGTTGGGACCCTATTTCCCAAGCCCTGAACACAAATTGGAAGGGGAGGGGGCCAAACAGTCCCCTCACCAGGCCTATTTTAGCTCCAGGGACCCCATCTCCTGGGGCTCGGCCTCTTCCATCTGGGTGCCCTGGAGGCCACCCAGCTCACTCAGTGTGCTACGTTGGGGACCATGAGGGTAGCCTCATTACCTGCACGGTCCCTGACAGCACCCCATTAGTTTTGAAAATTTCACGAAGATAAGTCAACCGGCGCCAAAGTTATTCAAAATAGAATTTTCAGATTTCCTATGGGAACTCGTTCCTAACTATAACTATCTACTGGCGACCGCCAGTAGATAATATATATATATAATTCTATTTTGAATAACTTTGGCGCCGGTTGACGAATCCTCACGAAATTTTCAAAACTAATGGGGCGCTCCGCTTAGCTCCTACCCTGAAAGTCTTGGGGTGATTCGTCAAGCGGGGGCCGAGAAAAAAGGGGGGGTCCCAAAACGCATTTTCCCCATGCATTTTCCCATAGGACCTTTAGTCGAAGGTACAGCCCGAACGTCTGAACAGAATTACTTGAAATTTGGCAAAGAGGTAGTCCTCAGGTCAGGCATGTGCCTTTTGCATATATGGAGTCAATCTGTTCAGTAGTTCCTGAGAAAATTGCAGTTAAAAGTACATATATATCTATATGCGCGCACCGTGCGCGCACCCTGCGCGCACCGTGCGCGCACCCAAACGTGCGCGAGCGTAATTCTGATTGGTGGTTACATGTCAGTCAATGTTCGAATCGGTCGAAATCAGGAAGTGTCGGCCGCCATTTTGTTTGTTTTGTGTGCGACAGGGAAAAAGGAAGGTGGCGAACGTGAAAAGGGGGCAGGGTAGAGAGTTCCTAACCCCCTAGCCTTTGTCAGGGGGTCCCTGAAGGACCCCGAAGGCTGAAAAAACATTTTAATTTTTTTTTTTTAAATCGCGGGTGCGCGCACTGTGCGTGTACGGTGCGCGCACGGTGAAAAACCTTAAAAAAAAATACATCTTTTTAAACGAGCCATTCTATATTACAGGATACAGTCAATCTATAACTATATACATAGGTAGTTTATTGTAAAATAAATATATAAAAAATATAATAATACATACATAACTTAGCATTTAAAAAACCCTACAAATTCACTTAAAAAACCATAGGTTTCACACACGTTATAGTTAGGAATTAGCATTTAAAAAACCTTGCAAATTCACTTAAAAAACCATAGGTTTCAAACATGTTATAGTTAGCTGGACATTTCACTCGTAAAAAACCAGTGAAATTCCCCCGTTATAGTTAGTTCAGATAACTATAACTCGCGCGACCGCCACTCTATCACAAGGATGATGTCATCAGTGATGTCATGAGTGATGCCACTGACCATGTCATGAGTGATGTAATATGTGACGTCATGAGCAGGGGATTGCGGGCGCGCGAGTTATAGTTATCTGAACTAACTATAACGGGGGAATTTCATTGTTTTTTTACGAGTGAAATGTCCAGCTAACTATAACATGTGTGAAACCTATGGTTTTTTAAGTGAATATAAATAAATAAATAAATATACACATATATACATATATATATATATATATATATATATATATATATATATATATATTATCTACTGGCGGTCGCCAGTAGATAGTTATAGTTAGGACCATGTTTCCATAGGAAATCCGCAACGTTCTATTTGGAATAGCTTTGGCGCCGGTCGACGAATCCTCGCGAATTTTTCAAAACTAATGGGGCGCTACGCTCCGCTCCTACCCTGAAAGTCTCGGGGGGATTCGTCAAGCGGGGGCTGAGAAAAAAGGGGGGTCCCAAAACGCGTTTTCCCCATGCATTTTTCCATAGGACCTTTAGACACAGCTACAGCCCGAACGGCTGAACAGAATTACTTGAAATTTGGCAGAGAGGTAGTCCTCAGGTCAAGGATGTGCCTTTTGTAGGTCTGGTGTAAATCTGTTCAGTAGGTCCTGAGAAAATAGCATTTAAATCAATATATATATCTGTAAGCGCGCTCCGTGCGCTTACCGTAAGCTTACCGTACGCGTACGGTGCCGTGCGCGAGCTCAATTCTGATTGGTGGTTACATGACTGTAAACATTCGAATCGGTTGAAATCAGGAAGTGTCGGCCGCCATTTTCTGTCTCTCGCACTGAGAAACAAAGGTGGGGAACGTGAAACGGGGGCAACGAAGAGAGTTGCAGACCCCCTAGTGTTTGTCAGGGGGTCCAAGAAGGACCCAAAAGTACGAAAAATAAATTAAATAATTTTTAAAAAAAATCGCGGGGTACGCATACGGTAAGCTTACCGTACGCGCACGGCAAACAAAATAAAAAAAAAAATAAAGAAGTAACAATCACATTTATTAAATAAATTAATGGACCCACAAGGGAGAAAAAAACCAATGTTACTGCGTAAAAAAAGGCGAGGCGCGCACGGCATGGACTGCGCAACGTGGGCGCTCGATGCGCGAAGCGCACCGTGCGCGCAGGGTGTGCGCATAGTGAAAAACCAGAAAAAAAAAAAAAACAAATACATAACTTAGCATTTAAAAAATCGTACAAATTCACTGAAAAAACCATAGGTTTCATACACGTTATAGTTAGGAATTATCATTTACAAAACCTTGCAAATTCACTTAAAAAACCATAGGTTTCACACATGTTATAGTTAGCTGTACATTTCACTCGTAAAAAACCAATGAAATTCCACGTTATAGTTAGATCAGGTAACTATAACTTGCGCGACCGCAATCCACAATGTGTAATTTCAGATGTCATCATTGATGTCATGAGTGATGTCACTGACCATGTCATGAGTGATGTACTATGTGACGTCATCAGCAGTTTATTGTGGGCGCGCAAGTTATAGTTACCTGATCTAACTATAACGTGGAATTTCATTGGTTTTTTACGAGTGAAATGTACAGCTAACTATAACATGTGTGAAACCTATGGTTTTTTAAGTGAATATATATATATATATATATATATATATATATATATATATATATATATATATATATGCACAAACAGAAGTCTTTCACCATAGAACCGCCAGGCAGGCAGCAACGAGGAAAAACCACGCAAGTCCCAGTCTTCTTTCGGCAAGTTTATTAAAAAGGCAAGTTCACCAAATCTGACGCGTTTCGGGCGTCCGCCCTTGGTCACAGATCGTCAGGCAAATGAGAGAGCATCCCTTTTAAAAGGTACATTGCACGAATTTAATTGGTGATTTTTTTCTTTTTGCAGCACCATGTGATTAGAAACTAAAGACTGAGGACACACTACATATAGCTAACATAGATAGTCTGTTTTCTAAATCACAATTTGATATATATAAATCGAATAACGGGAGGTATAATTACAGTATTTACATGTTGTTGCCCAAATTTGTGTTAACATTACATTGTGAGTTGCCATGCTATATATTTTGTTAATTTTATATCAAACAATTATTGTCAGTGTGCATTGAAAATGGCACATGATATCCGCATAAATGCGCTTATATAGTAGATTGCAAAGAAAAACACAGTATTACTGGTGGTCATTTGTCATGAAAAAGTGCAATGTGCGTAGATAAAGTGCAGATGCAATTGTGCAAATAATGCAAAATATTCTATGCAAGCATAGCATATAAATAAATATAAATATTTATAAATAATTTCATTTTAAAATCATCTAAGCTTCTCAATTCATGAAACCTGATGCTAGGCATATGACCATATAAAAATATCATCTACGTTTTATTCTTTTGCAATCTCTCAATTAACTGCATGAATGCAATAGACATGTAACAACAATATGGATCGTAATGATGTACACACAATTTCTTTGTATATATTCAATTGAAGCAGCAAATATCGACCACCTCCCAAAAAAGATTTTACTCTATACGTGATTCCAAAGGAGGAAACAAACTAGAAAATCTATCTTGATGTCTGTGTCCCAAAAACTTAAATGGGAAAAGTAATGTAAATCCATTGAACCAGTGAAAAAAATCAAATGTGCATGTGATAATAAAAAAAGGAATGATATACAGTGTGTGTAATAAAATTCATAATGAAATTAATAGGGTAAAGGCAGAAAAGGCAGAGAAAGCAAATAATGGCCCAAAACAAATCATTAAACAAGGATTGGTTATAAAAAAACATGTAAGTCTTCCGTTGTGTTCAATCCATTGGGGAATCTGCTGTCTAACTCAATAATGAATTGTGACTCAAGTCTTCTGAGCATTTTTTCCCTATCGCCACCACGTCTAGATTTAGGGACTGAGGCAATGACATAATATTCCAAGCATTGTAGGTTGTTATTGTGTCTTGCCTTGAAATGTCTGGCAACAGGATAGGTGCCATCGTTATTAA
This sequence comes from Triturus cristatus, assembly GCF_964204655.1. NCBI lineage: Eukaryota > Metazoa > Chordata > Amphibia > Caudata > Salamandridae > Triturus > Triturus cristatus. The sequence continues at coordinate 1,370,452,696 of NC_140589.1, forward strand.
CGATGGCACGTAAATGCTGGAGTATTCTGGCATGCACCTGTAGCTTAGTGCTGCCCACATATCTGAGGCCACAGGTGCATGTCAGAATGTAGACAGCAAAATCAGTTTTGCAATTGAATGTGCCCTTGATGTTTTTGGCAATAGGACTGAACGGTGTCAAATATTGGGAAGTATTTCTTCCAAATTTACAAGCTCTGCAAGTTGAGCAACGCTTGAAACCCGGCCGGGACTTTAACCAAACCTCTTGTTTTGCTAGCTCAGGGAATTCGTGACTGATCTGGGTTTTAAAGGAGGGTCCCCTCCGATAAGTAACCACAGGATTGTCTGGAAGCCTGGGGGCCAGAACCAAATCTGTTTTTAAAACAGGCCAGCGCTGTTTTATGATGGATTTAATTTGTCTGGCCTGTTTGCTGTACCCGGTGATAAGTCTGGGAGTTTGTTCCTCCCTTGAATCAGTTGATGCAATTGATTCACTGTTGGTAAACAGAGACTCACGGGTTCTAGCATTGGTTTTCTGGATGGCAGTTTTTAAGACTGATTCTTTATATCCCCTACATCTGAATCTGTCTAGGGCTTCATTTGTGCAGGCCTGTAAATCTAGATCAGTGCTGCAAATTCGTTTCAACCTGAGCAACTCCCCAAATGGAATGTTGTCAATCGTGTGTCGAGGATGTGAACTACTGGCATGCAAGATGTTATTGCCAGCAGTTTTCTTTCTATGTAGTTTAGTGACAAGACGGCCATCTTTAACATATAATTTAACATCCAAGAATTCAGCTTCATTTGCGCTTACTTTAGAAGTGAATCTTAAATTTTCTTGGTTGTTATTGATACAAGCCAGGAAATTATTGACACTTTCCAAATTGCCTCTCCACAGAATAAAAACATCGTCTATAAAGCGATATATATATATATAACCGACTGCCAGTTGCCAGTAGGCAGTTATAGTTAGGACCTACTTTCCATAGGAAAAGCATTTTTAGTTTGCCAGTCGCTTCAGCTGCTGTTTGGAAAGTTTCAGAGTAATTCGTCAAGTGGGGGCCAAGACAAAAAGAAAAGAATGACTTTTTGCATTACATTTATAGAGAGACTGCATAAGTTACCTTACCTTAATTTATACATTTTTTGTTTTAAAATATATAATAAGAATGAATGTGTGAATGAAATTCCAAATTCCATTAGAGGTTTTTGACATACCTACAGCCCTACCCGCTGAATGGAATGACACTAAATTTGGCAGAAAGCTAGATCTTGGTCCAAAAAGTGTGCTTTTTATAATTTGGTGTATATCTGCTCAGTAGTTTTGGAGTTATTAAAGTTAAAAGATTTATATATATCAAGAGGCGTGGATCCGCAACAAATCCGGGCACATTTGTGGATCCAGGCACCAACAGCAATGCTGTGATTGGCTGGCCTCAACCTGAGAGGAAATGTCAGGTTTCCCCGTTGTAATCCTCAGGATTGTGCTGATGCTCAAAGTGGTCCACCTCTCGACTGCCCAAGTCCGGAATTTATATTAACACAGATTAGTGAGATAGTCAAGAGAGGGAAGGAAAGGGTAGGAACTGCAGGGAGGGAGACCTGAGAATGACAAAATAAGAACACCGTAATTAATACTTTCCCTCAATACATAACACCTACAGTTTCTACAATACTAACCATAGGAGCATTAGTACTGACTGTATACCACTACCTGTAAAGGAAAGAAGTAGCTTTATCAGGAGAGATGAGAGGGTGTTTGCAGAATCCCAATGCGAAAACTGTCATGAAGAAGCAACAATCAATATGAGATCTTTCATACAGCAATAACACTTTCACCAAAGAAAAGAGGTATGAGACACATTCCCACCTATCCCTTCTAAGTGCTGAAAAGCTTGGTTTGCAAAGGCAGTTGTTTTCCTGGATACCCCCTACTAATCTCTCCTACAATCAATAAACGAAAGAACGTATAAAAGAAAGACCATAGCTCAATATCTTTCTTTGTACTTACACCACTATAATGGGACTTCATTTGCATTCATGAACCATGTAACATGAGTAAGGGAGTTTCATACGATAAGCCATATATGCAGTCAATCATGGCCTGGTCATATTAGGCACTCCACTCTCAATGGAAGTAAAAGAAGCAAAATGGCATACTGGGCAAAGTATATCCTACTAGCCAATGAAACCTACTGAGGTTTTGTCTCTCATATCCAAGACCTGTGAACTATATCACAATAAAATAACAACTTAATCCGGATGTCTCCGCAGGATGATTAACGAAGACCAGGCACTTAAGCAAACAAAACAATGCGCTCCCCACTCTTACCAATACGAGAGTGTGCACGCGATATTTAACTCAACAAAGTATTTGTCATCTTGTTTCTTCCCTGCATGAGACTGCCACAATAGCAGGTCTATCCAACAGAGAAGGAATGCAGAAACACTGGTAAAGTAAATCTGCGCTCTCCTCCGCATGAGACTGCCGCAACCGCAATCTCGCCAACGGAGGAGTTGGCAGAAAAACTACAAAATCCGCAGGAGGAAACAACCAAGGAATGTGGAGAAAAAGGTAATGATGGTACACTTAGCACCCTTACTGCAATTTGCTCACGAAGGATCGGATCTGCTCGTGAACTGGGAATACACAAAATAGTCGGCTGCTTCTCGCTCGCAATCCTCGACTATAACCGGGGTCCCTGACGTTACGTCCTGCTCATGCAGAACATCCCCGTCAGGAAAAAATGCCGGGAGCTGTAGTTCTCTCTGTCCCCGCTCCTTTCTCTATACGATTGCCGGCAGTCCGTGAACGCTGGACTGGTGCACTCTGACAGGAAAGTTCCAGTTGCCATTTTTGGCATCGGAACACAGTTTTCGGGATGGGGGAAATAAAATATTAAAGTGATAGAAGGGGTCAGGGTAGAGGTACCCTGACCCCATGGGACTGATGGAGGGGTCTGTGAGGAACACCTCATGGGCAAGAAATTCTCCTAAAATGTTTTTGTTTTGAACACGTGAGGTTCCGCGGCTCTACCCGGATATGCCGGATCCTCAGGGATTTGGGTGGCTCCACAGATCCAGACCTAATTAAACACATACACCCACTCACAGACCCACTCACACACCCATTTACACTCTCACATAGCCACTCACACACCCATTCACACACACACCCACTTATACACCCACACAACCACTCACACAGCCACTCACACACTCATACAGCCACTCAAACACCCACTTATAGTCCCACAAAACAACTCACATACCTACTCACACACCCACACAGCCACTCCTGTACCTACTTACACACCCACACAACCACTCACACACCCACTCACACACCCAAATAGCCACTCACACACCCACACAGTCACTCACACAGCCACTCACACACCCACACACAAGCAGTGCTAAACTTATAGAAATTGCAGTAGCATATGTTTGTGTAAAACGTGTTGTTGTTTTAGTATTGAATGTGGGCTTTTGGTTGGTAACGGATCCATAGAGCCATAAAATGAATTTACAAAAAAAAGTCTTGGTGCTTTACATTTATAGATTGACTACATATATTACCTTACCTTCATTTTTTTAATTTAGTTTTAAAATATAAAATAAGAATGAGCGTGTGAATAAAATGTATTTATAAAGCTGTGCGAATGTATATTAGTAAATTGAACTTATGGGTCAAATCACAGAACAATTTATATGAAAATAAACCTGGTGAAATTCACTGCATAACCAAAGGTTACAGGGACGTTACATTTAGGAAATAGCATTAAAAAACCTCTGAAATTCACTGAAGAAAACCAAAGTTTAAAGGGACTCTATAGTTAGGAAATAGAATTGAAAAAAACCTCTGAAATTCACTGAAGAAAACCAAAGTTTAAAGGGACTCTATAGTTAGGAAATAGAATTGAAAAAAACCTCTGAAATTCTCAGAAAAAGCCAAAGGTTGCAGGGACCTTATAGTTTCAGATTTTACACGCACAAAACCATAGAAATTCAGCATTATAGTTATCTCAATTAACCATAGATTGTGCCCTAAAGTAACTATAACTCATGCCCCAGCCATGCCTTGCTAATTACTCCACATATTACATCAGTCATGACATCTTCTATGACATCATTGATAATATCATTGCAACATTTGCAGTGAAATTATAAATGAAAAAATTCTGCATTACGGGGGCAGGGTTATAGTTACCTTAGAGGATGAGTTATAGTTACTTGAGATAACTAAAACTGCCAAATTTCTATCGCCTTGTGTTTTTAAAATATTAACCTACCTATAACATCCCTGTAACCTAAAAATAAAGCTTACAGGGATATTATTGTTAGGAACTAGCATTTAAAAAACCTTAAAAATTCATTGAAAAAAACAAAGTTTACAAGGACGTTATAGTTAGGCGCAGATTTAACTCATACAAACCCCTGAAATTCAGCAGTTATATCTCGCGCCCCCGCAATGCACTACTTATGACCTCACATATTACATCACTCCTGACATGGTCCATGACATCACTGATGACATCTCAAATGACATCACTGATGGCATCAGCCACAGAATCTCTGACCCACCCACTCCACTCACACCCCCATATAACCTTTCATACACCCACTCCAACTTCCACACTACCATTCTCAAACCCATTCACACACCCATACCAGTACTTACATAGCCACTCACTGATTCATAGATCAACACACACATCCACTCACTCAACCATACAGCCACTCATACAGCCACAGACATCCACTCATGCACCCATACAGCCAATCACACACCGAGCCAGTCACCCATGGAGCTACTGACATACCTACTCCCTCACCCATACAGTCAATCACACAGCCACTTACTCACTCATACAGTTACACAGACACTCACTCACTGATATAGATACTAACACATACTCACTCACCTATGCAGTCACTGACACAAGCACACACTCACCCATAAAGTCACTCTCACATTCACTCACCCATACAGTCACCCATATACCCCTTAACACACCTATACTTCCTTTTTCATATCCAGTTACTCACTGATATGCCACTGACACATATACTCACTCACCGACACAGCCATACACAAACTCACTCACCTATACAACCCATCACACATGCACTCACTATCCCTCCAGCCACTGACTCACCCACTCACTCATCAATACAGGCAGTCACACACTCCCTCATCAACCCACACAGACACTCGTACACCCATAGAGGTACTCAGACAACCAATCACTCTCTCATACAGATACTCATGTATCCACTAACATATCAATACAGTCAATTAGTCATCAAATGACAGACTGATACAGACATCCAAACAACCAGTCACTCACCAATACATTCACTGAGACACCTAATTACACACTTATACAGTCAGTCATGCACCCACTTAATCATCCAAAAAGGCACTCATACACCCACTGATTCACCAATACAACTTGGTATATATACTTAACACTCATAAACCTTTTAAAAACACTCACAATCACTGGATGATGTCATCACTGATGTCACTAACCATGTCATGAGTTATGTAATATGTGAGGTCCTAAGCAGTGCATTGTGGGGGGACAAGCTATAGTTAGCTCACTAACTATAACAGCTGACTTTCACTGGTTTTGTACATAAATATATATTTTTTTTTTTCACAGAAAAAAACAAAGTTAAAAAGTGAACCTGTCATTTGGTGAAAATGTCAGTTAAAATGTAACATTTTAAACTCCAAGAAATACTGAAATTCACCAGTTATATTTAACCGAACAAACTATATCTCATGCCCTGCTATGCACTGTGTTGTCATCAATGATGTCTTTTCAGATGTCATCAATGATTATTAATGATGTCATACAACATTTAATGAGCGAACTAATAAAGTAAGATCATAAGGAATGCATGGCGAGGGCATGAGTTATAGTTTTTTCATTTACCAGAAATTTCAGTGGTTTTTTTACTTTAAAATGTTACATCTTAACTGATAAATTCACCAAACTATACAGTCACTTTAACCTTTGTCTTTTCAGTAAATTTCTATGGTATTTTATTAATGTAAAGTAAGAAAACGTTGCCATACCTGACTATGATATAATTTCAACCTTTGTTTTTTAGTAAATTTCTACTTAAAGTAAAATTTTATTTCTATACTTAACTATGCTAACCCCCCCACCCCCCCCCACAGCATACATAATTTGGCCATTCGTGGATTTGACCCTGTGCTTTATCCACCTGCGGGTAGCCAACCCTCTTCTGCACACAGCCTTTGGGCATGCCTGCACCCAATACCTTGCGGGTGGCTAGGTTACTGCTGTGCATGGCAACCCCCTGGATTCTCATGAGAGTCTCACTGGAGTCAGTAAGTCCACCTGTTTTCCTGCAAGACTGTCTTGTTTTCACAAGGGGCCGTCAGGTTCCAGAGAGTCGCCTACAAAATCTTGTTGACATAAAAATGTTTTTTTCAAATTTGAACCCAAGGATTGGGGTGGGGTCCACCATAGACCTCACCTGCAAGGGGCTGGGTGTAAGGGCATTCCTACCCGTATAACTTAAATATTTTTAACTTTCAGGACACAGGGACCCTTTCCTTTTCTTTTGTAAATAAATGGTTAAAAGGAATATTTAATCAACTGTCATAAATGACATCACTTTCATAAGGTATAAACACTAGCCATTCATGCCTATTAACAAAATGTATGTATTTTTGTAAATACCATGAGAATAAAAGGAAATCTTAAGAAGATCATACGATTACTCTCAATGACTTAAACATTTTTGCGAATTGCAATATCAGCCTTATGTTAGGATTACTCTTAACATTTTCTTAAGATTCTTTTAGCATTAGAGACTTTGGTAAATCACCCACTTTATACTTAAAAATAAATATAAAGAATTAGACACAAGTATATTAAAAGAATATATGTCACTGAAATTATTCAAAAAATATATAATTTATTTAAACACTAATAATCATGATATCATTTTAAAATCAACACACACACAGATATATATATATATTATAAATATATATATACTATATATATATATATGTATATATATATGTGTATATGTATATATATATGTGTATATATATATATACATATATATATATATATATATATATATATATATATATATATATATATATAAACTATACAATACAATTTGAATCATTAGATTGAAATAAAAAATGCATCATTAAAATTCATATTATTCCAAAGCAAATTTTAAAATATAATAGAAATGTATAGGTAAATTAAAATATACTTTCAAATAAAATCCCCAAATGTATCCAATAAAATCTAAAACAAAAGAAAAAATTATAATTTTAAAGGAAAAGAACATAGAGTGTAATTGATAAAATCTAGCACAGGGGATTACATCTGCATTTAAAATTCCTGGTGTCTGGCAAATCAAGTCCTTCTCTTGGGCCATTTATCGCAATGTGAATCAGTAGGTATAAATCTACCTGCATAGCTTTTAAAGTTTAGATTAACTATTGATATCAGACATTCACTGGCAAAGCCAATAGGTCTTGCCTGGGATTCTGGGGTGTAGACCTATAGGCTTTGCTAATGTTTTATTGGATTGCCATTGTTTATTTAAAAAACATTGTAAGATGGCCTTTTTGTAATGTAAAACTGTTCTAAAATGGCCGCACACGTGAGCATGCAAGACAACCATACTGGAATGATCTTTATTTAAGAAGAAGCAAAAGCATTACAAGACAACCATAGTGTGCATACCATAGTGTGCATGCATGAATGTGCATATATGGTGCCAATATTGGAATGCTTTTTCTTTAAAAATTCCAAGAGGGCTCCTGAGCTTGCACACATGGATTGCTATCTTGAAGCGGTTTAAAAACCTTTAAAATATAGTACCATGCCCCTACAGCAGCAGACAGCAGATGTGGCATGTTTGGGTCCAAGTGGGCACAGGGGGAGACCAGTTTTTAGGTATGGGGTTGAAAAGGGGAGGGGAAGAGGAGAGAGCAAGGTCTTCTTGTCAGCCATAGAAGGATTCAACTGATCCAATCAAAACACTGTTTTGATGGGACCAACCTAGAATAGGGAGGAAAGGCATGAAAGCAGAAGCAGGGAACTTTGAAAGACAAGAAAGTACTGAACAAGGGGCAGACCCAAAGCCCCCTTTAAGTCTGTATTGCATATAATAAGTATGCCGCCCACAGACGCCTAACACTGTTAGCAAAACCTAAAACGTGATGTTACAGCAGAAGTAACAGGGTTTTCTACACTACGTTTTATATTTCTAGAGATACCTCCTTTATTCCATTTTGTGCTTTATTTTATTTAGAACTACAGAGTAAATCTATATTTTCTGGTTATAGAGGGTGAAGCACATGACCATATTCAGAAATTAAGAAAATATGAATATGTGTTCTTTCAGAAGATATTACTAGATGACTTTAAGTCACCAAGTACCAGATGCGCCAGTGCTTAATTCTCCTTTACCAGCCTAGTGCATTCAGATCTGGATCCATTTGGTTGACTCAATTGTTCTAAAATACCTGGATGCAATGAATTGTAAAAGAAAAGGCCATGACAGGAGCGCTATTTCTTTGGTTACTTGTACTTATCTAGCAACCTTAACTTTTATGCCAAAATAAATACAAAAATGTATTACTCACAGGATGATAATCAGTATCATTGAATCAGTCAACAATTTGAAAAAAAGGTGGATTAATTTACAATATTTTGACACACAGCAGTGCAGCAGGCAGTGCAGCAAGCCTTCCTGCTGCACTGCAGTGCGTCAAAATAAAAGGGCAGGAATGCGCCATATCTACAAGATACAGCACATTCCTGTCCTTCTCCCCTGCACCGGTGTACAAACAGCAGCCGTGTGCCAGCACAGACACCCTTGCATCATTTTGCAAAGGGGCCTGTGCTGAAGGACACCTTCCTGCACAAAAACAATCAGTAAAGACATTTCCTCTTTCTATGCATGCTGCAGAATGCAGCACAAATAGAAAGAGGAAAAAACGAGGAGCTATAAAAGTATTTCTTATTGTTGCGCCTCCTTATGCCCCCCTGGGAGGTGTAGGATCAGCAGGGGCTCTTGCAGGTAAGAGTGGTGGGGCCAGGTTGGGGGGGGGGGTATTTCAACAGACAACCACGAGGGAAAATGAATTATTTATTTAATTTTCCCTGATAGTCGCCTGTTGAAATCCCCCTCCACCAGCCCCACCGCCCGACAGCTCGTACCTGAACGAGCCGCGGCTGCATAGGATTCTGATGCATTCCCAGGTTTACAAAATTTTGTAAATCTGGGAATGTGTCACGTTCCATGGATGTTGCATGGGAAAACCCACAGCAACACCCATTGAGTGCCACTTTCATGCAGAGTAATGCGTGAAAGGGAAATATATTTACAGGGCCATGAAAAGTCACTCTGGGTGACTTTTCATGGCCTTGTAAACATAGGAAAGCCCATTACACTGTTGGCACATCAATAAAAGTGATGCACCGGTGGCACAATGGGCTTGAAATAAGCCCCGTAATTTATAAGTCTTCGCTACACACAGCTTTATTTGTTGGAGAACTATTAATTCCTTTACATTAAATAAACATAGATTAACCCTTGCTCGTTATTCATTGACTTTCTTGTCTGTCCCACTTTCCGGCTCTTTTTTTATTGGAATTCCTCCTTATTCATATCTCTGTCCAACCCAAGAGCATTTTGGCCTAACAGTGTTTTTTATTGGGTGATACATCCTTCCACAGCTAATGTCGGACCTTTCATTGGAGTGCATATGATGGACTGTTGGTACAGAAAAGTTGTCTGCATGGTTTAGACATGAACCTCTGCCCTGAATACCATGCTGTACTATTGTCTGGATCCCTAATGCTGATTTTTTCTTTGTCATAGGGAAGCACGGACCATGCATGTGCTCCATAACATAGGCTGTCTCATGGATTGTGGTCCCATAGTGGTGGAAGGCTACTGCCTTCACCAGGAGTTAGACAGCACGAGAGCAGTGGTGGCAGCATAACGCGTAGTTATCAGTAGTAGTGAACAGAACCTTTTTACCCTATGTCATTGGAGTGAGACCTATAGGCTCACCCACGTGTTTATAAGTACCCCTACTGTGTGCTTAGCTCACCCCTGGCCTACAACAGGTAATGTGTGAAGTGGTTTGCAACACACATAGTGAGTGTGTGTGGTGGTAGTGTGTGTGTTTGTAAATAACACACCCTGGTTAAAGATTGAAAAGCTTCAGTGCTGAACAGTGCACACAGGTTGAGTGCGAGTACTGAATACATGTGTACATGTGAGGGTACAATGCATAGAGATAACAGTGCTGGACCCAATGTTCACTGTGAATGTAGAGTGAGCAAGTGTGCCTTCAATGGTTCATTGTATGGAGGACTCTGGGTTCCATTTCAGGAAGCCCAGGCCAGCCTGGTGATGACACGGGGAGGAGAGGAATTCCCCCAGACATATTTGTGTATTGCTGCATTCTTGTGAGCTGGGGTGGGACACACTCGAGGAAAAAGGAAGAGAATCCCTTTACAAAGACTGTTCTTGATTCAGTGATAGATCACAATGAAGTGGCCTGGACACAGCTCAGGAAGGGAGAAGGGTCTGATAAGGAAGTCATAAAGAGTAAGGCTGGGGGTCTGGGATTAAGCTTTTGAGGCACATATCACTATGACAGACAACTTTCATGTAAAAAAGTAGAAAAGGAGGGGTGCCCACTTAAAAAGAAACAGAACTCCATTATAAAACTTCAAAGACCCATACCTGAAATCCCATTTGGTGTCTGGGGAAGGACTATAAGAAGGTGAGGTTAGGCCCTCAAGATTTGCCATCTGCCAAGCAGCCAGACAGCCTGTGTGGGAAGGGGAAGCTCTGCAAGACTTCTGCCGGTTACCAGGACTGAGGGCCAAGGCCTGCTAGTCTCCATGCTGGCTGAGGGGACATCACCCAGGGAAACCAAGACCTCCTACCTTGGAGTCCGGAGCACCAGCACCTGCCTGCTTGCCAAGACCAGTGTGCCCCATAAGGAAGAGGAGAGTGTTGAAGGGAGGACGATCGAGTTGGGAACCCTACTGTTATGGCTCCCTGTGAGAGGTGTGAGGATTCAGCTGTGCACTGATCTGGACATAGCCCATGTACAGGATTGCTTTTAGCGACCCCGCCTTATGAGAGGAGAGGGCCACCATTGACTGAGCCGTGTTTTGAGTGTTGTGCGGGTCTTGCTACACCTGTAACTGCATGCTGTGGTGACCTGGTATGCCAGAGAGGACCACTAGTAAAGTTACCCCTTTAAGGAGTGCCAAGACGTGTGACTGTCTGCACCAGCACACTTCTGCTAGAAGAGCCTGCGCCCATATACCCATGTACTGAAGCAACCCCATATGCCAGAAGCGGCTGCCAGTACCAACATTGCCAAAGGATTCAGGCTGCCACCCAAAGGAGACACCGAGGCTACGATCCATGAGTTGGACTTGCAAGGCGAGGGAACTGCCCACTGACATCTGGAGATGCCCTGGACAACATTGTATTCTCGCTGGCTCTAGTAGGGAGCTGAAGAAAGGATTCCACAAGGAGCTGCTCTGACATCTGAGAGACCTCCAGCAGCGTTGCTCAGACCAGAGAGGCTGGGCCGCAAGCAGCCCAACTTCTCCGAACTGAGCAGGGCACACTGGTGCACATTGATTTTCCCTGTTGCATTGCTGAACTCTTCCATGCTCCAAGAGTGGGTTAGATGTGAACTGGGCCACTGCTAATGGTGCTTTGGCATCATAGACACTTTGACTAAATTCCTAAAGAGTCAAAGGTAGAACTCTGGCATACGGTCTAATAATATGAATTCCCTGATGCTGCCAGCAGTGAATTGGAATGACCCTGAATGTGTTACAAGAAGGAGGGTGGGATAGGGATTCAACTGACAACTACTATAGCCCTGACCTCAAGGAGGATTGTGTTGTTGCTTCTGAATGTCGTACTTTGTTGCATGTGTAGAGTTAGAAATAAAATACAACTTTTATTATAAAAGCAAGTATTTGACTGGACATTGATTTGTTGTTTGAATTGTTTGCACTTTAAGTTATGAGTCATGCTCACTGACTTGTATCTACATCACCTCACGAAGGAGCCCTGACTGCTCAGCTACAGCTACCATTGAGAATCAAGAGAAGAAGGGGTGCTTTGCCCAGCTGAGCAGGATCCATAGTAGGTTGGGCCCTGGGACATCAGGACTAAAAGGCCTCAACCACCACGGCTGGGCTCAGTAACCCCTGCGTGCCCCATGGCCCTGTAAACGGGGATCTGATATGGACTATTCTCTCCCCTCTTTCTCACCCACCTTCACACCACCTACATCTCCTCAGCCCTCTCACACTTTGAGGGCCAACCAGCACACTATCAGCAGGCAGCAAGTTTAATAATGTTTTAGCCATTCCAAAATAGCCACGCACATGTGCACATGCATACTTGCACAACACACATCTTTTGGTGCATTTTGTTATCTTTTAAGAATTACCATACAAATATGGCCTCTGTAGATGTGTCAAGATGCGGTAACCTTGCAATTTAGATCCAAAGAGAGCAATGTGGTCTTCCATACATCTTCAAAATCCCTTTGAACAATACACTGAGAATATGTTAGTTAGAAGTAGAACCCGGTAAAGGAGGATGGGACAACAGAGGGCAATAAAGACACTGAATAGCATCATACTGTCTGGTTGCACATCTCAGCTACAGCTGCATAGCAGAAGTGTTGAAATCTAAAGTCAAGAGAAGACTTTTAATATTGCTATTATAGTGATTCTGGTATCTAACTTATACTGAATATGATATACCTTTTGGCAATAACTATAGATGAATGAACCGCTCTGTTTTCCTGGAGATGAAACACAATTAGAATGTATATAATGTATGCATGTAATAATCTGTGCAACTATGCGTTGTTTGCTAGAAAGATATTCAAAGTTTTGTGATACTGTTCTGTTTTTTATTTCTCCCGATGTAACTGGTTTATTGTCTGTAACATGTTAATTGTTCATCAATATCATATAGTTCTCCTAAACAATCAACCATCACTTGCTCATCTAAGCAGTACTTTAACACTGAAACAGCAGAAATTAGTGCTCTGTAATTAATACAAATCATGTGTTAATCTGTGAGTTAATATACTAATTTATGTGTTAAAAAGTGGCAGTATATCCACATAAACAATTCGCATGTGATATATTCGTAGTGTAAACATTAGCTTTTGCTGTATGCACGTCAACGAAATGTCTTTTTGCAAACTCCTAACTACGGTTAGGCCTCATATGACCAAAGTTTTCCATTGTAACTCAAATGTTGATTTAAAAATGCTTTCATGTTTCCTTCATCTTGTTGCAGAATGCCTTAATCTATGTTGTTAGGAAAATAGCTCATTGTTTTTTAGCAATGATAACCTAGATATTAAATGGCTATTTGTTATGATTTACTCGGCGTGCTCGTATGGGATTGAACCTTCTGTATTAGGCGGACCAGACTGTTACCATCTCCAATGTCGTACAGCTGTGTGAACATTTGTTTGGCGATGGGAAGGTAGGGAGTCTACCTGCTTCCAGAAGATGGCGATACCTGATTGGCTCCAAGGATGGGGAGTTAGGGGGAAGAAGTTCAGAAGGGAATGCAATGCTTCCTTTATTTGAGTGTTTTAAGAACAGTTTGGCAGAACCTAACTTAACTTCAATGAGAAAAGAAACTTCCTTAACTCTGCTGATACTCCTTATCTTTGGTTCCTGGGCTTGTCTCTTGAACATGTTAGCTTTCCCCATGAACTTTAATTTAGTTCACTTAAGACTAACACCTTCCACTTTAAATTTCCCATTGTTACTTTTTTTTTTATTTTTTTTTTAAAAACCTTTATTACAATTTCGAAAAGATACAAGTATGGGCCTACAACCAACAGGCCGGCTGCTAAACGCAGTGTAAACCTAGGCACGACTTAACATGCACATCAATGAAGCAGCAAAAGAGTTACTAAAGTGCTAATTATCGCAGTCAGCCACATCCGCAGTCCCTAAACAAACAGGAAAGGTTTCATATTTTTGAAAAACAGAAAACATCAAACTCACAAGGCAGAGGAGGTTAATGGCAGAAACATGTGCTCCTCGTATCGAGGGAGTAAACCAACCCGGGTAGACAGAGGGGGGAGGAGGGGGGCAAGGCAGAAGCGACAAAGCCGCATGTCGCAGGAGCATACCGGAATGCGAGGGCTAGGGAGACAGAGCGGCGTCCATCTCACGCGTCTGGGGCGGGGCGCAAATACCTCCACGATAGGAGTTCCAGGGACCCCACACCTTAATCCACTTCCCAGGCTTGCCTCTCGCCACATACACCGTTTTCTCTCTAAACATACACCAGTCCATGTGTTCCTTCCACTCGGAGACCGTTGGCGGCCTCTGGGAGCCCCACAATTGTGCGATGTCACGCTTCGCTATCATATAGCCTAGAGTCACCCATTGCGTCTGCGTCACATTGTAATCAGTCGGCTCCCAGACATTCAGCAAGCATCTACGTGCCTCCGGCAACAAGGCAACATGCGTGACTTCTTCTAACACCGCATGCACTCTGCACCAAAACCGAGTCACCTCCGGACACTCCCACAAGATATGGAGAAAAGTCCCCAGTAGCCCACAGCCTCGCTTACACAAACCATCCACCGAATATCCCATACGCAGCAGGCCAGGCCCCGTGACGTACACTCTATGCAGTATCTTAAGCTGGACGAACCGCAATCGGGCCAGGATAGCCACCTCTTTCGGGGAGGCCACCGCTGACACCCAATCCTCGTCGTCCAGTTCTATACCGTCTGCAATCCATGTCTCCCGCAATGAGGCCAGCAAACCCATTCGATCATTGATAAGCTTTTTATAAATCAACGAAATGGTGCTATCCGGTACATAGCCGTCCAATACTCTGTCTTCCAACGGGGAATGCTCCGGAATAGCCGCCACGTCTGAAAACACGGAACACAAGGCATGATGAACTTGAACATACCGATAGTATTCCCTATCATTCAACTGGTATTCCGTTTTCAGCATGTCGAACGTCTTAAATTTCCCTTTCGTCCAGAGATCCCCTACCGTGCTGATACCAATCGTATCCCACTTCTCGAAGCCTTTCGTAGTATACAGACAACCCAAACGCTGGGACGCGTACAATGGCGTAGCCCGAGTCAAGCGATCCCTCCACCCCATCGCCGCATTTGCTGCATGCCACACCTGCACCGCGACCCGCGTCGGGCCCATCAACCGCGCATCAAGGGACCCCGAGTATAGTGCTCGATTATAGTCTCCGCCTGGCAGTAGCAATTTGTCCATCTCAAAAGCCGGGTTCAAAGCAGGGCCATACATCCCGTGATTGACGGCAGCCAACTGGGAGGCCCAGTAATATCGCTTAATGTCAGGGAGGGCGATCCCCCCGTCATACCACGGTAGGGTCAGTTTAGCAAGAGCAATCCGCGGCCGCCCATCCCAAAACAATCGACGCTGGAGACACTCCACCTCCTGAAAATAACGGGCCGGCACTACGTCCATAGTATTCTGCAGGGCGTACAAAAAGCGTGGTAGCGACATCATTTTGAACAATGCTGCCCGGCCGAGCGGCGAGAGCGGCAGCCGCCGCCAACCCGCTACATCCGCCCTTAGGCGCTGAAGGGGGGGGAGAAGATTCCGTTCATACCGGGCCACCGGATCCAGGGTTATAAAGATACCCAAATGCGTGAACCCCGACTCCGCAATCTGGATAGGGCACCCCCGCGGAAGGGGGGGGGCCTCCCCGGAGAGAACGTATACACAAGACTTAGCCCAGTTAATTACCAATCCGGAGTTGCGACCAAAGGAGCTCAACACATCCACCAATACAATGAGCGATTTACGCGGAGATGCAAGATACAAGAGGATATCGTCCGCATATAGGGAAACACGATCCTCGAATTCCGGCGTCCATCTAAGGCCACGTATCGAGGGGTGCCATCGCAACCATTCCGCAAGGGGCTCCAAGCAAAGCGCAAAGAGAAGAGGCGACAGTGGACATCCCTGTCGGGTGCCCCTACCCAAAACAAAGGGAGCCGACACCCGTCCGTTGACCACTACCTGTGCCAGTGGGTTGTCATAAAGCAATTTCACCCAACCGATAAACCCCGGGCCAAACCCAAACTTCGCCAACGCCGCCCAGATGTATGGCCATTCCAAGGTGTCGAACGCCATGGTAGCGTCCAGGGACGCCAAGATGGCCGGCTCACGAATGAATGGGGCGCGAGCAAGGACGCCATGCAGTCGCCGCAGGTTCAAAGCGGTATTGCGATGGGGTATAAAACCGGATTGATCCTGATGAATCAGGTCGCCCACAACCCGGATCAGACGATTGGCCAGTACCTTGGCGAGGATTTTGGGCTCCGCGTTTAACAGAGAGATAGGCCTGTAAGAAGTACACCGATCCCGCGGCTTCCCTTCCTTATGGATAACAACAATAGTAGCAAGACGTTGGTCAGAAGGGAGGGAGCCCGCCGCCTGAGCCTCAAGGAACATGTCCCGGAGATACGGGGCAATCGCATCTGGGCGCAGCTTATACAATTCGATGGGAAGTCCATTAGGACCCATGGCCTTACCCGAGGCAATGGAGTGAATGGCCAAAGCAATCTCATCTGGCGATAGGGCCGCATCCATCAATACTTTATCCTCATCAGATAGGGAAGGCAGAGTAATATCTCGAAGCAGCAGTCGAGAGTCCTCCTCCGATCGCTCTGAGACCGGAGAGTAGACCCCGTGAAAATACTCCGCAAAGCAATCAACAATGTCACCGGGGTCCGTCACACGCACACCATCCACCCTCTCAATCTCCGGCACCACTCGACTCGCTCTCTCCTTCTTATCCAACCAGGCAATCAACTTCCCTGCCTTATCACCCATATCGTACAATCGCCCCTGTTGCTCCCTGCCCATACTCCTAGCAGATTCAGTAACCAGCGCCTTATAGTCGGCCTGCTTAAGCTCCAGCACATGCAATCTGTCATCCGTAACACCTTGCTCCAAATCACTCTCCAACTCGGTGATCTCATTTTCTAGCCGAACAACCTCCTGCGCCTCGCATTTTTTGGTGTGGGAAATGAGAGATAGGGCCTGGCCCCGGAGCACCGTCTCAAAGGCCTCCCAAAGGGAGACGGCGGAAGACACCGACCCCACGTTATCATTAAAATAGTGTTCCAAAGACTTAACCAGGTCTGCACGGATCGTGGGGTTTCGTAGGTACCAGGGGTTGATCGGCGCCACCCTCCCCTCCGCCCCCAAGGCGATATCTAGGTGTAGCAAAAGAGGGGAGTGATCAGATATACCGCGTGCCAAGTGTCGCACTTCCCTGATCATCCCAGCTTGGGCCGCAGGCACTAGCATATAGTCAAGCCTCGATAGACTACCGTGGGCCCCAGAGTGGAAGGTATATTGCGCCTGTCCAGGGTGTTTCAACCGCCAGCAGTCTATCAGTCCCAGGGTATCCAGAAAGCCCCCCAGCCAGTTCTGGGCCCGAGGGAGGTCCCTAGGGGGGTGTCGATCTTCAACTCCGGAAACCACTGCGTTAAAATCCCCCCCCCCAAGACCAAAACCCCCCCCGGAAGCCCAAGTAGCAGGCGCCCCAAATCAGCAAAGGTGGCCGTCTGCAGGCCCGGTGGTACGTAGACCGCGACCAGCGAAATCAATCTACCCTCCCACCTCCCCACCAGCGCAGTGTAGCGCCCTCTGTCGTCGTGGAGCACCTCATCCACCACCAGCGGGAGAGAGGTCCTGACTAAGATGCCCACTCCCCTCGAGCCAGAGGTGAAACCAGAATGGGCCAGGAGGCGATATCCTCGTCTGTTCATGGCATGAAAAGAGTTCCCTATGAGGTGCGTTTCCTGCAAGAACACAATGTCAGGCGAAATACGTTTCAAGAACTGCAGGACTACCCCCCGCTTTATCCTGTCCCCCAGCCCATTCACATTCCAGGAAAGAAGTCTCAGTCCCCTACCCCCCATCCCTCCCAGCACAAAATATCCCCCCCCCCGGGGAGCACAATCATAATAGCACAGCAAAAAATATTACCCCGCCTTGTGAAACAAACAAACAAACCCCAACCCCCCCCCATCAACCCCAACAAAACTCCCCCCATTGTTACTTTTGATGCTTATTTTGAACAGGGAAGCTCCTTTATGGAACTGATACTAACTTTGTTCTGCATACATTACGTTATTATGACTTGCATTGCTATCTTGATTATATATTACTTCTGATTGAATAATCAATTTCATATACATTCTTACTTGATATATTGATTTACTAAAGAATTATGTGGCAGATTTACAAGCCCCTTGCGCCACTTTTGCATCACTTTTAACATGGGAAATGTGACGCAAGAGTGTCGCAAGGGGCTTGTAAATCTGCCCCTATGTTTGTAACTTTGATTAATCTGCTAACAAATCTTCATGGTTCAGACACCCTCTTCTCTATCGTTTTTTGGGAGCAAAATTGGTTTCATTGTTATATAACTTGCTGGCTGGTTTTAGCTCCTTCAATACACTTCCAGTCGATAATCAAAGGTCCATACAACCAGTGGGGAACTTGTTTGACGATTACACCAGTGCATACAGGTATAGAAAGATGCACCATATCAATACCATATGAATTCTAAGAAGGATATCTGTGTGGGATAAGGTTCCTGTTTTCATCTTCCTAACGAGCAAATGTAAATTAGAGTTTGTAAACACAACAGATGACTGATTGTGGAAACAAACAAGTGCAGTATACGAGTTCACAATCCTTAATGAGGAAATCCTGAAATAATGTTCAAATGCAAGTCTATAATCTTTACCACAAGTGTGGAGTTGAATACTTCTCTGACTCCAGTTCTGTCTTCAATTGACTTCCAAGAAATAACAGATCATGATGTTTCCAATGTTCTGACAACAAAGGCCCAGCTGCAGCAACTATGTATCATGATTGCCTTGCAAGGATGCTAGGGACCACAAGGGACTTATACTCTAAACATTCAAGATGGCCACCACATTTGCCAGTCTTTTGAGAGTCCTCTCGCTCAACGGGATATGTATTCCTTCTTATTTTCATGCATGTGTTCAGCGTAACTCATCTACCATAGTCAAGAAGGCTCTTTTCTGGCAGTGCCCCATCTCTGTGCACCATGCCATTTTGTTTTGCTCCTGAAGATGCTTATGTTCAAATGAATTGGGCTGCGGCAACAAATGATGGACGGAATGCTGAATTAATCAAACATTCACCCTCAGTTTAGAGATCTGGGTTAAATCCATTGTTCTTTTGCTCACTACACCACCCCAATTTGGACCCAGCCAAATCAGTCTTGACCCTGCTCATCATGGGAACAGTCCAGTCCAAACTGCCAAGTCAGGTTCTCCCTGGACCGGAAACAAGCATCCTGGGACCGGTTTCAGGGTAACACCCACATCAGCCAGGCTAATTTCAATCCAGTGGCACAGTGAGCTAGGGACCCACATCTGGGCATACCCCTCCCACTTAGGGTGAAAACTGCTGCGGTTACAAATGATGGACAGAATTCTGCATGAATCAAACATTCACCCACAGTCAAGAGATCTGGGTTAAATGCATTGTTCTTTTGCTCACTGTACCACCCCAGTTTGGACCCAGCCATATGCAAATCAGTCTTGACCCTGCACCTCATGGGAACAGGTCAGTCCGAACTGCCAAGGCAGGTCCTCCCTGGACCGGAAACAAGCATCCTGGGACTGTTTCTTTTTCTTTTTAAAAACCTTTATTTAAGAAAGTAAATCATGGCACATTACAAATTGGCATCACAGCAGATTCATACAGTAGACATTACACTTGCAATTGCATTCCACTTTGTAGGGTGATGAAGCCCAAGGGTTACACAGAATGCCCATCAATAGCTGAATTTTAGTTAAGGCACAATGGAGGAAACGCAAATAGTCAGACCTGGGGGGGGGTGGGCTGGATGAGGCTAGCGACACTATCTCAGACAGTTCAGTGTCATGACTGGGGGAGTCCGTTATTAGGCTGTCAGAAGCAGTTAATCGTTGGAGGTAGGAGATGAGGGGAGCCCATATGTCTGGGGGCCAACTAGCCGCTGGCATCAGATCCCAAAATTCACCCAGGAGTGTCTTGAAGTGGGCCGCATCATTCAGCCAGTTCTTGACCATGGGAGCCGGTTTACGCCCCCAGTGCAAGGCTACCCTACGCTTAGCAAGCACTAGAAGCATCGCAATTAGTTTGCAGTTGGCATCTGACATGTGTTTGACGTAACGCAGGAGGCATATCAGGGGATGAAATGAAATGAAATTAAATTAAATTTATAACGCGCAGAAACTTAGCCCAAAGGGCATCAAGGCGCCTAAATAATAGCAAGAATAGTCCTGCGATGCTAGTGATATGCTTTATTAAAGAACCAGGTCTTAAGGGCTCCCTTAAAAAGGGGCAAAGATGAAATAGCCTTGAGCTCAGAGGGGAGTGCGTTCCATAAACGCGGAGCACTCGATGCAAAGGCTCTTGCTCCCCATCTTGCCTTCTTGATAGAGGGGATAACAAGGAGATTCTGTTGAGCAGATCTAAGACATCTGCCAGGGACATATCTAGACAGCAGAGATCAGTAGTGATACGTTCAAGTGTGATATCATTGATGGCTGCGCATACCTCCTGCCAGAACGATGAAACCCTTGGGCACAAATCCTGGGACCGGTTTCAGGGTAACACCCCTCATCAGCCAGGCTAGCTTGAATCCAGTGGCACAGTGAGCAAGGGACCAACGTTGGGGCACACCCATCCCACTTAGGGTGAAAAGTGCTACGGCAACAAATGATGGTCAGAATGCTGAATAAATCAAACATTCACCGCCAGTCAAGAGATTTGGGTTAAATCCATTGTTCTTCTGCTCACTACGCCACCCCAGTTTGGACCCAGCCATATGCAAATCAGTCTTGACCCTGCTCGTCATGGGAACAGTCCAGTCCGAACTGCCAAGCCGGGTACCCCCTGGACCGAAAGCAAGAGAAAAAAAATTATATTGAAGACACGTATGGGTTCAGTTCCATCGTTCTTGTGCTCAATACATACCCCAGTTTGGACCCAGCCAAATCAGTCTTGATCCTGCTCTTCATGGGAACAGTCCAGTCCAAACTGCGAAGTTGGGTCCTCCCTGGACCGGAAACAAGCATCCTGGGACCGGTTTCAGGGTAACACCCACATCAGCCAGGCTAATTTCAATCCAGTGGCACAGTGAGCAAGGGACCCACGTCTGGGCATACCCCTCCCACTTAGGGTGAAAACTGCTGCGGTAACATATGATGGACGGAATGCTGAATGGATCAAACATTCGAGAGATCTGGGTAAATCCATTGTTCTTTTGCTCACTATGCTACCCCAGTTTGGACCCAGCCATATGCAAATCAGTCTTGACCCTGCTCCTCATGGGAGCAGTCCAGTCCGAACTGCCAAGCCAGGTCCTCCCTGGACTGGAAACAGACCAACGTCGGGACACACCCATCTCACTTAGGGTGAAAAGTGCTGCGGCAACAAATGATAGACAGAATGCTGAATAAATCAAACATTCACCCCCAGTCAAGAGATTTGGGTTAAATCCATTGTTCTTCTGCTCACTACGCCACTCCAGTTTGGACCCAAATCATGTTTGAAGTAGCACTGTGCTGAGGGTGTGATCAGGTCCATAGTGATTATGTGATTCTGAAGCGATTTTCGCATAATTATGGATTTGCCACATTTGCCATGTAATCCATCATCTGCTGCATAATCTGCAGTTTTTAAACAAAAAATAGTCTCTAGCTCAAATTCATCAGAAGTTACAAAAAAAGATGTTGACCCAGGTTCATGAGCGCAGGAAGACTTTTACCAAAGGTTGACTAGTCATCTTTCAGTTTCTTATTGCTGTATTTAGGTGTTATTTGATACTCGTTACGTGAACTCCTTTCTCCTTTCTTGTTAAGAGGTGTAAAAATAACAAAATAATGAAGTAAAATATAACAAAATAGGCCACATTATGCAGCATAATATGGCTTTTCTTGCTGCATAATTTTGTCAACCTTGCCACATTATATGGTGGTTCTCTGCCGCATAATTCCATTGGCCCTGGGTGTGATGTGATTGAGAGGTTGCACCTATAAACGTAAACGATAAATGATACGTCACCCAAAATATGCATATTCACTATTTCTGCCCTCAGTCCTGGTTGAAAGTGGACTGCTAGGGCTGTGTGGTCTACAGATACTCGAAACAAATATTTATTTTTAACTGCACATATCAGCGTTATTTTATTGGCTATATTCTATATGATATTTTTTAGCTTTCCATCACAACTCTTGACACTGTGTAAAAATAAAAAGCTGTGGACTGGGTGTTAAATACTCCAGAATGTAAGTACTGTTAAAGGCCACCCATTAATGTTAAGTCATCTATGAAGCCATAGATGTGTCTACGTCTCCTCCTTCTTCTGTCTGCCATTGTTTTTTTATTTGTCAGGCTATACTTTTACCAATCAAGTTCATTTTAGAAGGTAGCCATTTTCTTTCACGCAGCTTTAATGATAAGTGACAGGTCTGGCAAAAGGCACTCAAGCGCCTGCAAAATGCATTAAAAATTCAAAACTTCACGTATCAATCGTGTATTAAAACTTTCTGTAATTGTGCAAAAGGATCCCCCCACTGAGTTAGCTTTCAGTGTGGAGTGCAATTATATTTCTGACACACAAATAATTGCAGTTCATAAAACCTAATCGTGGGGCAAGGCTATATTTATGTTTTTAAAGCAATGTAAGTATTCACACTGGTGAGGAGTGAACGGCAATGAACAATTAAGTCATTTACTGGGCTGCGGCTGTGGTTTGTATCCTTTACTGGTCTGCTTCAGAAGGGTGGTGGGGAGCTACGGTTAGAATGCAGACTTATGAGTGTGCAGGATTGTGCCTGCAGGACCTCGGGAGTGTTGGTGGCCACACAGGAACGATAGATTTAGCCCGTCTTTTATTTCGCCACTTCTGATGCTCTGAGACGACGAGCTGACCTTGTAAAATTTTTATTTTGTTATATATTTATTTTATTTTGTAAAACACTTTTTTTGCTTCAATACCGCGCTTTCATTGCATACAATGTCCAACCACTACAGGTAGTGGTAATAATAATGACTATACTTTTAAAGCGCGCTCTACTCTTTGTCGGGTTTCTGGGCACTTGAGTGTTCCTTCTAAGATTCTAACCTGCAAACACATCTAATCAATAGGTGCATTAGTCTTACGAACAAGTAGGCTAGTAATACAGCCTTATTATTAAGACTTCAAAAGTATTAGAAAGGTGTCATCGGAAGGGAAGAGAGAGAAGGTATAGTTTAAGATGAGAGTGCAACTGAAACGTAGGAGATGGCGTGTGGCAGAAGAAAGAAGAGAAAAGAGATTCAGGGTGAGGGTATGGTGGTGACAAGAAGCTTCTTCCCCTAAGTGCTTAAGAAGGATGTAGGAATAAACTAAACAATCGGAGATGCTTTGAATGGGGAGAAACAAATGCATGTATATTTTTATAACAATACAAAATCGTGACAGACAATGAGAAATAAGAATAATCATTATGTCTCCAAATGTGGAGCGGTTTCACAGAAGGTCAGTGGGAGAAATGAAACGAAGTCTTAAAGACTGTCTGTCAGTCTAGGAGATTTGTTGAAACAAGTTCGGAGATTCTGGATTCAGTGAATTTCCTCCACAATAACGGTTTCTGACTGTTGTCTTGTATGCGTCGACTCCTGACACAGAAATGCCCTGCTTGACCATGTTAGAGCCATTCCAGGCAGACCAAACTTTAGCAGTATTTGCCTAATTGCCTTAATGTAACCCACCAACCCAAGGCCGTCTTTAGCGCTCGTCGCCCCAGTGCGACAGTTTTTTATGACTTATCCCAATGACAACTTTCTCCACAGATTCCCTGACTATCAACCTCTAACAGGGCCCCTCATTCTTCCACAGTCCCTGTTAGACCTGGCTTTTCCTGCAGGTTTATCCCCAGACATTTTGCTGTTTGGCCTCCTGTTTTGGACCCTGTTTTAGTTGGTTTTATGACTCTGGGCACTTTACCACTGCTGATCAGTGCTAAAGTGCATATGCTCTTCCTGTAAATTGTGTTTATGGATTGGCGATTGCATGATTGGCATATTTGATTTACTGGTATGTCCCTAGTACTGTGTGTGCCCAGGGCCTGTAAACCAAATGCTGCTAGTGACAGTGCCACCCACATGAGCAGCCTGTACATGTAACTCAGACCTGCCACTGCAGTGTCTGTGTGCAATCTAGTACTGCCATGTCGACCTGGCAAGTGCACCCACTTGCCAGGTCCTAACCTTCCCTTTTATTACATGTGAGTCACCCCTAAGGTAGGCCCAAGGTAGCCCCATGGGTAGGGTGCAGTGTATTTGAAAGGTAGGACATGTACTGAGTTGTGTGACATGTCCTGATAGTGAAATACAGTGTATTTCGTTTTTTCACATCTGTCCCATAGGTTAGAATTGGAGTTTATTTATGACATCTTATAAATATAACTTCCCATTTGGACAAGATGGAGTTTAGTGTGCTTGAACTCAGATTAGAAACATTCATCTTTTAGGAAAGATTATTTTTATATTGTGTGTTTGAAAACACCACTTTTAGAAAGTGGCTATTTTCTTTATTAGCCATCCTGTGTGCCTCTGCTGGTTTGTGGATTGACTGTCTGACTTAGGAGTGACAGGGGCTTGGGATGTGCATTCTCTCAGACAGCAACCGGGAGGGGGAGGTTGAAGTTTGGCCTGCCTTTCCTAAATGAGCTAGGGCGGGGCTGACCAGACATGGGCTGCATTTAGAGTAGGGGTTGGATATTTCCTTGCACCTGAATAGGCCTGGTCTGCCTGACACAATGCTGTCTCCACCTCCTGCCGGGAAGCTACACTAGTAGGAACAGAACTGATTTTGACTAAGCGCAGAGCTTCTCTGCCACCAGATAACA
This sequence comes from Triturus cristatus, assembly GCF_964204655.1. Lineage (NCBI taxonomy): Eukaryota > Metazoa > Chordata > Amphibia > Caudata > Salamandridae > Triturus > Triturus cristatus. The sequence continues at coordinate 1,370,477,723 of NC_140589.1, forward strand.
AAGGATTTTGTACTATAAAAGGTGCGGCCCAGACCCCAGATTTTTAGATCACTTTTGGACTTCAAGAGGAACCTTTTCCAAGGAGAAGAGCTGGAAGAAACTGGAGGAGGAGTACTGCCCCTTTGCTGTGTGTTGTTTGGGGTTGGCCTGCAGTAGTTGTTTCTGCCAAGGAGAGGAACTGTGTGTGTTTCCTGCTTGAGAAAGTATCTCCATGGGCTTGGAAGTGGAGCTTGCCCCCTGTTCAAGAAGTCTCAGGAAGAGCAAAGACCTCACCATCTTCTGGGCACCTCCTCTGGAATCGCTGATTTCAGTTGGCACAGAAGAAAAGGGCAACAGACTCTGTCACCGAGTCCGTCACAGGACTCCGTGTCCTGAGGGTCCCACAGAAGGCACTGTCGCACTTTGCACTGTGTCCTCACTGACGCCATCTTGATGATTGTCACTGAGCCATTGCTCGCACGTGTCCTGTGGGCACCGCATTCTGCACCACCTCAATTCACCCTGCCTGGAAATCACCGACACCGTCGCTGCTCGACCGGAACACCAACCGGCTCCGTCGCCTGTACTGCCACCTGCTAGCACCGCCTCTCCCTGTACCCTAAGCCTTGGTCTCACTGACGCAGTCTGGACGATCACCACCGACCCCCTACCTGCATCGCATCGTGAGGATACCGCACTCTGCACCACTTCCATTTTTGCAGCGCAACCGCGATGGTGGCCCCGACCGGCTCGTACCATTGTGTCGGCCGCAACGAGAAAGGTACTGTTTTTGAGTCTGTCTTCACCTTAGCTGACCCCGCATGGACGCTGTCAGCTTGAATTGTTAGACTGTCATTTTCAGCATCGCGGTAGCCCCGGATGAACTGTGCTCTTCAGCTATTTATGACATTTAAAGGTTATCTTGCAAAGTAACTATTTATACAACATTCTTTTTGTCGTTTTTGGTCTTGTTTGGTTTAGATACATTTTACTTACTTTTCTAAAATGGTGTGGTGTCCATTGGTAGTGTTTTCACTGGGTTACTGTATGCAGGCACAAATGATTTACACACTGCCTCTGAACTATGCCTGTCTGCTCGTGCCAAGCTACCAAGGGAGGTAGCAGGGGATATTTTAGAAGTGCAACCCCCTTACCCTGACTAGGAAGAAGGGTCCCTACTTGGACAAAGGTGCAAACCATTGAAAACTAGAGACCCCCATTTCTAACAGTCCCTCTCTCACATGTATTTCAATTGTTGTATAGCACTACTTGTACCAGTGTAGTGTGTCAGAGCACTTTACATCACACACACTTTAACCCCTTCAGTGCCCGCCCCTTTCCCCGCCCAGTGCCGGCCGTTGCATTAGTGGGCGGGGTCTATGACGAGCTGGACTCGTCATGGGCACAGCGCCACCGCGGCCCATGACGAGTCCAGCTCGTCATGGGCACTGAAGGGGTTAAACAGAAACAATGAATCACACATGTGTAAATCAGTCTATAGGAAATGGTGCATAAGACAACGAGGACCACAAGGGGTAGGAATCACATGTTGTCCTGAATATTTTAAGAATGCTTGGTCTGGAGAAGCACAATCTCAGGATTTAGAACATACAGCATTAGTTGGTGTTGGCTTTACAAATATGAACGTATTTCTACCCACCAACCCCTTAAAAGACCTTCTTTGCAGTAGGTGCAGTAGGCATATTAACCCTCCGTGCTACTTTCTGATGAGGCAAAACTGCAACTAGACAAAACTCCTAGCTATCTCCAGCATTAACATTAATCACCAGAGTTATCTTGATATTTTTATTGTTGACTGAAAACTGCTGGACAAACAAGGAACTCATAAATTATTTCTAAATACAGCGTCACTCGCACCCCACCCCCCCATCTTAGCCCAGGTGGGACTGCACTGGTCGCATTGCCCTAAAGCCCTACTCCAACCCTCTTTTGTCTTTCTGCACCATGATTCTCCTTCTCTGTACAAAGTTTAAGATAGAAATGGTTAGAGAGTCCTCAAATCTTGCCTCTACTGACGATTCAAAAACAGGACTGCTGAGGTCCTGGTCACCTCGCTCTGACAACCATGTCTCTTAGAACAGTGGACCTCAGCAGCCCTATTTTTACTTCATCAGTACTAGCTAGAGGTGAGGCCTATTCTTAACCTTTGCAGATTACTTTGCCGATGAATGATTACTATGAGAATTGTCAGTCATGCGCCATATCATTAGAAAATGTATCATTTCTAATCTATACACCTTCGTATTTTACACAATTTGCAGAGTGACTACCCAAAAGACTGGTCCTTAAGAAAGCCAAGGACACATTTTTTGTAAGGACACTTGATGAGCAGACACATATTGACCCCTCATTTCAATTGGGTTGAAAGTATTCAGTCCATTACTAGTTTTAATCTACCCATTGGGGGCATTAAAAAAAGTCAATTATTAGTCCACCAAGATATTGCTGGTGCTGAGCACTGGAAACCACCGGCTCAAATTAGGCACTGAGCCTCAGTGAGACAACATTTTTACAGCACTGAAAATATGTTAACTAATACCTAAGACAGATGTTAGGGTCCCACAAGTGAATGTCCAAGGAGATAGCCCACTCAATGTCTTCCAGATCCTGATTCTGAGTTTATTGGATTTCTGAGTTTGGTGGTATTTATTGCGCCCAGTAAATACCGGGTGTGTTAAATACCTCACTGTATTTTACATTTTTGCAGATCATACTTGACAGATTTTAACAGGGAAAAACAGTCTGGTATTTACTGTGACATGCAGATTTGGGTGCTTAAGCTCCCAAGTCTGCATGTTATTCCCCATAAACTCAGAATATGTGTTATTTATTGCACACGATAAACTCTGAACCTTGGGGAGTCTGATTTTTTCAGGTGGGATAAATAGCACATACTCCACTGAGCAACTCGCAGCCAGGGCCCCAGTTCCTTCAGTTTATAGTTGCGGTACTGAGGTTCCATTTAGGTCTGGGAATAACAGTTATAGCTGTTTGTCATATATTTTGAACATAGTACACCATAAGTCATAATAATTATACACAAAGGGGCAAAGAGTCAGTTCCTTCTCCCCCAATCTATTGCACCTTTCTTCACGTTTTAGATCAGTCAACCAGCGTTGCAGCATTCAGTTGTGATGTATGTTTTTCCTTGTTTAGTGCAGAAATTGGCAAAGCGAAGGATCACACCTGATGGACTGGACAGGCCAGATTGCCATTGGGACGTGCTGGGCAAACCCTTGGAAGGATGGGAGCATGGGGACTGTTGCTAAGTCCTCTCTCGCACCCCAGACTGAAGTTTCCTGGGGATTGTTGCAGGGCCGGACTGGCGAGAGCAGGCACTGTGCATTTCCCCCGGTGGGCTCGAAGGGTGGGGGCCGGTTGTGGAGCGGGGTGTGCCTTTTTTGTTATTGGGGGCCAGTTTTGCAGCAGTGCTGCAATATCGGCCCCCTGTAATGAAAGCAGCAGTGTCTCACACCAGCACTTCTCCCCCCTCTCCCCTCCCCCCCCGGACCTCCTGGGCTGGTTTGCGTTCTCAGTCTGTCCGTGGATTGTTGCAGTAGAGCCGCTCAAAGCACCCTTAGACAGTGAGGGGCTTATTTACAAGCCCACTTGCGCCGCCGGTGCGTCACTTTTAAAATGGGAAAAAGTGACGCACTGGCAGAGCAAGGGGCTTGTAAATAAGCCCCCGAGCCTTTATATCTCTGCTAACAAAATGCTCTGACACTACTACAGCACAGGGCGGCTGCGCCAGACGAAATCCACAGCTAGGCTTCACCTGTGCTGTCAATCATGATTTGTACCAGTGAGGGACTGGGCATTGGCAGAAGACTCACTCCTCCACTCTTTCTCCACTCAGTTTGATCTGTGTGCACTGTTTGTGCATATATGTTGGACCTCGTGCAGAGATGGAGAAGAGTGAGCTCCAGCTTTTTTGCACGTCAGCATGCACTGGTTATTTCTGAATCACGGTGTAAATCTGAGTTTTGAGAATGAGTTAGTTATGTAAAAATAAACGTATGTTTACTGACTAAAGGGGAAAAAGTATATGGGGGGGGTGACGCAGGGTAGCACTGACCACCCCTATGAGGCCAAACGCAGCGGGTGGGCTGGATTTGCCAGAATTTGAATACTACTATATAGCTGCACAACTGCAATGGCTCACGAGGTGGGTTGCCAAGCAAGGGCGGGGAGTTGAACAATTGGACGCCAAAAACCCCAAACCTGAACCTCTTATCCCGAGTGGTCTTACGGCTCCCCATGAAGGAGGGAGATTGTACCACCAAGTTAACAGTGATTCACAAATGTTGGATCAGGAGTCTGCAAAGGTCCGACCAAAACTAGACAACCATACGCTCCAGATATCCTGCTATCCATTTGTAAGTTACTGCCGCCTGGGGGTGATTGGCGAGGACTAGAGGAGTGGGTTACAACAGGAGTGACCGCTGTGGGAATGTTATATGAAGACAGCTCCTTGTTGCCGTTTAATGATCTTAGGGAACAATATAATGTGCCTCAGAGACACTTTTTACTAAACGCTGCCCTCACAGTGGCAATACGTAAACAATGGGGAAGGGGTCTTTCAGAGCCACCATTATCAGAAGGGTGCCAATATGTAGTGTCCGCCTCTGGGACATACAAGGCAGTTACCTGCCTATATAGACGACTCCATAATGTATCACTTCCTGCCCTAAATACTCTACTACAAAAGTGGGAAGAAGACCTAGGGAAGCCCATAGATGAGAAAGCATGGGATGCCCCTCGGGAACCAGCAAGTAAGATCACTAGAAATGGCAGGTTTCAACTAATTAACTTCTAAGTCCTTCATAGAGCATACCTCCCACCAGGGCGCATTAACAGATACTTTAACATAGGGACACTGCCTTTTACACTGGTTCCCCCACTCTTCTAAGAATAAGGTAACCAGTAAATTTCAGGACCTGGGTCTTTTAATTGCAAAACGAGAGATTACTAGCCATTGGAAGACGCAACAGGGCCCCAGAACAGATAGGTGCATGAGGGAGCTTATAAAATGGGCAGACTGTGAGGGGGCAGTGCGACTAAGAGAATCCAGAAGAAATGGAAGCGAGAAATCCCTAGAAACAGCCAGAGCATGGGGAACATTGATGACATTACTTAAACACCCAGAAATGGTCCTGGGGAGAGGATATGGAGGCACCATGAGACCCGAGGGCAGAGGGGGTTACAGCCTACAGCCTAACATGAGCAGGGACTTAGCGTAGCCTGATCAATACAGAATACCCAAGCAACCCGCACTAGGAGCGGGTGGGGAAATAGATCCATTCGACACATCGTCTATCCAATGGCATATAGGACATAGATACAGTTACATGCCAAGACACACCTGGCGGAGGCGAGGGGGGTGGGTGAGAGTTGATGGCCACCTATGAGAAGCAAATGAGTACGCATTATAGCCATTAGCTCTGTGCCTATAGATTTTCGCAGATGACAGCAGGGGCGTAACACAGACCCCTGCTGCCCCCGCGGTGTGGGGGGGGCGCCGAGCTGCAGGGAGCCCCTTCAGCACTGTACTCAAGCCTGAGAGCTCCGGATTAAATCCGGAGCGGGCCCCTCTGTGTAGCTTGCAGGGGGCCCCTTCATTTTTCGTTACGCCACTTGATGACAGACAGATTATTAAACAACAATTAAAGGTAGTAACGGCGAGCGCCCACCGGGCTTGAAGCTGTCTGTCGAGCAGCCATTATGCTATGCATGGAACTAGTGTACTTGTACTACCGATTGTGAGAAGTTGTTCTTAATTCACTGTTCAATAAAAAAATTATTTTTTGTTTTTAAAAAGAAGGGGAAAAAGTAAGAATGGATTAAAAATACTGAATGATGTTGCAAATCTGAACGTGCACTAGGTATGAATGAGCAATGGTGTAATTGAGGTCCTACAGCTAAGACTTGAAAGTGATGGCACAAATCTGGGCAGCACTTAAGATATCTAAGTTCAAAAGTAGACATGCATTCAAATTAATGAATGATGCTGCAAATTTGAGCTTTCACTAAGGACTAGTGAATAAAAAGGCAAATTAAAATATCAATATTACTGGGTCAAATCTAAACATGCAATTTAGAATAATGAGTTAGTGGGCAAATCTGAACTTCCACCAAGGATTATTGGTGATGGGGCCATCAAACATGCATAATGGTGGTAAATTGTGGGCATTATTTGCACAATCGAGCATATCGATGTGTATTTCTTGCACCCGCGGAATAGTAGTAATTCATATTTTGTCAGCACTCTTGACAGAATGCCCTGGTGTAATGCTTGCACTGACATAATAGTGGTGCTGAGCTCTAGAGTAATGAGTGCATGGCCATAATATCGACATATAATATAGATAAACTCTTGACATAATTATAAAATTATTACTTCTCCTGCCTGAGGTCTCAGCCTGAAACATTGGTAGCGCCTATCTGGACTCATCCAGGCACTCACTCGTCCACACATCCATTCATCCAGTCGTCCACCAACACAGCCATACCTCATGCATGGACCCATCTATAAAACGAACCATTCACTTGCCAGCCCATTTATTTTTTCTATTCAATCAGTTATTCACTCTTTCATCCAACCATTGACTCATGCTACATTCGTGCTCTCAACCGTCCACACAACCTCACAAGTAAATTTGTCAATGATTGGAGAAGCACTATCACTTCCAAATAGACAGACCTTTTGTTTTTTCCAATACTTGTTTAAAAAGGTGGGTGGGTAAATTTGTGATTGTTTGACTCGAGTTGGTAAGCATTTGATCCTGAAGTAAAATGGGTCTAGTTAGGGACTGACTGCAGAAACTTACAAACGTTTATGATGTTGCGAGGTCTTTCTTAATGACTTTAAGCCCAATTTCACCATAAAGCCATGAACGTTTGGGGAAAGTTTTAGCTCTCCACCCGAAAGTACGTTTTCATTTTTGGGGAATTCAATGACGTTCCCAGTAGTACGCATGGAGAGCTGTGCCATGGACATGTTTTCAGGTGAAATGTTTAGAATGTCACGTGACCGTTCCGGTGGGCTTCTATTACTGCAGTGCAGATTTCTATAAAGCATTGAATTCAACACCTACTCAGCGCCTGGATACTCTCATGAGTGACAAGCAGCGCTCTGCAAATCTACCTTACAGTGCTGGAGCAGGGTTTTCTGTTTAAACCCGAACATCAGCTTATATTTTTATATGTCATAATTAAAATTACTAAGGAATAATTACTAGATATTAATTTTGTCGAGATTCTGACTAATCAACCTTACTAATGAAAGAATTACACGTGGGAATGCAATTGCATGGCTTAATTAATAAGTGAACTAAGTTGGTGAGCAAATTAATTAAATAAGTGTGGCTAAAGTGCTATTTGTTATGTGTTTGCGCTTTAAAATAATATGTTTTAACGTTTCTTTGTCGCAAATGGCTAGATAAATACATACATACACATAAGGGTATTAGTGGGAATTAACACTGTATAATCAATACGATGTAGTAACGTTGTTTGTGTTTCTTTTAATTAAGATTGTCAATTCTGGCCTATTGGAAAATGGCCGACATTTACAGCCTGCATTTGAGTAGATGAAATACGAAGAGAGGCCTCGCTGAATATGGTTGAATCTGACCTCGGCCTCTGTCTGTATTAAAAGTTTCCGTGAGGACAGCAGCTCTGGGCTCGTCGCCAGCTATCCTTGGAAGAGAATAATAGCCACAATGAACATTTGATAAACTTGCGGTGGTTTCACTATGATTCCGGAGAAGAGCATCCATGAATGTTGCAGATTTAGTTTGTGTTTCCTTCTTCCGTGTTTTTATTTTTGAGATATTCGAGAGCGGAGGTTTTTCTAAATGTTGCGAACCAACATCCTTTCCTGTTCGCTCTGCTCAATGGACGTTTAGAGCTTGTTTGTAACTTTTAATGTGTAAGTTTTACTATAAATATTGTTAGACTAGAGAGGGTCTAAGGCCACTTCTTCTTGAACCTATGCTCGAGAGGATCGATGCCGATTGAGAGGACGGCGACTCGGGAGACTTTACTGAGAGACCTGTTCTGACCTAATTACGACATTTAGCTAGACTAGGTAACTATGAGAATAATGATCTTGCTATTGAATGACATTTCATTTGAATTAATTTAGATAAAATAACCTTTGTTTGAATTCCAGTGTCGGGTGGTTATTTCTTTGTCATTTATTGAGATCTCAAATGTGTCTATTGTTTAAATCATGACTCGAGACTAATCAATTAGGTTGCATTGACCTCAGTTTAGACGCAGATTGATTTAGGAGTTCTCTCGTATATTCAGTGTGGATAGAGTAATAGAATGAATGTTGGTGTGATGGGCCCTAGCGTATGATGAGTGTATGTGCGTATGACTGTGGAATTACTCTGTCCGTGGAAGTAGGGAGAATTTATAAGCTCCGATCTGCAGCAGTTTCCTGGTAGCAGAGGATGGTGTTGTCAACAATGGCAAGAATGTATCATGGCCAGGGACACCTGGGGAGGGATGCTATGATTAGGTCCTTCAAACAAACCTGGTACAATGCAAAGTTCAGGCTGACTGCAGAAAGCATCTGTCAAAGATGTTTGATTTGTCAGCAATTCAATACTGGAAAGAAAACAGTGGTGAGCCTAGGAACAATAGGCAGAGAAGGAGGTCCTTTTACCAGAATGCAAATAGATTGCATTGAAATGCCACAGGTCAATAGATTGAGGTATGTTCTAGTGGTGGTCTGTTTGTTCTCAAGGTAGGTGGAAGCTTATCCGACTAGGAGAAATGATGGAATAACAGTGGCCAAGTTACTGTTAAGAGAGTTGATTCCTAGGTACGGGTTCCCAGTGACAATTGAGTCAGACAGAGGGGGACACTTCTACAATGAGCTCATGAGTTTAATTTGTGAAGCATTGAGCATACAGCAGAAGCTACATTGTGCATACAGGCCAGAGGCTTCTGGCGTTGTTGAACAGATGAATGGCACAATCAAAAATAGAATTGGTAAGATGTGTTTAGCCACTGGAATGAAATGGCCTGATGTCTTGCCTCTAGTGCTAATGACTATTAGGTCTACTCCAGATAGAACTACAGGGTTAAGTCCACATGAAATATTGATGGGACGAGCAATGAGACATGCATTCGTGCCTGTCAACAAGTTGATGACAATAACTGATGACATGATTTGGATTACTGTAAAGGCCTGGCTGACGCAGTTCATTCTGTGTTTCACCAGGTTGGAGAAGACGCCACTACACTTGAAAAGAAGCAAGCCCATGATTTAAGTCCAGGGGACTGGGTGAGAATAAAGGTGCACAGAAGAAGAAATTGCTTGGTTCCAAGGTGGGGAAGGCCAAGACAAGTCATTCTGACTACGACGACTGCTGTGAAGTGTGCTGGAGTGAAAAACTGGGTTCATGCAAGTCATACTCTGAGAGTTCCAAATCCAAAGGATGGGACTGGAAAGGAGTACTTTGAAGAGTATGATTCCAGTGATGATGCAGACACTGAGACAGTGAGAAGAAAAAAGAATCCTGATAGGGGGGAAAGAGAGTCAGAAAAAGGGTCAGGTGATTCATTTTTCTTACCAAGAGAGACTTCAAGAGGAACATTGAGAACCTCAGAGGAGAGTTCGGATTCTGGGAAAGTGCTTGAAGTTCCAACGAGCAGTGAAAAAGAAAGAAGAGAAAAGAGTGATTCCGCAGAAATTACACCTGAGTCAGATGAAGAGATTGAGGATCCACCTGAGATTACTCCTGAAGAAGTAGGGTCAGAAGAAGATAGAGAGGGACAGATTGCGGAAGACCCCCGAGGAGGTGTAGGGAACATTCCTGATAAGCTAGGTGAAGGGACAAGTAGACAGCAAGAAGATTGCGTGTCGGAGACCCGAGGAGGGACAGTAGTAGGGAAATCTCAATCGGTGGAAAAGAAGACTGCGGAGCAAAAGAAAATCGTTGATGAACAGGAGGCAAATGAGACAGAATCGGATGAGAGTGAGAATGAGAAACCAGAGGGTCGAGTTCTGAGAAAGAGAACTTGGATTGGAGAAAGAAACAATAGAGAAGTGAAACAGAAAAGGATTGTAAAGGGAGATCTTTGGCCTAACAAGATAAAGAGGCTGAGGTATCGACTGACACGAGCGAGTTCATCGAAAGCTGAACAGGTGAACGAGGTGTCGAGTCAGAATCAGGCAAAAGGTGAAAAACAAAAGGAATCAAAAGAACCAGAGGAGATTAAGAGAATCAGAAAGCCCAACCAGAAGTATAGGTCACCAGAATGGACGTATGTGGCACTGTCTGAAGAAGAAAAGGCAGAAAGTCAAGGGAATCCAGAGGGGACCTTACAGGAAGTGGTTGAGGAGGAGAAAACTGTTGGAGTCCTGAAAGTTATCTTGACTGACATTGGAGAAGAGTCAGATGCTCAGGATATTGAAGATCTGATACAATTTGATGTTGTTGAAGAGGAAGTGAAAAGTGATGAAAATCCAAATTGAGTGAACTAAAGGAGTCACTTGGAGAAGAGTGAAAAAGAAGAAATCTAAAATTAATAGATTAAAATAATCTAGTGTTCTAGAGATTCAGTAGTGGAGTAGTAGAGGCTAAGTCAAAAGACACAGCCAAAGCAGTAAAATGGCCAACACAGAAAATAATCAGAGTAGATGTACCTTTCTGAAAAGATGGTGCAGAATGTGCTGCTGCTGTACAGGACTATTAATGCTGTTATGGGGTGTACTTGCTTTATTAGTTACTTTTAGAGTTACAATAGACACCTTTGGGATACATACTGAGAATATGACTAACATAGAGAAGAGTTCACAAAAAGTAGTGCCAACTAGAATTAGTAACATGTACATACATAAGGATAGGTCAATTAATGATTTTTCTAGTAATGTTTTTTCAAAATTGTTGTATGAATAAGTGAAGACAATGGAAGTAAGGGATTGCTACGTCTGTATGCAATTGCCTGCATCTGTTTCAGAGGGAGTTACTTATCATCATCTACCAGCTACGTATGGGATTACATGTAGTGTGCTAAGTAGTATCTTTTATTTGTTAGGGAAAATAGATTTTGAGATGTCTAATAAAGATAACATTTTTGGGCAATTGCCTATGAATAAAAAACTGAATCCTGCTAAAGAAGCTAACATTTTTGGTGAGATTGTTATTGAAACAGAAGAATTAACATTAGATTACATTTTTAGAAACAATTTAACTTGTAGTTTGAAGGAAGAAGAGAAAGCTTTCCTAGACATGGTAGAGAAAAGGAGAATGAGCATGCATGAAAAGGCAGGAGGATATAAAATGAGTGAGACAGTGTGGGACATTGAGATGGGAAAGGAGTTGAATAATGGGGCCAGTCCAACTTTGGCTTTAGATGCACCACAGAAGGGTAAACTATGCATTACCAGAGGGAAAATCCCAATATGATAATTATTTTGTTGGGACTAGTGAGTGTCATGATACATACTTTATTGCAACAGGAAGGGGATTCAAGGGAGGAGAAGATCCAGTTTTCCCGGGAGTGTATTATATTTGTGGGAATAAGGCTTATTACAGGTTGCCTGACCATTGGTATGGCACATGTTATGTTGGCCTGGTCTTTCCAAAGATTTTCCAAATAGATAAGATAGAAGATGCAGAACAGATTGATCTACTAACACGCTTTAAGAGAGAAACTTGGTCAGAGATTGTAGGAGATATTTTTGGAGCTTTGATTCCAGCAGTGGGAATTTCATTAAATGCATATGGAATTCGGAAGCTGTCAACGGTGGTGGATCGTTTATCGACAAGCACCGCTGGAGGGTTTCTATTAGTGAATACAGAGATGGTTGCCTTACGCGCCATGTCTATGCAAAATCGACTTGCCCTTGATATTTTATTGGCCAAAGAGGGTGGAGTCTGTGGAATGCTGAAGGTTCAACATTGTTGCACTTACATTCCGGACGAAAGCAAAGATTTAAAAGTCCATATCAAAAATATTACTGATTTGCATGAAGAATTAGTACCACTGGAAGTTGAAAGTATCTGGACTAAAATGGCTAATAAGATGATTGCTGTTAAGAACTTTATTGCTAAGATAGGTAGTACAATATTTGGTAAGATATTATTTCCATTGACATGTGTGATTGTTGCTTTATTGATACTTAGATTAGGGTGTTTATGTTGTAAAAACAGGAGAGGTAAAAAGAAAATAATAAGAGAAAATACTGAAAAGAAACAAAAGAGGTCAAAAAGAGATCCACAAGAAATAGAATTAGAAGAATTTAGGGAGAGTGTGTACTTAGAATCGAAAAGAGATGATGAAAGAGAGACTGGTGTGTAATGTAACACAAAAAGACATTTTAATTTCTCCTAAGAAATGGGGACTACATTTTTTGGGTTGGTTTTTTGTGGTGATAATATATCACCAAAGGGGGGATTGCTGGAGCAGGGTTTTCTGGTTAAACCCGAACATCAGCTTATATTTTTATATGTCATAATTAAAATTACTAAGGAATAATTACTAGATATTAATTTTGTCGAGATTCTGACTAATCAACCTTACTAATGAAAGAATTACACGTGGGAATGCAATTGCATGGCTTAATTAATAAGTGAACTAATTTGGTGAGCAAATTAATTAAATAAGTGTGGCTAAAGTGCTATTTGTTATGTGTTTGCGCTTTAAAATAATATGTGTTAACGCTTCTTTATGTCGCAAATGGCAAGATAAATACATACATACACATAAGGGTATTAGTGGGAATTAACACTGTATAATCAATACGATGTAGTAACGTTGTTTGTGTTTCTTTTAATTAAGATTGTCAATTCTGGCCTATTGGAAAATGGCCGACATTTACAGCCTGCATTTGAGTAGATGAAATACGAAGAGAGGCCTCGCTGAATATGGTTGAATCTGACCTCGGCCTCTGTCTGTATTAAAAGTTTCCGTGAGGACAGCAGCTCTGGGCTCGTCGCCAGCTATCCTTGGAAGAGAATAATAGCCACAATGAACATTTGATAAACTTGCGGTGGCTTCACTATGATTCCGGAGAAGAGCATCCATGAATGTTGCAGATTTAGTTTGTGTTTCCTTCTTCCGTGTTTTTATTTTTGAGATGTTCGAGAGCGGAGGTTTTTCTAAATGTTGCGAACCAACATCCTTTCCTGTTCGCTCTGCTCAACGGACTTTTAGAGCTTGTTTGTAACTTTTAATGTGTAAGTTTTACTATAAATATTGTTAGACTAGAGAGGGTCTAAGGCCACTTCTTCTTGAACCTATGCTCGAGAGGATCGATGCTGATTGAGAGGACGGCGACTCGGGAGACTTTACTGAGAGACCTGTTCTGACCTAATTACGACATTTAGCTAGACTAGGTAACTATGAGAATAATGATCTTGCTATTGAATGACATTTCATTTGAATTAATTTAGATAAAATAACCTTTGTTTGAATTCCAGTGTCGGGTGGTTATTTCTTTGTCATTTATTGAGATCTCAAATGTGTCTATTGTTTAAATCATGACTCGAGACTAATCAATTAGGTTGCATTGACCTCAGTTTAGACGCAGATTGATTTAGGAGTTCTCTCGTATATTCAGTGTGGATAGAGTAATAGAATGAATGTTGGTGTGATGGGCCCTAGCGTATGATGAGTGTATGTGCGTATGACTGTGGAATTACTCTGTCCGTGGAAGTAGGGAGAATTTATAAGCTCCGATCTGCAGCAACAGTACATACCACTACAAGGGAATCAGATTTCAAGCACTGCCTTGTCCACAGAGACTAATCACTGAAGTCATTGTGTCATAACATTACACAACAGGTTGTATTACATAACTGACAATGATGAAGAGACAACATCACACTGTAACTAGACGTGCTACATGTTTGCTCGGTGCTTATGAGGAAGTTGTGCTTTAGCACACATACAAATGTTTTTCCTACAAGGATCAGTGACATCTAGGGCACACAATAATGTGGCACACCGCATGCATTCTCCCTCCCTCTCCTGAGTGTTGGGCTTCTGCACACCTCTATGGTACGTGATGTCCCCCAGGTATGAAGGCTATTGATGTGTGGTGGCTTCATGCGGGGTGTGATTTTAGTGAGGGTCGTAGGTGAATTACTTCGCACAGGTAAGTGTTGCAGTTTTTTTCCAAACCCCTTCTGTTGTGCCTGGGCTGGGTCCATATATTTGATCCTCTGTTTCTCTGCCATTCGGGCTTGTCTCTCTTTGCCATTTACCCTGCTGTTTTGCTTCATGATATAACCTGTTTTACGGTATACAGACTTTTCTGAAGGTGTTATACATTTTCGTGACATTTTATTTCTTTGTCTGCTACTTTTCGCCAAATCCGTGTCCTCTCGTGATAAATTGTTTTCTATGCGTGTGGTGTGTTTAATTTCACAGGCCGGTGCTTCCAGCTCATCTGCGCTGATTATTACTTATTGTTGTTGTTCGAGTTATGTTATTACTTGTCTTATCTGATGGAACATCTGGTGGATTCTTAACTAACTGGTTTATGTTCAATCATGGTAATGCTGGTGCTGGTATAGACACCTATATTTGTATTTGTTTTGGCTATTTGTAAAGCGTGCACCTCATTCCCAGAGGGATATCCCAGCGCTAGACTGTTATCAATACTGGGTCTGATCACAGACCTAAAGTGGGTGTAGCCATGTCTTCATTTTTTTCCGAATGTCAGCAAATCCGACAAAGTGCGTAAATCCTGAGGGAGCTTATTCCACTGAGTGCGGGCTAAAAAGTTAAAATAACGGCCACCCATCCAGGATTTTTTGATTCTCTTGCAAAATATCAAAGCCTTATTGGCTGACCTGAGGTTCCATATAGGTTTTTGAAAATTGACTTTGTTCAACAGTAATGTAGGGCAGTTTCCATAAAGTGCTCTGTGCGTATGGCATATTAACTAAAAAATGGCTCGTTTATGGACCGTAAGCGAATATATGACGTTGCAATGCATGCGTTTACAACGCATGCCTTTACAACACTGTCAGTACAACGCAGTCAGTACAACGATCACATCGTTACCAAGAGTACCATTGCAACGCAAGTCATTACAATGACTTGCTGTAAGGGGCGCTGCAGTTTAGAATAGTATAATTTACTATTCCAACTCCAGTGTGTGCAACAGTAGGGAAGGTGTTGGATTGCAAATCCAACCCCTAAAGCCCCCTACAGCAAGTCGTTGTAATGACTTGCGTTGTAATGGTATGCGATGGTAACAATGCGGTCGTTGTACTGACCTCATTGTAATGGCACCGGGTTGTACCAACAGCGGTGTAAATGCTGTTTCCCACCGTAAGCCAATAGAGCTGTTCAAGGCAGGCCAATGCTGACTCACTTATACTGTTATTAAAAATAGGTTTGGCAGCTATGTTTTGAATAGTCTGACGCCGTGTAAACAAATACTCATCCATGCATCCATACAATGTATCACCTGTGGGTCCCTCTGTGACTTCCTGGTCACAGAAGGGATGGCTCCCACTGTAAACAAACTGTTTGTTTTGTTGCTACTGGTGTCCTTAGTAGTGGTGCTGCTTCTTCAGTACATAGCACGAGTGCATTTGGCTACAATGCAAGCAAGGACAATGTCCTTCACCATTTTTAGTTGGGGGATAAAAAACAACCATAATTGGGGTGGCATGGGCCACTCAGTCTCCTAGCCCTTGATGCCATTGTACCATTGGTAGCAAACCCTGTGCATCGCCCAGTTTATGATTTGTTCTCTACATTTCCTCCACAGTGCCTGTATGCTTAGGTGTAGCTTTTGGATTGCTGCCGTTAAACTGCGGTTTGGGGTGATGCCCCTGATGATGACATTTGTTCCACTCAGTGACGCTTTTCCTGCTGTGCGCTTACATTTAGAATGCTATGGAAAGTGTCTGCTGTGTTGAAGTCATAGCAGTCTTTTACAAGGAGTGGTGCAAGTCAGCTAGTAGTTTCCACTTGGACGTGTCCTTTATGTAGAAAGATTTGATTTATGACATATATCTTACAGCAGCAGTATAGTTTTAGTACTACTGCTGTTAGTACGTCACAAGCCAGTGCTTAATTTGTAAAAGATTAAGTGCTGGGACCCAATGCTCTGCTAAGAAGCCAGCGACTGGCACCATTAAATATCAGCGTGCCAAATACCAAGGCTGCATGATCTTGGATTCACCTCATTTCTCTTTAATCCATTGCCAGACACTCCCTGCGACTTTATCTCGTGCTTGCAGTTTCCTCTTTTCTCCATTTGTGAAGGGTTTTCTGTCTTTCTCTACCTCCTTCTTTCCCGTTTGTATATTTTTCCCTCTGTTGCTCTGGGTCAAAGTCTGAATAAGTTAAATAATGGCCAGTTCCCAAAATTTAGTGCCGGTGACCCACTGGCTCAAATTAAACACTGGGCTCAACAAGCGAGAAAAAGTCTACCAGCAACTACTTGATATTGTATGTTGATTGGATCCTCATTTCTTCATACTGAAGCATGGTATAGCAAGTAGTTACTTGATATTTGGTAAAAAAATAAATGTAATATATTGTAATGTATCTTTCTTACTAGTAATACTTAGAGAGTGATTATTTAGCCAAGGTACTACATTCCTATTTTGATTATTCTAAAGTCTGTGCTAGATGTTTTAGTGAGGGCTTTAAGTTGGATGAAAAAACTGGAGGGTCTCTCAAAGGGGCATGGCCAATGTTATAAAGCACAAGGCGTAGAACATGTGTGCTAAAATTCTGTGCTTAGCATAATGTGCCACCCAACTGGTAATGTGTGCTTCTGTCATTGCACCCAGATATGTAATACAACAAGTAACATTACACCTACAACAAGCCAGGGCTATTGGCTTTGCCAGTGGTTGTTAGTTGCATAAGATAAATATGCAACAACTATGGCTTTATTGTACAGAATATTGAAAATGCTTCAGTTCTGAAATGACGAGACTGTGAAAGAAATATAACAGGGCATATGTACAAGGAGTTAACGCCACCTTAGATGCACTTTTTTGACGTTATTTCGGTGATTTTTTTATCGCCATATGTACAAGCTGCCGCTAACCTCAGTTAGCGGCAGTTTTCCGGCAAAAACCTCCATAGAAAAGATCATCACTTCTGTTAGCGATAATGACATGCAAGGGAGGCATTCCCGTGCAAAGACGGCCATAACCCCACTTCGCGATATTTACAAGGGAATCCTTGAAGTTTGGAAGACCAAAAAAACTACCTCCAACTGCAGTTAGAGGCAGTTTTTTAAGACCAGAAAATAGCTGGTCTTAAAAATGGAGATAACACTTAGGGCCTCATTTCAGCAGGTTTTGGTACTGGACAGTGCTGCAAGCAATGTTGCTGCGCTGCCCTGCCACAAAACTACAGGGCAGGAATGCGCACCATCAATAAGATAGTGCGCATTCCTGGGCCTCAGTCATGAAAGGTGTTGCAGCGCTGTGACAAGACAGCGTTGCAACACTTTTCACTACGCCCTTCTTCCGACACCATGGATGTGCTGTATTCACTGGACAGCGCTCTATGGTGCAAGTAATGACAGATACGTCTGGAATCCTGACGTATTTGTCAGTGCTAAAGACACGTATTGCTGCAGTTGTGTCACAAGCATGACGCAACTCCAGCAATGCATGGGGCCAGCCTATCCCTGTGGCCCTGCGTCACCCTTATGCCTGCCATCAGGCAGGCGTAAGGTACTGACTTAGTGCCATCCTACAATAGTCGCAGTGAAATCTGATGAATTTCACTGTGCCACTCCTATGAGGCCTTGTCGCGTGGGAACGCACATCCTACATACATCATAACGGATGCAGGTATGATGTGGCACAGGGCTCCACAAGGTCACGCATATGCCTACATGCTTCACTTTGCAAATACGGCTTAACATGGTGCTAGATTTTGCCTGGTCTTTTCTTGGGGGTGCCAGGGTGTCAGCGCAGTTGGAGATCCATCGGTGGCGTTTGCACGCTGCCGTGTTATCGTCTGTAAGCATTGGTGGAGTGGTGGTGCTGAGGGAGTTGACGAGAAGTTCTTTGGTGGCCTGTATCCAGCTGCGAGGTGGGCCGATGATGGCGATGGTGGGCATGGTGAAGACGTGATGTATACAATGATGGTCGGTCCAGGAGAGTCCGTGGTGTGGCTGTAGTTGAAGTTTCCGCTGGCGGAGGAGACATGCTCGACCATGTGTCCTGCTATGTGGCTTGGTGAGGTACTAGCTGCTTGAGTCTGATGTTGGTGAGCTTCCCCAGGAAGGGGTGGAGTTCTGGTCACTGGGGTTGGCAGGTGGAACTAGAGTTCACCGTGTAGGATGTCATCAGTGGATGGGAGAGCCTGGGGTGCAATGAGGTCTACAATGGTATCGGAGAATGGGGATCCATGGCCCGGAAGACCTGCAGATGAGGGTGCCGCAGAGGATGGGCTTGGGGTTGGTCCGGATCTGGAAGTTGAGGTGTTCCATGCTCACTGTTGGGTCATCAGAGTGCATGGTCAGTCGGAGTGTGCTTCTGTAGGTGCTAGCAATGCCTCCTCCTGGACGGTCGGGGTGGTCCTTGCGGGTGATTTAGTAGCTGTCAGTGATGGCGATGGGGATGTCTGGTCCGGAGCAGATGTTGGTCCTGGCAGGCGATGTGGCGTCCAGAGTTGATGGTGAGGAGGGTGCAGGAGTCGTTGTGGTGGAGTGTCCGAGAAAAAGGGTCCTTGGTGCTGAGCGTGGTCCAGGGGCAGACGGACACAGACGGGCTTGCCTATGGCTTACCTTTGGCACGGCAGACGTCCATTACAACGGAGGCATTACATCGTAATGCCTGTACAATGCAACTTCAACAACGCAGGTGCCTTTACATCGCATGCCATTCCAACACATTGTGAAGTTAGCAATGGGGATTTTTAAGTTTCATGGTGGGTATGGGTTTCTGGGGTCAAGTATGAAATTTGGGGTGTATTATGGGGTCAAATATGAAATTTGGGGTGTGTTTTGGGGTCATTTATGAATTTTAGGTTGTTCTTTGGGTTCAGAAATTAATTTCAGGGTGTGTTTTGGGGGGTCAAAGATGATTTTTAGGGTTCAGGGTGTGTTTTGGGGTGCAAGGGTTAGGTTTAGGGTTGCACTCACTGAAGTGGGAATAGTAATTTGTTGATCTCCGCTATTCAGCACTTTCCCTACTGCTGCAATATGTGTAGTATTAGTCTGCATTATAATGGAATACGATGTAATGGTATGTGTTTTAATGTCATATATACCTTTGGCACACCAGTTGTATACCCACTGCGCATGGATGCGCAGCGGCTGCCATTGAGAAGTGCTGCGGGGGGGGGACTGGACAGCTGGGAAACGTGGGAAAGGACACTGGCTGGGGAGGGATGCGGGGCGGTGTGAGCGGGTGTTGTAAATATTTTTTATTGAGGTTAATCTTACCTCAAAGCCGGGTCCCGTGTCTTTGTTGCGTCTGCTCTCCTGAGTCTGCTTCCAGGAACAGGAAGTAGACAGCCAGGTTCCCTCCTGTAAGCCAATCACAACGCTGCAATGCGGCATTGGGATTGTTCTTGAGTGCCGTGACAAGGCGTTCAGCCAGGGGCTGGAGGGGTGGGCATGTTCTCCATGCAGGCTGTAATGCAGCCTGCCTTACGAACAGGGAAGTGCGCATGACTACTTTGGGCGGCCTGAGCGGGCCGACCAAACAGTCATTGCGCACTTTAGTGGGCATTCCACTCTGCCCCTGCCCTCAGAAAGTTATCATCATGTGATGATTTTTGCTCTTGTTGCACTGCTTGAAAGCAGTGGAGTGATGCTCTTCTGTCATTGCAGATGAGCCGCCACTGGGGGTGCTTCACATCAGGTGCTAGGCCTGGGTGACTCGACCCCCGGACCTTCTCTGCTACGCGTCCCTCCTTCTCCTTAACTGGTCATTGACACTGTGGCGCAATCAGCTGCACTCTCTCCAAATCTGTGACTCAGCAGGAGCCTCAGCCAGGTGGGATTTCACAAGCCTGTGTACAGCAGTCGCCACCAAGTCCGCTAGGGAACCTGCCGATGCAGGTGATGCAGCAGGGCCCCCTTAGGTGTGAAGTTACAGCGCTCCCGCCACACAGGTTCGGCGCAGCTCAGGGGCATCACCCTCCACAGCGTCCGGCCAGCGCAACTTCATCCGGCCTGTTATGCAGAGAGGCACTGCCCACCGTTGGTAATCCCCTCTGTGCACCCCGGTGTAGTGGTGGATCGTAGTATGCGATGCAGTCCTCCCTATGTTGGTGCGCAGGAGAGTCTCTACCGTTCACAGATCCAAGGGGCTCAAGGGGGTCTTCTCACACAGGTCAGCAACGTGTCTCCATGCGACCTGCCAGACTTCACCGCCAGGTAAGGGCGATCGCCGCGCCTCAATGTCTACCACCACAGCTCATCGACTCCACAGGACCTCCGCATCCCACTCAGGGCTCAAGACGCAGGTCCAGCGAGGTATCCAGGCTCCAGATGAAGGGCCAACGAGGCATCCAGGCTCCAGACGCAGGACCAGTGAGGCCTCCGGGCGAAGAGTGCGCAATGAGAAGTGATGCATCACTGGTGTTGCACCGCGATGCACCTCTTTTAATGGATGTAGCCCTACATTTCCTTTCCCCCTGGGACTCTGGCTGGTCATTCTGGTTGTTGGGGGGGCTTGAGGGGGTTATTGATCTGTGCTGCACTTGGCCCTGGCTGCTCCTTTCTGCATTCCATTTTGTTGTGTCTATTTTTCTTTGGAGTTCGACTTATAGGCTATTTTTGCCTATAGAAGCAAAAAAACACGTTGGGCTGACTAACGTGCATTTTTTTGCGGCTAATGAGCCTTTCGTTAGTTTTCGCCCGATAACGCTGGAATTCCTTTTGCAATCATGCCAATGTTACCGGCAGTTTTCACCGCTGATCCCTGAAACTATCGCCATGTAGCAACATCTTGTAAATACGTCACTAGCAAGGCGAGAGTTTTCAGCAGTACACGGCGGTTAGAAAACTACCGGTAACTAGCATTAGTGGTAGTTATCGCTAGTCCTTGTACATATGGCCCAAAGAGTCTCTTTGAAGTTACATCAAAGGAAGTGAAGGGTGGCACTGCTGTAGACTTAAGATTTTTTTTTTTCATGCTGAAGGTGAGGGCAAAAATGGACAGCCTGATAGAGACCCTCCTCAACGCCTGCTTTTAGAAATGCCGCAGAACCCGGCCTACCTAAAGCCCTGGTTTTAGGTAAGCCTGGGCAAAGCACTACGCTACGCTCGCGTAGTTTGCGAAGTTTGCGCTACTTCGCACTACGCGACTTGCACGTAGCACAGTGCAGACATGCGTAGCGTAGTGCAGCGGTCAGTTTTTGCTTGCTCGCGGTCCTCAACGTCAAGTTGGCGACTGCGAGCAAGCAAAATGACATCCCGGCGAGACTTTTTCCTCGTTCGCGATCAGCAACATCAAGTTGCCGATCGCGAGAGTGGAAAATAAACCTCCCAGCGAGATTCTCAACGCCGGGAGGTCAGGTTTCTCATTGCGAGTGGTCGCGTATGCTCGCGACCGCTCGCGATGAGAAACTACCAGTCCGCGTTGAGAAAGCTGCCGCTCGAGTAAAAATCTACTCGAGCGGCAGAAAACTACAGCTCGCACTGTGCAAGATGCCGTTTTCAATGATTGCACAGTGCCGGATGCTTGTCCGCACTGTGCAATCATTGAAAACGGCATCTTGCACAGTGCGAACAGGGTACTACGCAGTTCGCGAAGTGCTACGCATAGCTCGCGTAGTGCGAAGTGCACTTTGCGTAGCTACGCGTAGCGCTACTTCGCGAACTACGCCCAGGGTTAGTTTTAGGGTAACCAATGATTAAACAAAAAATATTTGCTTTACATTGATCGTATTTTCATTATTTTCTGTGGATATACTGAACACCCGATATGGAGACGGCCCTAATGGATCTAAGTTGGACACCTATGAATCAAAGGAATTTTTGGTGATCTTTCCTTCACTGTGTTCTGACTTTTTGTTGACCCGGATCATCAAAAGCCTGCGATCCCTCAAGTCGTGAAGCGATTTAAAGAGTTCGCATCCTGCGTGACTTGCTCACCTACACATCCGTATTATTGTGTTTGATTTAGCATTAAAAAACCCCAAGGATGCACTTGCAACCACATGGAGCGCCATATCTCCTTGACTGCTGCCGTTTGTCTTTCATCAGCGCCAAGAAAGTTCTCTGATGGGACAGAAAGAGTGATTACCGCGAGCTGAATGATATGCAGCCGTACCGCCTAATTAAAAGCATTTTGTGCCAGTTGCTTTTGTTGGGCAGGATCCATCCATAATGTAATGTTAATCCTGTTTATGTAGGCCCCGGGGACAGATCTGAGATCAACACTGCCATTTAAGTAAGGTCAATCAGGCGCGCGCGCCTCAATGCGAAAGGTGACTGCCGTGGATAGGGCCCGGGCTCGCCCGGTCACTTTGAGGGCTGACTGGGAGTCGTGTTAGCTCGTGAACATCGGTGTAAACGTGTTTTCCTGCCCAGTGCCTGGAATTGGTACAGCTGTTCCAAGTCGCATAAAAACAGTGCGGCGAAAAACGGTCAGCGCTAACAAGAGGAATAAAACACGCACAATTTAAATACCGATGCCCTCAAAAAAACACACAACACCGCTTTTCTGTATCCCTTGCACACTTGTGAATGCAAAATAGAGCTTCAGATTGCAACGAAAAATACCCCGGTAAAAATCCTTCAGAAACCATGCCGTCGACAGCCGTGACCTCTGCGCGTTCTCCATGTTTACCCGTAATTCATAATTAACAAAGACATTAGACCTGCCACTGGAGGGTTCCGGGCCTTATTTCATTCTAACTGGGCAGCGTTAATGCTGGAAGGGCTCCCAGTTCAGCGATTTAACATTTCAGGAAATCTTGGCGCGGCAGACGGCCCTCCGCGCACTTTATACTGCGGGACGCTGCTCACACAGGCAGGCCCCGGATAATTATTCAGCTCCAGTTATTGCCGTACGTCCGCACCTGATCCCCGAGCCGTTAGAGCCCTCGGCAGGTTATTACAACTGTCAGGCGTCAAGGACTCGCTTCCGGTCCTGCGAGTAGGGTTACACTGCTCCTTCTTGCTCCCTTTCTTCAAAGAAAGCCACAACACCAAACATTGGCCATGCGTTTAACACTGCGACGGATGAAACACACACACTTGCCATTCTGTGTTGTTTTTCTCCTGTCTTCTTTTAAATGTTGCACTCCTAAACTCTCACATTAAACATATACGTTTTACTGATCTCTGTTTAATTGTGACTGACACAATTGTGCCTATTATGTTTCATATGTGTTCATATTCTGAGCAAAAATATATTTTTTATACAGCTCTTAATATCAAATGTTTCCCTTGTCCCAGTGCTGTATATAACAATTGTTCATATTATCCTATTTGTTGCTTTTCGAGTTAACAACCTCGTAAAGATGAAATTCGTGACCAGCTTTCCTTTGATTAAAAGTTTTAAACTTGTAATCTGAAGATTACGTCAGAAGACAGCAGTGATGGCCCTCAACATTTTGAACATTTGCAGCCCTGAGGTTAGTGGTGCACAGTGCCTTGTGCACGCGCATTCAAAACCTTTCCAAGCTGATTGACACTTGTGTGTCTGTCTAAAGCATAGTCACTTAGGGTGTAGTACAGATACTAAAAAACACAATCACCTACTAAGGCTACTTCTCAATATGCAGAAAACCAAAGAATCTGCACAAACAATTGGTCTTTGACTGACAGCATTAGGACTTCCATGATGCTCATGTGGAATATAACTTACGTGAGAATGGTGCAAAAACTCACAATCATTCTCCTATATTTTCCACTCAGTGAACTGGGCTTACAATTGGTAGGTTTATGAACTGGCCCCCAAGTTTGCCAAATTTCATGACTTAAAAGGGAAGCTAACCTAATTTGACAGATCTTGTGCCATTATTTGAGGTCTCACGGTTATGAAAGTGGGGCGTTCTCTACGCCCCTACCAGATGCACAGCTGAAAGCGCCATTATGGCAGTTATATTATTTATTGTTTGAGATCTTCCATATTGGATGACACACAAACTCCAAAACTATGTTTTATAACATGCTAAGTTGCCTTTTATTCACAGAGAAACAGATTTCTTTGCCCTACTACCCTGTCACCCCTCATGCTTATTTTCATTGTTACAGAATTACTGATGAGACAGATCTCTCCTTCAAAATAGGAAGTCCAGGCCAAATGCTAAGAATCTGAAGTAATATAGTTATAATGTATGCTGTATGAAGGTGCAAGCTTTAACGAAAATGAAAGGCATTTAAAAATACAAAATGTTGTAGTATGCATTCACATTTACCCGTACTAGGCCTCAAATTGCTAAAGCAATGTTGCTTGACAACTGGTTGAATAGAAAATGCTGAAACACCCACAAAAAGTTTAATTCTGACCTTTCCATACTCTTGTTGTTGATAAATAAATAGCTGCATAACTATTTTCATTTATAATCTGCAAAATATTTCTGCTTAGACAAAGAACAGTGTTAACACATGATTAGAAATCATCATTTAATAAAGTAATGTAGAAAAACCTTACATAAAAATGCAGCATTTAAATGTGAACTTGACGTTTTAACTTACTTGTTCTTTCCAATGAATAGGTTTCTGCCTAATTTTTCTTTTCATTCATACAGATGTTTCGAGTTCTACATAGATCATTGATAGAAAAATGTACAAGTTGATTTTTTAGAAGGTAAACCATGTAGATAAATATGTGGGAAAGCAGTCGTGAATGGGAAAATGATCCACATAAACATTAAATGATACATTAAAATTGAAAACTAACAGCGCTGTCTGTGAACTATTGTGTTTGTGTGAGAGGAAGAGGAGTGATACTGTTTCCAGGAGAACACCGAAAGCTGATTAGATGAGAGGAGGTGAAGGTACAACATGACCTGAAACATCGTTTTCGACTGTTTATAATAATGCGTGTTCCTAGAGTAGATTGCCATCTTTTTCCCACACTTTTCCAGAAAATGATTCCATGCTTTTGTCTTTATGATATTACCAGACCCTTTTATCCTTCCTTATTCCATGTTGCTCTGAAACTCTACTGAGTTTCTTGAACTTCTCTTTCTGGGAAGTTCTGCTTGATTGATTTTGATTATTTGAACTGCTCAACATGCTTTAGTTTTATGATTTCTCTCACTCTCTCGAACTAGGATTCTTTATAGTTTCTGACTAACACCTTTTTCTCCCGATTCTTAGAATAGGGATTCTTTCCTTTATGGAACATGCTTTCTGCATTTTTATTATGATTATTGATTAACAATTTTGATGATTGATTTCTGTTCATATTTGATTATTCAGATTAATACAAATACAATGTATGACTCTGAATAAAGATGACTTATTAAAACTTCTAATAAAACCCTTTAACTATACTAAACTCTTATCACTGACAGAACTTAGAATAGAAATTTATAATTTTAATTTATGTGATGTATTGCTCCTGATGTTCTCTAAAACAATGGTAAAGGTCTATTGACGAGAGAAGAAAACATTTCAGGGGGGATCAGCCCATGTGATGGTAGTGCGAGTTTTTCTTTAAACTGATTCCCGATCCAGCAAATTTGGTAGCAGGAGGACGGTTTACATTGTGAGAAGAGGAGCTATAAAAAGTTGCCCAGGTTAGAGTAATGCCAGAGCCCCAAAGTCCAATGGCGAAAACTTGAAAAACAGACATTTTGCAATTTTGAAGGAGGTTTCTATTTTGGAGGTGTGAATATCAATTGGGGTAAGTGTTGTGAATTATTGTTGTGTCATATTTGTGAGGTATTTAAGTACGCATGTTCAATGAATTGGTGATGTTTACATGATTATTGTGAAGAAGTTGAAGAAGTTATCGGGCTCAACATAGCCTACAAACCCGGGATATTGATAGTGATATTGAGATAAGTGTGGAATGCACTTTATTGTTTTCTTGTCTTCTGGAGATTTGTGGTGTAGATCGTGAGGTACCATCGACTACATCTTTGAGATAGGGATTATAACAAATTTGTTGTGACTGTACTAATATTGATTGCTGTTGGCAGAATCTAACTGTTCAAAGGGTAAAGCTATAATTTATTAGGGTGATTTCCCACTGGTCGAGATTTCATTTGCGTGTGTGAAAAATATTTCTGTGTGAAAAAGATATAAGGCGTAAAAACCTTAATATTCCGATTGTTGAAATGCCTTTGATTTTCTTTAGTGAAGCAGAAAAAGATTTGTTAATTTACATTTGTTTAAAGTTGTCGAATTGTGTGTACAAGAGAAAATTGTAAAGGAAGGTGGACCACTGCAAGGAGGGAGCTCATACGTCATAGTTGGCTGCGCTGAGATTGGTTGCTTGGTGTACTGCATGCTGCGATTGGCCGTTGATGACACAGAGTGCCACACTGTGATAGGTTAAATGTTGTGTAAGTACTGCAATGAGATTGGTTAATGAGCCTTCAAGCATTAAAGATGTAGCAGAATTGGAGAAAGAGATCTGACATTTACAGAATAGAATCAAAACATGGAATTTAGAATTGAATTACAGAACATTTGTCATTAAACTCTGCGAAAATAATGAAATGCTTTAAAGTATTTAAGACTCTTGTGAGAGGTGATGTGACAATTCCAGTACGGGAAGGTGTAGAGGCACCTCCCAATGGTACACAAGCACATTATATGAAATTGAGGTTGCATACATGTTTGTAGCTTCGTCAATGGTGCAGATCACTGAGAATGAGAGTCCTATGAGTTTTCCACAAAATATGGTACATTCGAATTGACGATTATTAAACAATTAAGAAAAAAGCTATATGCGATGAAGCCACTTCCTAGACCCACACAGTACGAAGTAGCAAATATTTTGGAGAAAACCGAACATGAGAAGGAGAAATCGAAATACCAGAACAAAACAAGAAGAGCATTGCATAATTATGCAGTTGCTCAATAGGATGAGAAACAACAGAGATGGAGGAAAGCCATAGTCGAGGGAACTAGACTATACCCAGCTATTACTACTGACAAACCTGAGAAGCCAAAAAAGAATAAAACACAGGGCAGTGAAGATGAAAAACATGAAAAGAAGCCAGCTACAGATAATGATTCAGGTGATGAAATATTGGATTCATTTTAGCTGCGCATCCACCACCCTATGTGGCTGCTACAAAAAATGCAGGTTGTGATACAGCTACTAGTCCTACATTGGTTACTGCCCTATGTTGAACCGAGTGTAATCCAGATTGAGAGACCATTTCAGACATTTCAGATTGCTCCTGCACCTGTTGATGTAGCACCAAACCATGGTAACACCTTGGGTTACTGTTTTGATTGTGACTGTTCCTGTACAAGCACCACATGCTGTGAAAGCACATTCTGTGTCAAGGCCAGCTGCAAGTGCCCCAATAGATATTGCCCCGACTTTAGGAGCTCAAGCACTGTAGAAGGAGTGACTATAACAGGGTTCATCCCGACATCGCAGAATTCACAGATTGTTGCATGGAATCCACTGCAAACTAGTCAGTCATTGAGAGAAGGAGGAAGGAATATCTCTATAACATCGATAGCACAAGGAGAGACAATAGACATTTGAAGATGGGATTTTTCCACCATGGTTTGAGAAAGCTGCAGTAAATTAAAAAAACAGAGGACCAGATTCACAAAGGGCCTTCACAATCATGCAGAATGTCAAGCTACCCAAGAAACTGAAAGGGCAAGTCCATTAAATGTTTCAGAATTAAAGGTTGAATTGGAAGTAATAATTAGAAGATGTTTAGACCTTGAGCATTTGAACCAGTATCAGGAAAAGGAACTGAATTACTTGTGTAAATAGATTACAAGGCATGCAGCAACTACTCATGACAAATTAACTGATTTGGCCCGAAAATATGAAGGCCATTTTTCAAAATGTTTCCAATTGCAGAAACATTTCACGGTACAATTGGATGATGAAGCTAATTGAGACAATTCATTCTTCAGGAATGTGATTACACATAACGGAATTAGTAAAATGCATATGTAAATGGAATGATTTTGAAAAACTAGAGAGTAAATGGGCAAGGAAGCATGAGAAGAAAAAGAAACAACCAGAAACAGTTTGAGAAAATAATAAACAAGATGAGGGGGAAACTTTGGCTTATCCATTGAGAGATATAGCAGGTGGAGTGTATGTTCATGCACCATGGAGTAAAGGCAATCTTGCAGCATTTACAAAACATTTTTCAAAGTTGAGTGATAAGCCTGTACAGTGGTACACAGAAGTTGATAGACTCATTACAATTTCTAAAAGTACAGGAGTATAGAGACATCACCATCTTTGTAAAAGTTTGACCCAGGTTGAACTTATTTAGGACTGCCTTCAAATAGTTCCAATCGACCCTATCGAATGCCTTCTCTGCATCAAGCGTGATTGCAACCGTGGGTGTAGATAACAGTCTTGCCCTTTCAAGTACATGCGCCAGTATTCTGGTATTATCGCTCGACAGTCTATGCTTTAAAAACCCCGCCTGTGAGGCATGTATCAATTTGGGCAGGACCTTTTGAAGCCGATTGGCCAAAATCATGGCTAGAAGTTTACAGTCGAGATTAATGAGGGAGATAGGCCTATAATTCTTTGGTAGCGCCGGGTCTTTCCCTTCTTTTGGCAGTACCGCAATGATGGCTTCCGACAACGTTCCCTTCACTTCCCCCACAGTACTGATTTCTTGGAATAGGTGTAAGAGTGGTCGTGATAGTAGTGGGGAAAAGCTTTTGTAAAATCTAGCGGTGAACCCGTCCGGTCCGGGTGCCTTTCCGCATTTTAACGATTTAATGACCATCTCTACTTCCTGGAGAGTGATGGGACCGTTAAGGCCATCACGATCTACAGTGGATAGGGAGGGAAGCTTGCAATCATCCAAGTAACCGTCTATTTTGGAATCGACTACCTCCGTGTTCTTGGCATAAAGTTGCTCATAAAATTGTTTGAATACTTCCGCTATCTCAACCGGATCAGAGTGTGCTGTTCCCCCCTGATCTTTGCTGGAAATTATCGTATTTTTTTGTACTTTAAATTTGAGGTACGCCGCGAGGCTTTTCCCTGCCTTGTTGGACGCACAGAGTTTGAATTGCTTCCTCTTGAATTGCTTCCTCCTGTCCCTCGGCGAGAGTTAGGGCTGGCGGATCATTTTCTTCCTCGTTTCACTTACATCAAGGCACCAGACAAGGATGTCCTCTCTCACCCTCACTGTTTTTATTGGCCATTGAACCCTTTCTCTATCGATTGAGAAATAACGATGGTATTGCTGGTATCCCATTTGAAGACTGTATAATAAAGTTGACTGCATATGCGGATGATGTTTTAATAGTCTCAGAAAGGGCGGAAGAAGCTATTCCGGCTCTCCTTTCTACCATTGACGATTTCTCCAGGGTGTCAGGATACAAGCTGAATAAAGATAAAACAGAGGTTAAATTGTTGAATAATTTGGGTAATAAAGAAATTATGGGGGACTCAGGTTTAACGTGGCAGCCAGACTGCTTTAAATACTTGGGGTTGGAATTTGAGAAGGACCTAGTCACAACTTTGGGGGTGAACGAAACCTTGATTCTGAAGAAAATATCTAAATTATTAGAGGGATGGTCCCCGAAATTCCTGTCATGGTGGGGCAGGGTGGAAACCCTAAAAATGATGGTGACACCATTGGTAAATTATCTGGCGAGCATGTTACCGATGACGTTCTCGGAGGCCTTCTTGACAAAGGTGGATGGGCTATTTGGTGGGTTCCTGTGGCAGGGGAAGAAACCCAGGATATCTATGAAGAAGCTACAGCTATCAAAAGGAAAAGGCGGCCTGCGTCTGCCTAGCTTTAGGAACTATCAGACGGCCTTTCTTTGTAAGCAGGGGGCGCAGTGGCTGAGTGAGGACGCGGAATACACCCCGTTGTGGATTGAGATTGAAAAATCTCTGGCTGGTAATGCCCCCCTAATAGCATTACTTTCAATGGATCTATCCCATCTGCCCCACTCCAAATACATACTACTAAATACTAGAAGAGCGCTTCTGAGACTAGATCAGACTCATAAAGCAGGTTTGTTATGGAGGAAGTCTACTATGGTATCGTTATGGTATAATCCGTCGTTTAAAATGGAAGGGAAGCCTCTGCAGTGGAGAGATTGGTCTAGGAAAGGCATTAACCTGGTTAAGGACTTATTTGAGGGAGGACATCCATTACCATTCTCCTCGCTTCAGGCTAGCCACAACCTGTCACCGATGGATTTTTATGACTTTTTGAAACTCAAGGTCGTTTTGTCTACTCGCTCCTTCAGCTCGAGCGACCCTTGGCTTAAGACCCAGGTTCCACGACTCATGAGGTCGGGTCACTTTGTCTCTAAAATCTATAAATTACTCCTCCCTGCCCCAAGGAAGGCATACAAGAAAAATGAATCCAAGTGGGAATCTGAGCCTAACTCTACTGGTTTGGTATTTGACTGGGACTTGATACATGCTGCTGCCCTAACGAATAAGATCTCCCCGATTCTGGCCCAAACCAAATATATGCTCCTTAACAGGACATACTGGACGCCGGAAAAACTCCATCGACTGCATCTGAGGGATAGCCCCCTATGTTGGAATTGTAATTCAGCGGTGGGTGACTTGGCTCATATGCTTTTTGGGTGCTCTGCAC
This sequence comes from Triturus cristatus, assembly GCF_964204655.1. Lineage (NCBI taxonomy): Eukaryota > Metazoa > Chordata > Amphibia > Caudata > Salamandridae > Triturus > Triturus cristatus. The sequence goes on from NC_140589.1 coordinate 1,370,508,392, forward strand.
TAGGACTGTTTTGGGGGAAAGTGTTTGACTGCATAGACCATATTTTTAAGATCAAATCTAAGAGGGAGTTTGTCTATGTTCTGTTGGGGGTGCTGGATCACGAGCTTCATAATGACAATGACCGTCAGTTGTTAGATATTATGCTTACTCTAGCTTGCAAGGTGGTACTATGTAAATGGAAGAGCGCTTCTGAGGTCTCATTCGGGGTTTGGCAGGAATGGCTCTCGTTCCTAAGAGGAGCTGATAATCCAGCGCTACACTTATCCCCGTGGCGCGCTCCCAATAGGAGGCTCTGGAAATCCCTGGACAGTTCCTCGTTCTCATTTGACCCGCCCTGAGGGGACGGGACAGAATTATGTGTACTATGCTATAGAATACAGGGCGTGGCGGACTCTGAAGGAACCACATAAGATATAGGGCATCGGCTGATATGGCGCTCACTCAACATAGCGTAATCGGAGTCTGGGGACCGATATGGGGTTCATGGCATAGCTTGGTCTAATTCAATCTCATTTAATTAATTTCATTTCATTTATTTTATTTCATTTCATTTTATTTAATTCATTTAATTCATTTAATTCATTTAGCCCCAGTTTCAGTATTTCCAATTTCAGTTTCACTACAAGTTCGTTCATGTTATTCGGATGCAAGGTCAGAATTATAGTCCTGATTATAGTCCTGATGTACGGATCTTATTACTATGTATATAGGACTATGAATCCATATATGTCTGTGTTGGGGGCGACTCCCCTATCGATTCGCCAGTTCTCAGGGGCTCGGGGATTGCATATGTCATTTACTGTCATTTATTGTCATTTATTGTCTTTTATTGTATGTCCTTGTAATCTCTTTATTTCTTTCTCAATAAAAAAGACTTGAAATTAAAAAAAAAAAACAATTTCTAAAAGTACAGTAGATTGATTTGAATACATTCTTTGATATTGTAGGGCCATATGATTGGTGGACTGAGTGCAAGGTTCCTATACAGTGGCCACAGGAAGAACCAATGAGAGATGCCCGCACTAAAGCACCATCTCCTGTAGTCATGGAGAAATATGAAGCAGTAATTACATTCCTGAAAGGCAAGGTTCCTTGAAAAGATATTGATTGGGTAAATATTAAAAGAACCTCACAAGAGTCAAAATAATCAGTGCATGATTACTATGAGTGATTGCTTCAGGTATTTCAACAACTCAGTGGAAGGAAATATCCCCAACCGAGTCACATGGATTTTTTGTATCTCAGTTAGTTATTGGGCTAAGACCAGCGATCAGTATGCATATACAACAGTTCTTGATTTGATGGGAGAAAAAATCATTAGATGAGATCCTGGGGTATGCAAAGTATTGCAGTGCCGCTGAAGAAAATGACCCCTTGCCACCTCAGTAACTGGACATTGGAAGAGGGAGTGTAGACTGAATCCAGATAGAGTAAACGGGAATGTCCAAATGTGGGGAGGAAATCAGATGTAATCACAGAAAATGTACTGGGAGAGGATATGAATTCATACTCAACCCATTTAGAGTAATAATCAATCAATACAATGATGTACTTTTTATTAGAAGGCAAAGCTTAAAGGGACCAGCGAAATCCAATGCCAACTTGAACCAAGCTTCCTCAGGAACGGGAACTACGTGTAAAGGAGTCTTAGTAGTTTTCCAATGTTTGCCAGACAAGTCTTGAATTTTTAGTAGTGGCTGACAGTCCACTAATATATTTTTATTTAAAGTGCGCAAGTCCGCACACAAACAAATGTCCCCAGTCCTTTTGCGTACCATAACAATAGGACTGACCCATTCTCAGGAATCAGTTGTTTCAATAACACCTTCAGAGACCAATTTATCCAGCAACTTCTTAAGATCATCCTTCACGCTCAGAGGGATAGGTTTGAGCTTATTGGCAACAGGAACAGCATTGGCTTTCAATTTAAATACCTCTGGGAATGTTGATATATAAGTTATGTTCATCCATCATATCTGTCACATACACCACACTCTCATCATTTAATTATATAGGATTTTCCGAACCAGGCACCAGTTTCCATTTTGGCTAGATCTCACCAGCCAACAATGCTTTTGCCTTTGATGGCAACGTATGTTTTTGTGTAAATCTTCTTACCCAAACAAGAAACATTCTCATAAAAATAACCCAAAATATCAATGTCTTTTTCACCATAGGCTTTTGGAATAATTTTAGTTTTTTCAAGGGTATCGCTTGAAGACCAGTGCTTCCTGAAGAGAGTGTCTAAAATAATAGTTACCGGAGCACCAGAATCTGCCATCATGTCAAGGACCAATTGACCCAAAATTACCTGACAAAATGATCCTTTAACCTTTTGACTTTCCAGATCGGTTACTGGAGAGTCAATGATTAGAACCAATTTCTGAAATTCTTCTTGCAAATGATCACCTTGTTCCCAGCACCCCAAATTTGTGTTTTCTTGAGTTTGAACATTACTAACCTGAATAACATTCTTACCTCTACAAACTGACTGAAAATGACCAAATTTGTGACATTTTATGCATTTTTTACCTAAGGCAGGACAAGTTGGAATGCTTCCTAAATGTGTTCAAGAACCACACCTAAAGGATAAAGGAGAAGCTTTCTATTAAAATACTCTGAAGGCTTTGTTTCTGACTGACAGTGCATTAACAGACCCATCATCAGGAACAGAATTAATAAGGGAGTTAGATGGACTATCATGTAAAATACATTTAGAGGAACCAATGGCTCTTTCTAGGCTTTTGGCAAGAACCTCTGAAAGTCAAGGGCCTCTACAGCTTAAAATCCTTTCCTGAATTTTCTTTGAGTGGCAACTGTAGACAAATTAATCTCTAATGTAGACATCTAGAGAGGCTCCAAAATTAAAGTTAGCAGCTACATTTCTCAATGCAAATATATATCCTTCAACTGTCTCATCCGGGTCCTGTTTCCTCTTCATGAAATTAAATCTCTCCAACATGACACTGGGCTGTTCTAAAAACCTTTTGGTTCAACCTCTGAACAGCTTCTGTAAAAACATTCCATCCATCGGCATGACCTGAGGCTTGAATTGATACTGGCAAATTGCCCAAAACTTGTTGTCCTTCATTACAAAGATAACTAAATATTAGTGTTAGTTTTTGTCTTGGAGAATAGTCATCATCAATCACCACTAAGAAATTTTCAAATGAGGGAAACCAAATCTTGCATGTTATATTTGGTTTGCCAGGATTAGGTAGAAATGTATCCAAGTGAAAAACTTCTTGTTGTGAGTTAAGCATATTTATCACAAATGTAGGGTTAAAACCTTCCCAAATGTCCTGGAAGATTTAGCTGAAAGCTACTTTTAAGTAGTGTAGGTAGGCAAGGCAGAAGTGAAAATATAGGCTGTTCCATTGAAACCTGGTGTAAAATAAACAGAAACAAGTGGAAACAATGATGCACAATAAACCAATCCAAGATGGCCACCGTTAGAATGCAGGTCGGGATGACGTAGTTCCGACTGCCGGTACTTTCACGTCGTGTCATGTTCAAAGGATGCAGTGGAAGTCTCGAGGTGGTGAGACTCGTGCACAGGCTGGCGCTTGGAAAATACGCTGCAAAAGTGCTTAAAGTCTGCATAAAATTGATTCCATGACCGGCCTGGCAGACTCAGCGGGTGCAGGCCTGAGGAAGGAGAAGTCTCTGAAAATTAGGCAATCCGGGGTCCGTAGTTTAAATCTTGCCGTAAGTAAACCAGTGGACTTCCATAAATTAACCAAAACTCACATAAAATTTGTGGCTCTACTCAACTCATCGCCAAATGTAAAGCTGGTGCAGAGGAAATAACTGAGGCAAAGTTTATTCCTTTTTTGTAGCTTTATTCAGGTAAATACCAGAGCACACAGGAGTGTGTCTTGGTCCGTGAAGATCCAACTGCAACTGCCGGACTGGCCGAGAAGTTGCGTTCCAACCTCCAGCAGACAGACACATCAGCACAGGCATACAATCAAATAAAAACATGTTTACTTAGTGTTCTATGATGGCATGTGTGTATACGCCATCATAGAACATGGATACCTATTACAAAGAACATAGAATAAATACATCATACACTTCAGAGAGCCAGCTGAGAAAGACACTCTGTTGGAGTGCTTAAATCCAAAGACAAAAATTAGCACCTAAAAAATGAGTATTGGAAGCACACAAGTAATGCATCCATGCTCCAGGCAAGAGACAAACACACGAAGAGGAAGGAAGCCTAGGCAGGTGACTAATAAGAAGCAAGCAAATGAGAGTAACATTGCAGCCAACCAATGTTAAGAAATGACCTCTGATAGAAAACAAAATGTCTCTGAGAGATAGCATATGCACCAGTAGCGGTCCGTGGAGGGAGTTTCGTGGGGCGGTGAGGCGGGGCGGGGGAGGGGCAGGGTGGGGAAATGTAAACAACGGAATATGGATGAACGGTGGTAAGTACACATTTAAATAAATAAACCGAATTCCTTTGCGCGTGCTGCATCACAAAATGCGATGCAGCGCGCGCAACGAAATTCATTTTATTTATTTAAATGTGTACTTACCTCTGTTCATCCATATTCCGGTGTTTACATTTCCCCACCCTGCCCCACCCCCGCCCCGCCTGACCGCCCCACGGAACTCCCTCCACGGACCGCTACTGATATGCACTATCTAGGCGAGACCTAAACAGTACAGCAGGGCAGCAAGAGAGCAATAAAGCACACTTACCTGCCTCTGATAGCAGTATGTTATGATTCTGTATCCTTGAAGTCAATAATACAAAGCTATTAGTATGCTCTTTCAGTCTGCCCCTCCTGAGGCCATTGATCCAACTTAGACAGTAAAAAAAGAACCTAACAAAAATGCATCCTTTTTAAAGCAATCAGGCTGGGTGGGTGTGGCTTGACTTCTCAGCATTTGTTTTGGAGTTTCTGTCCAAGAAGTTGGGCCCCTTAATGACTTGGATCAGGAAGAGGGACATAGAACTAATATCTTTTTCCTCGTTTATATACTCTTTATTATTTTGTGTGCACAGCTTTCGTTGTGCAATACTCGTTATAGCTTTCGTTGAGCACTCAAGTCATTACGTTCTGCTAATTTAGCCACGTTTGTGTCTCTGTACGCCCAACATGCGCATAAAAAATCTTTTTAAAAGTATACTAAAGTGAGTCGCTTATCTCTGAAAAATAAACTGAATTCATGCACGGTGGATGCTCGATTTTTTTGCCGCTGCACAGCCATTTTCTTGTCCTGCATTTTATTTTGAAACCTCCAAATACTCATAGGCAAGACAAAATCGGAATACTTTTGGAGGGTCCGCAAAGAGGTTTAAAAACAGACCTTTGAGCTGGGACTTCCTCCCCTTTTCAAAAGAGCTGCCATATTTTCTTTGGCATTTAAAAGGACAGTCGGGCCTAAAAGGATGAACTACTGTATATATTCTGCTCTTCTCTAATGAAAATGTAGCTCTACAATCATGTTGCATCCCAGCAGCCTCGTTCAGTGCCCTTAAAATAATCAAACGACAGGATGCTCTGAATATTCCAAGCACTGTTCCGCCTGTCACAGGGCGGGCAGTCACTTGCCATGATCTATAAAGATAATACTGTAAATTAAGAGTCCGAGAAGCCGGGCTCTGCGGATTGCATTTTAAGTGAAAGCCAGTGTCCCTGCTCTGTCTGTAAAACTTGGGTTTTGTGTTATTCGCCAGCAACACAAAGCCTGTGAAACTTTTAAAAGATTTCCTGCTGGCACAAGGCTTGCCCTGAGACCTAGATCAGATCACATGAATCTCAGAGGTGGCAGACGGGTTCTCAGAGACATTTTGTACTGACGACTAATGCAAAAAGCCTCTGCAATGACGGTCTGCTGATGCTGGGGAATTTGGTACCAGCTGGTCAGTGCCACTGGTATTCAAGACTGGTGCAAAATATCCCAAAACCAATGAAACACAGACTACCGCCATTGGAATGTTTATCTGCACCAGTGTAAAAGTACTCAACAGCATGGTCACTGTGAGAATAATATAATTGTCTATAGGTCACGCTGAAAAAACCTCAGGTTATCAAGTCTTCAAAAAAGTGTATATTTAGAAGGAATATAGACATAAACGTTTTGGTGATGGAGTGTTAAGTAGTCCCTTTGTTAGACTGAGGCCAATTTCTGCTCTTTCATGTATATATTTGCCATCACAGCACATTTGGAGTACTTTTTTCTTGTTCTTGCTGTTAGGATGTCTTAGTCTGTCATAAAAACAAAGGGGCATATGTACAAGAAAGTGGCGGAGTGTGGCATTAGCCTCCTTGGCTTAATGACGCGCTCCGCCACTTCTGAAACGCAAGGCTGCACCATATTTACAAGAATGTGGTGCAGCCTTGTGTTTCCCCCTGCGATGGTGCTAAGTTTAGCAACTTAGCGCCAACGCAGGCACCCTTGCACCATAGTGCAAGTGTGGCTGCGTGCAGGGGAGGATTTTTGATGTGTAGGAAGGTGTCCCTTCCTGCACATAAACAATCCTAAAATGCCATTCTGTCACTTTCATGTGTGCTGCTTCATGCAGCACACATGAAAGTGACAACATTGTTTTTTGTTTTAAAGATTGTTTATGTACAGGAAGGGACACCTTCCTGTACATAAACAAACCATGGCATTTTGCTTTTTCCATGTGTGGAGCACAAGGCAGCACACATGGCAAATGCAAAAACCAGGAGAAATAATGCATTTCTCCTCGTTTCGCCAACTTAAGACCAGGATTTACCTGGTCTTAATTTTGGCGCTGCCTCCTATGTACGCCACCCTTGTACATAGGGGGCAGCGTCAAAATGAATGGGTGTTGCGGTGGAACGCCCACCCCAACACCCACTGCACGCCCCTTCCACGCTAACCATAGCGTGAAAGGGGGCCTTATGCACAAGACAGCATTAAGCCACCCTTATCGCCACCACAGCGTCAGTAAAAGTAATTTTGTGGTGGCGTTAGGGGCTTGTACATATGCCCCAAAGTTCTCTATGATAATCACTCTGGTGTGTTCATTTGTTTTACTTTGCAGTCATAACCTGTTGTTGAATTAGCAGTTTTTATGTGCAATAAAAAAAACTGGTCCTTTGTCATAAATACCTACTTTGTGATATTTTGCTGTGCATGCTTTTTAGGTTCACCAGCTAGAACACTAACTTCATTTTCTGACTCATTTTCATAAAAGTATTCTGTGGGTACAGTTTAACTCAGCTAATGCAATATTTTCAGCAAATGGCCCCTACTCCTAACCCATATTGTTACAGACCTAGATGATGCTTTATTGTGGGATGTTCATGCTAGGACAGTTGGGGGCAACACACACAATTGTTAATCTATTACCAAACACTCCCCCTACCAAAAAGCCAGAACTATTGGCTTTGCCGTTTTCGGGTTTCATAAAATTGATTCAATGCCCCTGTATAAATCCTTTAAATGTTTTGATATTAAGGGAATAATAAGTCTACCTGTAAATGTTATACGTAGCAAACATGCTACATTTAATCAGAAATTGAAGTATGTGAAGTATGAACTCAGCTTAAAGTGCAGATAGGATCCCCAGGTAGGTGTAATTCTATCTTTAAGAAAGTAAAATCCAATTATATGATTCAAATTATGATTTAATTTCTCTTCATTTCAAATGATTCATTGCAGCGCAGGCCTGCCACTAAACACTGATTCAGAAACTGGAATTCCTTGTTACTGTCACCACGTACTCTTTACAAATTGTGGTTCTGCTTACTGGTGTCCCTGTTGTGAAGTAAGAGATTACGGGTTACAATACTTATTGCACCAAGAGTGTAGAGTCCTTTTAGGGATAAATAAGCTCCTAAATGGAAGTGTGTAGAAAAGGACCTTAAAATAAAAAAAAACATTGTTTCATGGAGTGAAGCTTGTTTCTTTCTGATACCCAGCACTGCAGCTAGTCTTACTTTATGCTACATTTAATTGGGAAAACCTGTACTACAGCAGCTTTTTATTGAGTTTAATGGTTTATTCGGTAGTTCTTGCCCTTGGGGTTTCTCATTTGATCCACATATAGAACTAGTGCCCTATAGAGGTGATCCAGAGAAAGCTTTTTTTCAGATTTTACTATCTACTCTAACCATACTGGGCCTTCTATGATTTATTTGTCAAATACTAATTACTGCACCTTACACAGAGGTGATGGTCCTCTGATGGATCTTTCTCTGCTTATAGGAGGGATGAGAATTAGAGTATCCAGATTCATGTCGGCCACCCAATGAGGACCATTCATTTGCGCCCAACTCACTAAGTCGAGATCAGGTTCAAATACACCACTCTTTACAGCATGTAGTATGAAACCACACATTAAGTCAAATGTTCTAATCCAAAAGAGGATGGTTCAAAAGTTTACAGATTCCTGCCACCAATGAAAGGCAGATGATGGCTTATTTGCAGAATAAACTCACAGTGAACAGAAATTACAGACTTCTCCCACCATCAAAGGCAGAGGATAGTTTTAGGATTCACATCAAATAGAAGGTACAGTTTCTAACCACCATCAAGGGCAGAAGGATGGTTCATTCTCTTAACAGCATTCAGAAGGTTTTAAAACAAAGGGCAAAAGGATCAAGTTTAAAATCCGCCATGGGTGAGTCCGTAAGCATGAGCTAAAGAAGAAAGGCGAATCAGGTTGCTCACCAGAGAGTCCAAGAATGTTTAGCGGACAAAGGCATTGGCAAAGACAACAACATGGGGCACAGAAAAATCAGGCTTGTTTGCCAAAGAGAAATTTAAATCAATCTGCCAAAAGGTAGTAGCATCTGCAAATTGATTCAAAAGCAAAAGGATGATTCTTTAAAGCATAGGTCTCCTTGCATAGGTGAAAAATCGAGCATGTGTTGCTCCACCTCCTTTGCAGTCTCTCCTTTCATAAGCTTTGAGACTCGCCATATGGTCAGTCATCACACCTTAATGGTCAGATCATCATGTGACTGGTCATTTAGCCATAAGGTACAAGATTTTGATATTCCAACATGGTTTCCCATACATGTGATGGGAAAAAATTCCTCCTTCCGTCCACACAGGTTAGACCCAGACAAAGAAAACGTTACATTGTTGCAGGCCATGAGGTCTGCATAAAGTTTACATTCTCAGCAATTCACTATAAAGCGAATACTAGAAGAATGTTCTCAGCTGTACTAAATGTTGCATATGTAGACCAGACAAAGCAACATTTAAAGAAACGTGAAAGGAATGTCCTTTGTATTAGGCAATGAAATAATGCAGTTCGGAAACATGGAAAAAAGCATGCATACTAACATTTCATTTGCAATAAAATAAACTCTTAATTAGAATAAAACATAATGAAATATATCGAGCAATTCATGTAAAAAAATAATAGCAAAATTGTCAGTATATCATCACATGAAGATGTTCAACAAAAGTTCAACAATCATATATGTAAATTATTCTCAAAATTAATTTTACTAAAATTGTTTTAGCTTTTATATAATCTTTATGATGTCCATAATCACTACTGAAAATATCAATGATGTTGCTAGTTCTCCTAACTTTTTGCACCACATTCTTTTTATGATGCATTACAATGAAAGGCAATAGAAATGCTAAGTCACATCATTAGCAATATTTTGTCAGCATAGGCATTATAAATCATTTATTTTATAAGTAAGCTATTATTACACCTTATTAGTAAACATTACTTTTTTTGTATTTATCTTTTCTCTTTTTCTACATTCTTCAAGCACGCTTTCACAGTGCTATTTCTCATTTCTGTGTCATTTTTCGCAACGTGTACACATTTAGGTTTCTGTGTCTAAATTGGTAAATATGTAATGTATAGATTTATATGATATGGAGCCTCATCAGGGGTAAATCTAAGATGCTTTATTTGATGCTAAAAACATTAACAATGATAGCACACTTGTGCATGAATTGCCTCCACCCTTTATGTCAAATAGTGTGAGCCTGATACACAAAGGTAAACTTCCACAGATATTTTACGAATAGCATCTTTATGACTGGGGAATCTCCGCACATAATAGATGGAACTGCCCTATGTATGGGCAAAACTCTGCAGTCGTAAAGATGCTACACATAAAATATCTTTGTGAACAGCAAACAATCGTAAACTTACACAAAGTGTAAGTGTACTTTTGTGAAACAGGTCCTGAATGTCTGCATAGTTGAATAAGCGTTAAAACAATGATAGCACCATGTGTGAATCAAACAAAGGACTAAGAGAGAGAGAGAAAGGACTAAAAGAGACAAAGGACTGAGAGGGGCCAGACTCAACAATACTCTTCAGCAAAAGTATGAATGTCATCCATCATATATTGATCAAGCATCATGTATTGACCACGCTTCACTTGCTTACTTAACAGCGATATGATTCCAAACTTTGACTACAATTAGCAAGCTGTATAAAAGCACCTTAATGTATTGTTTTTGGTATACAGGAAAACATAGGCTCATACACGTGCATCTGCCACCTATAGCTGGTGCCCATAGAGAGTTTTACATGTGACCTAGTTGCAGCTAAGAATAAAGAAGCATTTTGTTTATGATCGCATGGACTCAATTATAACTGCAAACCTTTTCAGTTCAGTTTGTCCTAATGTCTACTGTCACTGAGCTTCTGGAAAGTCACTCTTATGTTTCTCTTGCTACAAAGATGTGTCAGTGCAATTCAAAGAAAAGTAGCAGGAACTTGACTATAAGGCATGCATACATGCCACAATGTCCTCTCTCTTGCAGACCTACATCTGAAATGCTTAGAGAGTCTTGAAATGATGCCAAAGGGATTTCATTAGTGCATGTTTAGGCCCTTTGTTAGTGACCACTTTCTGTTCTGACCATGAGTAGACTGGTGATGCTCTGTCAATATTTTATGCTTTGTACAACATTTACATTGATTTGCACCACATGCATTTATATATAAAGTGTGATTTACACATTAAACTTGAACATAGCTAATTTAGGCCTCAGTTTCTATGATTTACACTAACATGAAATGCTCTTTTGGCTGCTGTGCACGTTTTTCTCTTTCTCTCATTTCAGGAGCCAGGTTGAAACTACCAACTTTTATTTCAATGTATGTTCATGTTTAAAGTGTCTGTGTGAAAGCTTATCTGTAGGGTTCAGCATAGAGATGAATAGTGAACCTTTGCATATGCAATGAGAACATACCAACCGCGATGTATCACCCTACTACGAAATATCTCTAGAAGGTCATGCAGCAAAGACTTCCAATGTGTGATGACTGGGAATAAGGCTGAAACCACTTTATCATGGAATGTTCAATCCAGATTAGTTATTTTCATGGAAATCATAGGGGAGTTACTCTACACCATGAAGATTTGTATGGTTTAATTGTATATTGCTGAGTTGGTTAGATTCAGATGCCCTTTCAGCTCTCTTCAGATGAGATGCTCCTTTTGGTCCTGCTAAAAAAAGGTAAACTCCTGGGCAAGCTCCTACTCAGGTACTTGACTGAATTGTCATTTGATTCTGCCTTTTAGAGGCTTTATTTGCTGACAACTTCTGCTTGTCATCTCCCCAAATTAAATGGCTTCTTAGTATAGCACATTAGAGAACTTCCCTTCATGGGAAGCTGAGCCTTTTCAATTTGCTTTATGCCAACTTTAAGCATTTTGTATTTGTATTTGCTATAATGTATCGAGTTGAATTTTACTAATTAATATTTGTGTATTGAATACAGAATCTTCACAATATTGAATGATACGAGTTGTAACTTTGGTAATCTGCTAATAAATCTTCACGGTTTTCAAATCCACTGCACTCTGTCATCATTGTGAGGCTTAAAGTGCTTCTCTGTCATTTGATGTACTGTTGATTTGTTAATGTCACACCTCAGTCTGGCACTTAAGGTCCATCCGCTCGAGTGCAGCATGGATTTGAGTTTGCACCAAAGAACTGCACTGTGCAAATCCCATCCATGCTGCAACAAGACAAATAGTTGTTCAATGAGGTTATGTGTGGTACTTCAGGGGCCGACCTGCCAAGAGCTGCAGGTTCACAGCAAAGAGGCAAAACAGATGGGCAGCCTTTCCACTATGAATGTTCCTACTGCCATGTGACACAGGTGCCCATCAACACAGCAACTGTTGAATCAATCTGCCAAACACCTTCGTGTGGCTGAAACCACATGTGCTCACTGGGCCAAGAAAGATAGCGCAGATTGTGCACCACACACTGGTTGTGCTTACAGGCTATCGAAGACGTGTAGGCATATGCTTACTAAGGCACTTCCTTCTGTCATCCCTTACCTTTGGGTCATTGAACATAGGAGGAAGGTCCACTGAGAATAGAAATGTGGGCTCTTCTTTGAAAGAATAATAAATAAACACAATATATTCTTATTTTAATGTAAACATTGGATACAGTGAAATTGGCAGGTGAGAGAATCACAATTCCCCTCCTAATTGAACTTGGAGAGCTTAATATTTTCTACAGAAACTCTCTTGGTTCATCCCTGCACCGCATGGCAGGCACCTCTTGGTGCCTGCCAAATGGGGCAGGGAAGCCCCCAACCGAAGGCCACAAGGTGATGAGGGCCCTGCTAGGGGCCCCCAGTGTCACTTTCCGCAAGACTTTCCATGTCAGAAAGCCTGACATGGAAAGCCTGTCGGAAACCGACATCGTGATCCCTACAGCGGAAACACCGTCCATAGGGGTTACAGGCAGGCCTCTGACTGGCCGACGGGCTCCTTGAGCGTGCCGGTTTCACTTTCGACCACCTGCATCGTAATGTGGCAGTCAAAACTGAAACCCACAATGAGACTCAGAAAGTCTCTGACCGCAGATCAGGGGCTTTCCAAGTCTCATTGTAATTAGTCCCTGTATGTCTGCTCAACCAATAGTATATGCCTCTCAACCCCATCAGGCAACCAGAGCGCTATGTTCATATGTCTGCAGCCACCAATATAAGTACATACATCACATTAGATGCCCATACAGCCACTTCATAAGCCATTACTCATGCACATGCAGAGCATCAGAATCTCCCACACCCATCATCATACGTCAACACACTGATAATCATACACTCACAAAACTACAATTTACCAATACTCTCCTCTGTCACTCTAAAACTTTAGTCACACTACCATGCATCCTTCTGCAAACATATAAACTGAATCAATGATTGTATTGAACACATCTCAATTTAAGCTTATGAGGAGGGCGCTATGTCATTGGCCGGTGACCTACCGTGTCGGTCCCGTGGTCCGCCAGTCCCAGTACCTGCAACATGAACCGAGGAAAAAGGAAAGGGTTAATATCAACCAACACCTCCCCCTCACAGGAATAAGGACTTTCCCCCCTGCAAGATGTTGAATGGTTGGCAACGATGAGGGCGGAAGAGGAGGAGCCTTCAAGATGTAAGGGGAGAGAAGCACCGGAGGCCATCAGAGAAAACCCACAAGACGCCAAGTATTTGGAGAGCCCAGCGGTGAAAGAGAGTGAGAACGTCAAGGTGGCGTAAGAGGAGAGCCCAGCTGATGCCAGGAGAGAAGAAGGAGACGACGACGGAACCTTCGACGACTGGTGTGTGGATAAGTGGACGCCCCCGGGGATCGCTTTCAAGTCGCCACAACTCTGGAGAGTTGCGACAGTTGCGGTAGGTGACTTGGTCGGGGAGGGGAACTGAGGGTCCGTTCCACCCTAGCCACAAAAGGGGAGGAGGAGAGGGGTCACGGAGGGGCACAACACTGATACCAGGAACCACAGCAAACTTTTCCTCATGCTTGAAGAGTACCTATAAAACCTCAGGGAGGGTGGCTGATGCATGCGTGGGGTGAAGGGGGGTCTATGATCACTTTCTTGAGCCCCATATTTGTTTTGTTCTTCTTTTGGCATGGCACATGATCTATCCCCTGGGACTAGGTGATAGGCAGAAGTGGGCAGAGAGGGAGGAAGGAGAAAAGCGGCACAATATTTTCTCTCCAACAAACTTCCAGCCTTTATTCACTCCTATATCCAAGCACTCTTGGGTGTGGTGACAAAACCTTTATTAGAAGCCCAACCATAGGACCATCTTACTGACTGCTACTTTCTTCTTTTTCTGGAGACTCCGGGGGACGTTGTTCTGACAGCCTGATAGAAGATGCCTGGAGAAGAGAGGGAAAGAGAAGAGTGACATTTGTGAACCTCCGGGATACTCCTACCTTTTCTGTTCTGGAGTATTGCTTTTTTGTGAATAAAATAAAACTCTGCCAAGATTAATCAGCACATCAAGCCTCCGATATTCTGTTTCCGCCCATCCCTCCCACACAGGTGTAGCGGTTACGGCTGACTTAGGGACTTATTATGACTTTGATGGTCCATGGACCACCGACACTGCAGTGGCAGTCCCACAGTAGTGAGCCGTCCACTGTATTATGAGTTGGGCAGATTGGCTTTGCAAAGACTGCGACTGGACTGCCAGCACCGCCAGCACACTGCCAATCGCCAGGGTTGTGGTCGGGAGGAAGGCAGACTCCATTGGGCAGTTCAGAGGCACAACACCACCGTTCGTATTATGAGTTGACTTCCCGACGACCGGACAGCGGCGGTCGGATCGCTGCCTTATGGACCGCAGAGATGAAGGATTTGGGGTGCTTACCCTTCTGCAGTTCTTCCCAGCAGATTTTGACATGGATCCCTTTCTCTAGGTCCTCCCAACAATGGAGCATCTTCGGCATCTTTGGCAAACTACAGGTAAGTGCTTTGGTAGCATGTACCCATTACTGGGACTGCCCACATATCAAGCTCAGTTGTGTACCAAATTCAATAGTATGGCGGAGATGGGACTTTTTAACATTTTTATTATGAAGCACCTTTACACATATTTGTCTAGTAATTTTTCAAAGAGAGAGACAGAGAGAGAGAGACAGAGAGAGAAAACGAGAGAGAGAGAGGAAAAGAGGGTACATAATTCAGAACCATGTGATATGGTCCTATATTGTCAATGACGTGCACCACTGACATAATAAACCAAAAGACAAAGGTCAAATGATTGTAAATATTGCTGAGATGGCAATATAGGACCACAAGTTATCTGATATGTGTTTTTCGTATTTCATATTAATTTTGGGACAGGGACACTTAGCTTAAAAAGCTGATTTTTGTACAGGGAAATCTTCACTGAAAACCAATGCGAAATACTGTAATACGTTATTTGCTTGTCTGTAGAAGAAAATGAGAATAATTCTTAATTGTTTACTTACAAATGTGAAATTTTAGAATAACAATCCTTTGCTTTGTTAAAAAATAATTCTGTCTGTAAAAGGGAGAGACTGCTGAAGCTGTCTTCTGCAAGGTGCAGCTAAAAAAGTGTCTTGATTGAAATTAGAAAGTTCCAGCAAATGAAAAGCCATATTTCACAGGCAATTCTGACATATTTTACATATTTCAAATGGGCCTCTAAAGGCTTTTCTTTTTTACGGGTCCTTAAATTCCAAGGTTTGTTTTTATACAAATAATTGGTGTCCAAGAAGAGCACCCAATCTTGTAATTTATAGATTTATGTTTTTAACAAATATATGAACTGCTTATCGAATGTCTCCATAACAGACCTGCTAGATGGAAAAAGAAATAGCCGCAACACTCAGCCATGTGGTTCTTTATGTCTGTAACATTAATGCAAACACGTCCAGTTTGCAGAAACGTAGCGACTTATCTTTCACGTGAAAATGCATTATTTACATGTGACTCAGCCAAGTATCAAAAGATAAAGTATTTTCTGTTCCCAAACATAAATCCACAGCAAATGGACGTCCATTGTAATGAATCTTGACGGAGGGACACAACATCCTCGGTCACTGTCTTGGGCCACTCAGGCCTCGCTGTCGCCGCTGCTGCTGAGCAGGGGAGCCTGCTGGCACAATATTGCAAAGTGACACTGCTGGGGCTGGATGACTTCCAATCAGCGATGAACCACAGCCAAGAAACGCCAATATGGATAATGCAAACAAGAGAGAATTGGGGCACATTTCGATTTAACCATCTGATTTAATTGACAGAATAAATGCACCTGTCATTGGGCAATATTGCTGTGATTAGTTCTGGCCGCAAGGATGAGCTGGTGCTGAAGGGAAAGCAGAACAGCTTGTTCTGGGAGTTTTTTAAGCAGGACTGGAGAAGGTCAGTGTTTTTCTACAGTACAAAAACGCCGTCTTTTTCAACAATGGCAGGGCGATTGAAAACAGTAAATAAAGGCCTGATGTCTCCCTACCTGATTTCACCTTATGCCACACAGAGGTAGTACAGATGCGAACACTAACATGCTCTAACTAGCAAGAATCGGTTGCATTCAAAATGAAACCAGGGGGGCATTTCTACTAATGGTTCATACAATGCAGGGCGGCAAGCAAAGTTGCTGCTCTGTGTAAATGGGAGACAGCTGAACAGTGCTGTAGGAAAGGCATCCATTTTGGCCTAATCACCCACCATTTTTGGATGGATGCTGGTAGTTACTGACTCTGAACATGCCCTGGGATCAGTTAAGAAGGGCCAGTGCTGTATCCTCTAAAGTTATATGCTGATTGGTATAATTTACATTGGTAAGGACAGCCTACATGTAAGTCCCTAATATATGGCAGGGCATGTAGGTTTAGAGACCCTAGTTGCCTTAATGGACTTATTAGTGCACTGTTGTGGTGTATGATGTCATTTTAAAGTCAAGTCTTCCTTTAAGGCTGCTTTTAAAATAAAACTGTGTCCAATTTCGACTTTGGAATTTAAAGCTCTTTGAAAATCCAAAACTACTTTTTTATTTCTTAGAAGTCACCCATAAGGTCTGCCCTAGGTACGCCAAGGGTAAAGTGCATAGTTATAATAAGCAGAGACAATATAAAAGATGTTTTGTATGCCCTGGTATGGAAAAATAGTCAAAGTCATGTTTCCCTACGGTAGTACCTACATGGGGAGGATTTTATTAAACTAATTAAAGTCTAACTATGGGTTGGAGCTAGCTAGAAATATAATTCATAGTATCAAATTAATGGTTGTGTTAAATCCACCAATTTGCCAGGGTCCGATTTAATATAACTATTACAAGAAAGTAGTTTTAGAACTTACTATCCTGAAATTACCTAAAGCAGCCCTGTAGCATCCTCTTCTGATTTGTTAGACTTTGGCAGCCTGACGAAGCTGCTGCCTGAGTTGGTGTGAAGAGGCGTTGGGATGCAACAATACAGCCATTTGGAGTGAGGAGATCTCCTTCCTGGATAAGATGTTTAGAGAATGTGGGATGGGTAAATAAGCTGGACTTGAAAGACAGGCACCTCTACAGAAAAGAGATGTCACAGGTCCCAGGCCACCCCACCCTACTTCCTTGATCTCTAGCCAGATGGGAGCCCCCCTAATTAGATTTAGAGAGGGGCTCGAAGGGGAGTGTTGTCAGTTGTTAGCCAGACCTCTAGGTTGGGTTTCACAGACACACACCAATTAGAGAATCCCCTTATTTTAAATTTTGGGCACATTTTGCATTCACGTCTAGAAGTTTGCTAATCTTCACAGGAAGTGGTCATACCAGAGGGAAGTAGCTTAATTCCTATTGGTCGGGGTGCCTCCTTCCCACAAGTTCAGAAATGAAGAATAAATAAGGCAGCTCTGAGGAGCTCACCAGAGGACTGCCCTGCTAGACCCTGGACTGCCTCAAATAGAGGATTGCACTCTGAAAGACTGCACTGCTGCACTCACAAGACTCCACAAAGAAAGGATTGTGCCTGACTCCAAAAGGTAAGGAGTGGACTTCCTGACAGCTGGTCACCTGCAAAACCAAAGAAAGGACACCACAGCTGAACAGTTGTAACTGGATTTGTCCTGGAATGCACAAGTGCACTGTGAGTGATTGAGTCCTAGCCTCCAAGTGGCATCCCAGAGCCTCTGAACCATTGGCCAATGCTAGAAGACACTTATCTCCCCAAAGGATCCAAGAAACAGCAAGATATGGAAGCTTAAAAACTTTCTACCAAGGTTTGCAGAGAAGCTCCAGAAGAAGACCAGCTCAACGTTGAGAGTGAAGCCACAGACGAAGACTCTTCGGTTGGACTGACCACGCAGGTTTGTCCTACTATAGAGCTCCAGTGGTCCAAAAAAGTTACTAAGTCCAAAGATAAAGGAAAAGATTGGGACCTACCTGGAGAAGCAAGCCACCATAGAGAATGCCTTGCAGGGCTGCGACCACTGACTTCACCTGCTCTGTAGTTCTCCTCACAGTTGACGTCGAGGACCCGACTGCCACCTTTTCACTGAGCCACCAAGCTGCAACAGGCTGCTGTCATCGATTCAAACGTCTGATCCAACCAGTCCACCGAGCCACTTTCCTACAAGCGCCATATCTGCTAAGACATGGCGCTTTTCAGTTCTCTACCTGTGCTGGTGCAATCAAGAATGCCTAGCACCAACACTTGCACCCTTGCGCAATGCTGCTAAAGTAACTTTTACTTGTGCCATCCAAATGCAATGCTAATTATCCCAGATATGATATCACTCACAACATCTTCTATGGCATCATTGATAAAATCACTGCACCATCTGAAATTACATCATTGATGATAACACTGTGCATAGCAGGAGCTTGAGTTATAGTTACTTTAGTGCACACGTTAAACTTGAGATAACTATAACTGTTGAATCTCAGTGGTTTTATTGATTTGAAAAGGCATGTTTTAAATGACATTTTCACCGAGTTATAACATCCCTTTAACCCTTTTTCTTAATTAGAATTTCTAAGGTTTTCTAAATGTAAATTAGGATATTATTACAATTTCAAATTAATGTAATTTCAGCTTTTTTTCCCCAGTGAATTTCTATGTTTTAAAAAAAAAGTAAAGTAAGAAGTCCATTGCTTTTTGTGGTGGGGCTTTGGGCTTTTTGTGTTCTCTGTTTGGGAGAGTGCAGGCAGGGAATTACATTTCTGTTCCCTGCACACACTCTTACAGGCAGGGAACGCTGCTGCCATCAAATCCCTGGGGATGGGATCCTCCGGGAGAATATACACATCTATGAAAATTCAAAGTCGTAACAGCATTCACCTAGGAAATGATTGCTGGATCGCATTATCAAAATTCTCTAAAGGTGGAAAAATATATATATTTTAAATTAAATGCAATATTTATATAAATAGTTCAAATAAAAACATACAACAAAACTCCAATCCATAAAACATTATTAAAAACATCTAAATCCACTACTGTAAGCACAATCCCACAAACACTGCAAGAACGCTTACATTTACAAACTAAGAGTCTCTGAAGTAACACATTCAAGATACTATTCTGACTCCATTCTTGCAAACATTGGGTATAGTGCATACATTGGGAGCATGGATCAGGATTTGCTATTCTAACTCCAGTCTAGGAAACATTGAGAAAAGTGCATACAAATGCTGAGGAAGGTGCGTACATTGGGCCAGGCTTACTGTTCTAACTCCTATCTAACAAACATTTAGAAAAGTGCAGACATTGGAGGAGTGTGATTTACTGTTCTAACTCCCCTCTAACAAACATTTGGGAATGTGCCTACATGGAAGGGAGGGCGTTTACTATTTTAACTGCAAACTAATAAACATTGGGGAAGGTGCATACAATGGGGATGTGGGTACTATCCTATCTCCAATTTAACAAAGGTTGAGGAAAGTGCATATATTGAGTGATTCAGACTTACAATTCTAACTACTGTCTAATAAACATCAGGGAAAATGCATACATGGGAGGGGACAGATGTACTATTTTAAATCCAAGGTAGCAACTGTTGGGGAAAGTGCAACATGGGGGAAAGGTGGCAGATATATTATTCTAACTCCAGTCTAACAAATGTTTGGAAATGTGCATACATGGTGAGAAGGCAGAATCACTATTCTAACTTTAATCTAACAAACATTATGGAAAGTGTATCCATGGAGCAGGCCAGCTTTATTATTCTTACTCCAAAATAACAAACATTTGGGAAAGTGTATACATTGAGGAGGTCAGATTTACTAATCTACCTCCAGTCTAAAAATTGTTGCTGAAAGTGCATGTAAGGGTACTATTCTAAAGCCAGTATATCAAATGCTGAAGAAAGTGTATACACGGATGCAGATTTACTATTCTACTTGCAATGTAATTAGATTATGAGAAAGTGCATACATTGGAGAACTCAGATTTATTATTCTAACTCCAGTCTAACAAATGTTTGGGAAAGTACATACATCCAGGGATGAGCAGATTTACAATTCGAACTCCAACCTAACAAACATTGGGTAAAGTGCATTCCTTGGGGTGGACAGATTTACAATTCTAACTTCAATCTAACAAACATTGGGGAAAGTGCATTCGGGGTGAGTGGAGGGGTCAAATATACTATTCTAGTTCCAAAATAACAAACAATGGGGAAACTGCATACACTTTGGGAAGGGAGTATAAATTCATTATTCTAATTCCAAAATAACAAACATTGGGGATAGTGCATACATTGGGTATGTCAGATTTACTTTTCTAACTACAGTCTAACAATTATTGTAGAAAGTGCAGACATGGGGACTTGGGGCTGGGGTCACATTTGCTATTCCAATGACAGTGTAATAAAGCTTAGAAAAAATATATTTGCCAGGGGGCACATTCACAACACCCAAATAATACAATTTTTCCTGAAAAATATGGAAAACATTTAAAATTTATGACTATTTATTACATTAATTTAAAAAAGTAAATTTATATTTTTACATTTATGTAAAACCATTCAAATATTTAATAAAACATGTCTTAAAACAAACAACATACCACAAACTCACACCTTAAACATAAAACAATACTCTTATGAGGCACATGCATGAAGCATTTTTGTATTCGCAAATGGTCCGATTCCGGAATCAGCCCATTTGCAAATACAAAAAAGGCTTTTCACATGCATCAAATCCAAATTGTGATTCGGTTACCTGTTTCTAAATCGCAAACTGGGTTTTGTGATTCGGTATTTGGAAAGGGCGTCCCTTCCAAATACGAATCGAAACAGTATGCATGAATGTTTTGAATGCGGTCGCAAAACATTTGCATATTACCACCTACTTCAAGTAGGTGGTAACCTATTTGCAAATGGGAAGGGGTCTCCAAGGGACTCCTTCCCCTTTGTGAATGGTTGTAAAAGCATTTTTAAGAGCAGGCAGTGGTCCCAGGGATCAATGCCTGCTCTTTAAAAATGAAAAGAAAACTTTTCATTTTACTTTTTTGTAAAGCATCTAATTTTCCTTTAAGGAAAACGGGCTGCTTTACAAAAAAAAATTGCTTTATTTAAAAGCAATAACGGACATGGTGGTCTGCTGAATTCAGCAGGCCACCATCCCTGTTATTTTTCTGATTCTCAGGGGGTCGCAAATTGCGATCTACCTCATTGATAATAATGAGGTAGAGCAAATTGCGAACATCTTGGAATTGCAATCTGAAACTCTTTCAGTTTCATGCATTGTAAATTGCAATTACCTAATTGCGATTCCCAGCAATTCACAATTTGGTATTTGCAATTTATAATTTTGATGCATGTGCCCCTATATCACAAAATTATTTTTCCTAAACATGTTTATAAAGAATAAATTATAACACAATTAAAACATCAAACCCACAATTACCACCCAAATATTAAAATACCTGTAAAAAGTATATAAAATAAAATATCAATATTATTAAAAACAATTTTTTTTACAATTACATATATAGATATAAACATAAAACGATACAGTATTAGACCATATTAAAAAGATATTAGTGTAAATAATAATTTAAAGTTAGATACAATACAAAAACAATATATTTACGCTCAATATTTTTCCCATGATATTTTTGTACTCACAATATTCTGACCACAAAATACTTTTAGTAATACATGATCTGATTGTACCTAATGGAAACCTTTTTTATAAGTATCCATACAATCCAGAACTCTGCTGGTAACACCCTTGCTGTACCCCTCTAAAAGAATACATTTTTGTCACCATGAAGCTTCACGAGGCTTAATTAAATCCTATACTGGCTTCCAAACAGCCTTTAGATTTACTGATTAATCCTTTGCACACATTTACATTTCTTTCATATAGCAAGCACCCAGGAGAGAAATCCTACTTCTTCTTTTGCTGTAAGTCCCACCTTTCGCTTCACAGTACACAAGACCGCCTCCTTCTCTTTTAGTCTGTGGCAGCTTAAAGTTGTTTGGGAACTTTGGAAAAAAAATGAAATATGTTTTTTGTAAAATTAAAATATGTGGAAACATTGTTTCCAATAGGTCCTGTCCTCTTTGACTTATAATTTTGATTTTCCATTTATGGTCATAGATGGCGTTATGGCATCCTTCTCCACTTCGCCCAGAGGTAAAATCTCCCACTGTCTAAATTCTTACTTTGGTTGTCCTAAAAGAATAACGTTTGTTTAGAAGTATTTTACCTTTGTGTACTGTGTTCTAGTTTTATGTTTTGTAAATGTGCCTGTGTAGATTTGCTTTGTTATATCATACTTTCAACAAAGTCCTTTCCTTTAAAGAGCACATCAAAACTATTCTCAAAGAACGTGAAACCCTAAGTCTCCAAAAACGATGCACACCTTTATCAATTCTCATCTCCATGAGGACTGCTTGGCTGAATGGCCCGCCTCTCGCTGCATTGGCAACCCAGAAAGGCACCTCAGAAGCCATGGCTCATCTCATCTAAGACATGAATTTGTTCAAACATATATAGGTCTGTAGAAACTATATCGACTCGCCCTGCAAGGGTGCATCAATTGGGTATTGACTGTATCTCCTACAAGGCCATCAAAAAGAAAATGTCGGCATACTGGCTGAGAAGCGTACCACTTCAGGTGGACATCTACTCAACAAGTGCCAAGACATTGCTAAAATTTATCCAAAGATTGCAATAAGGAAAAGAATCGGAAGTAGGCCTCCTCTGTTCATTCACCCACGACCTGGAACAACATTCCAACAATATAAGAACTGAATTTACCCTCCTACAATTTAGAAAGAAATGTGAGGCTTTTCTCTATTAAAAGCACTTCCACTGCACAATATAAGAACTTAAATCTTACCTGCTTTATTTTAAAATATTCTGACTCCTATTCTTGAGCTACCACCCTCTATTCAACAACAACAATGACTAACAAACTTTATTCACTTTCTTTCACAAAAAACATAAAAGCACACAAATACTATACAGATAAAAAATTCCTAAAAAAAACCCTCATACCAGTAAAAATAGTGTCCAAGCCTGAAAAATAAAGGAATTATGATTAGGGCTCCCGGTTTTCCGTTTAAACGGATTTTTACATATAAATACAGACGGAAAACAATGTTTCCTTTGTCTGTATTTATATGTAAAAACGGCAAAATACTAGCAAATTTTGCCGGGCTCGAATCCAGTTATCTCACCACGCCCCCTGGGAGGTCGAAGGGGGAGGTTGGGAGCAAACAGACACCACACACCAGACATGCACTCCAGCAATGATGCGGCTGCGCATATACTTTGTGTACCGAGTGTGAGAAAGAGTTGGCATGCGATTGTGCCTGCATTTGCTGAGAGAGATTTGTTTCCAGTTCGAATTCAGGTATGTTCCTGAATCCTACTCCACTAATACCTTCCTTTCAATGGTGAATATTTCTAGGCTTCCTCTGCTGTGGAAGAGCCTGGTCCTTACTGCCTTCTTTAGTCAATGTGCTGTTGGATGCTTCTAGTCAATGACAGGAGGGAGCTTCGTATTTATACTGCCTTCACGGACAAGTAGGTTGCCAGTCAGCTGAGGTAAAAGGTACAGCAGAGAGTACTATTCTGAGAGTATCTTTGCGGTTTTACTTGAACCTTTCCGATAGTGTCTTGAAGGCAGAGCACCTGCAAAAGGGAAGTCAGAGAACTGCTTGGAGGGCTGGTGTGACGTGGTGACGAAGTAAAAGACCTGGTATTCATTACTCGCCTACTTTGAAATGAAGACAGTTCAAATCTTGGATAACAAATTAAACAAGGAAAGAACTGTTTAAGTGAATAATTTACAGATTTCATAAGAACCGGCCTTGCAATATATAGTTCCATTATATTTTCTTGCCTCAGTCTTTTTACGGTAAACGGCGGGGGCTGGAAGGGAGGGTGGGAATTTGTAAATATATTTGTATAGCGCTTATGACCCTTGAGGAGGCATGGAAGCGTTTTTTCGGCCGGTAGCACGCTATGTAAAAAGCACACAAAAAGGTCTACTACAGTTGAGCAAGCCCCATGCCACAGTTACACTAACAACATCCCCACCCGCTGTACCAACTACACCGTCAGTGCTGTCTGGCCGTCTCGTCGTCTCACCTTCTGCGTGTCTCACCTTCTGTGTGGCGGGCCCGTGGCCCGATTTGCTCAGAGCTTTACCTCTCGGAGCCCTCCTTAGTGCACATGTCTAACCTCCGGCGCTGAGGGCAGCCCGGCCTGTTCTTCATCTCTCGGGCCTGCCCAGCTCCTGCGATGTCTCACTACTGGGCTGCCTGCACACCTGACTCGTCCTCTGGGCCTCCACTGGGCAAGGGGCCGACCACAGGTTCTGGGGGGGTGGGGCGTCTAGCGGGTTTCTCTCAGGCCCCATTCCTCCTGCTTCCTCCATCACTAGTCTAGCGCCTATAAATCAATGTTAAAGGCAGCGTAGGCCGGCCAAGATCAGTCGGACGACCGCTGGTGGTGCAGGCGCAGAGTCTGGTCTGTTCCTCTTGGTTGCATTGTGTGGGAATGCCACCCTCATGAGGTGGGTCGAAATGGAAAGAGCGAGAAGGGTCCCCAGTTCATCAGAGCATGTCTATTTGATTTACAAAGGTAGTGTGCTATACATTGAGAACTTATCTGAGTGGAAAAGGTGTTTGCATACGGTTTAGAAATGTTGGAATTTCGCCGTTTTACTGTACTCCCCAAGCGCGCAACAAGCATTGGGTTCAAAGGGCTTCAGCCCCCCACCCTCCCACCTTTGTGTGTGTCAGCCTGGCGGAGACAGCTTCACAGGTTCACACACAGCCGCACCCCAGTACTTCACAGGTCTTTAAAAGACCATTTACTTGTTAACGAGGCTTTGTTTTTTCTTTCACTCCTTCTAAGAGCCCCTGCATCTTTACTCTGCCAATTGCTGGAACAATCAGCACCACCCCCCGAAATTTTGATTAGCCCCTCCTGAAATTTTACTCTAGTTGCGCCTCTGGTACTCCCCACGGGATACATTAATGTTTTGACTGCTGAGTTGATTTTAGAGGCATTGTCTATATTGGTATCGAAAGAAATTGGAAAATAAAGATGTTAATAAAAGAGAACACTGGTACCATTATACATCAACGTTATACTAATTTTCTTGGGCACAGTATTTCCCCATTCTATTATTTTCATTGGCCTTGATTGCTCCAGGTCAGCACCCTATTTCCAGACCACACAAAATCTTCTGCATGCCCATTCATCCCTGTGGCCTCTTACTTACCCTGCAGTCAAACAGCAATTTGAAATGTTGCCTTACTTTAATCTTTCATGGGCCCCCTGATAGATCCAGCTCTGTTCTGGAGTCTTGCCCTAATGACCTTGAATATGTCTTAAAAAGAGTGCTTAACTACAGTTTTCATGTCATTTCTTTTTAATATGGAACCAGCATGTGTTTCAGCTTTTTGTGCCCTCTTTTGCCAGGTTATTAGAGCGCACAGGAACACTCCTTCAAATTCTAAATGTGTTTACATCAATTATTGTGGGATAGTGAGGTGTGTTTTCAATATTTTTGTAACAGAGCAGCATTTATTTATATATATTACTGAAAATAATCATGCATTGTCAATTTAAATAAATGTGGAAAAATACTAGCTGTAGTGTCGTCTTTTGCTTGTCGCAAAAATAAATGCGGATAAATACAGAAAAAATGACCCAAAAATAAATATGGATAAATACAGACGGAAATGGCAAAAAAATAAATACCATAAAACCGGGAGCCCTAATTATGATCATGTCTTGAAGCAAAGGGCATTTTTCTCACACAGACAGCACCAAATGGGAGAAAGATCTTTATTCAAAAAAATAAACTCATCAGATAAGAAAAATTGGTAAAAAGTGCCAAACAGGCTTGTGTAAGGCACACTTCTATAAACAGTGGTGTAATGAATGACCTTCTTTTGTTTTTGTAAAAAGTGCAAAACATGGTAAAGTACATTGTGTTCTAGGCTGACTAGTTGTAGCAACTACTTTAGAAAGAGGTAAAACCTTAACAGCTACCATGAAAAAACTGCTGAAAGATGAGGTGGGCGGTTTGAGCTGAGATGTATCTTCGACCACTTAGTTTGGCTTTTGCAAATAAAATAAAAATTAATGAACAAGCAAACTCTACTGAGCATAAAATCTATAAAAGACAGCTACCACCTCTGTTGCTGCATACCTAACTCTTCTAACCAAGCTTGTTTGACTAGAGACAGTTAAGAAGAAAAAATCACATGAATAAAGTATGGGTGAACAAAATAACAAGAGGAGAGTACCCAGCTTGGGTGCTGCCATAAGACACACACGTCTGATTAGCCACAACTGGATCTGAGCCTAACTGTAGACTTTAAAAAACTAAGAACATGAAAAACTGCATTGCCTATAAGCATTCCTAAAAAGATAAAGGTGGGACACACTTGCCTAAAATTAGCCTTTTTTAGGATTAGGAGGATAAAAGTCTTCCTGGGTAAGTCATAAAAACTACAGAACATTAACTAATTTAGCATGTCCTGTGGAGACTTACCCTCGCAGCCCCAGGGCAACAGCCTCTGGCCCTTGCTCTGCCCCTTTAGTTGAGCGTGAAGGAGATAAAAGAGGTCAAACCATAACCTGGTCAATAGAAAGCCATCATAAGAGCTTAAAAGCCCTAATAAATAGGGTTCAGTAAGAAGCGTGGTTCTTAACATAATAAAACTACGTACGCTGGGCTTCATTAGCTCCTGTTCTTCCCTGGCTGGTGACCACTGTCTGAAAAAGGCCTCCTTTATCCAACCCATATCCTTCTTGCTACTCCATTCCGGGTTAAAAAAGGTCTGTTCTACCCAAAGTAAAAAAACACTCCTTGATACATTTGAGCCGCGGGATCCGGGAGGCATGATCAAGGGCCATACAGTCCTTTAACCCCTTCTGTGCCACGCCCTTTCCCCCTCCTGTGCCGGGCGTTTTATTAGTGGGTGGGGTTCATGACGAGATAGTCTCGTCATGGGCACAGCGCGACCGTGCTCCATGACGAGACTATCTCGTCATGGGCACTGAAGAGGTTAAAATCAACCTCCCTCTATTCAGCGCTTCACTGCTCTCTAGAAATGCCTGTGCTCTATAAGTAACCCTCACGTTTGCACAAAGGTTCTAGTATGTTTTTAACTACTTATTATTTGCAACATAATCATGATTAGAATGTGAACATATAGCTTATCCGATGTGGTGTGTTGAATTATTCAGAAATTGACAAGTACACCAACCAGGTTAGTTCAATAAGTTATAGTTTCCCTTTCTCAGTATTTCTTGTTTTATGCAGTCCCGTTATTTTCAACATTCAAGAGCTAGTAGTACATATTGTTGGGGTTCTGAAATTTTCATAGGGATTTCACTACAATTTGTATACAGAAGTTGAATCAAGGACATTTATGAATATGCTACTCAAAAAGGCAAGAAGGATAGATGCATTCTGAGTACAGCAATATCTTTCAGAGCCATTTATAAAGCAAAAGGTCTTTTTTGTGATTTAGCATCCCTCATCATTTTCATAAATTGTTCTTTAGTCACACCCTTTTTCTCCCTTTTTCCTGTACCGTGCTTAGCTAATTCTTCAATTGTAGGCCCTCTGGAATGAGTCCCCTACTGGCAATTCTGTGTGTGGCTAGTGTGAGGGCAAAACCATCGCATTTTTTCCAATTTTTAGGTCTTAACAACAGAAGACCTGTTGTTTCCAATACTTTCAATTTACTTAGAGTGGAGTTTAGGTCAGTCCCTTATCATGATTGGATGGCTTTTTTCTCTGTCTCTGATCTTGATTCAATGTCTTTCCTCTATATTCTTGTATTTGTCCCACTCAGGAGAATGTTGGTATGACAGCGTTTTTTTAGGTGAGTCGAATCCTTCCACTGCTGACTTTTTGGGGACTCTTTTTTTTCTCCTTTTCAACACTCATTGAGTGCCTATGTTTCCTTGCCTCAATCTATGTTTGCTTATTTTGCATTTATATCATGAAGTGATTGATCCAATATATTTCTGCTCCCCCCTGCCTTGCCTGGCCATTCTTGTACCCGTGGGTGCCCTGCAGGACTCGTGCTGCAGCTGTTTCCTCTCTGCTGGTACATCGTGCAGTTCTCACTGCTTCTTCCTCCAGGGCAGATACATAATGCAGCTTCCGCTGCTCCTCACACTGCTGCTGGCACATCATGCAGACCCCATACCACCCTGCTCCAACACCCACAAGCACCACAAATCCCTACCTGCCGTCTGATTTACTTGGCACAAACCTATGGGACTTGCAGTTCCGGATGGAGCTACCACCGATCGAGTACGCTCTCTTCCATCACCGGTATTATTACCAAATGAAGCATCAAGTGTAAAAGAAATTAATGGGCATCAATATAATCAAGAGCTCCCTGAAAACTTCTATTCACTATCAGAACTCTCATCCGATGAAGCGACTGGTCTTAATAAAGACTGGGCAGACTTTAGTGGTGAAAGCTTATCTTCTGAGGGTGAGATCAGTATGAGTCCTGATAATACTAATGTGGCAACTATTATAAAAAAGAAGCTGAGGAAGAAGGGATCCTCTCGAACAATAAGCCAAGAGGCTGCTTCTAATTCCTTATCTTCTAATTTAATAACCACCGCTTCTGCTGCCGATAATATTCCGGGGTCTAGCCATAATGCTACACCAGATCCCAGTCTACAACAAGTGAATAACGAAGAGATTACATTGAAAACAATTTTTGATACTATGATGTGTCACAGAGCAGAGAGCAAGGCCGAGAACCAACGTATGCAAATGACATGTGCCAAAGTCAAAAACGCAGTACGACGTGCAATCAAACTATGCTCAGAGACTGCTGATAGGGTCACTGAAGCCGAGGCTAGGATATCTGTACTAGAAGAAGAATGTATGGCTCAAAGACAAGAAGTGGGAGATTTTAAAGCACAAAAGGATGACCTATCCGATAAACTAGCTAGTTTGGAAAATCAGGCCCGCAGAAGCAATTTGCGTTTTTTGGGGATCCCTGAAAATAAAGAAGGAGGGGACCCGAGGAAGTTTATCATTAACTTATTAAACGATGCTTTTCCTGAAATTACTGATTGGGATTGGGCTCGGGAAATACAACGAGCACATAGATTCCCTTTCACAACAAGGAAACCACGACAAGGTCAAGAAAATTATCCTAGGGCCATTTTGGTGTCATTTAATAATTTCCTTGCTCGCGAAGTGATATTTTCAAATGCTAGACCAGACAAGAAAGCGGATGGTCTAGGGTGTCAGTTTTTTGTGCGACCAGACTACTGTCAAGCTACTGTGGCTCAACGATGGCAACTGAAGCAACTAATTCCTGATTTTCAGAAAAAAGAAGTAGTAGTATTTCTTCAAGGTCCTGCAAAATTAAAGACTATATACAAGGGCCAGACAAAATACTTTATCTCTACAATCAAAGCTAAGGAGTATCTGGAATCTCTCTAAATAAATAAAAAGATCTTTGATGTATTGCATGATAAATACAGAATTGGAGCGTAATAATTATACTGTATTGTTTAATAATTATCTGAATGCAGGACTATTATGCTTCTCCATCTTTATATTTTTCCCTTCTTCTTTTCTGATCTTTCTTCTTTCGTTTTTCTTCTTTCTTTTTCTTTTCTATTAAGGACGCCACGGGTCAGGGACACGGCATTCATTCGCTTCAGGAACTGATAGTTCCTGTGCCTCATATATTGGGGAGGGTGGGGGGAGGGGTTCTAGGATTAAGGGTAGGGGTGGGTAAGGGCAAGGGTTGGTGGTGGGGGTGTAAGGCAGAGGTGTTCAACACAGGGATGAATATAAGGCATTTAAATGATAATAGTGAAGAGCAAATATTTCTGATGACGGTCGATAATCTGTTTCTATTATTTTTGAAATGTATAAAAAGGTGAAAATATGTACTATTAATATTAACGGTCTCAATGATTTAAAGAAGATTGCTATGTTCCGAACAATGCTTCAAGGGCTGAATATCGATCTCCTATGCTTACAGGAAACTCATATTTCATGGAATAAACGTTTTCTTTTGAATAATTTGGGATTGGAAGTCTTGATTACATCTAAGCAAATGGGTATCAAAAGAGGTGTTGCAATTTGCATGCGAAAGGGAATAGGGAAATGTGTAAAAACACTTTCTGATAAATGGGGTAGATGGGGACTGGTCGAGCTAAAAATTGGAAACTGCAAATTTACTTTATGTTGTATTTATGGCCCCAATCTGGACGATGCCGAATTATTTAATACTATGAATGCAGAATTATCCACTTGGGCACAACCGATTATAGTCTGTGGAGACTTAAATATACATATGTCAGCCGACTGGAATATTAAATTAGAGAAGAGATATATGGGCCGAAAGGTCAAAACTTATAAAGCACTTAGAGACCTGGTACTAAGTAATGGGTTAACTGATGTCTGGAACAAATTTCATTATAATGACCCCGGATATACTTTTTTTTCTACTTCTCATCAAAAATTTGTTCGTTTAGACTATTTTTTTGTATCCTCAGTTTTTTTGGAGAAAATTCGCATCGAGATACTACCACAAGTCATTTCAGATCATAATCCTATAATTGCTGAGATGCAATTTTCTACCGACTGCCTAAACTCCACCAGACCCTGGTCATTTCAAAGAAATTTATTACTAGATGAAGAATACCTTCAATTTATGGTCAATATCATTAAAGATTACTTTTTAATAAACAACGATACCGCCTCTCCGCAAGTAGTCTGGGACTCTTTCAAATCTATTATACGTGGTGAGACAATCAGTTTTGCAAATTATAAGAGGAAAATACTTGGCACAAACCATGTCACACTCTAAACGTGGCCCTTAGAACCACTCAACTCGCACACCCACAACAAACCCTGACACATTCTCTCCACTGACAACATTATTCCCTGAACACAAAGATAAAAATCCCAGCTTAAAAAATACTGCATATCAAATTTAAAGTGTCTCATGTCAGTACCTACATATAGTGTTGGAATGAAAGTACAGCTGTCTGCTGTGTTTCTCTTTTTTTCCTGAGTTTTTACTGGTGTGCACGTTTTACTGTTATGTGTATAATGTGCCATATTGCTTTTTCACTTGAAAACAAACATTTCACTTTTTACAATGCAATGGTTAGAAAGAGGGCTAGGACAGCTACAGCAACATCCTCATTAGCTGTCTGTGGTGCAACAGGAGCAGCGCATGACACTGTCTCATTACCGAGTAGGAATCCATAATGATTGACATGGATAGAGGAATAAGTTCTTTAAAATGCATGTATGTATATGTGTGCATAGTTATTTGAGGAGTATGAACCTAGCTTGAGAGCAACAGAGTACTGCATAAGGAAAGGGACCATAAGGTTATGATTCAGAATCTTTTATAATGAAAGAGGATGTTCGATGGTGTTAAATCCTTTTATGTAGAGACGTTGTGTTCTCTGAAGAGACGAGCCAGAAATTCCTTTATAAATTGCAGAAGGTTGGGATCCATTGATCAGTATCCTTGAAGCAGAGATGGAGAAGGCTGGTCTTCTAGTTTCTACTTTTTTGTAGGTTTTTGTTTGCTTCTCTGGTGTTGTCCTGGTGTCTGGTGTTTTACT
Organism: Triturus cristatus; assembly: GCF_964204655.1. Classification (NCBI taxonomy): domain Eukaryota; kingdom Metazoa; phylum Chordata; class Amphibia; order Caudata; family Salamandridae; genus Triturus; species Triturus cristatus. The sequence continues at coordinate 1,370,540,196 of NC_140589.1, forward strand.
GTTCACCTAAGGCAGTTAATTTCTCTGCCAAATATTAGTGGATGCAGGTTCTGATAGGCTTTTATGTGAGGCATTTTATCTTGAAGATGATGAAGGATTGGAGGTGGAAGCCAGTGTAGTTCCAACACAGGTGGAGTGATTCACTCGAACTTTAGTGACATATACTGCTGTGGATATAGGACGCCTTTCAGGGAAGCCACTGTGGTGCCATGTGCTGCCTCCTTCTTGGTCCAAGAGCACTATGGCGTGAATTGCTGCTCTGAGTCAGTTTCCAGGAGAGTTTCACTTTCCTCAGGAGGTAGAGATGGTACCAGGCTGTTTTGATTTTCTTGGCAATATCGTCTTTGAAGGAGAAGTCACTGTTGGGATTAAACCAAGTATGATTTTGTGCTTGGCATCAACTGGAGGTTGAACCTGTCCAAGATCATTTCAGAAAGCAAGGCTTGAATTTTTATTTTGCTTGTTACAATTAGTGACCAGGAGGAATTCTGTCTTGGTCTTGATGAGGTTTATTGAGGCCCTGTACCTTCAATTGTAAATGGGATAAAGGCAGATTTTAAGTCAATAAAGTTCTAGAGTGGTGAACATTTTCAGGTAAAGATGTGTCATCCACATATTGACTGATCTTGATGTTGCTCTCACTGCTTACTGATCCAATGGGTTCAATGTTGAGGTTGCGGGACCATTTCAGATAAGATTATACATGTTGGCGGATTGTGGAGTAATGCTTGGTGGTTGACTGTTGAGGACATCAGAGAGCTTATGTAGAATCAAAAGGAAGGCTTGATTTTTGTAAGCGATCAGCTGAATTTTGTTAACTATATAAAGGGTGACATTGTCTGTGGTGTAGCAAGGCCTGAAGCAATATTGCTAGCATGGTCAGAGGTTATTATTGCACACAGTCTTATAATTGAATGAAGACTCCTTTTTTGATGATTTTGTTCTATGAAAGGTAAGCGGGTGATTGGCAGGGTCTGGCTAGATCATTTGTGTCCAGGATAGACATTTTCGGCAAAGGAAGAATTTCTTCTGTTTTGACCTGAGAAGGTTCCTTCACAGATAGATTGTTTTTAATGATAATGAGGGGTAAGAAAGTGAATTATTATTTGGGGTGGATGGTAGTCCACCACAAGTAATACAAATCACTAGTGTTTCAGGCTCAGACAAAGGTTTCAATATTTAAACCTGAGCTCAATCCCTGCTAGCTTTGGCACAGAGCAGGCAGACTTAACTTAGAGAAATTGCATAAAGCATTTAGAACTACCAAAACAGTTAAAAAGTCTAAAACACAATAAAAATCCAACTCCAATTCTAAAAATAGAGACAAATGTAATAAGCAAAATGATTCCTAAATGACAAAATTCCAATATGGGGAACCAGAGATCTGAATTTTAAAGGATTTAAGAGAAAAAGTTGCATGTAAAAGTAACGCTCCAACCAAAATGACTGTTTATGTGTGACCAGGAACTAGGTGAAAGTTCAGGCTGACTGCAATGGAGTACAGGCTGGATATATTAAGTAGGTTTTTCTCAGCCAAAGGTTTTACCTTCTGAATTAGTCTCTGAAATGGAACAAACTCAAAATCTTCTAGTGGGGCAAGGTTGCAAACTGTATTTGAAGAAATGCTCTTGAAGCCAAATAGCCATTGGACGAGGTCCTGCGGAAGCATGGGTTTTGTCAGCAAAATCTACAAATAGGCAATATTCAGATTTTGCACCCAGAGAAGCCCTCTCATCAGCTGGATGCTTCTCGCGCTTTCCCTTGGTCAAAATTTCTTAGTTCTGGCTAACGGGCTGATTACGACTTTGGTGGTGCGACGCCGGGTCCGCCCCACCGCCACACTACTGAAGCCGTTGTCGGGCCGCCAGCCAGATTAGAGTTTCCTCCTGTCTGGCGGGCTTATTGTTAGCATTCCAATGGCGGTGCATCTAAACATAGAGCACCGCAATGGAAACGCCAAAAACAGTTCCTTCTCTGCATGGACTGAAAAGTCAATGTCGTGCAAGAACTGGGATGCATACACACAGGGAGGCACATGCTGTGCCCCACTGCATGCACCCTAGAGTGCAGAGGCAGAAGGGAGCCCTAGGGCCCTCTTTTTTCTCTCTGCCATGGTTTTCATGGAGGAGGAACCGCGGCAGTCCTGCAAAGCATATTGATGCCTCCTGACCGCCACAATACCACCAGGGAAGGACGGTTCCCTGGTGGCTGTGTTAGGGCAATGGTGGTCCGACCACCCTAATTGTAATGTGGCGGTCGGGAGACCGCCACCACGCGCCCAAGAGTCTGGCGGTCTGTGGACCGCCAGACTTGTGATAGAGCCCTTAGTCTCTTTTTTGGAGCTCAGAATCTGCCAGTAGGGCAAGGCTTCAGACTGTGTTAGGTAAAGATACACTGATGTTGGATAATCTTGCTGAGAGGGTCTGCTAAACAGGTTTTTCAAGTGGCAAAAAGCTCCAAGTGGGACCAACTTGAAATCTTCACCTATGTGGATGGCCCCTCGCGTTCCATCACAGATTCCCGACGAGCCTTACCCGCACTCCAGTTTTTGCATCACTTACCTGATTCCTCATTATTGTATGCTGTCGGGTAGTGGAGACGTCTCTGGCATGTTCTTGCTGCGACGGTAGGAGTCTTCTCTTCTGGCTCGAAATCTTCTTTCCGGGGCGTCACCTGTTCTTAGCGTTCCCTCACCAGCTGTTACTCGCACATTACAGCTTCTCCTGGACAGTGCTCTCAGAAATCCTATTTCTTCACCAAACTTGTAAGGAGAAAAAAGGAGAATAATTTATGTAAAGAATCCCCGCCTCCTAACTCATGGTAGTATCGAGATATAGTATTTCTATAATATATTTCACTTATCTGATTTCTTGCTTGCCACGCAATAGGGTTTTGGAGCCTCTTCTTTGTTTTTTTCTGCATCTTCTCTTATGCTAGAAAATAAGGGAATTGTAATAGGTTATTTTCCTGAACCCTAAAGATAGCCTATTATAATTTGACCCAGCACCTTTTTGTGTAGCGTTTCTCTTATTTTCAACCTGTCTAGGAAAATATGTTTTTTGTTTTTTTCCTAGTAGTATCAGGATAGATATATTTTTGGGTCTTGTGGATATTATGGTGGCCTTTGTTAAGGTTAGTACTGTTCACGCTTTTCATAAATTGAATACCAGATCTGCAGCCCTAACGTTGATGCTTAGTACCTTTTATGCTTGTAGAGACAACAGTTCTAAGTTAATTTCTGCACATCTATACCTGAACATGAATTGGAAGAGGAATGTTCATCAGGTATATCACTTTTAATAAACATCACATTATTATTAATACGACTTTCCTCTGTATGCATGAATATATGTGTGTTATTTTCACATAGGATGTATCTGCAATCAACCCCGTAAGAATATCGTGCCATTGTATTGACTCCTTCTCTCTTTCCTCGTTTTGTTTTCCCCTCTTCTCCACTTTCACTGCTTTGGCTTTGACTGTGTTGGGCTGATTTGGTGGGTGAGGGAAGTTGGGATCCTTGCTCTGCTCATCCACCTCACCTCTGTTGAAACACCAGGTGAGCTCTACATCTTCAGTTCCAGAAAGTGTTCTGAGAGATTGGTGGTGAGGTCCACTTTTGTGCAGTTGAGTAGCCAGTGGGTGGGGTTGACTCCTTGATAACTTCCTAACCAATGAGAGAACAGTTCCTAGGGGCAACTCTACCCACTTTTGCAGCAGATCCTATTTTCCCAGAGTGCACTATTCTAAGGTGAACCCAAGATTGCACAAGACGTCTGTCCTTGAAGAGAGCGTGTGTGCCAGTTAGGGCTCCTATGTAGTCTGGGATCGAAGGTTCCCCATCCCAGCCCCCTCTGTATGCTAAAATATGAATGGGCAGGCCTCACCGCTGACCCTTTCAAGTTCTTGAACTTTCACAGCTGCCCCTACCCCACACTGATCCCATCCTGTCACCCGGCATAAGCCATTGCTGTACTTTGCGAGGAGTTTTATCAACTCATTAGAATCAAGCAGTAAAAGGGCATCTGCTAGCAGGCTAATGCAAATTGGCCTCCAGGAGTGTTAGACGGGGAAAAGGTAACTTTATAAAAGGTACTTTCCCAAAATATTTATTAAAAATTCAACCTCTATGTAAAATTTAATTTTTAATAAATATGGAAAATAGTGTGTGAACCATTTCTCTAGTTTGCCCCACATCTGAGATAGCAAAATTCACATTTTAATCTGCATTCTAAATTTCCTCATAGGAGAACCAAAACCTTCCATAGTGTAAATAGGTTTTGTGGGCTTGTCACTGTGGAGACATGGTAACATTACATTTCTGAATGTCCCACTTTTAAATACCATGCACCTTACCGTGTGAGCTACAAGGTCTACACCTAGGTAATATTTAAACAGGAGGGTTTTTCCTGTCAAAAAGGGTTATTTTAACAGGACAAATGGCATATTTAAACTGCAACACTCAGGTTACAAAGCTAGACCTGAAGCTGTGTTTTCCAGTATCACGCTATTCAATGGCACAATAAGTGCTGCAATCCACAGATAACATTTTACTTCCTTGGTTGTATTTTAGCACCATATACTATGACCTTATAGGAAAGTTATATGTGACAATTAGGAGTTAGTCAATTTTACTACGTTTTAGGGGTTGGATTACCTACACTGGGGCCTGTTTAGCAGTCTCCCAGTGCACAGAGTCAAAAAGCCAGCAGCATCGGTCCGGAAAAAATGTAAGGGAATTTCGAAAGAGGGAATTCATGATGGATGATGGTAGAATGTCGTCTCCAAAGATGGTGGCCTTAAGATAGTTGAGGATGCTGGTGTGCGAGAGGAGGTTGGAGGTGGTCCACTTGGGGAAAAAGCAGTGGAGAATTAGATTGAATAGGGTTGTCTGTCTGATTTTGCCACAGTGGTCTTTTATTTTATTTCTATGAGCAGTAAAAAGTGATTAATAGAATCACAGTGGTTGATTTAATGCTGGATAGGTGCATCTGGAAGAAAGTTAATTCAGTGCTGTACTGACTTGGAGAGTACTTTACTTCTAAAACGTGTCTTACCAATGATGGCTTTAGCTCTGGTGATGTGGCATCTATTTGCAGATCAGAGTGTTTTGAGTTGTGTAAGGTCTCTAGGTTTGTGGCCCATCTCCATTTATTTTCTCTCCTTTGGGTGGATCATTTATTCTCTGAGAGGACTTGTGGGTACCATAGTGCTGAGGCTTGTGTTTGAAGAATTGTGGTTTCAGCAATGCATTGAGCTCCTTGAGTGCTGCATTCAGCTTTGTTTGTTTTTCCATGACAGTTTGGCAAAAGTTGAGAAGTGTTTTGACAACTGAAGAAGGCTAAAGACAAAGGAAGAGTCTGATGAGTTAATACTGGACAGACTCCATGGGGAAATACTTAACAGAATGGTATGTTTTCTCTCCTTGCTTGACCATGTTGGGTTGATGCTGTATGATGGATGGGGATAACAATGGGAAACTGAGCCATACAGTACAGAGTTATTTGTCACTTGTATTGGATTTAGGGCAAGCAACTATGAAGAAGCTGAGTGTGTTATCTTTGGAGTGTGTACTCTTGGTGATTTGATATTTAAAGTCCAGGGTTTGGAGAATATTATACAGCAATTATTTCATTGTCTTGGCGGTTCAATCTATAGACAGGTGAAGTCCTTGAGGAATTTAAGATGGCAGTGCTCATGATCACTGATTTCTTAAAAGAAGTGCTTCTTTGGTCCCAGGGATCTGGGGATCAGGCTGCATGTTTGCTTGAATGCTGTTGGTTTGCTAAGGGTGCATCACCAGGAAGACTTAATAATAACTGCTAGTCCTCCCCTTGTTTTGTGTGTGGGGTGGGTTCGTATGTAGGATGTGTGAGAAGTTGGCCTCATATATGCTGTTCACTAGTTATAGTGGGCACCTTGCACCAGTCCAAACAACCCTTATTGATGATTAGGTTTAAGACAACCTTTATTGAAAGCTATCCTAGTGGTAGCTATGAAGAGCAGCCTTCAAGCTAAGTCTTCAAGGAGTGTAAGGCAGCTTGGTTTACCAGATTATAACCTCTTGAATAAGTAAATGGAAGGAGAACCACACAAGGTATATATACAAAATATATGAATTTATTTCTAAACACTCTCTACTAACCTCTTTATGAAGTTAGAGAGCAAGGCACACAATAATACAGGTCTAAAACGACAGTAAATAGCACAATATACAATGGGCCCCAGGGGGAGACCAAACCATATATTAAGAAAGTGGTATAAGAACCACGACTTGACTAGATACAGTGCTTAGAGCACGTAGAATCGCTGGGACCCCAAGGAACCACCCAAGGCAGTGACACAGGGGACCCACGGGGGACATGTGCAGTGTGAGAACACAGCCGCTATCCCCATACAATTCAATTGGAAAGTCGCAGTTGGAATTTTAAAGAATAAGGACACTTAGGAGAGGACTTTGAGCAAACCCTTTCAGACTTAGCGGGTTCTAGGGCCAGCACCCACGGGAGCACCGGAGTACTCGTGTTACCTCATCCAGGGAAGCCGGGTGCATAGGTGTCAAATGGTGTCGGGAACCGTCATTGATTTCAATGGCGATGTGCTGCAAAGTGCTGCTGCTGTGGAAAGGAGAAGTGTCTGGTGTGATACAAGCCTGGATTGAAGATGTGAAGAACGTGAAAGCAAAGGGGCCAGAGTCTGGGTCACTTGCCAGTGACCAGGGGCACGATAGTTGAATGCCCACCGATGTCGGGTGTTTCAGGTGCGAAGAGGTGAAATTTGACTCCACTGCCACGGGGACCAGGAGGTGTCGATGACAACCACAGTCCACAGGTAAGCTGTCCCACAAACAATGTTGAGTGCTGAGGGGGTCAGTTTCCGGATTGGAGACCAACAAGCCTTGGCATCGGCAACCCACGCGGTGAGAGAAAAATTACTTTGGTGTGGACCAGCAAGATCCTGTGGACTCCCCAAGCAATGGAGAGTCAGGGCTTGTCTGGAGCAACCAGGTAAGCCCATTAAAAGTCAAAGTATTCTTCTCAGGGACCCACAAGTTGACGGACAAAGGATCGCAAAGGGACCTCGAGAAGAATCACTAGATACCAGCCCACTGGTCACTCGAGGAGTGTAGCCCAGCAATCTTCAGTGGAATCACTGCTCGGGGTCCCGACTACAAGTAGCCCAAAGCACAGCCTCAGGGATTGCCAAGAAGCATATGCTGCTGCAAATGGTCGCGGTGTCCAGGGGTTTGGGTTGCACGGTCCCCACGAGGGCTTTGGATCTCAGGTTTGCTGAGAGCACTGATCGGCCTCGGGGAAGCTTGGAAACCCACTTCCTGAGTTGCAAAATTGTCGGTGTCCTTCAGGAGCAGCATTGATGCAAACCGGACAAATGCGTCTTCGGTGCCTGCCTTGCAGGGGAGTAACTCCTTTACTCCAAGGGAGATTCTTTGGTCATCCAACGTCGTGTAGATAGTAAAAGTTCTGGGATTCTGTAGCAGAGTTTCATCCAAGTAAATCTAAAGTCCTGTAGTCAGGGGTTCCTACTTTATACCCAAGGAAGGCGTGGGACAAACTCTTGGGACCCACCTATGGGAGGGTCAGGACAGAGGGGTGGTTACACCCATGTCCTTTGTCCAGTTTCGCACCAGAGCAGGGGCTGAGTGCCCCTGCAACCGGTTTGAGCTGGACTATGCACAGGGACACCAAATGTGCCCCCAGTGCAGACATCAAAGCACTCTTGGAGTGCACACACCCAGCCCCAATACACTAAAGCCTGTCTGGGAGTTGGTTACAACTCCCTGTGACAGGAAACCTATTGTCCAGGCCTCCCCTGCTGAAGTTTTGTCCTGCAGCAGGAGGGCAGACTCGTGTGTGTGGCTGGCAGCATCCATTTTGTGATGCCAGGGTCCATGAAGCTGGTACCGGGTGTACCAGTGAAGTCATGGTTCTCCCTCTAGTAGGGTGGAATCATACCTTCCACACCAGTTACTGGTGTGGAGGTATGATTCCAAGGTGTTTGACACCAAACACAACATGTTTCCATGCAGCCATTCCAAAGTTAGCATTTACCACGAGGTTATAATGCACTTAAGAGTATATGATTTGGCTGTATCACAAACAACCCCGGAATTAAGGTTCCAAAGGCTGCAGAGGGGCTCTGCTCATGCATGGGCATCCTCTCACATAAAACCCAGTACCCTGTCATCAGGATTGATAAGGCCTGCCATAGGGGTGACTGATAGGTTTATATGTACAGTGATATGAGTAAGCAGTGCATACACCACCTTACACAGGATGCAGTAGCAGACCTGTGGTGTCATTTTGTATGGCTTTCCAGGGGTGGTATAATACATGCTGCAGCACCTGATAGGCATCATGGGTACCTATGCCCTGGGTACATAGTATACCATATGCTAGGGACTTATAAGGGAACCCCAGAATCCATTCTGGAGTATACCTAAAGTACATGGAGTCAATTTAAAGGGGAATGCAGATAGGCTGGGTTCCTTGACAGCAGGATCCCAGTCAAACTAAGTCGAAAACCAGCAAAACACCAGGAAAAAAGTGGGGGCAACCATGCAGTCAGATTCCACCTTCCTACAGGATGTTGTAGCATGAGAGGATGAGAATGTCTAAGATGTATGTGGATGTAGGCATGAGCCATGTTTCTGTAATGAAGGGGAGATGCAGATGATATGTTAGGATGCTTGATGTGGTGTGGATGTGTGGAGAACTGCAGAGTATGCATTAATGAGCAGGAGGGTCTGATTTGATGGAACAGGTATGATGGTAACTTGAATTTGGCTGAGGTTCTGGTTGTCAGCCATGTGAGTATGATGTGAGTATGTGTTTAGCCTAAGTCCAGCTATTGGGATGAGTTGTGGTGCATGGTATTTGAGGCACATGATATGAGTGGACTACCTGGATGCAGTCAGTAATTCTGGCCCAAAGCCATTTCCTGGTCCAAAAATTACCAAACAGAAGCTGCCCCTTTCTGTGTCTGCCCTTAACTGGGCACACCTTGCCAGTCATATGTCCTATGGTGATAACTGAAGTAGAGAGAAGGCAAACATTTCCAGGCTGGAAATCGTTGATGTCACATTCAGAAAAGTTAATCTTGCAATTATGACATATTTTTCTATGAATGCCCTAAAAGGACACATGAAACAGAAAATAAGTGTCCTGCCTTTTGTTGGGTCTAGTGTGGTTTTTTGGGTTATGGTACTTTTATTTAGAGAAAATAAATATTCAAAGTGTGTTATTGTTAAATGTGCAGATGGAAAAAAGATGTAGAATGCCTCTGTACAGAATATTGATGTTGCGGAGGGGTCAAGGATGCAGGGTGTTCTTTTCATGTCAGTGTCTAATTCTCAATATTTCATTTACTGAAAGTGGATAAGTGATAAATTGTGTTTGGGTGGGGGTCTGTTGCGATATATTATCTTTTCTTATGGGAAATTAGTTTAGCCATATTTTGAAAATTTTGTAAGTGAATTTTATGAAGAATTGTTTGCATTAATTCTTTTTAAAAAAGCTTGTTGAAATATCATCATTAATCTTTCCAACAGTAAACAATCTTTATGCAATGCAAAACTAAAGCCTTTGAAGTAGCCTTGTGTGTAAAAAAATAAAAATAAATCCATAGAGTTTTTGGTTACCTGGATTCTGATGTCATGGCTAACAAGAAATAATGTTTAAACATAATTTTAAAAACATAATTTAAGTATTTTATTGGAAGATATTCATGATCCAAATGTTCATTTGGTGTCACATACCTGATGTGAAAATATGTTACGCTTAAATCCAATAGCTAGATAACACCAAGGGATAGTTGAGGGACTTTTTTCAAGGTTTTAAAATTCCCATTGATTTAGCTCCTACAGTATGGAATTACATTTCCTCCCAACTTGCAAACTAAGGTGAAAGGTTTGTTAGGAACTTAAGATCAAACACTTCTGAAGCAACATTTTGGACCAAATGTCTTTCTGGTTGCAAAAAGTAGTTGAAATTTGTGACTCTACTTTTTGTGACCAGAAACTTATTTTGCGAAGTGACCGATGTACAAATACATTGCAAAATAAGGAATTGAATCGGGTGTCAGTCTGACTAACGTAATATTATTCAGTAGGGTGAAAATTGCGACTCACTCCAATTGGTCAAAATCACAGGGATGTGGGGATCAACATACCACAATGGCTGTGATTCCAGTTAAATAAATAATTTTGTTTTAAAGCAGCCTGATTTCTTTAAAAATGACATTGAAAGAAACCTTCATTTTTAAAATGTTTCCCCCTCGCCTGTAGACTTCTGGGACACCGAACACCACTCTGCGATGCCATACCCAACCTCATTGCCCCCCTAGCAATCACCTCTCACCACTACGTCAAACTCGGTGACCTCAACTTCCACATTGATGACCCCAACTATACCAACTCCATCGCCCTCCTGGAGAACCTGAACAACATCGGCCTCACCCAACTGGTCACCGACCGCACACAAAGCCAGACACACACTCGACCCCATTTTCACCTCCAGCGACAGAATCAAATTCAGCCATACCACAGGACTCACCTGAACTCACCACACCATCGTACACTCCACCATCACTGACACCCAGCACACTATTACCAGGCATCAGATCCCCTCACCACAGCCGGAGCAAGGTCACCAAAACCCAGTGGTCACAGGTCATCACCACCTCCCAACCCGAGGCCTCAACAGACCTAGATGAGGCCGTCCTGAATTTTGCCACCGGGATCACCGACAATGCCGACAGAGTCGCCCCACTGAAACCTAAAAAATCCAACAAAACCTTCAAACACGCAGCTAATAAACCCCAGAACTCAGGACTACAAAGTGCAACTGCCGCCAACTGAAGAAATGATGGCGCACCAATAAGAACCCCGCCGACAGAGCAGCTCACAAAACTGCCCTCAGCAAATATCACCAGCACATCAAGGAAGCCAAGAAAGCAGCCCTCTCCACCCTCATTAACTTCATGGCCAAACTCACAAAGGAACTCTTTCACACCCTCTCAGACTACTTTCACAGCAAGATCGCCAACATCTACAACAATTTCACCCTCCAACCTGCCACCCTCAACCCCAATGACCTTAACCATCTAGCGAACATCAGCCAAACCATTACCACCTGGTCTCCACTCGCCTCCCTGACCACCCCAGCCATCATGTCTTCCATCCACTCCGGGGCACCCACCGACCCCTGCGCCCAGACACCCCTGCCCCCACCACATCTACAAACTGGCAAAGAACCCAATCAGCACACAACTCTCCAGCATCCTCAACACCTCCATCTCCGCAGCAACCTACCTGGAAGAAAGCCTCTGCCGACCCCAGCGATGTAAAAAATTATCGTACGATCTCCCTGCTCCCTTACCCAGCCAAAGTACTCAAGAAAGTCATCAACCAGCAGCTCACCAAATTCCTGGAACAAAACCACCTACTGGACGTCTCACAATCAGGATTCTGTGCCAACCACAGCACTGAGACCGTGCTGATTTCCACCACTGACCACATCAGAACACTCCCCCACCACGGAGAAACTGTGGCCCTGCTCCTACTTGATCTCCCCCACAATACTCTTATCAACAGACACTACAAAATAAGAATACAGCAAGACACCCTCAAGTGGATTGCCTTCTTCCTTATAGGATGCACAGAGAGCATCCAACTACCTCACTTCACCTCTTCACCAAAAGACATAATTTGCGGCGCACCACAAGGATCCCTCAGCCCCACCCCGTTCAACATCTACATGAAGCCCCTTCGCAGACGTCATCAGCTCCCATGAACTCAACATAATCTTCTATGCAGATGACACAGAACTGATTCTCTCTCTCACTGAGGATCCCTCCAATGCCAAAACCAACTTTTGCAATGCCATGACCAACCTAGCCAAATGGATGAGAGACAACTACCACCAATTCAACTCCAAAGAAACTGAAGTACTGCTCTTAGGGAAGAACATCTCCAAATGGGACCACAGAGGGTGGCCAGCAGAACTCAAACCTGCAACAAAACCGACCGACCATTGGCGCTTCTTAGGGATCATCCTCGACAGCCAACTGACTATGAAACAAAAAATCAACGCAGTCACCACCTCCTGCTTCCAAGCACTTCTGCTCTGTAGGATGTTCAGATGGATCCCAACCATCACCAGAAAGACCATCACTAAGGCCCTCATCACCAGCCGCCTCGACTACAGCAACACCCTCTATGCCAGTATCTCCACCCAGCTCCTCAGAAGACTCCAGACCATACAGAGCGCAGCAGCTAGATACTCACACTTGCCTCCAAAGCCCTCTATGGCCTAGGACCTGCCTACATCAACCTTTGACGGAACTTCCACCAACCCTTTAGACAACTGTGATCCTCCTCACTCGCACTCACACACCCCCCCACATCCATCCTTCTCCTACATCACTGCCAAGACCTTTAACGACCTTCCCCTCCAGCTCCGTACAGCCCCCTCCCTTGCAGACTTCAGAAACAGTCTCAAGACCTGGCTCTTCGACGAAGACACAGCACCCAGATACCCCTAGGGCTGACAGTGTTGCACTTTACAAATGCACTTGCGTGATTGATTGGATGACAGTTGGCACCACTTCCTATTCCACCTGAACCTGTCACCTGAATCGCAAAGGGTCCACATAAAACCCCTTCCCTTTTGCGAATCAGGTACTACCTCAACTTGGGATTCGGTAACTTTTCAATGGTTTGAGGCCGCACTTATGGGTATAAGGCATTGATACACAGGGATAGGATTTGCAATTTGGAAGAAAGGCCCACAACACGCCCTTTCTAAATTTTGATTCATAATACATTTCTAAACCCATTTTAGGTGTCAGTAAAAACTTAGTGAATAGCAGAGTTTGTGGCTGCTAAACTGTTTAGCACATTTGGCCTCACATGCTTTAAAATGAGAGTCATATCAAATTCAAATTTATATATTGAGCATGTTTTTTTAATCTTGTGTATTTGTGTAATAGTCTGAAAGCGAGTCTCAAATTTCACAAGTATCATTACCTCTCATCATTTTCATTATTTCTACCATTTTTTAATTTATATTGCTTGTTACGTGCATGATTTTCAATCAGTTTAAGATTCTTTACCTATTTTTCTGTTCATTGTGAAGGTGATTAAACTCCAAGTCAGCAAAACAGAATCAAGTGGCGAATGAGGAACCCACTTCATGCCTGAAAAACATCATAATGTTTGATTTTCCCACATTAAGTTGTGAAAAAGTACAAAAAAAGAAAGCTTATTTCACACATGTGACCCTTTCTAACCTCCGGGCCATATCCATCCTTGCACAAAGCTCCTGGTTCATTGACACAGATTTAAATAATTATGGCACCTAATCATTCTTTCTAATTAGCAGCCGGAAACTAGCACAGTCACAGAAGGATATCCACCAAAACCGACACATTCAGGAACTGAATCCTTTCTGTCTCTCATGCAGTACCTACCGAGACTACAGCTTTCCTAAATATATTCATTATCTTTTGATTCGAGCTATTTAGGACAGAAACCTCTGCCCACTTTCCCAGGGCATCAGGATTTAAATCCACCAAAGGAAAAAGTTTAATGAAGCAATCATTTACTTTGATATAGCAACTGCAAGACTAGATATTCCAGTTATACATTCAAGTTTTTATTAGACCCTATTGTTTCTTGGGAACAGCGTGATCACATATTCACTGCAATCAATCAATGCCAGTCACCGCTTGATCTAACATTTCCCAACTATACAAGATAAAGGGGCATATTTACAATGAAATGTCGGAGGGCAGAGCTGTGCCAAAATTGGCAGCGCCGCGTTCTGACATTTCCAAAATGCAGATATACGCTGTATTTGCAACAATATATCGCACTCCTGTGTTTTCCCTAGCACTGGCTCTAAAATTAGCTTTTTAGCATCATCATTTAATGATTGTTTATGTGCAGGAAGGGACACCTTCCTGCACATGAACAATCATTAACGGTTTTTTGCTCTTTCTATGTGTGCTGCAGAATGCAGTACACATAGATAAAGCAAAAACGAGGATAAATAAAAGTATTTCTCCTCATTTCGCCATTCTAACACCTGCTCTTGCATGGCGTTAGTCTTTAGCACTGCCTCAGATTTCTGCATCCGGGTAAATTTGGGGCAGCAACAAAAAGCAATGGGTGTTGCAGAAGAATGCCCACAGCAGCACCCACTGCATGCCTCTTTCACGCTAAGTGATGTGTGCATAGGGGCCATATTTACAAGGTGGCGTCATGCCACAAAAAGTGGCTTAACGTGGCTTTGCAAATATGGAGAAGGGCTTAGCACCCCCATAACATCACTAACATTGAGGCTCTGGTGGCGCTATCCCCTTGTAAATATACCCCAATGCTTATAAAATGTGTAGGTCAACTTTACAATACAAATTAGCAAATTAAGACTCTGGGCCAGATGTATCAAAGGGTTTTGCCCATTCTGTGTCTATGGGGAAATGTGTTAATACATATGGCCCTCTATCACTAAACGTATAGTGAGCAATGATTACTGGTGCAAATTGCAGAAGGTTAGAACAAAAAAGCATGTAACTGTTGTAGGAGAAAGGGATATGCCACTGAACAAAGATCATCGTTTACTAAGATTCAGGAGGCAACAGAAAACAATTTTTGGCAAAGGCAATTGGCCTAGTCTTTAAAAAACTAAACTATTGGTCTGTCCATGCTTGTTTACATTGGTATTAGCTAATAGGTCTGGGTTTAATGAGCTAATGTGTCTGAGTTTACAATCCTACCTTTAGCACATTAAAGGCAGATGCATGCAGGGTGTGTGGAAAGTGGTGGGGGAGAGGATGGGGAGAGTTAGACTCAGAAGTAATAGCAGGTAACATGATAGGTGGGTATGGGTAGTGACCCCATTTTTGGTGTGTGCCTCACATTTTTCCCTGTCTGGTTTCACTGATTTTAGGACACTGTGTGCCTTGTCACTGCTAAACTGTAAGAAAGTGCCTTGACTTATGCTCTAAAATATGTACTAAACGTTCAAACTACTTGTTTAGCGTATTTGGCTTTTCTAGAAGTCCATTGTAGAAGGTGCCTAAAATACACCTATAAAATTTACATTGTATATGTCAGTTGCAATATTACAATAATATATGTCTGACAGGAGCACCACTGGGCTTAGGTTGGGCTACTTTTAATTGCATTATGGTGACACATGTCAAGGAAAAATGTGTTGGCCATAAAGGAAAAATCTATTTTTATTTTTCATGAGTCACCTTTAAAGTGTGCCTTGTAAGCACAAAGGGGAGAGTTCTAATTTTGAAAATATGGCTGACTACACTATGGCATGCTTTCACAGTTAAATAAAACCCAAAAGCTATTTCACTGTGCAGGCACTGCTAGTTTTGGGTGGTAGAATGTTTCCAATCGCTGGCTGGTGCAGAGGGTGAAGCTGGCACATCAACCGCCACCTCCTCAGACTAT
This sequence comes from Triturus cristatus, assembly GCF_964204655.1. Classification (NCBI taxonomy): domain Eukaryota; kingdom Metazoa; phylum Chordata; class Amphibia; order Caudata; family Salamandridae; genus Triturus; species Triturus cristatus. The sequence goes on from NC_140589.1 coordinate 1,370,555,683, forward strand.
CCCTGGACATGGGATAACTGCATCTGCCACAAGAGGACCCCTGACTATTGCTGGAAGAAAAGGACTTAGCACTCAAGACACAAGAACTCCTTAATTCAGCTGGCACTCACTGACTGGGATGACTCTCCGAGGGTCAAGATCTTGGCCATCTGTTTGCTTGCTTCAGAGACCCAAAATCTGAAAAAAGTAATCCTGGCTCCAAGAGGGACTGCGTGACCACAGAGTACTGGATCCTGCAGGAGACCTGGCTGGAGAGAAACAAGGTGCCCTGAAGTTTGCCTTGAGGAGATAGGGGCTGAATGACTGACCAGAAGGAACCTTCCCAGCAGTTGGAGATTAATGCCCTTATTTAGAGTTTTCAGACAAGGTATTCCTTCACACACATGACAGAGCAACCTGTATGCCAATCTGATTATTCACCTGCACTATTTAGAGTTGGGCCGACCATCATGTTTCTGCTGACAGTGCCCCTGCTGGCTCCACTAGTGCAAACCTTACACTGCTGACCAGATGCACTTGTGGCTGTTAGTGTAAGCATCTCAATCCATCCACTCTTTTTCAGAGCAGATCTTCTGAGGTCTTTTTCTTCTGATCAGGTCTCCCCATAACCTTGAAGAAAACCCCAAACTTGTCAGGGTCATTACTTTTGTGTTTTACAAAAACAAACTCCTCCTTTGGTGATTTGGTTTGTTAAACAAAATACATTTGCTTAGTGGCCACATGAAGCATTACAGTCGCTTCAGAGGATCTGCAATGGCATCACACCTCTCAGGGGATTTCCTGCTGCTTTTGCCATTGCTGCTAGGAGTTGGCTGTGTTTTGACCTAATCAGAGTGGGCTATTGAGTTGGTGGAGGTACTATCCTAATCTTGACTTTGGTGTTCTGCAGTTTGAAAAGGACTTTGTTGAGCAGTTACCATTCAGTTTTCAAGGTGCAGAATAAAAACTACATTCCAGATTTAGAGGCAAAAATGTGTTTTAGTTTTTGGGCAAAAAGATTTTTTAAAACATTTTTTATCATGGGGAATCATTTAAAAAAAATGTGATAACATTTTTGCACCTTGATTTGTTTTGGAGCATGGAGGTGGAGCTGTCTACCCTTGCTGGCCTTATTGTGGTGGAGATGATGGCTTTGTGAAAGGAAAGCAACCTGAAGCAGTGACAGTGAGCGATGAAGGAAGATTATGAGAAGTATCTTAGGATGTGGTAAGAGGCCTGAAGAGTACAGATCACCTCAGAGGAGAATGAGGAGGATGCTAAGGAGGAGCCAGTGAAAGAGGAGGATTTTCTCAAGAGAACAGCATTGCAAGTGTTGTCTATGAATGGGTGCGGTGTGTCCTCTCTGTGCGTTCCTTCAGAGCTGTAGCCTTGCAAGCTGGAGTTGGGGGACACAAAGACTTAGAGGTGTGAAATATTAATTGCCCCTGGAGGAGAAAAGGCTGCTCTGGCTGCTTAGGAGAAAAAGGTAGATTTGGATACTAAGGGTAAAAGGCTGGCCCTGCTGCTGAGAAGAGAGAGACTCTGCAGCCTTGAGAAACAAGCAGCACCAGCCTTTTGTATGCTGGACCATGAGAGCTGCCAGTGCAAGACAAACCTGAGGTTCAGGAGGCATCAGAGTCCAGTAATGATGGTGGTACCGATACTGAGGTACCCAGGAGAGGTAATTCCAGAGTACACATTCCTAAAAATCTTGAGACATAGATAACTGATTTTGAACTTATGAGATAGCCTTGCATATGCACAAAGTTGATCAGAGGATTTGGGGTAGCTTGTTGAAATATATGCCAATCAGGTGAAATAGCCACTACCCTTGGAAGCATCAGAGCAGGTTTAGTAGCAGCACATGAAGGCTGCCCTCATTCACACGTTTTGTCTCAATTAAGGGTGTGCAAAATTTACATAATTTCCTTTTGTGTAATGATGTGAAATTTTGGACAAATTAGCTGAAATTAGGCACAATTAAGCAGTATAAAAAATCCATTCTTTTGCACTATATTGTAATGTGAAAGTGTCTTTGGGTCAATGATTGACACATTTTGTGCTAATAAATTACTAGGAAAACACATGTGCCCTGAACAACAGCCGCTTACATTCTGGTTGTTTACATTGTTCCTTTGCTGTTGTGCTGTAACTTTGTCGATTGGACTGCAGTTACGTGTTGTGACATTCTGGGATAAATTTGAGAATTCTGCGTAAGAAGTGTGATGCAAACATTCTGAAATTACATGAACTACAGCAGCGTCATTTTAAATTTCAACTGGGCCATAGTCTCAATCCTTAAAACTATCCCCTGAAATTTAAGACACCCCAAAACAGTCAAAATAATCTTTAGAGGATTTTGTGGATGTGTCTGTTAAATCATTAGAAGGTTGGGTGAAGGGAATCAAAGTAACTAGCTATGATGAGCATTTTAATTTGATTATATGTGATTACTGGTCCTCTGAATGTAGCTTTTAGCCCTGCCATACCTGTTGACTGTCTGCTAGGAAATTTCCTCGTGCATACTATTTGGAAAGAACTGCAGCTCAAGGCCCATGCTGAAAAGTTGGGACTGACTGAGTGGGTGAAGCTGACCAGAGTAGCCTGCCAGAGGAGTCAGGGTGGTTTGGAAACTGAAAGAGTGGACTAGGTTCAAGTCAATAAGAGAAAGGGAAAGGAGTATGGGAAAGCATCCCCCAACGTTTTGACTGTCACAATTAGCTCTTTGTGCTCTTGTGCAAAACACTAGAGGTCCTACCTTCTGGGCTTTCCTGTGTTGATGTAAGCTTCCAGACCTTCAACTATAGCTATCTAATGTGTTCCAGCCTCCTGGATACTATTATGAAATTCCCATTAATAATAGATCCATGCCAGGTTTTGTGGAAGCAAGATTGCTTTACTTTCTAAAGACTCCAATAAGTAGAATTCCTAGTTCACAGCTTTGTCTCCATCTCCTAGGTCAAAGATGGGTGGAGGAATTCAGCAAGTCTGTAGCTGGCAGGTAATAACCTTATCACATTTGAGGCATGTGATCATAGTGAGTCTTTATTTCCTTCAGTTCAGTACTGGTCATTGTAGTAGTGTTTGTAACCCTTTATTTCCAGTAGATTCCTGATTCCTCAGCCATAGCTTGATCCTTGCACTTTGAACTTGCACTGACCTGCAGTGCTTTATTGTTTCTTTGGTTTCTGAGCTAGCACTATTGTAGAGCATCCTTTCTTCAAACCTCTTCTATTTTCAGTAGCTACCCCTTTATCAGTCCTTGCCTTCGTTAGCTCCAGTTCCCAGTGTACTACATTCAAATCTCTACAGCTTTAGCCCCCAGTTTCCACTTGTAGTTTGTTTACTTGCTTTCTGCATTGTGATCCCTTTGTTTTCCTTTCTTTCCTGCTAAGCATTATTCCTTTCTCCTTGTCTGTTGAGGCTATATATTTTAGTTCTCCATCCTTGCTATTAGCACTTTGCATATTTCTGTCTGACCACCAAAATTCTTAAATAAAAATGTATAATATACATTAATTGTAATTTATATTAAATAGTAAAAAACACATTAACATAAAAAGATTATCATTTAAAAACAATAATAAAATATATGACTTTTTTCTACCTTACAAATATAAGTTAAAGAAATATAAAAACAAATATTATAAAATACAATAAAATACTGAATATTTTTTTTTAAAACCTAAATTCGGAGAATATGCATACATGAGAGTGGGCAGGGTGTTGAAATATGCTAGTCTAATTCCAGCGTAACAAACATGAGAAAGTGCATGCATTTGTAGGGTAAGATTTACTATTGTGACTCCACTTGAACAATGGTGGAGAAAATGCATACATTGGTGTGTTGAGGATGAGATTTAATATTTTAATTCCAGTTTTTAACAAACATTGAGAAAAGGGGACAGTGGGACAGGGAGTTTATTCTTACGTCAACCTAATAAAGATTGGGGAAGTGTATGCATTGGGAGTGTCAGATTTACTATTATTTCTTGAGTCTAACAAACACTGGAGAAAGTGCATTCATGGTGTGTGGAGATCATGTCTTTACTCTAGAATTACAAACACTGAAGAATGTCCATACATTGAGGGATGGGGGTTCAAATACAACAAACACACTTAAATAAATTGACATGAAAACGTATTTTATAAATGTAAATATATAATTTTATGAATCCTAACTATAATAAGGGTATATATATCTTTCAAACATAACCAATAAAGTAGTATTGTAAATAATTATTTATATTTTTTTATAAATAGATAACTAATAATTAAACAGTATACCTCGAACATACCAAACACAAAAAAAGGTATAAAATGTGGTATGATAAAAATATATTACATTGTCATGTAACTTTTTTTACAGAAACCAGTAACCACTCATTTCCCAATATTTTTAATATACCCCAAAATAGATTTTATGTTTAAACATATACAACGAAACCCTTAAAAATAAAAAGCATAATTTATATATTAGTCATGTATTATCAATGAAATATATTTCACTTAAATACTTCCCATTCAATCCCACAATAAAACCCTAAATCCAAAATTACAATGTCTTAAACAATTTCAAAATGTACTGAATTTGAAAATAAATAAACACTAATTAAAAACAAATAAATTAACATATATTTATAAACAATTAAAAAACAAACTACTTACATGACCCCTAATAAACTCCACAACCCAAACCCAACATTTTAAAAAGTATCACCTTTGATATTTTTGTCCACAATATTTATGAGCACAATATTTTGACCACAATGGTATGGTCAAACGATATCTTTGAGTCAGGATCTAGAGAGAATATCAAGTAAACATATGTGTGTTACTTATCCCACACCACGCAACAATTTTCTATGATACCAGAGTTACAAGAAGCAGCATTGTAAAAGCAAGGTGACAATCAGTGGCACCAATATAAAATAATACACTTCTAAGTACACATACTGAAGACAACACAAGCACAGATGTGCAGAGTGTGTGCAAACCGCACAGATATAATTAATTGAGATACGTTTCAACAGATTGGTCACAAAAACATTTTTACAGAGTTTGAATGACCTGATGGAAGGTCTTATGCACCACAGTGGCTTGATGGACAGATGGTAGTCTGCCATGTCCAATTTCCCCATCTTTTCATTCCTCAAGTGACATTATACGGATGTAAAGTCTCCCTTAATGTCACTCAACTGTTGAAAAATTATGATGCAGAGACCAGATGTAAATCCAAGTTGTAGAAAAACAGGGTTTAATGTTTACACAATAAAAACCATTATAAGTAGGCATCCTTTGCCTGATGCTTGGATTTGCTGCTGCTGCTTTGGTGTTGCAATGTTCAAGAAATTGATGCTAATCCACAATCCTCGTGACATGTCTACCATTACAAGTATCTCCCTGAATTGACCAAGCGTATTGCAACTCGTATGTGTACACTCTGCATTACAGCATGACATCACGTTATAAAGAACAGGCCACCCTTCTTGACCTGGGTGCCTCAGTGATCCCAGCTAGAAACAAGTCATTGTTGTGCTTGATGTAATACAGGGGATTATACTCTGCTGAATTCCAAATTAGAGGGACCATAGCAATTCAGGGAGTAAGTAAACATGGCATTTAGGCTGCCAACCTGAACTTACTGCTGTCTAAAGAAACGGCCAATTACCCATATCTCTCACCTGTAACACTATAACCTTTACAGTTGCTACCACATCCTACACATTATTTCAATGAGCAAAAACTCAAGGCACATTAAAATTGAAACATATAGTTAAATAATGTGTTGCTTTATCTAATCTTTGAACAGCTACGCAACTGAAGCATATATGAGCACAGTGCCACACGCAATGTTATTGCAACAGTTCACATGTTGTAATAGTATTGGCATTAGGCCTCCCTGGTGTACCTAAGGCTATTCCACATCTACATGAAGAGCTTCCCATTGTGACTATGGCCGCCATGTAGCCTCTTGAACTGGTGCAGTACTGGTGCCCTCAAGCCATGTGCCTGGCATACAAAGGGTCACTAATAGTGTATATGTTCATTCTTTCTCCTGATGTTTTTAGTGCTGTATAATGCACATGCACAACCCACATAAGGCCAGGTTTACAAACATTATAAATATTGATTTTCTAATTGAGATAAGATCCGAATTGCAATTAGGAACATCCTATTCTTAATGTATGAAACTTTTTATTTTGAAATGACAATTCCTAGTGGGTCGCAAATTGGCCTACTTCACTAATATTAATGAGGTAGGTCGCAATTTGCGACCCACTAAGAATCACCACCATCAAAGGGATGGTAGTCTGCTTGGGTCAGCAGACCAGTATGTCTGTGATTGCTTTTTAATAAAGCTATCTTTTTTTTTTAATGCTGCCTGTATTCCTTAGAAGAAAACAGGATGCGTTTTAAATTTGAAAATCAAACGTTTAGGTTTCTTTTTTTTTTTAACGAGTAGGCAGTAGTCCATAGAACCACTGCTTGCCCTTAAAAAAAAAACTGTTTAAGATTCTCAAAGGGGAAAGGGTGCCATGAGGACCCTATCCAATTTGCAAATGGGTTGCCACCAATTTTGAATTGGTGGGAAAGTAGTACTGTTTTGCAACCAGATTTCAGGTTACAAAACATTAATACATACCATTGAGATTCGGTATTTGGAAGCTAAATCCTAAACATGCCCTTTCCAAATATCAAATCTTGAGTCAGTATTGAGTTACCAAAACCACAATTTGGGGTTTGCACACTTAAAAAAATGTCTTTGCGGTTGCAAATGACTTGATTCTATGAATTGGGACGTTTGTGACCTCAACAAATGTTTGTACATCTGGCCCTTATTACCTACCTGCCCCAAATGCCATCCATGTCTGCATTCATCTTTCTTTACATTTGACCACAGCATAATACAAAAGAGTGTATCTAGCCCCCTTGAAGTACTAAGGATAAGTCGATCTGAATTTAATTTTATCTCAAAGCTTTGATCATTACTAAGAAGTCATCAAACATAATGATAATTTAAATTGAAAATGTTTTGTAACTCAGTATAGTGCCTCCCTTCTTTGAGGTTCACTATGAGCAATACATTAGACAGACAAACCCACAATGAATAGCCTAATAGACTAATAGAATAAACTCATTGTCATAAATGGCTGCATTTGTATTGAGCAGTGGCCTTCTATACACTCTATTACCCCCACAAATAAGAGAGGTTTTATTCTTGACATCTTAATACGTAGTGTAGATGCAACTCAAATTACTTCTTCGTTCCGCTCACCCTCTCAAAAAAACAATCAGGGAAACACCATGTTGTGTTAAAGCACACATAACACCAAGGGTACCTTGGAGCTGAATAACAGATGTTTATTGTTACCCAACTCAATGGTACTCATTTTATCGACCTCAGAAGTATAAAAGGCTGATTGGACTTGCCAGGATTTGAGTCTGTGACTATTAGGTCTAACACAGGCCCCTATAGTAGACACATTAATCCACTAAGCCACCCAACTCGGCTACAGAAAGCTGTGAGTCTCGAATGGTGGATCAATACACATAAAATTTAACTATGAACAAGGAGGAGTTTGTTTTCAATATCGAATACAACACAAATTCAAGTGCTCTACACAATGGTTCTTGAAATAAATTCACTAGAATAGAGATGCCTCAGATTAGTGAAATTAATATGGTGTGTAATACATCTGGGATGTAGCTAGAAAAAGTGGACTGACAAAATAAAACTACAAAAACATATTTTTGAGCCCAGAGAATATTTTATTCAAGAAGAGTTACACCATGCTGAAAATATTCCTAAAAACTTTCTGATTAGGTCCGAAGAACTCCACTCCACACCTGCATGCCTAATAAATTAACTGAAAACTGAAAATGTCACCATTTTCTTCCAAGAGAAAATATACAGGTTTGAACTCTGCCAGTCCCAGACACCCAATACCCATATAAACTTGGAACCAGTTCAGCTCACTAAGCCCACATATGCTAAATTCACTGAACTATTTCATGTAGTACTGTGCAAAGCTATTGCTAACCCAAGACGCTATACCACCATCAAAGATCCCATACACGCGTGCCTTCGCAAAGAAATCTATGTTGTAAAATACCATTATATGGTCATTTTGATAAACATATTAGTAATGTAACATGCTATAATAGATTGGCTACAAATCAGCCAAGTCAGCTGATGGAGAGGATAAGAGCAACTGCAGATCAATGTCAAACCACCCCTTCCTGAACAAAGATCTGGAAAGATCGGGAAATCTGTTTTGAGAAGCAGCTCAAACAATTTATTTTACAATCAACTTATATAGTATTATAATAGCTTTATCCAATCATCGAAAAATCATAAAGGCACATAAATTCCGTAAAAACAAAATAACTGATAAAAACTGGCAAAATTGTCACAAAACAACTTGCTTGATAACTTCCAGTCAGGCTCCAGACCATGTTTCTGTACCTAAACTTCAGTGAACAAAATTTAAATGATTCACTCTTTATCTCCAATCAGGATGATCCATGACTCGTTCTCTTCCGGGATCTATTTGTGACATTCTACATTGTCAATCCTTAAACTCTTCTAAAGATTCATGAAGAGAGAAATGGATTCATCGCAGTTCTCTTCACACCTTTATAGCTGTTGTTAATATATAAAAATCTTGAACTATACTTCAATGCCTCCTTTCTCCAAAATTGAGTCCCTTAGTGCTCAACACTTACACTGACCCTCTTTATTTTATAGAAGGAGTCCCTTTGTTCACTTCCTACAAAATCAGGCATCTACTACTTCTTTCACAGCTGTATTTGAAAGTAAACTACCCAGAAGGTTATTGCCTTACTCACAGATTTGTGAAAAAATTAATTTCTGGATTAATTATCAACACCTCAAATGAAACCCTTGAAAGTGGAATTTCTACTGATCTCTCCCCGTTTCCCAGCCCCGGTGCAGATGTAGCTAAATGCCACCTTTCTGTCATTGACTTCACCATTTGAGATTCACGCCGGACAAGAATCTTAACTTCCAGCCCAAAATATTCTCTATAGTAAAACCAGTATATTTTTAATTATACTTTTGTGTGAAATTACACATTTTCTCTATGATGGCGAATTGAATGCAAGTGGTGCAATATTTACCCTTAATATAGTTAATGAATGTATTGGGGGAGATCAAATCATGATGTACAAAGTGCAAAAGGAAAAGTGCTACACCAGCACTCTATGTGCTCATTGGAGTCTCAGCTTACTACTCCATGTTGAGACGCATTGCTTCAGGCGCCAGATTTTTTTTAACTTATGTTTGATTATAGTGAGTACGTATTTAATGAACAAAGCTAGGACAAATCCCCAAGAAACCCACAAAAAAGGCAACACAGAGATAACCATTAGTGGAGAAATGGCACGTGAGGACAGGGGCAGGTGCAACACCCCCGGAAAGGCCTCCCACAACTCCAATGCCACAGAGGAGCAGCTAATCGAGATGTCCTGGACGGTAATGGTCAGCAAAAACGACAAAGCAAAAGTAGTTAGTGGTGATTTAGAACAAAGCGACCATACGCAACAGTCAGAAGGGGAACCATCGATAACACATGCCATCAAACCACAAGGCCTGGAAAATAGACAAGGCAAGGAGAATCGGACCCATAGTCGCAAGAAAAAGAGGAAAGGGAGAAAGAGGAAGAAGATTATAACAGACTACTTTCCTCTAGACAGACCGGAGAACAAAATAAAAAGCCCAGTCGACATCGTTACTTTCAAACTCCCTCCTTCATAGGCAGATAACAAAGCGGGCCCTTGAACCAAGATAATTCCCAGGAGACGTCCCAGGAGATGCCAGAACCAGAGGTGGAAAGTCCTGTACAAGAACCGCCCATGCAAGAGCGCACAACGGGAGGCAAAAGCACGATGACCGTTAGCAGCAGCAACCCGGTTTGCATAATAAATAACATACAGGCACACTCATCAGCCCAACCTAAAGCCCCAGCCAGCCTCAAGCAGGCTGCTGGGGGTGTAGCCAGCCTTTTTAATCTTCCCCCTCAAATGGGGCAGGGAAACCAGGCCAAGCTTCCATCCTCTAACACTGTAAATCAAAAAAGCCGCTTGATTCTACTCATTCCTGAATTCAAATCGAGAGGCTGTGGGGACATCCTGAATAGAGTGAATATCCTGCCTATAATTCAATCAATCAGGAGCCTGGCAGACATTTATTCATTGGATCTTGAAGAAATTGAGTTTAAAATTAACAAATAACTCATAAGTAGAAAAATGACCGAGGCAACCTGGGCCTCAGAGGAAACAGCTATAAGGATTCTGGCGGAGGAGGCCCAATTAAAAGCCTGCGGAATCAAAATTCTCATGTACCAACAACCGGGCTATCCAGAACCTTTGATATCCAACAGACCAAATCAATCTGGACACCTACAGGGTCGGAATGCCCGATCAGTCCTAAAAGGGGCGCGGAGCATGGATGTACCACCACCAGGAGGTAAAAGTCAGGACCGAGTAACTCCACAAGATCACTGGACCTGGTTAGCCAGAACAATAAACACACAAGGAGAGAGGGCTTGACTCAGCCCTACTCAAGCCCCCATTGGTGGCCCGCAACTCCGAATTTGCTCCTGGAATGTAAACGGCTTAGGAAGTAAGGCATTGGACACAGAATTACTTTCTTATATCCAAGGCTTCTACCTCATCCTAATGCAGGAGACTTGGTTGGAAGAACCTCAGCATCTACTTGTCTATAAAACCCATCATTTGCCAGCAACCAAAGGAGCCAGATTTGGGCATCTATAGGGTGGCCTATCTATCTACTCATCAATTAGCACCATGAGGGGGGACAAGAGATGTAGATTCCATGATCAACATACGGGCTCAATATTCTCGCAGCAGACCTAGGGGATGGCAATGCTAAACAACAAATTATAGTGCTAAAAGTATATATTTACCCATGCGACAAAGCCAGAGGAGCCAAAATGGTGGGCACGGAAATTACCAGACTATTTTCAGAAGAACCAACAACTAACCTTCTGCTGGCTGGAGGTTTTAACATGCATCTATTGGGGCCGCAACAAAGGGATAATGATCTGGAGGAACAATTCAAGGCCTGGAAGATTCCCAGCCAGGAACAGGGCACAAAGATTAAACATTAGCACCTCACACCTGCCCAGGCTAGTGGGCTGTCACTTTCTAATTTACTGTACGCCGACAATGTTGTGCTGATCAGCCGTACTCCTATTGGGCTTCAGCACCTGCAAAACACAACCATCAGTCACGCAGCATCTAATGGTCTAACAATCAACTTAGAGAAGTCGAAGGTCATGCGCTTTAACCCGAAAAAGAATACATCCAGGTTTCACTGGCAATAGAGAGCATCATGTATTTACTAAGCACCTGTCGAGAAGTGGATCCTGAACGATGACTGCTTCTGAAAATTATTTTCAACAGTTTTTGTGACCGCGGGCACACCCCTTCCTAGAACTGGCACTCTTCAGTAGGAAATGCATGATGCAAAAGGCTTCCTTGTAATATATAAAAAAACAATTTTTTATTAAGTACTCGGCACCGGGGACTTTATGGTTCGGCAGCATCTTCGTCATCAAATCCAACAACAAGGCTGCCAGACAATGTCAAAATTGTTATTTTAAATCACTTTCAAGTCAAAAGGCACCTTTTTACGCACAAATGCCTCAGGGATTTTTACGAAAATGTCAAGAGAGGAAATCGAGGATTACTCAAAGAATATCGGACGAACTGATACTCCGTAGGACTACGGCATAAAACAGTAGAACGGAACTTGCTGTGTAGAAACCATAAACTGTACCATAGCTTCCTTTATTTTTGGACACTATACATGATGTCACAGCGGTTTTATTTTGGTGAATCTCGCTGTCGAGTGATTTTGTAAAGGTTTTAATTAACGTATACAATAAATTACTTACTTGCTTACTTACTGCTCCATGTTGAGACGCATTGCTTCAGGGGCCAGATTTGTTTTTACTTACGTTTGATTTTAGTGAGTAGGTAACCACCTCTTGTTACTTCACCATCCCACTCTCCACCAGTGGTGGACTTATTGGAAGTAGCAAACTGCAAGTCAAGGAGCGCAAAAGCAGAACAAGTGGCAAAATAATTTTCTTAGGCTTTTAAGGTGCATTGAGTTTTTTTCTAAATTAAGAAAGCATTTAGTCTCAAGAGATAATCTTCCATACTTTCACAGATCCTCATACAATCAAAATTTGAGTGGGACAGAATGAGAATCCATTAAGAAACACTGACATTTCAGTGGTGGTCAAAGTATGCCTTGAGAGGTTTAGGCCAGCATGGAAAGGCTGTCGGAAACTGACATTGTAATCCTGATGACAGAAACGCAGTCGTACTTGGATTACGGGCCGGTATCCGACTGGCCAACGGGCTTCTTGAGCCCATTAGAAGCCAGCCGGAATGACTGGCCGTTTTCAATTCCGACTGCCTAGATTGTAATAAGGCAGTGGGAATTGAAACTGACAATGTCCGTCGTGCTTTCCGACCAACTTAGTAATCAGCCCCATAGTCGTTTCTCTCCTTGGAATATCTCTGCATGAGTTACACATGTCAATCAATTAAAAGTAAATAAGTGTGCTCAATAGAAAGCACATTTAGTATATATTAATATGTTCTGGAATGTAATAATCAAGAATTATTTGAATGTATTTGAGGTAGTTATTCGAAGTGGTAAGATGGTGTGTCTTGTATTTGATTTCTGACATATTTCTAGACGATTGATAACTACATGTCTCGTTTAATTGTTGCTCAAAAGGACACCGTCTTGTAGAATGAAAATAAGTGAAAGGGCATCACAGCACTCTCCACTAATGACTGATTCTGGGAGTTTAAATAACATTGAAATAATGTTAGGAAAGTCGAGTACAAAGAGAGATGGGTTAGATAGACGACCTGTAATTGAGACAACTTTGAGAAAGGTTATGAATAATAATAATAATACAGCATTTTGTAGAGCGCGAACAGCTACCTCACAAGGAGGTGTCCTGGCGCTGAAGACCGCTGGGGAACCCGTCCTGGCTTTCCCTGTGAGATGGTCCCTTTCTGGGTGTCTCCAAGGTGAAACCAGGCATCCCTGGCGTCTGTGGGGGGCTGTTGTAGAGATGAGGCAAGCTTAATGCCCAGAGTTGCCGAGTGTGTTCCTGGTTAGAGTAGTTACCGAGGCAAGAATTAACGAGTCTGTTTTTGACCCTGGTCCACAACCCTGCCGCGTCGGGAATTGAACCCTGGTCCCTGGCCGAATCTCTGCTTACGGGTCAGCTGCCTCTAACCAGTGAGCCACACCTCTCCACAGAATCAAATCACCGATTCTAATGAAGACTATTGGTGAGGAAGTTAGCCTCCACCTCTATGCTGGTTGAACATATCAGGGCAGCTGGCCTTGGGAGTTGATAATAGCAAGCCTTCTTATTATATTGAAAACAACACAAGATTACTCAAAGCGGTATGTGGCTGTGAACCATCTTTGAAACATCAAAATAGGTTGTATTTTCTGCTGTGCTTAGTGCTTGGAATTAGCAGAATTTAGGGAGGGGAAACTGTTTTTAATGTTGTGGTAATGCAAGTGGTGTGCAACTGTGTGTTTAAGTAAAATATAGTCAAACCCAACTTTTGCTGAGGTTCAGTGAAGTCACTGCTTTTGTGCTTTTCAGTGGAGGATGGGTCTCCCTACTATACAGCACTTTAAGACACAATCCACGAACGCCGTGGGGAAGCACCATTCGTCTGTGCAATCCAGGGGTAGTGCTTTGAGGGACAGTATGTAACTTGTTCTTCACTTTACAATTCAGCACTTCAATCCACAATCTCAACCTTTTTGAAATCTATAGAAGCTGATGCAAGTGCCCTGCTGCATAGATGAAGCCATTGGTTTTGACTGTAGGTGGCATGCTTGCCTTGCCCAATTACCTTCAGTTCAGAAGGCTTCTTCTGAAGAGCATATTACTTTAGATTTTCAGCTCGGAATCATACTGCCGCTACCTGCTTAGACATTGACAGACTAATGTCCAGCTTAATGCCAAGGCTTTTTACTGGTGGTACAGTGCACAGGAGGAACCTAACTCCAGTGACCAACAACTGTCCATCCAGGGGCTCCTCTTCATGGTGATTGCCAGCACTTCAGTCTTGCCTGGATTTACCTTCAGAGAGTTGGGTGTCTTCCAGTTCACAGTAAACCGCAAGATATTGTCCACATTCAACTATGTCTGCATAGAGCACTCAATCCACAAAATCAGTTGAGTGTCATCCGCATAGTTGAACAATTGACAGTCCAACTCTGCCAGTGCTGTAATTAACTTCTATATAAAGGTGTTAAGCAGCAATGGGGATTACATGGATCCCTGCAGGACCCCGCAGGCTAATGCCCTTGTCCTGGAGACATGACCACCCATCTGCACCTTCTGAGCGGTCGTTCAAGAACTACGAAATCCAAAGAAGGGCAGACCTTGTAATCCCACAAGCGAGTAACTGGTGCACTAGCAATTGATGATCAACCATATCAAATGCTGCCGTAAGGAAACCAAAGCAATCCAAGATCGGTTTCAGCCTTTCTAGGGCTTATCATGCAGGTATAGCTTGGTTCCAGTGGCACAGTGTGCATGGGCCCCACATCTGGGCATACCTGTACCACTTAGAGCATTGCACTGAAGTATGCAAAAAAGTGGTGGATGGAATGGTTGAATTAATCTCAGTCACTGGTACTTACTCGAGGCAGGATCCCAATGCATCATTTCTTTGCATGCCATACCACCTCAGTTTGGACCCATCCATGTGCAAATCGGTCTTGACCCTGCCACAATAGTAATACTCCATTCGGAACTGCCAGGCTAGGTCCTCCCTGAACCAGAACACGAGCATCCCCAGACTAGTTTCATCCTTATAAGGGATCATAAGTCCAATATAACATGGTTCTGCCAATCACATTTTTGTACACCTCATAGTAAGTGCATTGACCAGTATTCCCAAAATTGTTAAGTTGGGACAGGTTGAAGATGCTCGCAAACTGGCATCTCGGGGAAAAAATGTGGTCCCCAAAAATAGCTCTATCCATCCAAGCAGGAATAGGTGTATAAGGTGGAAGCAGGGACATTCAACTGAAGTGTCATGACATCTGTTGGAAAGAGTTTGGACACCTGTCAACATCTTGTTATGCCACTTAAGGGAAAACATTGGCCTGCTAACTTTTTTGCTTTGTCTGAAAAGTAACAGTAGATGGATCCTGGTATACTTGTCAGAATAAATTTGCTTTTCTTTGGTGACACCTCCCCTTGACCTCTCTTCCACACATTGCTATTTGGGCCCAGATTTACTATGATGTTGCATCTCTTTTGTAGGTGCAGCCTTGACATGAAATCATTTTTGGCATTTACTAAGCCACACAAAGCCACTTTTTGTGGTTTAGTAAATGCAAAGTAACGTAAGACAGCGCACACTGTTGACTTGCATTACTTCGTGTCTGGTAAGCTTTCAGGCCTCACATATTGCAGTTCCCATGCATCCGCCTATGTATTTTGTCACCAACCCACATTTACAGACTTGGCAAAGACTTGTAAAGCTGGGTTTAGCGAAAATGGTGCACTCATCCTTACTGCGCTGCACGGCGGAAAACATGCATTTGTCTACCCAAGAGTAAGGTACTTTTGTGGGATTTATGCTTAACATACCTGCTACTCCTACTGGATAAGCTTGGAGTCTGCTTGAATCCTGTTAGTTTTCTATGATATCATAATAGATTTTAAGAGATTAAAGTGCTACTGTCAGTTTCAGTACACTTTTAAAGGGAAAACGGCTCTTACAACAAAAGCCGAGCTATGCATGCCGTTTCCCCGCCAGAGGAACCACGCTTGCCTTAACCACACATATGCGCGTTGCAGCCAGTGGGTGATTTAGAAGTCCGGATGGGCGGGCACGGGAAGAGGAAGGATTGAGAGAGGACTGGTAAGTGGGGCTGGGGCTGAGTTTTGGGGGTGAGGGGGTAGTTGTAAGAGGTAGGGTAGCTTTTAGGATTCAGGGGGTTGGGTTGTTTATAGGGCAGGGTGCCAGGTTTTAGGATCAGGGCAGGGGGGGCTGGGTAGTTTTCAGGGGTGGGGGTCAGTTTTCAGGGCTCAGGGTGGGAGTCTAGGGTCGGGGTAGGTTTTAGGACATAGGGGCCCGCTTTTAGGGCTCATAGTGGGGCAGAGAGAAGGCACAGTTTTGAAGGCCGGGGCAGTTTTAGGGTTCATGGCAGGAGGGACTGGGTCAGGGAAATCTTTAAGATGTGGGGGCAAGGCGGGGAGAAGGGAAAGTTTTCAGGGCTGGGGCAGTTTTAGGGCTCAAAGGTGGATCTGGGCCTGGGGTAGTTTTAGTACGTGGTGCCAGGTTTTAGGGCTCAGAGTGAGGGTGCTGGGGTGTGATCCTTACCACGCATATCCCTTTAATAATCATGCCTTCACCACGGAATTGCGTGGTAAAGGTATGTGTGGTAAAGCCATTTTTTTGATAAAGGAATACGTTGTTAAGATGCATTCGATGTTGGGGCAGAATGGTGGAGGCACGCATGGTTTAGCCATGCGTGCTTCTGTCATGCAACGCTTTTAAAGTGATAATCCTCACAAAAAGCAGTTGAACACATCTCCAAGTATAGTTTCACACACAGCTTGTACCTCCTGCTGAATGTTTTCTTGAGCTCGTGTTTCTCCCTGAGTAAATGATGCTGCATAAATCCTGCTAGTAAGAGGCTGAGATGGAGAAGGACGGGGGAAGGGAAGTGGCTAATAGTGAATGCCAAAATGATGACGTAAGAGCAGTGGAGTCAGAGAAAATGAAAGACATAAAGTCTAAAGTTATGAGGTAGCTTGAGGGAGTATATAGTTTCTGTAATATCCTTTAACAATGATGTATTTCTGCCAAATGTGGAATCCTATTTTAAATCTCTATATTTGATCTTCCACTATAGGACCCGACTCATGATTTTAGTTGAAATTTTTCAGCAGCATGAAAGATCTGAAACAAATATCGTTCAGAGGAATATTTCATTTAACAATTCGTCTTACATTTATAGAGTGGCTGGAGAGCTGAAAACTCACTGGTGCATGTTTTCAAGTTGAAATACAAAACTGATTACCGTGGATGTCGGTGGATTACGGTTAATAATTAATCCCACGACAATAACATTTCCAGAACAGGGGGCATTCCAAATTGGGTCAGCAGATGTTAAAATATTCTTTATCAGTCCATCTGTTGTCATTAAACTTTGCGCTCCTCGTGGATTGATCACTTGTTTGCATGCAATTATTTGCTAAATCGATAGCCATCTGAAACGAGTTCACCCAGACTATGGCTGCATAACTCGAATTTGACTTAGCTGCAGGATGAACAGTGACTCTGTATCCTTGGAGCTGAAAGGACTCGGGGAGCAATCGTGCCTCCGCAGTGAGCAGTTAAGCTGCCAAGAATCGCCATCTTTTGTATTTATGGATTTGAATTAAGATCCGGCCTTTCTAATGTATTATGGAAAGCAGGAAGTTACTAAACAATGGCTGACATACCTTTCGAAATTCGGAGCATACACTTTATTAGAGTGAAGAAAATGGTAAAAACAAGCGTAGCAAAATTAAAAAATAAGGAATCCACTTTATTGACATGTTTTTGGCTCCTTAATAAGAAAGGATGTTAATATTCTATTAACATGTCAATAGGCTGGTTGACGAGTAGTAATCCTTAAGGGTAATTATTTTGTAACTGGTACATCTATTAAAAGGGTATTCTTATACAATGAGTGTCTGTTTACCCTCTATAAGACATTACCATCATTTGAGGTCGCATTACTTAAAGGGCAGAAATTACTGCAGAAAGTAACTGCGTGGGACTGTAGGTGGTACTGTACCACCCATTATGGTAGCAGAAGGACCCTGCTGTAATAATTCGACAATAGACATTGTCGCAGTATGTCAGTCCCTTAATCTGGATAATGTTCATTGTGAAAAACCCCATTCAAGTTAGTCTTGCCTCACCCCCTGATACTGAACTTATCTGCTTTACAAAACTGTGGAATATTACCTAACTAACCAGTTGTCTAGATTGTGGCAAGGTTGAACTCAGCCACTTGAGGAATTTGTTAAGGTTTGTGCTGTTTGTTAAGGCCCTATGACCCCCTATAAAGTTCTAAGTGTTTTCTCCTGTTATAGGATCCAAAGTGGATTTGATCTGAAAGCCCTATGTGGTGGCTGTCCAGAGCCTGGCTCCATGAAGGCACAGGGTTGGACTGTCTTCTAATGGGCGGTGCCAACAGATATCCTCAACCGTGCCAGGGGTCCTTACGAAAAACATTTGTACGGAATGATATTGTGTTGTACTCATCCACCATGGCATCAATGCATAAAGGATTCCATAATAAGACCTGATGTTTTTTGTTTTGTGATGGTGAAAGGGCATTCACCTAAGACATGCTCCAGTGAGAAAATTGATGAGGCAGTCCTTGGAAAGAAATTTCATATATTTAACTCTCCCCAGTGTACCACACACTTCTAAGTCAGCAGTGTTTTGTGGCTATACATTATATTAGTAATTAGTATTTTTACTATATACATATTTAATATGCCTGGTTTTAAATATCTATTTTGTAAAATAAAAGTATTGCTCTTTTCCAGCGGCGGCTGGCACGGGTAAACGCGGCAGAGCGTGGCAGGGGGGCAAGTCGACAGATGAGAGAGTAGGTATTATTTATTTATCTAATTAGGCCAATTCCATTGGCTGTCGACATCCTACCCTTATTCTATGTCTATGTAGCACAGAGCTACATCTTCTTCCAATTCCAGTCTCCTCTCACTCTCCACTGCAGGTAACTGGAGCGCTGCTGCTGCACAACTGATCTACATAACAGAATGACTATCTTTTACGGTGTGGAAGACAGACTTTGCTATAAATAAATACTTAAATACTATTTTATGTATTACAGAGGAGAGTCCTATTGTATTTATAGTACTAAAGACATTGTACAGCATGCATTAGATAAACCTTCTATTATGTCTACAGGCTATAAACCAAAGGGAAGGTCTTATAGACAAAGTATCCATAATATGCTATGCCTTAAAACTAGTCCTTCTATTATGTCTGTCGTGCAATAACCATATTAGAATAATTGTCTTCCGAATTTCGAAAGATTGACCGTGCAATGAAATCTCTTGGGCTTTAGTGGCATGAATGGGGGCTGGGGATGGGGGGGGGGTGAGATGGAGGAGTAAGAATGAAGTATTATGTGCAATGTACAGCCATGCCAGGGTTTTTGTGTGAATCAAAAGCCCACTTCACCTCTCTCCACAAACCTGGCAAAAAGTTTGGTGGGGTTTGCAGAATGCACATGGACCTGGATCACATAAAAATGCAACTTGTTTGGGTTTCTGTTTAATAGATTCTTCCAGGACAAATGAATACATAAGGGAACTTTATTAAGTGTTCCTGGTGTTGTATGACATACATAACACTATATTTAGGAATATATTTAAACCATCTGTTTTGGATGGCTGTAGACAAATTTCATCCCATATTTCGTTTCGAGTGGGAGAACCATCACGTTATAGGATAGAAGTTTAAATAACTTGTCTTTTCATATCCCTGGGCAATTAGTACTGTTTCTTTTGCAATGTGAGCTTCCAAACATGATATTGTCAAAGACTTTGCAATAAACCATGTTGCCAATGAAAGCTATACTGTTTTTTCTTGATCAGTCCTTTCTATTAGATGTCTGACACATTGTTGCCTGAATTCTTTGGCACACCGAGCATACTCCTTTAAAAGGTTCATTCACCTTGTATGTACTTTGTTAAAGGGCATCAACATGGTAGGACTTTTAATGGTTTGAGAAATAGAGAAAAGCATTCCCTTTAAAACACATAACAGTTATTATGTTGCTCCATTGTACCTGGGGCACATCATTGCAGCAGTTGTCATGGCTTTATGCTTCTCATCAAAGAACACACTTGTGGAACACAATAAGTGACAATGAAGATCATCTTGTGTCACTTCTATTGACTACACATTTAAGCTTTTCATCCTCTGCTTATCTCTCTTCAGACTGCGCCCTTAAGTCTTCCTGCAGCTTTTCTATATTGATTGCCACAGACAAGGGCTCTCAAAGAATCCACTGATGTTGAAATGTGGCGATAGTGGCAATTGTTCTGCTAGCTATGAGTCCTTGTTCCTAATCATGTTAGATTTGTATCTGGCCTCAAGCTTCACCTTTTTAACAAAACCCTGATCACTTTGCTTCCCTGCTGATGACCTTTAGATCTATTTTGCTGGCATTGTACAATGTAAGAGTTCATAAATAAGTCACTGGCAGAAAATATGAGTTTGTAAACGGTTGCAGGTTATGCACACGTTTGGAATGCTTTTTACACAGTTAAAAACAGAATTAGCAAAGCTTGAAAGTGTATGAGAGACAGGAAGTGAATGAATGAAAGGAAGTGAGAGAAGAAGAGTGAAAGAGATTGAATGGAGTTCATAAATGTATTGGGAAAGACCCAAAAGATATATCAACTATATATCCCTGTATCTCTCAGAAGCTGCGACTCGCTCATCAGACCTGCTACCCTGTGATGCTAAGGCTCTATTAATGAGCTCCCTGTCCACCTCTTCCCGCAATACTGCGGAACTTTAACTTTGATCCATGGGTTAGTCTGCGTTTTATGGCAGAAGGACTGCGACTGACTTTTCTTGAGCATTGATGGTAGGACATAGAAAATCGACAAATGTGATGATGGCTTGCTCTGGCACCATGGTCCCTCTCACTCTGCTGATCTAAGTTTAATAATCACCGAGCACTGTCTTTTCCCCGTACATATGAACCACACAGACACGGCATGTGTGCTGGTAATACTTGGTATGAGTGCAAGTGGATTAGATTATTAAAGCTTTCTTCCTTCCCAGAGGCATGTTATGTTTGGTGGTAATTCCACGGCGTGTAACTACAAATATCACAAGGTGTGGTGTTTACTGTGTGTGGAATTATCTCCCCACTCGTAACCGGTGATAATTTTGTAACACAACATATTGAACTCCATTACAAAATGCAATTTTCAGACAATCACATTTTGCTCTACACAAACTTGGTAGGTTGTACCTGATGACATTTGTGGAGAGGTAAAAGACTTTGTACAAAAAATGCACACCAATTGTAGTCTTAATTCTAGAGCAAACTCCTATTTGCACGTGAGAAGGATTCCATCAATACACAGAATGATGACTTAACTGTGTCAACAGGAAAGAACATATAAATACAGGGAATATATATTGCGCTGCTTCCCAACTCATTGCCAGTACATAAGAGAGGCTTTTGTTTGAGGCTTACCATCATGTCTTTGTTCCTGAGAGCAAACTTCACTCCTTTCACCATCTGGTAGCCAATTTGTGGCTTCTGATTCCATTGTCATCCTTCCATTCAAACGGCCATCCATTTATTCTTCCTATTTTAATATCCAACATGTATCTTGAAAGGATCAGAAAATAAAAGTTTAGTGGGATGAAATTGCAAGTGCTTGCAAAGGAAGTAGCCAAAGAGAAAACACAACTAATGGGGCATTTGGGGTCCAAGACAGTACCAAAACTAAATCATGGCAACAAATCTCTGATAAATGTAAGCTGTGTCTTGAACACCAGGGGGCAGATTTACAAGCCCCTTACGACACATTTATGCCGCCGTTGCGTCACTTCTGTGACGCAGTGGCGGCGTAATCTATGCGCCATGTTGCGCCTTATTTACAACGTGACGCATCTAGGGAGATGCGTCATGTGGTAAAGCCCTGCGCCACATTAAACCTGTGTCAGGTTTAATGTATGCAGGGTGGGCGTTCTGTCGGAAAAAGCCTCAGAAAAGTGACACAGTGAAATCTACAAGATTTCACTGTGTCACTTTTCCGACGCCGCTGCGTCAAAACCCTGCGCCTGCTTGAACCAGGCATAAGGCGTGACGCAAGTCAACCAATTACAACGATGAGGGTTACAGCTCCGTGTGCACCAAAGAGTAAAATCCGTGTAAATACTACTGTGAACCTTCAATTTGTAGTCTCCCACTCTACTTCCAGCAGCCCACCGTTTAAGCCACTCAAACAAAAGATAAATTATACAAACAAAGGAAGGAGTGGAATAATAATACGTGATTAAACAATTAAATATTGTAATCCAAAAGATGCAGTCCAAAAAATATCTTCCAATTCAATTATTTATTTATTTCTTATTTTTACTCTTTCTCTTTGTCGATTTTTTTTTTCCTCTTCTCCATATATCATGTTCCAACAAATTATTGCATTGATTTATACATAATCAATTTCTTGAAATTATTACATACACTTGAATATTTCCCATCCGTTGAGCAAATAATATTATTAAACACACACAGCCAACTCGTTTCGTCCTATTTAGGACATCATCAGGGCTGTAGAAAAAAAGAAAAAACATAACATCACTGTACAATACTATGCAAGTATTCATTTCCAATAGTCATGAAAGGAAGAAAATATCCATCATTCATAATTATGCCTATTTGACAATTTTGTAGATAACCATATTTAAACCAAACCATTTATAGTTTCACAGTGTTGACATAGTACCACATAATATATCCTCACATATATATTCATCTTTTAATATTGACCAAATTGTCCCATTACAGTTTATTTGCACAGTTTTTGTTAACTGATCCTGATTCCCTCAATCCCTTTAATTAAGATAAAATATCTTTAATACTCAAATTCGCCAAGTTATTCCTACTAGTAACTCCACATTAATCACATTGTGTTATAACATACCTCCTACAAATTTCAGCCGTCACTTTAAATATTTCGACTTGTACTTTTTATATATCATTGGAGGATACCAAAATTCATTTAATATGAGACTTCTCCAACATTGAATCACCTCTTCTTCCGTAAAATAGTGTTTTCTATAAGTGAAAACATAATATCTAATTATTTCCACACCTTTTATATACAAACGATAAGAAATTTAAGTACTCCTTGAATAATATAATTCCTTTGGCTCAATTTCTCACCTAAGTTATGCAGCATGTTAGGTATGGGCAGCCCCTGAGCATTGCTGGAGTTGCGACGCGCTTGCGACACGACTCCAGCAATGCACCGCCCTTACGCCATCAGATGCTTCACGCATCTGTTTATCCTTGCGCCACGATGCGCCGCATTGTAAATGCAAAACAAAGAGAGCTGCCAGTGCTGCCCATTATTTAGCGCCTATTTGTATTCAAAGTGTGGTCAATGAAACAACACACTTATGACTTCTTTTTCTGTCAGATTTAATCTTCAATCGTTTAGATTTATAAAAAACAACACATAACACTACATTGTGCCCAAAACAAAAAAACTCAACTTGAAGTGATAAGCATTATTTGATATATACAAAAATCATTTTTTTGAAAGAGAAGACGCAAAAAACATATTTGTACAAAAAACAATAAATACATCAGTCATACCCATTCATACCACTCATATCTTGTACAAATTACAATATTACAAAAAACATTGAAAAGGCCATCAATAAAATGAAACTCAGTAGAATTGAAGGATTTGAATTGAGGGAATTGAGGGAATTGAGGGAATTGAAGGGGGATAAGAACCCGGAGATTATGAGGAGCCAAGTGAGTGCCATGTGCATCTATCAAAACACAAAATAGGCCTAAAAGTAATTCTGAACTCTAAAGATTGAGGTTTGTGTGCTGTTGTAAATGATTATATAAGATATCCTTAATAAAGAAATAGAATATTATGATTCAAAGACTACTTCCAGGTGGCATAACTCTGATGCAGCACTTTGGGCCAACCCTCCTTCTCTTCGTCCTCTGAAGGACTTTTTCATTCCTGACTGATAGGTGATGGGAGTTAACATTACATCAAGCAATTTCAATTAACAGTGTAACCCATTTGGCTACACAATAAGGACTAGGAATCAGTGACTATGGCAACGACAGTTTATTTCAAATTAGCAATCAAGTTAGGGTACACGAATTTTAGCACCATGCTATAAAGAAACAGAATAACAACTGGCAAACCAAACCTACTAAAGAAGTTTAGGCCTACCAGTATTAGAGAAACAAGAAGTTCAGTCAAGGCAATACAAAAGACCAATAGTAAGATCTGGTGCTCAGAGAAGAGTTCCTGGGTCTCTCTTCGATTAAAGTCCAAACTAAGAGGATGGTTCCTTAGTCTAAGGAATCTCAAGATTCAGGGAAATACAGAAACACAGGAAAAACATAGAATAAAAGGAATAGTGAAGGTGTCAGCATTGCAGAAGCTCGGCCAAGAGTCGACTTGGGTCAGGGGAATTGTGAGTATTAGCTTAAGCCTCACTCAGCAAGAGTCAAAGGGAATAAGCAAAGAGGTCTAAACCTCTCAAAGTCCAAGGAAAAGTGATTCTAGCATCAGACAGTGCAGGCTCCAGTTCTCTCAGGTACTACCCCTCTGTTTGCATCTTCTTGGGTTCCGTTGTCTTTTTCCCTTCTCAAGTTCTAAGCTGCAACATTCACGAAATGTCCCACACTGAACATGAGAAAGACATCGTCATTGATCTACCAAGCCATGTTGTGACATTGCTGAATAGGACTCTTCAGTTAATGCTCTGACTCTCCTTGTTCCTTTGTTAAAGTCCTCTGCTCAGGCTTTCCCTCTATTGGTAATATTTTGTTGTATCTATTCTCAAACTAACAATATATGCAAAATGCACCTGCAAGAGAAAAGTCATGCAAGCAGGAATGGTAAACAGTATTTTATGCAGAATGGAAAACAGGCCTAGTAAGGGCAATTATAGAGTATTAAATCAATGGAGCAACTTAAATATGCTTGTACACTTTCAAATATAAATGAATATAGCTGTTCAGTAGATTTGATTCTTATTGCATGTGGCATGGAGTAAATCTTTTAATAAGCATATGTAAGTATGGCTAAGTACCACATTTTAAATTAAATATACATGAAGAATTTGTGCACACATTACATAAGTCCATTGTTGTTTCTACAGTGAACACATTCTAAATAGGTGAGGACGGTTTATTCATCACATCTCAAAATATTATCTCATTTAATATGGCCACAGTGTTATTCATTAATACTCTAATTCTATATTGAAGGCACTTCAAAAATGATGTCAAGTACAACATCTTGTGTTAATGTCTCAGGCCAAACAGGAAACATGTGCTAAGTGCACTTTCATGTCATGTATTGGTGATGTGTAAAGATGGGGTCAACATTACGTGGCTCCAGGTCATATTAAATCATCTGGTCCTCAAACTCCAGATCATTTAATTGCAGGCACACCAACAATGGGCATTTCTGGAGGGTTTCAGGGTCTGGGCAGCATTACAGCCTGCCCTATTCACAAATCCTGCAGCATTCTGGAGGGTGTAGGTAATGCACCGCCTGGACAATCAAACACCTGCCATGCACACTTGACCAATTTCACCCTGCCACCTCACACCTGTTCCCAGACATATGCTTTCCAAATGTTCACAACTGGCATAAAATATTAGCGTTTCTTTCCCTGTAACAAATGCATTGTATAAGGTTCCTTACAGTCATCCAACATTCCCTAGGATTCCCATTATTTTATTTTTTTGATTTTAGATATCAAGCCTGAATCCTAGATTTAAAGGTTCCATATCCTCACACCAAAAAAGGAAAAATAGTAATCAGGTTTTAAATATATATGTAATTTGTATTTATTGAGATGGAATGTATGAAATACTACAACATTGGGTCCTGTACTCACTATGCCACCGGATTTAAGCTACCCTGGTTTAAAAAAGAATAAAAAAAAAAAAGCTAGCCTGGTGGATGAGGGGTGATACCCTGAAACCGGTCCCAGGATGCTTATTTCCGGTCCAGAGAGGGCCTGGTCTGGCAGTTTGGGCTGGACTGTTCCCAAGGAGAGTAGGGTCTAGACTAATTTGCCTATGGCTGGGTCCAAAATGGAATGGCGTTGCAAGCAAAAATATGATGGATTAACCCTAGATCTGTGACTGGGGGTGAATGTTTGATTTGTTTGGCATTCCATCCATCATCTGTTCTTTTTACCTTTGTCGCCCTAAGTGGGAAGGGTTTGCCCAGACGTGGGTCCCATGCTTGCTAAGCCATCGGATTCAAGCTAGCCTGGCTGATGAGGGTTGATACCCTGAAACCGGTCACGGGATGCCTGTTTCCAGTCTAGGGCGGGCCTGGCCTCGCAGTTTGGACTGGACTGTTCCCATGGGGAGCAGCATCAAGACTGAATGGTTGGGTTCAAACTAGAATGGTGTGGCAAGCAAAATAAAGAATGGATCAAACCCAAATCTGTGACGGGGTGAATGTTTGATTTGTTCAGCATTCTGTCCATCATCTGTTCTTTCTGAATATTTCATATAAGTCTTTATCAGTATTATGGTTTATTCAATGTATTTATATTATATATGGAAAGTGTTAACCCTTTCAACCTTTTTTCAGTTTGAAACTTTATTTACCACCTGCTCAGGCAGGTGGAAAATTTAGGAGCTAATTAATAATTTCCAACCCCTTTTCATTCAGCTCAGAATAGAAGACTGACATTTACCATGTGCAATTTTACAACACAGTGAATCCAATTATGTTTCTGCATCCAAATGATCTACGTGCCATTTTACCATCTTGTATTTCTGCGTGCAAAAAACTTCTAATCGGATGGTGTGAAATTAATGCATAAAACCATTCAATAATTTTGCCCCACCTGACACGCAATCAGCACATAGGTGGAATTCTAACTGTAGGCAAGTGAATTTCCATAAAATGAGTAGCAGTTCAATCCTATTGGTAACTGTTGGAATGGGAACATCCCACTATGTGTATACAGTCATTTACCAGTTTTTGTGTTCAATGAAATCATAGTGTGACCTTTTATCTCTGTGCTAGTGAGACTGAGGTCTTTTGACTCCTCTTGTGTTAAGTTCTGCTGTTATGTGAAACCCTGAACCTTGCACTGGCATTACCGTGTGTAAGGAGAGAGTTTGTGTTTGCATTGTGTAAGTAGCACATGTATGGTAATGGTTGTAAGATGTTACAACGCATGCTTTACCCCGCATGCCGTAACAGTGCAATTTTTTACTCCGACTTGCTGTCGGCGGTGCGCTGGAGTTTGAAATAGTATAATTTACTATTCCAACTCCAGTCTGTGCAACAGTAGGGAAGGTGTTGGAGTTAAATCCAACACCTTATACCCTCTACAGGAAGCCATTTTCGTTGTAATGGCATGCGGGGTTAAAGCATGCGTTGTAAGGCATGAGTTGTAACGGTTGTCTCCCATGGTAATAGGACTCTGTGTAAGTGAGTCTGAGTGCCAGGCCAGTGGGGTCCATTTTAGATGCCCTTGGTTAGCGTGGCGCAAAATAATGGATGAGAACATCTTCCCCCACACAGTGGTAGTGTTCTGTCTACAATCCTGTAGCTGAAGGTTGGAGATGCAGATACTGAAGTGAGGAGGATGGAAACAGTGCGGCCTTTAGAAATTCAATGAGGATCTTGTTATCAAAGGACTATTGATAAATTGTTTCTGTGTACTTACATTTGGTATAGGACTGTGGTGTATGGTGATTGAGGTGGGGAAGTTTCTTGGCAGGGCCTGCCCTTTTGTTTGTCTCTGATTACTGCTTACGAAGGAGTAACATAGCAGCCAGGTGCAGAGAGGTCTGACTTGATAGTGCCTATTGTTTGGATTTTCCTGTTTGAATCTAGCCCCATTGCTATGGCTCTGAAACCTTACACAGTGAATACATATTCTCAGCCTCGAAAATATATATAACAATGGGATTCAAATCACCCCACTACAAGTACAAGTTCCAACTTCTTCATGACCAAGGATGGGAGTGCTATGCAGAGTCCTCAAAGGACTGTTGTATAGCCAGGGCTGGTAGCTGGTATTGGCCAGACAGGCCATCTACCAGAAGTAAGGGGACGTCACCTCAAGTCTGCATTTTCTCCTGGAATGAACTGAGGGTCTGCCTAGTGCCTAGAAGCATGTCTGGCTGCTGTGAGAGGGAAGTAGAGTTTCTTGCTCTGCAAGAGGGGAGACTGTACAAGAGGCGAAGCCCAGCATCGAGAACTTCCAGGGAAAGCCGACTCCCCAGCCTGTGTTGTTAGGGTGTCTCCCAGCCTCTCTATGTGGTTCCTGTTTTGAACTGACTTTACAATCACAAGTGACATTGTGTCACCAGACAGCAGCTATTGGTCTGTGAACTAGCACTGCTACTGTTGATGCAGCAGAAGAGAGTTGCATCACCTATGAAGTGGAACCTAATTGTCCTAGGAGGTCACAACTGCCAAAAATACATCTCAATTAACAAATCTGCTCAGAGTCCACAACTGCCTTGAACTAACCCAGAAGGGCCATGTTAGACTTGACTTTTTCAGCAGGTTCACCCCAAGACTTTTTGCTTTTTGGCCTCCTGTTTTTTACCCTGTGTTTGTTGGCTACAGGGTTCTGGACACTTTACTACTGCTATTCATGGCTAATGTGCATATTGTAGTGGGCTGGCCCCACATGTTCAGGTGATGAAGTAGACGTAGCCGAGATGATTTTACGTAGTTTATTAAGTCCTTAAGTAGAAGTTACAGCAAGCTAGAACAAGCCCAGAACAAGCCCCACCAGGAGCAGCCTCCTAGCTGCTCAGCCCATCTTCCTAACTGTCTCACACACAAACAGGCACCCAAGCATTCCACTCACACTAACATTCTACGCGGAACACTCACACTGGCTGAGCAGCTAGGTACAGGATGAAAGGGAACATATTAACAAGAACTGAGGATATTACACATCCTCTCCCTTTACACTGAAAATTAATGAGACCTAAGCTAAACTCAAACTAAAATAAAAACAACTATACACAGAAATGTACAAAAGATGTAAAAAGTCCATAAACCCAGGGATGCATGATGAAATACATCACGAGAGGGAAAACAGACACAAAGGAGAAAGGAAGATTGAAAGGATAGATAAACACACTAACACCATCCTCCTCCTTTAATACTGAACAAAGAAGATTTAAGAAGTGAAATAAGAGCTCACATAAAACAAATGAGCATGACACACGTGACAGGAGAAAAGGGTAAACTTAACCCAGACTAAAATACAATGGGTAGAACGACACCCAAGGAAGTACTTCTCACGTGAGAAGACTGTGGCGAAAACCAAATACGCCACCCCTCATGAGAGGGACACTGTGGGACTAAAACCCAAGTGAAAAAAAAAAAAACATTGTTTGGGACTAACACCCAAATGTACAGATTAAATCACATGGGACTAGCACCCAAGCACTTGTGCAGCATGAGAAACAGAATGCAGCACAGTGTGGCATCAAAAGATGACAACCACACACATGACAACGTACATTGAAATGAAGGGACAGACACCCAACACCAAAATAACAAAGGTGGGAATAAAACCCCCTTTAAACTGAGAAACGGGGCTGAAACCCATCCCAAACAAAGGTAAGTGTGAATATGGGGTCATGGGACTAAAAACCCACTCCCATCCCAAGACAGGGATGAAAACATCTTGAACGTGAAAGTACGTGAAAAAGAGACATGGGACTAGGACCCACTCCCATCACAATGACAGTGATAAAACATCTGAAAATGTGTGAATAAGGAAAATGGGACTAAAACCCACTCCCATGCCAACAAAACATGTAAGTGTGGAAAGAAATTCAACAATGTTGGCATACAGCAATAACTAAACACTGTAAATATAATTTTCCTTTTTTCCTGTGAAAGAAAACATTTTGGCATTTAAATATTGTGAAAATGCACCACAAACTTATATTAAAAATGACTATAGTGTGCCTGTCACCGCTATGATGATGTACAGGCATTCAACTCATTTTAAATATGCACTGAAAACCTATCATTACAAAAATGTCACTAGTGTGCCTGTCACCGCGATGATGAGGGACAGACATTCCTAGGAACAATTGAGCACTTCAAATGAAAGTAGTTGCAGACGCAGCTTGAGTAACAAAGGTACAATGCTGCAGAGAGGACGCCCAGCGAAGACTAAATGGCAGGTCTTGTTAGGAAAAACGAACTCACCACAGGATCTGCCAACAAAGTTCTGTGTCCAGGGCCTGAAACAGAGAGAACTCAAACCCATCACCACGCGTTGAAAATGCCAACCGTTGCGCTTACTTGTAAAACGTTGGGGCGAAAGCCATCTTCTTGGCAAACACAATGCTGTCCATCACATCATGCGTAAGCTGACTAATCATTATTGCGAAGATAATGAGGAGCGTAACAATCTTTAATCTGTGAGGCGGAAGCAGACTTCATCATGCAATTAACTTTATTGAGCAAACAAAACGTGGTTGGCATGTTACCGCAGGAAACATAAATCGCAGACTGTAAAAGGCAACTACTATATCTGCACACGCCAATTCCAAGATGGCGGCACGTTTCTTGACGTCGTGCCGGATGGCTTGCAGAGAAAGCGTGCTGCACAACGTTGCACAGCAGCATGCAGAGTCGTGAAGATGAAAAGACGTCACAGTGAGTCCATGACCGGCATAAGGACGAAGGTATGTTTGCGAGAGCTGTAATTTGAATTTTTAATGCGCAGGTCAACCGTTCTTTTTCTTCATACTGGCCTCCAAGTATAAAAAAATAAAATATTTAAACAACTCTTAATCTGAAATTTCAACCATTACGGCTCAATCTTGCAGAAGTCAGGGAGAATCAGCGGTTGAACTTTCAAATGTGCTTTCCCAAATTCAATTTTGTAACAATGTAAGTCCCGCATTTTTGAATAAAAAGAGTGTGCCCTAATTAACTTCCTGAACAGACACATGTGTACTTAGATCTGATCCAACGTCGACATAGAGGCAGTATAGAAAAAAAACTCCCACTTCTTTGAAATTGTCTTAAAACACGACGAAAGTACACACACAAAGCAGGTTTGAAAGTCATGCAGCATTTCTCTTGTTTACAAAAAGTAGCACACGATGATCTCGAACCAAAACACCAATCGCCAAACAAAACATTTAACCCTCACTAGGGGCAGAAACACAGGCAGCCAAAGATTACCTCTCTTGAAGAGGCACTGTATACGTTTGATGTGGCTCCATTGACATTTGTTGATGCTCTCTAGACATTTGTTGTGGCGTAGGATCGTCAGCAAAATACAAGCTGCCTTGATATTGTATTAATAGATATAGTAAACACAGAGACCACAGCTCAGCTTTGATGATGAATTACCAGGAGATGTAGATGCAGAGATGACAACACAGCACGCCTGTGCAGGGTTGTCCGGTGTGGTGGACACTGGTGGGGCAGTCAGGCATGCGTGACAGGTTTCTTATACTTCAGTTGCGTCACTTGACAGGTTTCTTTTCTTATCTTTGAATTTCTTGATGCTTGTTTCTTCTTTTTGTTAGTAAATGTAGTAGGTCCTTTCCTACACATAGTCTTGCTGTACTCCCACATCCTTAGATGGCATCCAACTAACTTTAGCGTGAGATTAGTTCCAGATCGTCGCCATAAATGTAGTGGGCTGGCCCCACATGTTCAGGTGATGAAGTAGACGTAGCTGAGATGATTTTGTGTAGTTTATTAAGTCCTTAAGTAGAAGTTACAGCAAGCTAGAACAAGCCCAGAACAAGCCCCACTAGGAGCAGCCTCCTAGCTGCTCAGCCCATCTTCCCAACTGTCTCACACACACACAGGTACTCAAGCATTCCACTCACACTAACATTCTACGCGGAACACTCACACTGGCTGAGCAGCTAGGTACAGGATGAAAGGGAACATATTAACAAGAACTGAGGATATTACACATATGTTCTCCATGTAAAGTGTTATTACAATTGGTTATCCTTGATTGGTATAAGTGATTTACTGGTAAGTCCCTAGTAAAGTGCATTGAATGTGCCAGGGTCTTTAAATCAAATGCTACTAGTGGGCTTGCAACACTGATTGTGCCACCCACATGAGTAGCCCTGAAAAGGTATTTAGACCTGCCACTGCAATGTCTGTGCGCAGTTTTAAACTGGCATCCCGACCTGGCAAGTGCATCCACTTGCCAGGCTCTAACCTTCCCTTTTCTCACATGTAAGGTACCCGTAAGGTAGGCCCAAGGTACCCCCATGGTCAGTGTGCAGTGTATGTAAAAGGTAGGATAACTACTGGTGTGTGTAACATGTCCTGATATTAAAGTACTGCCAATTTCATTTTTAACTATTGAAAGGCCATCTGTCCTATAGGGTAGCATTGGAGATCATTTTTTAACATCTTAAAAATATAACTTCCCATTGGGACAAGATAGAGAAATAATGTTTTGGCTCTCTGAACTCAGAATGTAATAACACCTCTTTTAGTAAAGATGTTTTTTTAAATTGTGTGTTGGAGAATGCCCTGTTAGAAAATAGGCATTTCGTGTTTAACCATTCTGTGTGCCTCTGCCTGTTTGTGGATTGACTGTCTGGTTTTGGAGTGACAGGGACTGGGGATGTGCATTCACTGTATACAGCCCCTGGGGGGTTGAGATGTGCCTGACCCTTCCTGGATGACTCAGAGCTGAGCTGAATAGAACTTTAGAGTAGTGGGAGGAGTTTTCAATGCACCTGATTAGGGCCTGTCTTCCTTGCACAATGCTGTCTCCACCCCCTGCCTGTGGTCACACTGCACCAGTGAGGACAGAACTGTTTGGACTGGGCTCAGAGACCCTTGCACAAAGAATAACAAAGACCAAATGGGATATAAGTAGTGGACCTTAAACCCCAGAACTTTAGATCACTTCTGGATTCAAGAGGAACCTTGCCAAGGAGAAGAGCTGGAGAGCTGTGAGAGTAGTACTGTCCCTTTGCTGTGTGCTGTGTGGTGTTGTCCTGTAGTTGCTCCTTCTGCTAGGAAAAGACAAAAACTGGAACTTTGCTAAGAAGCCTGCTTGAAGGAGAATCTCCAAGGACCTGTGAGTGCTGGCCTCCTGTTCTGAAGTCTCAGGGACACAAAGACTTCACCCAAGCTCCCCTGAACTCTATTGCTGAGAGTTCTGACCTGCCAGGAGGTACCTATTCCAGTTTCGGGCCTATAGAGGTTGTTCCTGCTGTTGGGAGCTGGAAGCAACTTGAAAGAAGCAAGAAATCCTGTCTCCGACACCGTCAGTGTTACCACTGTGATGCCGTGACCTGCAGCGAGGCCAGGGGATCCACTCGTGAATTGCACAGTGCCCTGCCCGGCCTGCAACGCATCTCCGACGCCCTTCGATGCCTGCAGTTATCAGCATTTCCCAATGCCAGTGCACGCACTGACTCCGTCATTGCCAGAGCTTGCATCCTGTTATCGCCGCCCGATGACCACCGAGGGTGACTCCACAAACACGCCGACTTACTGGCCTAGTAGACAGAGTTGACTCTGGGAGTCACAACCCGGGTGTGGACTGGGCCATACAACTGTGTTGGCCATGTGGGTACTGTCTGCAAGTTGGGCCACATGTGTGAGCAAGGTAAGGTTAGGCGTTGCACAGATGGTGTCCACAGGTGAAGAGGAGGGTTCCCCATGGGCTAGCCTAGTAGCCTTGAGAGTATGGACATAGGGATCCAACTGGTTTCAGCAAGGTGTAGAACATGCCCCAATTTTGTGGGCCATGTCTATGTTCTATCGCCCCGAGCAGGGAAATCCATCAAGGGATTGATTAGTCTATCCTGGCTTTAAGCTGGGAGGGGGTTGTGTTAGACTTTGGCTTTTTCAGCGGGTTCAGTCTCAGACTTTTTGCTTTTTGGCTTCCTGTTTTTGACCCTGTGTTTGTTGGCTATAGGACTCTGGACACTTTAACACTGCTATTCAGTACTAAAGTACATATGCTCTCCATGTAAATTGTTATTACAATTGGTTCTCCCTGATTGGCATATTTGATTTACTGCTGAGTCCCTAGTAAAGTGCACTTAGTGTGCCAGGGCCTGTAAATCAAATGCTACTAGTTCAACATTCTGTCCATCAATTATTCTTTTTGCATTTGTCACCCGAGTGAGACGGGTATGCCCAGACGTGGGTCCTGTGCTCTCCATGCGACTGGAGTCAAGCTAGCCTGGCTGATGAGGGGTGGAATCCCGAAACCGGTCCTAGGATGCTTGTTTACAGTTCAGGGAGGACCTGGTCTGGCAGTTTGGGCTGGACTGTTCCCATTGGGAGCAGGGTCAAGACTGATTTGCATATGGCTGGGTTCAAACTGGAATGGCATGGAGAGCAAAAAAACTATGGATTTAGGCCCAGATCTCTGTACTGGGGTGCATGTTTGACATTGTTCAACATTCTGTCCATCAATTGTTCTTTTTGCACTAGTGGGCCTGCAGCACTGATTGTATCACCCACACGAGTAGCCCTGAAAAGGTATCGCCGACCTGCCAATGCAGTGTCTGTTTGCAGTTTTAAACTTCCATGTCAACCTGCGAAGACCACTTGCCAGGTCCTAACCTTCCTTGTAAAAGGTAGGATATGTACTGTGTGTGTGACATGTCCTGATATTGAAATACTGCCAATTTCGTTTTTAACTATTGAAAGGCTATCTGTCCTATAGGGTAGCATTGGAGATAATGTTTTAATATCTTACATGTATAACTTCCCATTGGGACAAGATAGAGAAATAAAGTTTAGGCTATCTGAACTCAGAATTTAATAACACATCTTTTAGTAAGGATGATTTTTAAATTGTGCATTGGAAAATGCCACTTTTAGAAAGTTTTTTTTTTATTGAGCAGAAAAATAGAGAGAAATTCGTCATCTCACAGTCAATACACAAAACAAAAAATTCATTCATAAATGACAAAGGGATCAATCAATAATGGTGGTCAAATCTTCTCCGGCCTTCAAAAAAAGATGATAAAGTGCAGTGTGCAATCAGTACTTTGCAACCATGTTAAAACCACCGGGGTTGACTACGTACTCACCGACTTTGCACCGTCACCGGAACTGACGCCTCACCGCCGACGCAACTGACTTCACTTGTCCTGGATTCGACACGTCGCCTCGCCTCCCCTGTGGCAGCCAGGGAGCGGGCCTCGACCTCGGCACCGACACCTCACCTCCATGACGCCGTGCACAGACTTCATTACCCAAATGTACTGTTTGGGGGTTTGTGTGACTCCGTGCCCGATGCTGTGCACCTCGCAGTCGGCGCCGTACTTTGGATTTATTACTGTCACGACGTCGCAATAGCCCCAGGTGGAGTTATTTGTTTTCTACAAGCTTTATTCTTGAAATTACTATCTTGAAGTGCTATTTTACTACTGTCTGTTGGATTTCTGTCGTTTTGGTCTTGTTGAGTTTAGATAAAGATACTTTATTTTTCTAAACTGTTGTGTTGTCCGTTTTTGGTGTTATCACAGTATTACTGTGTGTTCTGAGTACAAATACATTACACATTGACTTTGAGATAAGCCTGTCTGCCTGTGCCAAGCTACCAAGGGGGTGAGCAGGGGTTATCTAAAGCGTTTATCCCCCTTGCCCTGACTAGAAACAAGGGTCCCGACTTGGACAAAGGTACCTACCTCTGCCAACTAAAGTCCCCATTTCTAACAAACCTCATCTTGCGAAGACATTATTCCACTATTCAAAACCAGGCATGCTGATCTCAACCAGTGATTTCTTTTCCTGAGGGAAGCTGTTGCTGATCTGCAACATCAGCAAGCAGGTAACAGCAGTGCTAAGTCTTTGCAAGGAATGAGGAACTAAGTATGTAATGAGGAATCTAGAGCAAAGACTTGAGATGTTTTTCCTGAGTTAGTACCTGGGGTGAGAACTATTGAACTGAGTTGCACATCTAATCAGCTGGAGTAAAAGTGAAGCAATCTGTATCTGTGTGCTTAATTTGTGCTCCATCCACCGTACACCAGGGACTATAATCAATAGCACCGCCAGAGCAGGGCGAGAGTGTAGAAATCCTTACAACTCTGTATTGCTATTTCAATTGGACTGTAAAGCATTTAGTTCTGATGTATGACTAAAATACCTTCTTTTTATTTAAAAGATAAGAACTGGGCTGGATGTTGTGTTATTGTGTGGGTTGGTTGATTGCTGACTTTTGAGGTCTTGTCCCTAACACAACCTCGCCTCCCCTGAAAAGCCTCTGACTGCTCATCCTCATTGTGTGTCAAGTGGTGCAGAATTGATTGTATTTAGCCCAGTTTACACAGCCATAGTAGAGCAGAACCCTAGGACATCAGTGAAAATTGACCTCAATCACCATGGCTGGGGTCCCGTAGCCCTTGTCTGCCCTTGGCTCCCCAAACAGGGTCCAACATTAACTCAAAACCTTCCTGGTTGGTACTTCTCCTGACGACTTACTACTGCCATACTTTAGCCCGTTAACAACATTAGGCACTGTTGACTTCATTAAAAAGAAGGTATTGCACAGTTATACAATGGTTTCATTTTTTTGCTCTGAAAAGATCATCATATCATAGATATAAAGAACCTAGCCTGGCATTGGCATGCTGGATCATTAGTGCCAACTCGTAGGTTAGGGTTTAACTACTTATTTGGATTTCACCTCCGTGCACATGGAACTATGAACTGGTGTGTGACACACTTACACAGTAGGCCTAAATGAAGATCCATTGCTTCCCAATATTGTTTTTTTTTTTTTTTAAATTAACCAAATCTCATTTAGGGGATGCATGTCATGACCACCCACCCATTGCAGCAATCACTGCTGCATTGACGTGATCATTACATAAACCATGATGATAACTAGTTTTGGTCTTAGTACAAAGCAGAGGTAATGGCAAGTCAAGGTGTTGCCCAAGTTTGTCGTAATGTTAGATTGTTCTAGGTTAGTCTAAGGAATACTATCAAGGTATTGTGGTTGCTCCAGTTCAGCATTATCCCATGACATTGGTGCCTAGCTTTAGTAGAAAGAGAAGGTGAAACTGAATACTGTTAGGAAATTGTGGTGTCCTGCTTTTCGTACAAAAAAACACATTGTGTGCAAATAGGGCAAATTGAAAGACGGAAATCAAACGTGCATTATTCCCCATTCTGACATCTAAAATTCGGACTGGAGTGCAAAGCACGCACTTGGGAAGTACCATGGGGCAGATATATGTTTGACTTGCGCCTCATTAACGCCGCCGTTGCGTCACTTTTGTGACGCAGCAGCGGCGCAAATCCTGCGGCATGGTGCGGGGTATTTACAACGTGACGCATCTGGGAGATGCGTCACGTTGTAAAGCCCTGCGCCACATGTAGGCGTTCCAGGGCAGGTGGGGGTGTTCTGGCGCAGGAACGCCTCCTAAAAGTGGCTGAGTGAAATCTACAAGATTTCACTCAGTCACTTTTGAGCCCATGCTGCGTCAAAACCCTGCGCCTGCTTGCAGCAGGCGTAAGGATTGACGCAGCATTGTGCAGATAGGGCCCCCCAGAGCATTGCTGGAGCTGCGTCGCGCCTGCGACGCAACTCCAGCAATGCGCCACTTTTACGGCACAGATGCGTGACGCATCTGTGCCGTTTTTGCCCCATGGTGCGCCGCATTATAAATGCGGCGCATCCATGGTGGCGGAGCTGGGGCGCAAAATATCTGGCACATCCCTGCTGATATGCAGAGATGCGTCAGTTATTATAAATATGCCTCCTTGTCTCTTTCAATCGATTGTTACCATTGGGTCACAGGGTGATGTGTCGTAATGACAGAGCTACCGACTTTGTAGGCAGGGCCGGACTGGGAGCGCAAACTGGCCCTGGCAATTGAGTTGCAACGGCTGTGGGAGAAGGGGGGAGGAGGTGTGTGCTCGTGGAAAACACTGCAGCTGCTTTTGCTACAGAGGGTCGATATTGCAAAAACCAGTCCATGGTAACAGAAACTGCCCCAGGGGTGCAAAACCAGCCCCCACCCTGGCAGCCAACCAAGGAAACTAGCCCGGTGCCTGCTACCGCCAATACGGTCCTGTTTCTGTCAGAGGAATCAGGTTCGAGTCTCGGCGTCGGCTCAACACCCTGAAATTCCGGGCAAATCGTTTAAAGTTACCATGGCTACCAAAAATGAATGTGCCGTAAAGTAATGTAACTGGTGCTCATGTAAAACACTGCAACAGCTTCTGATCAAGTTTGCGCGATATAAAACCGCAACAAAAGAAAAGTGCGCAGTTTGCACTTGTATTCAGGACTCAATAAGCGGAAACTACGATGATGTCTGTACCATATCTTCCCCCTGGAGATTTTATTCAATCTACAATTTCAATTAAAATCAAATTAGTTAGTCAGAGACAGGTACAGCAAGAAAGTCGGGCTCCAATCTTTGTCACTCGGTCTGATGGCATCTGTACTGTAGTCTTGTATGTCAATACGGACTATAATTGCTCAGTGATTATCCCGTGAAAGTCACTTCATAATATCAATGACTGTGGTGGAGAAATGAATCGTCGGTAAATCTCCTTGTTCAAAATGCCAACAAGGAACCTTGAACCCTGCAGTGCATAAATAACCGCATGCAGAGAACACCTCGCCGCATTAATAAACACCGCTGCCTTGTTTGTCACGGAAATAGAACCTGCTGATTAGTCTATGTCTGCTTTTTTTGGTGGGTGCATCACGTTCATTTAATGAGAAAAGGGACCATCAATAACCCTAATGACAACAAAAGTGTATGTGAAAACAGGAGAGAGATCGGGTTAAAGAACTCCGTGTCGAAGCAGGTGCAGGCTGTATTTCTGCGGTTATCCAAGCGAGATTCACAAGCAAAGTAAGCAAATGCATTTTTTCTAATTTTGCCTAAAAGGTAGAAATGTCAGTGGCAGCAAATCACTGTTTACAATCAGGACAACAATAAGACAATGTGCCTGTCTGAGCCGTTCCACAGCCCGACCTGTTTGCTGCAAGGTCACATCCATCCACAAGAGACAAGTTGTACCTCTCGAAGGCTATGGAATAAGACAGCTGGGGTCTGCTCTGCACTATTGTAAGAGCAAGTTTGATTATTTTTTTTCTTCATTTTTTGAGATAGGTATTAAATGGTTACCATAGCTAAAAGCTTTGTAAACAAAACATAGCCTAACATGCCTTGCTCAAGCCAGCAAGTATTTAATCTGAAATAGTAACATAGAATGAAAGTTTAGATCTGATTTTACATTGTCTGGGGGATGGTGTAGGGCAAACCATAAGCTAGAAGAGTGTAAAGTTAAACTCACCAAGAGCACGTGTTAGTCTCTTTCGCTTTCACTTCTTGCTCGCCACTGGCTGGTGGTGGCCTGAAGCTCAGGGGGTGAGCCAATAGGGGGTTGAAGAGGCGTTTTGCTCAATCGGAATCGAAGCTAATTGCTACCTGACTTTGGGTTCGACTGGCTGCATCACTTGAACACTATTGATGGGGGGATTGGCCCATCGGAGAGCTGCATTGGAGCAGGCCTGTTGGATGTTTTTGTGGGTCCGGGTCAACATTTGTCCAGCATTCGGCATTATCTAATGTATGGCTGTGTTTAGCTGCTTCACCAATAGTAAACAGGCAGACTTGCCTCAAAATCCATACATTAATGTTGCAGTAGGAGTTCTGAGCCGTAAAATAACAAGTGGCTGGGTGCATAATGCCGCCCCCACCTCCTCTTAATGATGGCCCTGCGTTTATTGAGTGTGTAATCTTGCTTGTGCATTATTGGACTTTTTTGGGCGAATGTGGGCAGGAGATGCTGGTGGTGAATCTGGGTAGTGCCTGTACAAGGTTGGAGACTGGCATCAGTGAACGAGGACATGTGAGATTGAGATCTTAGGGTTTGGGTGGTAATTGTAGCAGATGTGGTGAGTGGGGAAGGGCATTACTGTTCCTTTGGCCTACAATGTGACTAGAGGCTCAAAACTGTTGGCGGCATACACAGGGTCGAGAGAAGGGGGTAGAAGGTCGCCACTGGGTTCAAGGGCAGTCAGCGGAAAGCTCAATGATGGCCCAAAATCAATTGTGTCCCACATGTATAGAGGGAGTTTTAAAACACCAGGTCAGCAATTATTCAAGTCCCCAAGGTGCACAATTTAGTTAT
Organism: Triturus cristatus; assembly: GCF_964204655.1. Classification (NCBI taxonomy): domain Eukaryota; kingdom Metazoa; phylum Chordata; class Amphibia; order Caudata; family Salamandridae; genus Triturus; species Triturus cristatus. The sequence continues at coordinate 1,370,595,693 of NC_140589.1, forward strand.
CTCAGAACAATCTTTTTAGGAGTCAAAAAATCATGACTTAGTAAAGTACATAGAGGCAGTGGCGGCTCCTCGAGAGAGTGCTGTGGGGCGGTGAGGCGGGGCGGGGAGGGGCAGGGTGGGGGGGGGGGGTAGTAAACTCCGGCATACGGCCGAACGGAGTTCAGTAAGTAAATAAATAAATAAAACAAATTGCAGTGCGCGCGCTGCATTGCATTGACTTTACCAACCCCCATCCTGCCCTTCCCCCGCCCCGCCGCCCCGCAGCACTCCCTCGAGGAGCCGACACTGCATAGAGGCTTTCCATTAAACACTCACTGTAAGATTTACATATAATGGGGCATCTTTACAATAACTGGCGCATCCCTGCATATCAGCATGGATGCGCCAGTTATTGTGCGCCACAGCTCCGCCACCATGGATGTGCCGCATTTACAATGCGGCGCACCATGGGGCAAAAACGGCACAGATGCGTGACGCATCTGTGCCGTAAAAGTGGCGCATTGCTGGAGTTGCGTTGCAAGCGTGACGCAGCTCCAGCAATGCTCTGGGGGCCCTATCTTGTTAATGCTGCGTCAATCCGTACGCCTGCTTCAGGCAGGCGCAGGGTTTTGACGCAGCATGGGCCTAAAAGTGACTGAGTGAAATCTTGTAGATTTCACTCAGCCACTTTTAGGAGGCGTTCCTGCGTCGGAACGCCCCCCCCTGTGCAGGAACGCCTACATGTTGCGCAGGGCTTTACAACGTGACGCATCTCCCAGATGCGTCACGTTGTAAATACCCCGCACCATGGCACAGGATTTGCGCCGCCGCTGCGTCACAAAAGTGACGCAACGGCGGCGTAAATGAGGCGCAAGGGGCTTGTAAATCTGCCCCAATGTATTGAAAGTCGAGCTTAAAGTTAGCCCTACTGACAAGAGGCTCTCACAAGGCAAGGCAAATAGAGGTAAAAGCTCTAAGGACTTGTGAGCAATTGCCACTTATTTGCGACTGAGACCCAAAGGCTTATTATGATGGAACTTTGCTTTTAGAGTGTGCCTTCTCAAAGCAACTGTCTAGGTCTAGGTACTTGCAATAAAGCCCTAACAGAGTACTAGTAGTATGAGTTCTAACTATATAGGAAGGGTTTACAATTCTTCCTTTAACAAACCAGACCACCGATAACTTTAAAAACTGCAGTGTACCAGCTAAATAGCTAAGGGCCAAATGTATCAAACAGTTTTACCCATTCTGTGTCTATGGGAAAATGTGTTCATACATCTGGCCCTAAATCTATTCACAATAATTCACAATAAAGAAAACCAGACAGAGAATTCTGTGAGGGGGACTAACAATCTCAATGTCCATTATACAAAAATTTCCTTGCCAGACCATAACATGATTTACTTCACATCTAATCACTTATAACCCCCAAGTGAAAGTAAGTCGACTTCTCCTGAATCCCTTCTCCAGCTAAGGAAATAGTTCAAGGTAGTTACCAACAGGATTGCACAATTGAGATCACCGCCCACAGAATAGAGGACGCAGTTCGTGTAACTATTTTATTGAGGAAGTAAGAAACAAATGTAGCCACCGGGAGAGAAACTAAGGACAATCTGGGCTGCCAGTATATAATCGAAATATTGGCCTAGCCACGAAGGTTATAGAGAAAGCTAAAAAAAAACATAAATAAAGACCAGATTCAGCAGTGGGTAACAGTGTCTTAGAACTAATTAAACTGTTCAGCAAGCTTTCTCAAGACCATGCATAGATAGAAAGTTTAACAAACACAAAAGCAAGCCAAACATCTTGGGAAGTTTTCCAAAAATAAAAAAGAGTGGCAATAGAGATTCAAGAAGCATCCGTTCTAGGCTAGTGCTCAAATCTCTCATTCTTGCCAGCACCACTCTGCTACGTCTTGGCAAGGCTCACACAATACAAATGCCACATAAATGTAAATATATATATAATGCACTTTAAGAAACCAAGGGCCAGATGTAAAAACATTAGGAACACCAATTTCCTAATAGTAATTATCTCTGAATCGCATTTTCGCAATTAGGAGATCAGTTTCCTAATGTATAAATATTTGCATTCCCAAATAGCGATTCCTACTAGGTCGTAATTCAAGCTACCTCATGAATAATAATGAGGTAGGTCGCAATTTGCGCCCGTGTCTGTGATTGCTTTTTAATAAAGCAATCTTTTCTTTTTTTTAAATGCAACCTGTTTTCCTTAAAGGAAAACAGAATGCGTTCAAAAAAATAAAATAAAACGTTTAAGTTACATTTTTTAGGAGTTTAGGAGCAGGAAATGGTCCCTTGGACAACTGCCTGCTCTAAACATTTTTTTTTAACATTGTCTATGTGGAAGGGGTCCCAAGGCGACCTCTTCCCATTTGCAAGTGGGTTACTGCGACTTTTGAACTGGTGGTAAAGTATTACTGTTTTGCGACTGAATTCAGGCACAAAACTGAGTAGGTATTTGTAAGGGAGGCCCTAAATATGCCCCTTCCAAATACCAAATGGCAAATGCAATCTGCGATTCAGTAACAACTTACTTTATCACATTTTGCCTTTTGTACACTTGTAATAACATTTTTGTGGTCACAAACATCTCCATTCTGTGAATCTGGCCGTTTGCGACCACAAAAATGCTTTGTACATCTGGCCCTAGATTTTCTGCTGTAGAACCATGATAATGTTAAGCCAATTTCAAATTTGCCAGTTGTGGTTTAAGTTAATAAAAGAGTGGTTCAAGTACCACTGTAAAAATGGGTAATAATTTGTCCACCTAGATGCCATGGTTTCCATCTCGGGTATACACTGGAGTCAGGCTTGGTCGTTATTAGAGAAATTCCTGAGGTGAGAAACTGTTGGAAGCCACCATTTGTAATGTTATTGAAATTTAACCTTTTAATAGCAGATCCTTCTATGGTAAATATTTAGAGGAGAAGTCGAAGCTTGGGTAGAATTTTTACTTGGCTGATCGTTCCAAACAAATCAAGATGGACCAACTCTTCTTGATGCCTAGACAATTTGTCCACAGGGTTTGGGGCTCTTTGCACTCCACGTTTAAAGGTTATAGGTTGCTTCTTAAAGGGGTGGTCAGGGTGTACAGGCTGATGGGGACTCCGGAGGAGGACAGTAGGGGTAGAAATATCATACACAATTGTGTAGCTGTTATTTGCAGATGGATGTAGTAAAACAAATTAACCCTTAATGGAGACATAACTGGGATAGTATAATTAGGGCCATTCATGCCCTCTCTCCAGTGGTGTCACCCTCAGTGACAAAATTAGTGTTTAAAAATGTGGGGCTTCACTTCGATCCAAGGCTCACCAGTGGATGCTCAGAGAAGAGGAATTGTGAAACATTGAGAGGAAACTCTCAAGAAGTCCCGTACCTTTTTTGATTTACCTGAGACAGTGAACCGTTTCAGGGCACTGATATTGGCAGATTGGACTATGCTCAAGATTTAAGCGTAGGTGACCCAGACCATTAAATAAATAGATTGCAAGAAGGACAGAGCACAGTAGTCAGGTATCTTGAAACCTGAAAAGGAGCTAATTTCTCATCGCCTTGGTATCAATATATTGGCTCCGCATTAGTTGGAGAATGAAATTCAAGAAGCATTGTTTTGCACATAGAGCAGTGTTGAACAAAGGTCCTGCCTGTATGCACTGAGATCAAAGAAAAATTTCAGATTTCCCACACCCAAGTACAACTGTTGGGTTTTTGAGGTTTAATAAGAAGAAGTCAGAGAGGTCTCCTGCTAAATAAATTGCCTAGTGTGATCGGTAGAGGACTCGGCTAGCTGTTGATCAAATTCAATAGTGAACACATGCTGAATGATGCTTTGAAGCTGATATATGTCTGGATGGGTTGAGGAAATAGATTCTAATTGACATAACATAATATAAGCCACTATAAAATACCATCATACAACACACCACACAACACAATACTTACACAAATATCTGTTGTATTTGCAGTGTTAGAATGTATACTTATTTGACTACAGCCTATATGGGCTTGTTTAGGGCCAGGTATATGTGGTTTAACCTGCTTTAGGTTAATGTGAGGCATCATTGGAAAATTGTACATGCCTCAGTGTATTTAATATATTGACTTGGTGCCTTTCCTACATTCTTTTGAAGTAACTGAGCCAGCACTTGATGGTGACAAGAATCAGCACAATTTTCTTAGGAGTTGAAAAAAAGTCTGAGGATCTGTCGCAGTTTGCTTAAGTGGCCAGAGGCCACTTTACCTTTGTTTTCACTTGCAGCACAAGAGAGATAGAGGGCAGCCATTTGAATGACCCAGACCCATACACTCTTGTAGGTTCACCTCCATTGATAGGTTCAAACATAAGCTGATGTCAGTCATTAAGCATTGTTACTGAAATAGACAATGAATGTTAACTGTTTGATGGCAGCCAGCACTCTTGCTGGGGCAGAATAAAGTCACATACACAGCTTCAAGAAGTAAGAAATCATGTGTGGTTGCACTGAATGGTACACAGTGAGTGACATTGGTAACAAACAATGTCCTTCGTATGTACATATGGCTTTTAGATGGAAGTTATTGAGAGGAGCAATGGAACCCTCCACTAAATTCCCATTATCCCATTTTGCGCAGAGGTTGTTGTGACTGTTACTCTGGGCGCACCATCTTGTTGGCCTCGACCGATTCCTGGATCACTGCTTGCCGCCGGTCCACGCCTTTGGTCGCCTGCCTGTCCATTGCTCCTGGATGGCCCCCTCTGGGATGCTCTCTCCCCCAGACATTAATGGCCACTAATGAGGCTCCCTTATTTTCACCCCCGCCTTGAGGTCCCCCAAATTACCGATGATTAAATTTGGCACTGGACTTAGTAACTATTGTGACCCCACCTGGGTTTGGGCCCGCTTACTCTTATCATTTTTGGGCTCACATCAGGTACTTGTCTTCCACTTCCGGTCTGCCAGAACTGATCTGCTTCCCATCCCCCTGTTTCTACTCCCCTCCCTATTTACATCCATCCTCCATTGGGGACTTGTCCTTATATGTTTGTCTATGCAACTGTAACTAAATGTAACTATGCAAAACTGTTATTTTTGTTATCCCTGACCTCGGAGACCTGAGCAACATGGCTGATGCCCGGTGGAGCTCCTAGACAGCTATTGAGGAGATCGGCCCTGGTTTTCCCTCTCGGCCGTCACCTACCCAGCCGGTCATTGGGCACGGTTCTCCTTGTCTCCCCGCTGTGTGTCCTTACTACTGTAACATTGTTTTTTGTCTGTGTTTTAACTATGCTGTTTTAACGGATGTAATTTGTATTATGTAACTCAATGTTCCTCATGTAAAGCGCTCTGATACCTCCGGGTCTGGCCAGCACTATATAAAACTCAAATAAATAAATACATTTAAAAAAAAATCCCAAGTTATACTTACAATTTCCATGAGAGCTTTTGGCCAAGTCTAATCTACTTGTAACTGTTTTTGATAAATTAACATACGTGAATGCCTTTGTATAAAAGTATGCTACAATTTACTTTGACTGTAGATTCTGAAAGTTCTGATTCACAGAATCCAAGTGCCTTTTACTCATATAGCAATGATTTTGACCTCCTATTGGCCATCCCAGTATCCATGGCTTCCTGAGGATGTCCTGAGGTTGAGTCAGTGGTTGAAGTACCTCTCCATGGCAGAACTCTGTGATTATAGTTTCAAAGTCTTATGGGCAGGGATGTGCTGAAGGCAAACAACATAACCTGTAGGTCAGCTAGTGAATGAATTGTAATGCTGTTTTGGGTGCAGAGAGCAGTATTTTACAGTGGCATTAATCCTGTACTTCTGGTCGTCCAGATTATTGGACTTGATACAAACAGGGCTGCTAAGGAAACTGGGAATATTTCGCAGATATTGTAAATCCTAAATGGTTAGTTATTGATATGCATAAAGCCAAATTGATGGTATTTGGGACAAAGAAGAAATTAATCCGATGGTATATAGGCAAAGTATTGATGGAAGATTTTACTTCATTTAGATACCTCTGTATGTATTTACTGTAAATTTAGATTGGAAATTGCATTTGGATATTGTAAAATCATGTGCATTACCAGCTATTACAGGACTTCATAAATTTAGCAGAGATTACAGTGGCCCCGATCTGTTACCAGTCCTGTCAGTATTTAAAGCAATGGTTCAGACTAAACCTACTGCTCTTCATCTAAGTTCACTACGATGCCAAAGAAACAAGTTTAAAAAACTCATTTTCAACGTGAAATCCTTCTTACTCGGACTCCTGCGGGACAAGGTAAAAAGCCATCCTAGCAAAAGTAGCATCACCAACCAACAAACAAATCCTCCCACTGAAATGGTAATGGACTCCTAGCCTTAAAGATGTGAGTTCTCTAATTTCCTCATCGACAAGATCGAGCAGATAGAACAGTTTCTGACTAATTAATAAAAAGACAAGCCCCCATCCACATCCCTGCCTGGTTCGCTAGAAAACAAAACTGAAAAGTCAGTGAATCTTCCTGCATCACTGAATTAAAAAAACAATGTCACCTGGAACAAATTCAGAGTGCTAAGAGAAGATCAGCTCATGAAAATCATCTCCAGTATGAAATCTGCTGCTCACATATCAGATCCTATCCCTTCCTCCCTAATCAAAGAGATCAGGCTTCTTACCTTCCCTCTCTGGACTACAAAATCAAATCCTTACTGTCACAAAGTGCAATTGCAGACTGTCTGAAATCAGTGTAGGTCACACAGCTCCATGAACAAAATGTTAGCTGATCTATGACCAATTTACGGCCGGTGACCCCACACCCCCTTTCCAGGCCAAAGACCTAAAGAAATGCGTACTGTCTCAGCTCAGTCAGCACATTCAAGACTGACCTGTTATACAATTTCCAGACTGACTTCTGTGTTGGGTGCAGTATGTAAACAGCCATACTTAATCTAATGGATGATATTCTCTCCATTCTAGACAAGGGGAATCATGTTTACTTTTTTTCTTGATCTTTCCTTGGCCTTTGACAGAGTCAAACACAACATTCTTCCAACACCCTTAAGACATGCATGGGATTGATGACACAGTCCTGAACTGCTTTTCTCCATATCTCAACAACCACTGCCAACAAATCAAACTAAAAGACTTCCTATTAATCCCTGCCCTGGTTAGCCAAGGCATTCCTCTGGGCTATATTCTTGCCCCCATGATCTGCCACCTCCTTATGGAGTCCCTTACAATGATCTTGCAACAAGCCAATATTGCATATCTTCTGTATTCAGATAACATGCAGCTCTACCTAAAATCTCATGTCTAGATGGTATATTGTACCTAAATATAGAATCTAAAATGTTCAATCATTATTAGTGGCCAACCATTTAAAGCTAGACATTCTGAAGACAGAATTCTTCTCCATTTCTCCTCTGCACAGTGATCCCTAGACCGAAGACTGGTGTAATAATAATAATAATAAATCTTTATTGCTTGATTAATACAAATCATAGCAATCAAAGAGAAGACCGGTGTAGTCACCCTCAAGTGCAATCCCAAAATTATTGATAGTACCACATCTCTTAGAATAACTATAGGCAAAAACCTAAACATGCTTACCCATTACAACTCCACAGCAAAGCTCCCTATACTATCCTCAGAGACCTCAACTTCCACCTGGATGACCCCACAGACAGTAACTCTGCAAACCTCCTGGAATGCATGGGCAACATTGGTCTCACCCAGCTGGTCACAACCCCACACACAGAGCAGGACACACTGGACCCAAATTTCACGGCCAGTGACAGAGTCAAATAGATCCATGTTACAGAACTCACCTGGGCTGACCTCTCCATCGTCACCTTTACCATCACAGGATCACCATGCACCACCACCAGCCCCCCCAACTCCCCCTTCCGCAGCTGGAACAAAGTGTCACAGTCCCAATGGATGCATGCCCTCAACACTACCCAGCCCTACCCTGAAACCAACCTGGAACAAGCAGTCTAGAACTTCACCACCTGGATCACCAACGCCGACTACCAGCCGCCTACCAAATCACCCCATCAAACAAGCCAAGACCCACAGATCCACCAAACAAGCCAGCTGGTACACATTGGAACTTATGATAATGAAACACAACTGCAAACATCTGGAGAGAAGATGGCGCACTAGCAGAGACACCACAGACTGAGCCACTTTTAAGTCAGCCTTCAATGAAAACAACCAATGACTCAAAGAGTGAAAAAAGATGTCCTAGCAAACCACATCGAACAAGCATCAACTACACTGAGGAACTCTTCAGCATAGTCAGAGAGTTCTCCTGCCCTATGTCTCCGAGAACACAATACCTCCCTCCCAAGAACTTTACGACGCCCTACCGGACCATTTCCATAACAAGATATCCACCATCTAAAAGAACTTCGAGCCCCATCTCATTGACCTCCACATCCTCCTCACTCCAACGAAAGGCTCCCTGAATCAGCCACTCACTGCATGGTAACTGCTCACCACACAGAACACCACAGCCATCATGAACTCCATCCACTCTGGAGCATCCATGGACCCCTGCCCCACCACCTCTTCAACCTCGGAAGCAAGGATATCAGCCTCCAACTCACCACCTTAGTCAATGCATCCATCACCACAGCCACCTTTCCTGAAGCATGTCAGCACGCAAAAGTAAGACCTCTCTTCAAGAAACTATCCGCCAACCCCAGCGAACTCCAGAAGTACCACCCCATTTCACTGCTCCCTTTCTCCACCAAATTCTTCGAGAAGGCCATCAACCAGCAGCCCAACGAACACCTGGAGAGCAACAACCTGCTCAATGCCTTCCAATCCGGTTTCTACGGCAACCACAGCACCAAGACCACCCTGATTGCCGCCACTGATGACATCCACACCCTCCATGACAGATTAGAATTGGCGGCCCTGAGCCTCCTCGACCTCTCCGCAGCTTTCAACACCGTATCCCACCACACACTGAATCAAGAGACTGCACCGCATCAGGATCCAGGGAGATACTCTCAGAAGAATTGCTTCAATCTTCTCTGCACAAACGCAGAGAATCCGTCTACCCGCTTTCACCTCAGAACCCATGAACACCATCTGCGGATGAGGTTCAACCCTCAGCCCCACGCTTTTCAACACCTACATGACACCTCTAGCCAATATCGTCAGAACCCACTAACTCAACATCATATCCTACTCTGATGACACCCAGCTCATCCTCTCGCTCTCATCAAACCCCGCCACCATGAAGACTAACTTCCACAACTGCATGAAGAATGTCGCTGACTGGATGAAGACCAACTGTCTTAAGCTCAACACTGACAAGACCAAAGGGCTGATCTTTGTCAAAAACACCTGTCATTGGAATGACACCTGGTGGCCTACCGAGCACAGATCCACTCCCACACTGACAGACCCCACCCGAAATCTCTGCATCATCCTCAACAGCAAGCTCACCATGATTCGACGGATCAACACAGTCTCTTCCTTCTATACTCTCTGCATGCTCCAAAGAATCTTCAAATGACTTCCCATCGGCACAAGGAAAACCGTCACTCAAGCCAGTGGCGTCACTAGGGTTGGTGTCACCCGGTGCGGGTAACTCATAGTGTCACCCCCTCATGACTTACCACATGGACCTCCTCCGCTCCGAGTCCGCCAGTGGACACAGTTGACAAATAACGGGACCAAAGTGAGAATGCCAATAGAGACGAATCTGGTTGATTGTCTGTTGTGAGATGGATAAGTTCTTACACCTGTTGTTATTTTTGGCTAAGAGAAGGGTTGCAATTACCTGGATGGTTCAGGCTGGTCCCAGTGTGGAAAGATGGGTAAAGGATGTGATTGAATGGGCTGTGGCAGATGAGGCGCACTAACAAAATGTAGTCGTGATGAGAAGGCAGAGAGGGACATGGGAGTATGGGGGGTAACTTCGTAGACCTGAGGGGCTCACAGGTACTCTCATCAGATGACAAAGTGAAATCTAATGATACAGATGCCTGGTGACGTATTGCATACTTTTGACCTGGGAGTAATACTCCAGTGTTATTATATGAGAAGAGCTGTGATGACCTGCTTCTCTATGTCAAATGGTTGGAGATGGCTTTTGTTTATGTATTTGTTACTGTTATTTTGATAAAAAACAATAAAAGATGTCTATAGAAAAAATGCATCACAAGCATCCATAATAACACAGTAAACTCTACCATAGGCACCTTTACTACAGGAAACTCAGGTTGGTCAAATGCGCTCATTCCAGGATTTATCTAACATGTGGACTCCCAAATCGGAAGGCTTATAGGTAAACATCTTACATGTGCACTTGTGGAAAGGTTTTTCGAGTGTTATGTTTCAATAATAACGTGTACTATGCATTCTTACACATGATTCTACATGTATAGACATATTGACATAATTGCAATTGAAACTAATTTCTTCTGATGTCTAGAAATGAAGTTATTAATGTGGTTTAGATAGGCCACATATCTGTGTAAGCTTCCATTTTGAACGAAATGTCTGCCATCTCTGTCACTCACTCCTGCAGATATGCCAACCCTCCCGATTCAGGCGGGAGACTACCGATTTCAAGGCTAGTCTCCCGCCTCCCGAATCAAGCATCCAGAAACCCGATTCCTCGGCGTTTCAGTTGACAGGGCTTGGTATTGTATAACGTGCTAATTCTTCCAGCAATAGTCAGTGGCGATGCAGGGGCTCTCGAAGGGGTGAAAAACCATCAAAGCCCCATTAACAAACGAATGGTCTTTTAAAGACCTGTGAAGTACTCGGATGCGGCTGCCACACACGAGGGGGAATTGGTGTATGCACTGCCAGCAACCTTCCAGGCCAGAGCACAACACTTGCATCACCCTCTCTCTGCCTGCCATTGCGCTCCATGCTTCTGAAAGGTAAGAATAAAACGTACATTTGCGTTTCAAATTTCCGATCCTGCAGCAGCTCACTTCCAAAGCCCATATATGACAGTAACCCGATTCAAGGCCACATTCTCCCGATTTTTTCCCAAAAACTCCCACTTTGCTCTTCTGAAATGTTGGCATGTATGCACTCCTGGTCCCCCCTGCACATATCATCTCCCCACAGGCTTCACAGAGTACAGCCAAGCTGATATTATAATAGTTTATTTCCAGTGCAGGAGCTGTCCTGCTCACTCAGAATCACCCAGGAACGACGTGCTCGTGGCGGCATACAGACCTTCCGCCAGGCTGATCTCCAGAGGTAAGACCCTTTGTGTTTTCTTACCCTCATAGGGTGCCTACAGTCGTGGCAGGCCCGGCTCCAGGAATTTTTATTTGGGTGGGCCAAGGGTGCATTTGGGTGGGCCACTGCGGGCTCGATTTGTCGCATATGTGTCTAGACAGGCCTGCTTCAGGGCCCTCCTTTATCTCTTCTTAGTCTTACAAGGCCCAGTAAAACACACTCTTTTCCAAATCTCTTTCTAAATATTACCACTCTCAAAAAGTGTTTTTTCCATGTAATGTCCCTTTGATGGGAAGAGGAGGTTTCTGAGGTGGGAGTATCAGGCAAGTGACACTTCTCAGGCTCCCTTTCTGCGAGCCTTCAGTGAGAATCCCTCTTCATTACTACCTCCACCTGACCCCGAACTCTGCAACGCACTCCCTTACAGGCTTGATTATCCACTACTCCTCTCCAGTGCACCTTATCTCACAGCTGACCGTGGGCCCCAGCCCCATATCAGGCACCATCGGGCTCCACTTTCATTTTTCCCTCTAAAAACATTAGTAAAATCACCTTCAAACTTAAAACATTGAATATAGCGGTAAATATAATTAGCACGCACTTTAAAGTATGTTCCACAGTTGCCCTAACGACCAGACTGCTAATTAAATAAACAAAAACAGAAAGGCCATGACAGGGCCGGCTTCAGCGCTGATGCGAAAGTCTTTGTTGGCGCCGCACTAAAAACCTCTTTCTCCGTAAATACCTTTACTACCACCTTCCAACAGGGCCCCTCATCCCTCCATGGCCCCCTTATTGACCTCCTCCTCTGATTCCCTCACTGCCACATGCCACAAGTGCCCCTCATCTCCCCATAGCCCCCCCTATGACCTCCTCCTCGGATTCCCTCACTGCCACCCTCCAACAGTGCCCCTCATCACTCTGTAGCCCCTCCCCCATTGACCTCCTCCTCGGATTCCCTCACTGCCACCCTCCAACAGGGTCCCTCATCGCTCCATAGCCCCTCCCCTATTGTCCTCCTCCTCGGATTCCCTCACTGCCACCCTCCAACAGTGCCCCTCATCTTTACGTAGCCCCTCTCTCATATGCATTTCATTTGTTGTACAGCGCTTCTCATATCAGTGTAGTGTGTGTCAGTACTTTACACCACGTACACATTATACAGACAATGAATCATACAAGTATGTAAATCAGTCTATAGGGAATGCCACATAAGCCAATGAGTATTACAGGGTGTATGAATCACATGTCATCCATACTGGTGGGCAGTATATTTTAAGAGGGTTTGGTCTGGGGAAACACAACCTTAGGATTTAAAGAGTATTTCCATGGGGGTCAGCTTTACTGATAAAAATGTATATCTGCCCAAACATACTCATTTTAGCAACATTAGAATAATGAAAGACGGGGGAAGTTCTAACTATATCACAAAAATAGAAAGCGAAGTTGTAAGTATACCATTCATGTTTGTATGCAGCTCTTTGATGACAGTTCATTGGTCACTGTCCTACGTTAGGATTGTAACTTCTGAACTGCAAGTAGCACAAGGATCGCTGTGACAAAGGCAGTAACCCACTGAGCTTCCACATAAAATACAGTTCATCTGCATTTAAAAACTAACAGACAAATGATTGCTCTCCAGCAGGATCATTAATCACCAGCGTTATCTGGGCATTTTATATTGTCTTATTGTTGTCCTGCATCGGCCATGATAATGATAAAAACTGTTTAAACGAAGCACTCACGAAGTATGTGTCCTGCTGGGCCGGTGCATATTTAAAAAAAAAACTAAATAGTAACACATTCTCTTACCAACTCCATTAGTCAAACTTTGTGTCACAGCCTGATGTGATAAACAGCTGCAGGGGTCAGGAAAGGTGAATCGGAATAAAGAAACTTATTTTCTTCTGTGCTGCATAGAAAACAAAATATCCACGCAGCAGAACATTGTCGCCTTTGCCATGTGGAGATGAAGGGGTGAAAAAATAAACAAAGCCTCGTTAACATGTAAATGGTCTTTTAAAGACCTGTGAAGTACTCGGGTGCGGCTGCGATAATCTCTAAAACTGTGTGTGTGCGTGCCCGGGAAGCTGCTCGCCTGCCTTCAAGTCCTCACTGCGAGGGCCAAGGCTCCTGTTTGGGTGGGCCAGGGTCTAGAACCGGGCCTGAGTCGTGGGGGTATTTCTTTGGGGATTAAAGCCTCCCTGCCAGCAAGGGACCCGACCGGAGTGCTAACAGGGAGCCGCCGGCGTTTTTTATCCTCAGCAGCTGCTCCTCCACGGGACAGCGGGCAGCTGCTTTTACTGGGAATTACGTGTGGGACGGGGGCGGTGAGATCTCACTGAAGTGCTGCAGCCCCCCCCTTCACTGTGTGGAACTTGTACCTTGGGGATACTGCAGGGCGGAACCAACGGAGGCAGTGAACAGGCGCAACGATCAACCATAGATTAAAAAGGCCATCTTTAAGAATAAGAAGGAGCCATTCCTGAAGGAACTAAGGCACCCTGGGCAGGAAACCCAGAAGGACTAGCGGGAGCCACGTGGGTGACGTGTTTCGAACGTCGACGTCACCTCACGTCGTTATAGCCTAATTGGATAATAATCTTGGCCCGGCGGCCGGCTAAGGGGTTCCTCCTGATTATAAAGCAGAGGTGAGGCTGCGCTGCAGAGAGCTGTCTATTGATACTGTGGAGAAAGTTTGGCCAGCACTGCAGCCAACACAGCGTAACCAGATTGGTGTCACCCCATGTGAGGGGTGTCACCCGGTGCGGTCCGCACCCCCCGCACCCCCCTAGTGACGCGCCTGACTCAAGCCCTAGTCACTAACCGGCTGGCAACACACACTGTACAAAGGAACCACCACAAACTCATGAGGAGACTACAGACAATACAGAACTCAGTTGCCAGATTCGTTTTCAACCTGCATAAACGGTCCCATATCACCCTGCACCTAAGGAACCTCCACTGGTTTCCCATCCAGAAAAGATGCCATTTCAAGATACTGACACACGTCTACAAAGCCCCCCACAAAGTAGGACCAGCATTCATCGACCATTGCCTGAACTTCCATCAACCATCCAGAGGCTTTTGCTCCGGTGCTATCACACAGACACCGCACATCTGCCGAAACCACAGTAGAGGCTTTTCTTTCACCCACCTCGCCACCAAGTCCTGAAACGACCTTGCTGGCCACCTCCGGACATCACACAGTCGCTGGCAGAATTCAGGAAGAGACTCAAGACCTGGCCGTTTGACTGAGCCCTGAAACCCAGCACCTGGATACCCTCACGGGTGATTAGTAGCGCTATACAAATACTGATTGATTGATACTAACATAGACTGCTAAGAAAGATCAGATCTTTCATCTCGCTACTTGACTTCCAAAATGTTGGAAAGCCACTTGTATGGTGCGGGCTCGACTATTGAAATGCAATTCTAGCCAGCACGCAGTAATCTCACCTCACACATATGAAGTCCAGGCTCTATGCAGCTTCCAAGCTCGTCTCAGGAGGCAGATGCTTTAGCCACATTACTCCCTCACTGATCACTCTCAAATGGCTCCAGGTTGAATCCTGCTGTATTCTCAAAGTAGCTTGCATCACTCACAAAGCATTTCATTTGGGAATGCCAAATACCTGGCCCACGAACCTACCCATCGTGGAGGCAGACTCTTCCTGCACAGCTCGGACACACTACTTCTTGAGTCACCTAGATTTAAGAAAGAGAGAGACCTCTCGTGCTCCTCCACTGGCAATGCACCAGGGATCTGGAACTCAGTACCTCTGGGGATTCGCACAATCACCTTCCCAGAATCTGTCAAGAAGAGAGTTAAATCCCTTTTGCTGTAACGATATCTAATGAATTGAGCTATCAATATGGACTGAATCCCTTCAGGGAGATGAACTCATTTTCTCCCTCTCGTTCCTGTATCTAAACCTTGTAAATACTCTCCCTGACCGTACATAATCTCGAAACTGTTCTCACTGTAACCAAGTTTTACCTTCAGACTGTGCTGTGCCCTTATACCCCCACGTCATATACGCGCTTTATACATTTCTGCATAAATGAATAGATATACCAATTGTCCCCTTTCCTGCACCTGGTTATACTTGGCGTTAGAATTTGGCGTAAAGCCAGCTCACGCTACTTTAGTAAATCTGACTTTCTGCCAAAATGTATGCTTTTATGCTATTTCACCTCAAATACTCCACTGTTCAGATATTGAAGGGGGGTTGTGTAAAGCTGTTTTGATGCTGAACGAGGGTCAACTTCCCTTGCACAATAGCTTCTGTGCTGGAAAGTTAACTTGTGTGAATAAAACTTAACCACGGTACAAGAATGTGTGAATAAAACTTAAGTGCCTCGCCGACCCCTCTTCTCAGTCCACTTTACCTGGCTAGGAATTAGAAGGTAAACAGAACTAGCAAAAAGATTTGAGCTACATCAAATGTATTTTCAAAATGCAGTATATTCTGAAGGGAAAGAAAAATGTATGTAGCTGTAATATGTCTCACCAACGCTGGTGAAAAATAGACGCATACTGCGAGTTCAACGTCTAATGTAGCTTACTGCACATGCTTGCTCAAGTATGCCCCTGTCAAGACACATTTTCCTATTAATAATCAGCCCGAGTGCCCAGAATTCCCAGTGGCGATCAGACTGTTCATTTGAATCACTAAAAGTTATTAATCGCTCCTCAGAGGGAAGACATCTCTCCCATAGCTTTTCAAACACGTCGAAGATATTTCTAGTCCAGCAGATACAGTGCTGCTCCTTAAACCTGGCCTCTCTGTAGGGCAGCAGCAGCCTAACAAATTGAGCCTTCCCTCTCGCTGTTACCTCTTTGTGCCTGATGTTCATTCTTTTTCTCTCTTCCTTCTCTTTTCCTCCTATAGTGACCGCCGCATCTGCCCTTGGACAAATTAATTGCCTGTTAGCAATATCACTGATGTGGAAACATATGGCTTATTTCTTCCACATTTATAGCACAGAGAACTGTTCACACACTGAATGCAGAGACACAGCCTTTACTGAGTCATATCTAGTGCTTAATTTGTGCCGGTGGTTGCAAAAGGTGGGCACTGGAGCCCGTTTAGGGAGTAACCAGAGATTAAAAAAGAGATCCAGTGGCAGTAAGATGAACAATAGGAAGCGTATTGTGGTGGAAGAGAGAGGCATGAGATGGAATGACCTAGAGGCAGCCGTGGTATTCGGCAACACTGGCATTCAGAATTGCTGGAAGTGGACATCTAGGAAAATCTTTGGGCTCCTCCCTTATGTTTTTTAACAAAGTAAACACAGGCCAATGGTATCTCTTCCCCTTTCAATACAGAACCATGAACTACAATTATGCTTTTGTTCAGCTGTCACTGGTATCTCAGTTTATCTTCCCCGCCATCTTTCTCCTAACTCAGTGCTAATTTGTAAACAAATAAGTGCCAGGGCACTCGCGGGAGGCTACTGCAGCTTGTACCATACTTGCCCCTGCCATGCTGCCAATGATAATAACAACACAACTACTAACCATCACACTCCTACAAGTGTGACAATTGAGACTATTTCAGGCCCCCAAAGCTATAAGAATAGCCTGGACAGTAGGGAATGGTAATTTTTTATTTATATTGAATTAACAATTAACTGTTGTTGTGGTCATCTCTAAATTAGTCACACAGTGCCACCTTGTGGCAGGCTGTCACAAGCGCCAGTATTGACAATTAAGTGTAGGTACTGAGCACCGAAACCACCAGCTCAAATTAAGCACTGCTCCTAATATAGCTTGGTTTCAAATGTAGTAAAGGGATCTCTACTCCCTAGTATTTTTTAGCAAATACCTGCTTCATACAGCATAACACCTTTACTACAAATCAGATTGCGTTCTGTGATCTAACAAGAATAGCACATTGCCTCCTGAAGCAGCGACTCGCAGCCTTGCCACCTAAGAGTGAGCAGTTAAAGCCATTGATAGGTCTTTCAATATCGTCATAAGTGAACAGAAGTAATTGCACTCTGACATGTTTGAGACCACTTCGTGTATGAAATTTCTGCACATTACACATCAGCTCGAGACTGACAAGTAGATAACAATGCGTTTCACTGCTTCTATTAGAGAAAATATTTAGTTTTCTGGGCCATCCTATCTTCGAGTTGGAGGGTACATCAAATAATCCATTATCTCAGGCTTTGTGTGACTTTTATCCAGTCCAAATTATTCATATAGGTGCATACAGTCATAGCAGCTTATCTCCTATTATGCTATATGCTACCTATCACCCAGGGCATTTCAAAGGGGAAAATCTTGAACTATTTGGAAGTTTTAAATTTATAGATGGATCATATTGAACTTTATTTGTGTGTGAAACTGTCGCTATGAAATGCACCTCTCTGTTTGTGAGGTAAATATGTTAAAGAATAAAAATATACATATATATAGTATATATAGATATATATATATTTCCACAAAGTGATCCTCATAATTCGAAAGCGCTCTTCAGAGGGTGCTCAGCATAGGGGCCAGAGGTACACAGCACAAAAGACACTCGCCGTGCATTCAGCATGCTGCATGATGGGACCTGCAGTTCTCCACATCGAGCTGCGGGAGTGCTTTGTGATGGAAACGCAGCTCAGATGAGCAACATGCCACTACGGAGGGAGGAGCATAAAAGAAGACATTTTAAAGAAACGTTGTGTAAACTGAGGCATTTGAAGAAGGCAAACCGCCGAAACGCGTCATGCTTAACTTTCTTTCAATAAATGGTCATTGAAGCCCCGCTGTGTCCCTGAATTTTCTCAGATGGGAGGAGATGTTCTTTATATATATATATAGACCATTACTGATGATTATGAATCCTATACTACAATATATTTTCGATTACCAATTCATTACATTTTGTAGATAGGACTCCACATTAGAATAGGTTAGAAGCACTTCAGCTTTATTAAATTGTGTTTTTATATTTGGCCGAATTATCAAATGAATCCATCTGTTTAAAAGTTATAACTGATGTGATGTTAAGCCTTATATATAAAATATAAAAATTTGGAGGGATGCATTAAGTTCAAGATTCTACGCATATACCATTTGTACCAATCTAATGTCTTGTGGTACCTAATGTATAGAACCCCCCTTTTTTTTTTTCCTTTTCTCGTTCCCGTTGTAATGATAAGTACACACACACATGCCACATAATGCAATTATAACTGAGTACTTTACAAGTTTACTTATGCACTTATGTCGCATGTAAAAGAATGCTTAAGTGTCAAATCAAAAATGTTGGTTGGTTCCCTTTTAGGATGTACCTCTTTTAAAATTTGAAAAATCCTTTTTTGTTAATTGTGGGCGGGTCAAACCCACCCGTTTTATACACTCTTCACTGTTTATCACATGACCCGGACGAAGGCCTCGTTTGTTGTCACCTGATGCACTTTGCACTTTGCATTTGAAACTCAACAAAAGAAAAAAGCAAATAAAAATGAAATGAACAAACTTTAAAACTGACCTGGATCTGCTGTCTGGTGTGCTGCCTTTCTGTGACCCTCTGCAACTTGGTGGATACTCTTGGGGGCCCCGCACAGGAAAATCCTTTCCTATATATATATATATATATATATATATATATATATATACATATACCACAGGACACACGCGCCTCTCCGCAGCGTGAAACAGCCCACACCAACCGTGCTTGTTGCAGTCATTTATTTGAGGCAGAAAAGGCATAACGCGTTTCAACTCCAATGAGTCTTAATCATATGCAGGCATTTGAACGGTGGGATCGTCAGCTTTAAAAAGACGTAACTATAAACATTGAAAAGGGACTAATGCCCACAAGTTAAATTTAAAGTGGCAGTTGGCATTCAAAATAAAACAGGTTTTCTTTTGCACAGAGATGATCAAAGTACACATTTCTCATTATTCAGTTCAGGTTGAAAGCCTCGAAAATAAAGTATTTTCAATCAATGTCTTTTCATCTCTGCATCATTCATTTTGCTTCTCCATTCTTTTATTTTATAGTCACTCCTCCTACATCATCCATAATGCACTTTTTCTGCCGCTTTTCACCCACTCTGTAATTCAATGTTGGTTTTGGCAAAACTTAAACTCGTTTCCTCCGTGTACTCAATGTATATATCATGCCTTTGTTGGAATAGTTCCATTTTATGGCTCAATCACAGGGTCACAATGTCAAAACGAGTCAAATCTGCTACCACCGATTTAAATCCAGTTTGATACTTGCCTTCAAAAACAGATGCTTAATAGCACGAAGTGCAGAGGGAACTCCCTGATACAAACCCTGGCTGCTACAGTGTTCATCTTCCCAAGTAGGAGCGGGCCTCACACGGGGCCCTTTCATCCATCTTTGGTCAATGCTCAGTATTACAGCCGGCAGGCTCTCCTATTTTGGATCCGATCCATCAACAAAAAATTCTGACAAAAGGAGAGCCTCATCCTCTCGGGTCGGGGCCTGTTAACAGGTGTGTCAGACACCTTACAAATACCACAGGACACACGCGCCTCTCCGCAGCGTGAAACAGCCCACACCAACCGTGCTTGTTGCAGTCATTTATTTGAGGCAGAAAAGGCATAACGCGTTTCAACTCCAATGAGTCTTAATCATATGCAGGCATTCGAACGGTGGGATCGTCAGCTTTAAAAAGACGTAAATATATATTTCCACAAAGTGATCCTCGTAATTCGAATGCGCTCTTCAGAGGGTGCTCAGGATAGGGGCCGGATCCTGGCCCTTATTCAATTTTTTCAACAAAGGACAGGCTTTTGCTTGATTTATTCCTCATATCACACTCCACCAACGCGTTTCAGCCTTACTCGGCTTTTCTCACGGTTAGTGAGTCTTTCCTTCCTTACACTTTTATAAAGCCCACCTCAGCCTTAAAGTGGCATTGTGGGAGTTGTAGTGTATTCAAAAACAATTTGAAAAACATAATACATATTTACAAGAAAGACATTGAGCGTCATGTCAGATGATTTCAATTTTCATTGGTTTTACATCTGGCATATTTTGTAATCCATCTTATACATTATTTGCCTGTTCAATGTAATGCAATATTGCAATTGTTCTCCCATATGGACAAACTGTTACCTGGTATAGTACCCTTATTACTAATGTAGATGCATTCTAAAATTCATTATGCATTCATGATTGTGATAAACAATATTAACGCATAAGTGCTTTCCATTAATGCGTGCAGAGAAATAAAAAGAGTATAATAAGTTCTTTGCACGCATTAATGGAAAGCAAAGTCTATGGCGCCATAGATATTGCATTAGGCAATAAATAATGAAAACGGTGACGCCCCATTGCCGGCCCTTCATTGGCCAAGGATCCACCAACCATATGGCAGAACCGTTTAAATGATTGTGTCGTTTTATTGACGGCTTTTCCGCACTGATGACGGCAAGAGCCAGAAACACGTCTGCGGATGTTTTATAGCCGACACATACCCCGTGAGTGCACCGGACCTTGGGAGTATCATGAACTCCTTGTTTTTGCTGCTTCAAAGGCAGTTTCCGCCACCGCTTCCCGGTTGCACCGGATGCAAGTTCAGCTGGCCCCAGGTGGAATACTGTGTTTTTTATATATATATATATATTACCTACTGGCAGTCGCCAGTAGGTAGTTATAGTTAGGACCTATTTTCCATAGGAAATCCGCAACATTCTATTTGGAATAACGTTGGTGCCGATTGACGAATCTTCGCAAAATTTTCTAAACTTTTGGCCAGCTCCGGTCCGCTCCTATCCTGAAAATTTCACGGTGATTCATCAAGCGGGGGCCGAGAAAAAAGGGGTGTTCCAAAACGCAGTTTCCTCATGCATTTTCCCATAGGACCTGTTGACGCAGCTACAGCCCGAACTGCTGAACGGAATTACACCAAATTTGGCAAAGAGGTAGTCCTCAGTTCAGACTCGTGCCTTTTGCTTTAATGGTGTAAATCCGTTCAGTAGTTCCTGAGAAAATTAGAGTTAAAAAGATAGATATATCTGGGCGGAGCCTAACCACACATCTCATCGTGAGATCTGATTGGCTGTCAGTACTTCATCCAAGAAGTGTTGGCAGCCATCTTGTGACCAATATACATGATAGCACCTCATTAAAAAGCATTGCAGTTAATAGAAGGTTTTAAGACTTTAGTTACATTATAAATCATTTGTTGATGGTACCATACTCATTTTAGGAATTGTGGTGTGTTCTAAGGTGATTTTACCATGTGAAAACTAATTTCTCATGCTCTTGCCACAGAGGTTTGGAAGGTGATCTATAAGCTAAACTGAGAGCATATTTTCTGTAAATTCACATTATCTTTCTCAGTCATGTGAGAATGAAGTCTGACATTCTCAGTAAAACATGTACATCCAACAGGGGCAGAGACTGTCAGTTGATACCTTTGTGTTCTACTGCAGCTTCCCAGAGTGTTCTAAAGAACAACTAGAGCGTTAACAGTCCTACTTATGACAAACGTATTGCACACCTGAAGCTATCTTGATTGGAATAAAGTGGTAACTCTTAAAACATTTAATTTAAAAAGGAACAAAATGAGGGGGTTAATTTTGCCATAGAAAGTATGATTAGTGCTGCAGAAAGAAAAATTAGGGCACATTTTGAGTGACTTCTCAAATCCTCTTCTATTTCATTAAAAAATTCTGACATGCAGACTGAAAAATGCACTTTCAATACCAGCAGCAGACTTCCATGGTGAGCAGTAGCGTTACTACAGTGATCTAATGAGCAACTAGAATGCTAACATTCAGAATTTATGGCAAATGTGTGACACATCTGAATGTCTTCTTGATGGAACCAAAGTAAAAAATTGAAAGTATTTCCTACTGAGGAGACTGCAATAAATGAGGAAATTAGGAAACTTCATAACAAACAAATCTCCCAAGATGGCCACCAGAGACAAAAGAGCCCAAATGTAACCCAAATATCACCCAGATGTAGCCCAAGTATAGCCCAATGACAGAATGTCCCAGAGTGTTCTAACAAACAACAAGAGTGCTGACAGTCTTACTTATGACAAAAGTATGGCACACCTGAAGCCATCTTGATTGGAATAAAGTGGTAACACTTAAAACATTTAATTTAGAAAGGAACAAAATGAGGGGGTTCATTTTGCCATAGAAATTATGATTAGTGCTGCAGAAAGAAAAATTAGGGCACATTTTGACTTCTCAAATCCTCTTCTATTTCATAAATAAAAATTCTGACATGCAGACTGAAACATGCACCTTGAATACCAGCAGCAGACTTCCCTGGTGAGCAGTAGCTTTACTACAGTGATCTAATGAGCAAATAGAGTGCTAACATTCAGAATTTATGGCAAATGTGTGACACATCTGAATGCCTTCTTGATGGAACCAAAGTAAAAAACTGAAAGTATTTCCTACTGAGGAGACTGCCGTAAATGAGGAAATTAGGAAACTTCATAACAAATAAATCTCCCAAGATGGCCACCAGAGACAAAAGAGCCCAAATGTAGCCCAAATATCACCCAGATGTAGCCCAAGTATAGCCCAATGACAGAATGTCCCAGAGTGTTCTTAAGAACAACTAGAGCGCTTACTGTCTTACTTATGACAAAAGTATGGCACACCTGAAGCCATCTTGATTGGAATAAAGTGTCCAAATGCAGCACAAATATCACCCAGATGTAGCCCACATGTAGCCCAATGACAGAAGTGTGCAAAACACTTATTTTTTGTGTATTTGCAGTTTTATATAGTGCAGACTTGTCAGGTATTGGAGTGCTTTACACGAGCATTGGTTAAATCACACAAGATCAAATTCATTTTGGTTGTAGACATGGGGAGATTAAGTGATTTGACCAGACTCACAGAATGTTGAGCTGAAGCAGAAACTCCAACCTGGTTCCCCAGTTGCAAAGTCTGCAGCTCTGGAAGTAACACCAAATCCTCTCCCCTAAGTGCAACATTTAATCAAGTGGTCAACTGGATAAAAAAACATAAAGATTACAAATAATTTAAAAGTTCTTTGTTGCTATTTGAAAACTCAGAAAATATGTCCTCATTTTAGTTTTTTAGAGCACTAACCATAATTTTGATGCAAATAAGACCACCTCATATATGTAATTTCTACAGGAAAGCGCTAGGTATTACAGTTTTGATCACATCAAGATGACGTCAGGCGTTCCACACTTTTGTAATAAATATAGAATGTTATCAATCTAGTTGTTCATTGGGATACTGTTGAGAGGCAGAGGCCAGGGGCACGGACTCTGAAAATTAAAGGCAGGTAGGAGAGTGCAGAGGCAACAATTTGACCACACTGGGCAGGCAGGAAGGGCAGTGGCAGCACAACAGACTATGGAGGGCAGTGGAAAGGGGGGCAGGGGCAACAAACCAACAATACAGCACTGGCAAGAGAGGCTGTGGCAATATATAATAGACCATTGTGGGCAGAAGGAAGAGGCAGTGGTAGTACAACCATACATGCCAACAGACCCGTTTCAGCCAGGAAACGTCCAATGTTTTTAAGCTCAAATGGGCTTTATTTGATCTGTCTCCTGTCTACAATCTCCTCTTTTTCAATGTAACTCAAAGAGGAAAATCAATACTCCAGTTTTTTTTCAAAATCTTAGGCACGTTAGATGGGGCAATATAACCTGTGCGAAGGCAAGTGTGACATGACATATTCACGGGGTGGTGTTACAGTGCACATGGGCTAGAGAGTGTCATAGCATACGCACTAGCTGGTGAAATACAACACAGAGGTGTGTGGCACTCGGCGGGCACTGGTGGAGCTGTGACTCTCAAGTGAGGTGCGTCTCCTTTCCAGAGAGTAAAATAAAAAGTATTACACATCCGGCGGTGGATGTGTGTTTTATTAACTGTGAGGGGGGTTTCTTGCATAGTTTGGTCGAATTTTTGTTGAATCCCCTTTGAATGGCTTGGTGTGCGTGTGTATTAAATGTGCCCGTCAATAGCTACCCATGTTTGTATAAACAAACAACAAGGGTGTCTATTTGGAGAGTAACCACTGGCAGGGGCACCGGGATTAGGCACGGTAGGGCGTCGGACACGTCAGAGCTTCACTAGCGGTGTAAATACATTCCACGTGGATTCATTGTATGCACAGTTGCCTTTTAATGAATATCACGCAAATTGTCATGGTGATAGGTACATACGGTTTGTCCAGCATGTCCTAGGTGTTTGTATAAATATATATTTTTTTAAAATAATAAAAAACAAAGGCCGGCCCTGGTGGATGGGGTCCCTGGGGCCATAAGTGGCCTGAGGAGGGGGGCAACGCAGCCCCCCTCCTAAAGAATGTTTTTTAAAAAAGGCCATGCCCCGGGGGATGGGGTCCCCGTGGCCGATTAAGGCCTTGGGAGGGGGGCCACGCGGCCACCTTCCAAATTAATTTTTTTCAACAAAAAAAATTAGGGTGCAGGCCCTGGGGGATGAAAAAGAAGGGTGGCCACACAGACCTCCTTCTTAAAAAAATAAAATAAATATAAGACCGGCATCGCGCCAGAGGCCACGACCCCTCCTTGCAGCACTCTACAAACGCGCCACCTGGCCAGTTGTAAGTTGGTGAATTAATTCCCCTTCAATACTGAGGGTCCCCGAGGGCCAACTAGCCCAACAGGTATCTCCAGTATGTGCCAGGGAGCTGCGTTGCAGACAGGTGTTCTGAGGCCACGCCCCTTTTTACACCTCTATGCAGCGCAGCTCTGTGGCGCTTACTGGAGGTACTTAGTGGGCTAGTTTGACCCTAAGAACCCTTAGGATTCAAGGAGACTTAATCTCTCAACTTAGAACGGCCTCAGTGCGCGTTTACACAGTGGTGAAGGGAGGGGGCGGGGCCTGAGGTGACGTGTGCAAACACGCTCTGTGGCACGTTTTAAGTTGGGGAAATAATTCCCTTTCAATCCTGAGGGACCCTGGGGGCCAACTAGCCCACCAGGTGCTTCCAGTAAGCGCCAGTGCTCTGCGTTGAAGAGAGGTGGTGCAGGCCGTGCCCCTTTTTACACCTCTCTGCAATGGCGCTTACTGGACGTACCTAGTGGGCTATTTTGCCCCTAGGGACCCTCAGGATTCAAGGGGACTTAATCTCCCAACTTAAAATGGCCACAGGGCGTGTTTACACAGTGGGGAAGGGAGGGGACGGGGCCTGAGGTGACGTGTGCAAACACGCCCTATGGAGCGGTTTAAGTTGGGGAAATAATTCCCCTTCAATCCTGAGGAACCCTGGGGGCCAACTAGCCCACTAGGTGCTTCCAGTAAGCGCCACTGCGCTGCGTTGCAGAGAGGTGGTATAGGCCGTGACCCTTTTTACATCTCTCTGCAACGCAGCTCTGTGACGCTTACTGGAGGTACCTAGTGGTCTAGTTGGACCCTAGGGACCCTCAGGATTCAAGGGGACTTAATCTCCCAACTTAAAACGGCCACAGGGCGTGTTTACACAGTGGGGAAGGGAGGGGACGGGGCCTGAGGTGACGTGTGCAAACACGCCCTGTGGCGCGTTTTAAGAGGTAGTTTTAATCCCATGCCCAATTATATACTAGGGGCTTACAGAGGAGGTCATGCTAATCACAGGGGGACCCCAACGCATAGTGTTCCCTAGTGTATGTAGGTGTTTTCACTGTATTCTGAGTGTCTTTTAACATAGCACTGGCTCTAGGACTGGTTAGTTAGACTCAGTTACCACCAGTATCCGTCTGAAAAAGTTGAGGGTACAGGATGATTTTGCAACAAGGCTTCTTTCTGCTCTTCTGTTTGTTCTTTCTGCACGTTATCCTTCTTCCTGCACTTCGTCTTTGAGGACTTCTGTTGCTTCTTTCTGCATTTCTTTTTTTTCTTTCTGTGCATTTTTTCTTCTTTCTTCACATGTCCTATCTCTTTAGGCATAGTTAGAAATTAGCATTAAAAAAACCTTGTAAATTCACTGAAAAAACCATAGGTTTCAGGCACGTTATAGTTAGGAATTAGCATTTAAAAAACCTTAAAAATTCACTGAAAAAACCATAGGTTTCAGGGGCGTTATAGTTAGCTGGACTTTTCACTCGTACAAAACCATTGAAATTCCCCCGTTATAGTTAGTTCAGCTAACTATAACTCGCGGGCCCGCAATGCACTGCTGATGACGTCACATATTACATCACTCATGACATGTCAGTGACATCACTCATGACATCACTGATGACATCTCAAATGACATCACTGATGACATCATCCTTGTGATAGAGTGGCAGACCTCCTCTCCCCCTAATATAACCTTTGATACACACATTCAAAAATAGAAACTACAATTTTCAAAACAATGGACACACCAACACCAGTTACAACAACCTATTCAGTAATTCTAAGATCCACATACACATCCACTCATTCACCAACAGTCCTATACAGTCACTCATACATGTACTCACTCATCATATGTACTCATACACCTATACATCCTGTTACACAACGCCACTCATCCATAGAGTTACTCACACACATAGTCACTCATGCTAATAAAGAATCAAACATCCATTTACTTGCATATACAGTTATACACACACCACCACACTTACTTCTACAGAAACTTACACATACTTAGTCTTTTAAACAATCACTTATAGAAACACATACTTATTCATACAGGAGCTCTTCCAATCTCTCACTCTCACATATACTCACTTATATACACCAATAGTCACATATACTAGTTTAAAACATATGTAGTTACTCATAAAGACACTATTGAGACAGTCATTCACTCACTAACACACCCATGCACACACTCATCCACCAATACAGTCCTGCACACATGCTGTCTTCAACACATACAAACAGTGAGTCACTCATTCATGCACCTATGCACTACATAATACCCCCACCGAACCATACAGACACTCAGACACTCATACTGATACTCAAAAAACCAACTAATAACCTATATAGACACTCATGTAGCTACTCACCAACCCATGTAGCCACTTATACACAAAGTGAGAGACTGATAAAGATATTTACATATTTAAACATCACTCACTAAGCCATCTATTCACTAAGATACACTTAATCAGTCAGTTATACAATCAATTTTTCAAAAACAAATCATCCATTTAGACACTTATATACCCATTTATTCTTCCATCGACCTTGAGATATACATAGATAAAACATATGTAATTTTCAGAAAAACACACATTCACTGGATGATGTCATCAGTGATGTCATCAGTGATGTCATTTGAGATGTCATCAGTGATGTCATGAGTGATGTCACTGACATGTCATGAGTGATGTAATATGTGACATCATCAGCAGTGCATTGCGGGCCCGCAAGTTATAGTTAGCTGAACTAACTATAACGGGGGAATTTCAATGGTTTTGTATGAGTGAAAAGACCAGCTAACAATAACGCCCCTGAAACCTATGGTTTTTTCAGTGAATATATATATATATTCAACAGATACGCCTCCAAAGTTCAAAGGACAACGTAGGACTGCATACAGTGTTCTTCAATCTGGGAAAGTTATTGAGGCAATGAGTTTCGACCTGAGAAGGTCTTTGCCACAGCCAGTCTTTACTGGACACTTCCCCTTATCTATCTATCTATCTATCTATCTATCTATCTATCTATCTATCTATCTATCTATCTATCTATCTATCTATCTATCTATCTATCTATCTATCTATCTATCTATCTATCTATCTATCTATCTATCTATCTATCTATCTATCTATCTATCTATCTATCTATCTATCTATCTATCTATCTATCTATCTATCTATCTATCTATCTATCTATCTATCTATCTATCCATCTATCCATCTATCCATCCATCCATCCATCCATCCATCCATCCATCCATCCATCCATCCATCCATCCATCCATCCATCCATCCATCCATCCATCCATCCATCCATCCATCTATCTATCTATCTATCTATCTATCTATCTATCTATCTATCTATCTATCTATCTATCTATCTATCTATCTATCTATCTATCTATCTATCTATCTATCTATCTATCTATCTATCTATCTATCTATCCTCCTCCCCGAAGCTGTCACACCAGTCGCGGTTGACGTGAAGTTTTCCCAAGGTAAGCCGAGAGTCCTCACGGCTTCTAACCAAACGAACAGTATTACGCGCACCTGCTTGGTCGCGTTGCCAGGATTTAAAGCAGTGGCCCCGCCCTTTCCAGCAGCCGGTTGTTCTGGGGACTGTAATTCTTGTCCTTCCAGAGTCCCGGTAGGTGCCCATGCTTAGCGCCTGACATGTAGGGCCAGCTACCCGTTGCTCAAGACCCCCTCCGCTCATTAATTGCTTTAGTTTCATATTGTCTGCATGTGTGCACGACTGTATGGGTGGATGAGTGTGTGCATTGGTGTGTTAGTGAGTGAATGAGTGTCTCAATAGTGTCTTTATGAGTAACTGCATATGTTTTAAACTAGTATATGTGAGTATTGGTGTATATAAGTGAGTATATGTGAGAGTGAGAGATTGGAAGAGTTCCTGTATAAATTAGTATGTGTTTCTATAAGTGATTGATTAAGAGAGTAAGTATGTGTAAGTTTCTGTAGAAGTAAGTGTGGTGTTGTGTGTCTAACTGTATATGCAAGTAAATGGATGTTTGATACTTTGTTTGCATGTGTGACTATGTGTGTGAGTAACTCTATGGATGAGTGTCGGTGTGTAACAGGATGTATAGGTGTATGAGTACATATGATGAATGAGTACATGTGATGAGTGAGTACATGTATGAGTGACATTATAGGACTGTTGGTAAATGAGAGGATGTGTGTGTAGATCTTGGAATTACTGAATAGGTGTGTTGTAAGTGGTACTGGTATGTCCATTGTTTGAAAATGTTAGTTTTTTATTTTTGAGTGTGTGTATCAAAGGTTATATTAGGGTGAGAGGATGTCTGCAACTCTATCACAAGGATGATGTCATCAGTGATGTCATTTGAGATGTCATCAGTGATGTCATGAGTGATGTCACTGACCATGTCATGAGTGATGTAATATGTGACGTCATCAGCAGTGCATTGCGGGCGTGCGAGTTATAGTTAGCTGAACTAACTATAACAGGGGAATTTCCCGGGTTTTGTACGAGTGAAATGTCCAGCTAACTATAACTTTCTCTAAAACCTTTGGTTTTTTCAGTGAATTTCTAAGGTTTTTTAAATGCTAATTCCTAACTATAACGTCTCTGAAACCTATGGTTTTTTCAGTGAATTTCTAGGGTTTTTTAAATGCTAATTTCTAACTATAACGTGCCCGAAACCTTGTTTTTTTCAGTGAATTTCAAAGGTTTTTTAAATGCTAGTTTCTAAGTATGCTTACAGAAGTAGGACATGTGAAGAAAGAAGAAAAAACGCACAGAAAGAAGCAAAAGAAATGCAGAAAGAAGCAACAGAAGTCCTCAAAGACGAAGGAAAGTACAGGAAGAAGCAAGACATGTGCAGAAAGAACCAACAGAGGAGCAGAAAGAGGCCTTGTTACAAAATCATCCTGCGCCCACAACTTTTTCAGACGGGTTCTGGTGTTAACTGACTGACTAACCAGGCCTAGAGCCAGTGGTATGCTAAAAGACACTTAGAATACAGTGAAAACACCTACATACATTAGGGAACACTATGCGTTGGGGTACCCCTGTGATTAGCATGACCTCTTCTGTAAGCCCCTAATACATAATAGGGCAGGGGGATTAAAACTACCTCTTAAAATGCACCATGGGGTGCGTTTGCACACTGGTGAAGGAAGGGCGAGCCTGAGGTGACATGTGCAAACATGCCCTGTGCGCGTTTTAAGTTGGGGGATAAAGTCCCCTGGAATCCTGAGGGTCCCTGGGGGCCAAATAAACCACTAGGTATGTCCAGTAAGTGCCACAGAGTTGTATTGCAGAGAGGTGTAAAATGGGGCATGGCCTCGGACCACCTCTCTGCAACGCAGCTCTGTGGTGCTTACTGGAGGTACACTCCCTGGTTTGGAGTGTTGACAGCCAATTAGCATGAAGCTTGTGATCGGGAGGGTGCGCGGATCCTCCGTGCCTCTAGATATCACTATCTTTATTTCTTAATTTCTCAAAGACTACTGAACGGATTTACACCATTTTTAAAAAGGTCGCTTTCTGAGCCAAGCAGTACCTTTTTGCGAAATTTGGTGTCATTCCGTTCAGCAGTTTGGGCTGTAGCCGTGTCTAAAATTTCCTACTCGAAATAACATGGGGAAAACACATTTTGGGACCCCCCTTTTTTCTCGGCCCCTGCTTGACGAATCACCCCCAAACTTTCAGGGTAGGAGCTAACTGGAACGGGCCATTAGTTTTGAAAATTTCGCGAAGATTTGTCAATCGGCGCCAAAGTTATTGGGAATAAAATGTTACGATTTTCCTATGGATAATAGGTCCTAACTATAATTACCTACTGGCGACCGCCAGTAAGTAATATATATAGATAGATAGGTATAGATAGATATAGATATATATTGATAAATATATATATATACTATCTAAAAAAAAAATATATATATATATATATATTACCTACTGGCGGTCGCCAGTAGGTAGTTATAGTTAGGACCTATTTTCTATAGGAAATCCGCAACATTCTATTCCCAATAAGTCTGGCGCCAGTTGACGAATCTTCGTGAAATTTTCCAAACTTTTGGCCAGCTCTGGTCCGCTCCTATCCTGAAAGTTTCGTGGTGATTCGTCAAGTGGGGGCTGAGAAAAAAGGGGGTCCCAAAACACGTTTTCCCCATGCAATTTCCCATAGGAACTGTTGTCGCAGCTACAGCCCGAACTGCTGAACGGAATTACACCAAATTTGGCAAAGAGGTAGTCCTCAGTTCAGACTTCCTGAGAAAATTAGAGCAAAAAAGATAGATATATCTATGTCCTCGGAGGATCCGCGCACCCTAAGCGCACCCTCCCCAAACCGAGCGCGCACCCTCCTGATCACGCGCTGAATGCTAATTGGCTGTCAAGTGTCTGTCTACATTTGAAACCAGGAACTGTTGGCAGCCATTTTGTGCCTCGGTAGAAGCGAGGCTGAAGAAGTAAGGGGAATAAGTGTTTAAAACATATAAAGGGGGCAGGGTAGAAATACTCTGACCCTCTAGTGTTGCTCAGGGGGTCCCAGAAGGACCCCCTGGGGCCCCCTTTGTTTTTTTAACGCCAAAATGCGCGCAGGAAGCATGGTTCCTAGCTCGTTGGGTGCGCGGATCCCCCAAAAATTGAAAAAATAAAATAAAAAATAAAGTTTTGAAAATATAGTTTACAAAATATTTTAAAAAATATAAAACTATATTTTAAAACATTAACAATTTTTTTTTAAAAACCCAATAAAAACAAATATTTTTTAATTTTTAAAAGAATTAATTGAAAAAATAAGTTAAAAAAAGGTGATAAATAAGTATTTAAAAAAACATAATTAAAGGAATTGACACACTGAAATTGAAAAATTTAGAAATTCAATGAAAATCATTAAACATCATAGCTTTAGAGATAAATTATAGATAGAAATTAGCATTTAAAAAACCTTTGAAATTCACTGAAAGAACCATAGGTTTCATGCACGTTATAGTTAGGAATTGGTATTTAAAAAACCTTAGAAATTCACTGAAAAAAAACATAGGTTTTAGGGGTGTTATAGTTAGCTGGACATTTCCCTCATAGAAAACCCTAGAAATTCCCCCGTTATGGTTAGTTCAGCTAACTATAACTCGCGCGCCCCCGCACTGCACTGCTGATGATGTCACATATTACATCACTCATGACATGGTCAGTGACATCACTGATGACATCACTGATGACATCTCAAATGACATCACTGATGACATCACTGATGACATCATCCATGTAATAAATTAGTGCATCTTCTCACACCCTAATATAACCTTTGATACACCGACTCAAAATTTCAGACGGCCTTTCTCAAAACCATGGATACTCCAATACCAATAACTACATACACACTCATTGACTCTTAGGTCTACACACACCTCCACTCACTCACCTGTAGAGTCACTCATACTTAGTCACTCAGTACAGGACTATCATATGCATTTATACACCTATATAGACACTCAGACACCGCCAATCATCCATAGACATACTCACACACCTAGTCAATCATGCAAATAATTAATCACACTCCAATCTACTCACCTATACAGTTATACACACACAAGTTCACATACTCATAAAAATACTACCACATTCTTAAGCTCTTATACAATTACTGATACAAGCACACACTCATCCATACAGCCACTCTCACAATCACACACTCTCACATATACCCAGTTATATACTCTTACACACATATACCCTGCCTTTCACATATGTAGTTACTCACACATGTACCACTGAGATATACATTCAATCACTAACACACCCATCACAGATGCACTCTTAAAACCATGCACCCATAGAATCACCTACTCACACATCTCTGCACAGAGTCACACACACCCTACCCACACAAACACTCAGGCATCCATACAGATACTCAGACAACCAATCAATAACCCATATAGACACTCATATAGCTATTCACAAAACCATGCAGCCACGTATACACCAACAGACAGACAGATACAGACATTCACACAGTTTAGTCACTAGTCTGCAGTAAGATACATTTAATGACTCACTTACAGAGTCAGTCACACACCTAGAAAATCATCCATTCACACACTTATATACACCCACTCATTCTTCCATAGGTCTTTCCCTATATATATTAAACATATTAAAACTCTACAGAAACACAGACTCACTGGATGACGTCATCAGTGATGTCATTTGAGATGTCATCAGTGATGTCATCAGTGATGTCACTGACCATGTCATGAGTGATGTAATATGTGACGTCATCAGCAGTGCATTGCGGGGGCGCGCGAGTTATAGTTAGCTGAACTAAGTATAACGGGGGAATTTCTAGGGTTTTGTATGAGTGAAATGTTCAACTAACTATAACTTTCCCTAAAACCTATGGATTTTTCAGTGAATTTCTAAGGTTATTTAAATGCTAATTTCTAACTATAACGTGTCTGAAACCTATGGTTTTTTCAGTGAATATATATATATATATATATATATATAAAACCAATCCAGATTGCTCCTTCCGGTTACTCGTGACCCGAGAGAGGTGGCGTACACCCCGGCGGAGCGTGCCGGTAATCCAATCCAAAATGCAAAAGCAGTTCCACGTACGCTCTCAGAAGAACAGACCACAGACGAAGAATGTATCGTAAAGGGTGTTTAATTCACTACGCGTTTCAGCTCAAAGCCTTGTTCACGTGAACAAGTCTTTCGAGCTGAAACGCGTAGTGAATTAAACACCCTTTACGATACATTCTTCGTCTGTGGTCTGTTCTTCTGAGAGCGTACGTGGAACTGCTTTTGCATTTTGGATATATATATATATATATATATATATATATATAGGAGCAGTGGGCAAAAGATTTTCATGCGACCCCGCCGCTTATGCAGCAGTTCTAAATACCAAGGCTGCATGGTCGTTTTTCCACCTCATGCCTCTTTCTTCCACCACCAAGAACGTCCAATTTATTTAGCTGACTCTTGAGGATACTTTTTCATTCTTGATTTCTTTCTTTGCGATTTGCTTTTTTAAACTTTATTTCTCTTCTTCTTCTTTCCACTTTTCTTCCTGTCTCTTGTTTCTGATGATGAAAAATAATACGTAGTTGGCACAAATTAAAAGCAGCTTTCTTGTCATTTGTTGCACACACACACATCTTAGATCGGGTTACAGAAGCAAGTATGTAATTGTAGGAAGGATCGATTAGGTGCTTGAAATGTTTTCAAGCACATAAGTACCCGACCTGTTTACATTCCCAGTTTATAATGCCACATCTAGGAAAATTAATTTTAAGTGATTGTTCATGACATCTAAAAAGTCTGTGAAATATACATAAGTCTGAATCATTCATAAACACGCCCCTAGTGATATTTGTATCTGTCACCTTTAAATACAGTGAGAAAAATCACAGCATTTAAAAAACCAAAAAAACTGTATTCCTTACCTTTTTAGTTTGTTCATAAATTTTTCTGTCTGAACTTCATCCCGATTTCAGTGGCACTCATTTGATACTTTTCCTGTTATAACAGCCTTTGTTGATATTGATGTATCTGTGTAAGTGTGAAGCAATAGGAATGCAATATGGCTGTGCAGGGAATCACAGATGGTGGTCATAGAAGTGATTATTAAATGTACATCTTGGTCTTTGGATTTTCAAAGAGCTTCTCTGGTTTCGTCATGTAGCTTTGGTATTTCAAAAAGAATATTCCCACGATATACATTAAGCCTTCATTATGTTTGCCATGTGGCAACATTTGATTCAATTCCTGTGTATTAAAAAAGTGCTATCATATGTAGAGTGAAGCAATCCATTTCGTAGGGCAATAGTATGGATTGTAGAAGGTCAGTGTTTGCCTAAGGGAATATGAAAGACAATGTTGGAGGGGATATTGACTGACATACAAGTTGGAGAGATGGTTTCATAGGTGCGTGAATGATTCTGTTCATTGTTAATTCTGGACCCGAGTTGTTTGAGTGTCTAAAATAACCCACATTTTTCAACGCAGTGTGACAGTGATATCTTTGGTTGAAAAATTCTATGCCGCTTATGAGGAAGCAACACTCAACGTGAAGAAAGGAAGAGTGCAGACATTTGAACATGACATTGTTGGTCTATATTCTCTAGTGGTTTGGTCAACACTGAAGAACATGTACCATTTCCATATCTCAACATCCTTCTTATGCATGGCTCTGTCTTTTGAGGGGTGATCCTGTTATGTTGACTCTGGGAAACCAACAGAAAAGGAGCCTCTCTCATGTAGCATTTTGAAAGGTGGAAGGAAAGTAAGTGAGAAAAGTTCATAATGGATCCCAAGTAAGTGAGTGAGTGAGTGACTGCATGTATGATGTATCAAGGCTCATCCTGATTTGACGTCGGCCTTTATTTGAAAGAGTGATATGTTCCTCTGGCTGTCAGTGCCTGATGAAATAAAACACAATGTTAATATACACAGGTTCTTATGATTATTCTAATAATTCCATAACATGTGGAATTGACATAGTAGACAGTTGTTCGTCATAACCAATACTTGATATGTCATGAATCCTGCAGCTTTGAGCTCTATTGTCTTTCGGCATTTCAGTGCCATACAAATAAATAAACTAATTAACTAACTTTTGTGAACACTACGACAAACCCCTGTTTTTACTCCAGGGGAGGCGATTTGATTGGAGCTCTTCATTGTTTCTCCCTTGCTTCCCCATGTGAGGCCATTAAAAACTAGGTAGCTGAAGTGTCGATTGCATTACCCCACGTAAGGCCACACACTTTCTCTCTGTTAACAAGAATATGTATGCACGGGTCACTCAAATTGCATTATCACTTTGTAAACAATATTTTGTGTGATCGTGTGATTATATGAATTTAGAAAAAGAACAAGGCAGATACCAAAAGTAATGATATACTCATGTTTCAGCCAAGAGAATATGTTTGCCTCATGTCAATCACAGAACTGACTTCAAGATTTGCAGTACAAAACATCCTATTTTACACTGGATGTGTTTGTGATGGGAAGCTCTAGGGAGAAGAACATAAATGAGTCCAAATATGAGCATTGCAGATATTCTCATACAACCAGCAAATATACAGTCACCTCAATTTTAATAACTTTTCCTTACAACACATAAAGAAACTCATAGCAACAAAGTGCAGTTTCAAACCTCAGCAACACATTTCATAAGTGTTCCATACTATCTGATCTGTTTCTGGGGCACATGCATCATTGGAAATTGCGGTTGCAAAGGGGCAGATTCTCAGAATCTTCCCCTTTGCAACCGCAATTTTTGCATTTGGAATGCATCATCCGAAAATGCAAAATTCTCTATTTAAGTAATCGCTAAATTTGAGATTACTTAAATTGCGATTGCATTTAGGGAATCGCAAATTGCAAATCACTAAATGCAATGCAACAAAAAAAAGAATTTGCGATTTCTAATTTAACCTCTTCAGTGCCCCGCCCTTTCCACGCCCTGTGCCGGGCATTGCATTAGCGGGCGGGGTTCATGACGAGATAGTCTCGTCATGGGCACAGCGCAACCACGCTCCATGACGAGACTATCTCGTCATGGGCACTGAAGGGGTTAAGAAACGCAAATTACTATCAACTCAAAGTTGAGGGTAATTTGCATGATCTTTGAAAAATGGTCAAAAGTGCATTTTTCAAAGTTCTGTGTTGCACACATAGATGCCCTTGGGGCATATGTGTGTGTGCAACATGTTTTTAAATTGCAATTTCAGGAGTGCATCACCCTTTTGGCACTCTTACACCCTTGAAATTGCATGCGCAATTTGCGAGTACCTATTTGGTACTCGGAAATTGCGCATGCAATTCCCATTGATTCCGAGGCCCATAGGAATGAATGGGAAGCAATTCCTTATTTGCGATTCGCAATTTGTGAGTCGCAAATAAGGAATGTGTAGGAATGCAATTTTTGGCGATTCCTACATGCATAAACGAAGTGCGATTCCTAAATTACGATTTCTTAAAAATCGCAATTTAGGAATCCCAATTCCTAAATTTGATGCATGTGGCCCATAGTCCTTTAAAATGTATGGACTTGATGTCAACACTGGCAGTTGAACCACACAGTTTACAATGTGTTGTAGAAAGCACCTCTACCACATCGCCAGAGGATCATGCAAAACATTTACCATATCCCCTATACGCAGTATTGCATTTATTCTCTTTTAGGAGGTGGCACCCTCATATATGATGGAAGACGCTTCCGTGTAAAAATGTTCATCACTACAATTCCGCCTTGAGTTTTCAGAACGATGGAACTCTTGTTACCAAAGTGGGTACTAAAAATGTCCTACGAAGTCGAGGCACATTTTCTGCACCCACAATAGAAGTAACCCTGAAGTAGTAGGAGTTTTGTCCCAATGCATTGTGGACACCTTCTGTATTTATATGACAATCAGGCATGGTTAACATGGCAGACTGTCAAGAAAGAGTCACCATTGAAATGATGGAGAGCTAGCAATTATAAATTTGACAACTAACCTGTCACCCTGCTTGGCGGTCCTGAAACCGTTGGCTTGGCATTCCCGATGTAGGACCTAATGGCTATTCCTCTGTTGGAAAGGCAGGCTTCTCCAGACATCTAAACAGAGCAGGGTTATGAAGAGGAGTGTAGATGAAGCTTCTAACATTTTTGACAGGTGCCTCATTCAACTACTCCTCTATATTGTGTCAGTATTGGGATCTAAGGACCTAATTTAGAGCTGGGCAAGTAGACAAAACAGTTACTAGTGTGCAAAGGCAGAGGATGGCCATTCACATTTAAAGTTCTTGGCCACTACATCCTCATTCATGTCTTCATAAGTCAGTATGTGAGAACTAGGTTGTTGCTGTACCTGTAAGAGTGGAATGTGTTGCTGTGACAATTTTCATCTCTAGGACGCTCCCTTACATGTTTTTCTTGCATTCGTTTGTTGCCCCGGTACTGGATTAAACCTTCCAAGTGTATGGTCTTCTATTATGTTTAGGGTGCTTAGAAAATGAACCTGTACATGGGGTACATATTACAGAAAATACTACCATCAAGTTGCATAGAAAATGAACAATACACCCATGAAATGAAATGCCACAATTATGTTCATTTGGATAGTCCCTTTTCCTAACCACAGACTGCAACCTGCTCACATTGATAATTCACCTAATTCTGAAAAAAGCCTTCTTTTCCGATATCTCCTATACATAGACAGGCTGGACTTCTCATGT
Source organism: Triturus cristatus (assembly GCF_964204655.1). Taxonomy (NCBI): domain Eukaryota; kingdom Metazoa; phylum Chordata; class Amphibia; order Caudata; family Salamandridae; genus Triturus; species Triturus cristatus. The sequence goes on from NC_140589.1 coordinate 1,370,633,701, forward strand.
TACACAGGCCATGGCATAGTTATCTAGTTTTCCCCAAATAGCTTATTTAAGTTAAGAGTTTAAAAGGGGGAGTTTAAAGTCAATGTTGTGTAAAGTGATAGAGACCACACAAGAAAACATGGCGTAAAGTACTTTTCTTAAAATTCTTTTGTGCGTTGATATTTGTTATTAATCTGGTATTAAACGTGACTAAAATTTACAAGCAAAGATTCATATACACTTGTTGATGATTTTCTGTCCACAAGGAGGACGGTTGTAACCAATGGGTTCATACAATGTGGTAGAAAGAACCCAGCTTGAGCTGTCTCTGACACACTTAGGGGCATATGCTCAAGAACCTATCGCCGAGTTAGCGGCACTTTATCGCCGCCAAAGTGGCGATAAATTCATCGCACCATTCACAAGCTGGTGCTAACAGCCGATATCACCAGTTTTCCAGCAATAGCAGCCGCAAAAAACATCGCCACAGATGACACCGGCAACTAACGCTAATGAGATGCAGAGTAGGCGTTCCCGTGCAAAAAGCTGCGACAACACCACTTCGCAACATTCTCAATGACCAGCCAGATTGGCGATAAGTTCACAAAACATGTGATAAGGCGCGTTAGCAGCAGGGATTTAACACCTGCTCTTACCTGGTGTTAAGTCGGATGACAACCAGCACCATGAAAGGGAGCCCAGCCCAGAGCCACACCTGCAGAACAACAGATGCCATGGAGCCACTGGTCATGCAGCTCGGAGCCCCAAGAGGGCAACAACACCCACCGCCACCACCCCCTGGCCCGCCACCCCCCCCCCGGACCCTCTCCCACCCCTCAGGACCACCACAGAGGCAGTGCAGACAAAGACAGCGAACCTTCAGAAAATGCACCAGCCTCACAGACTTAACACCAGAGGATGTCATTGCCCACTACAGGCTCAAAAGGACAACCATCCTATGCATCCTGACCATCATTGCCCACAGGCTGATGGTACCAACACAGCGGACAACCAACATCCCTCCGCAGACAAAGCTGCTGGTTGTGCTGCACATGTTGGCCTCTGGGACCTTCCAAACAACAACTACCAGAGTCTGAAGAGTCTCACAGCCATCCCCATCAAAGTTCCCACACCTGTATTGGATGCCATCACCAGCTTGGTACCCCAGTACCTTCACTTCCCACACACTGTGCAGGAACAGCTGGAAACCAAGCAAGGCTTCTACGCCATAGCTGCCTTCCCGCACATGTTGGGGGCAATCGACTGCACACATGTACTCCTCATGCCCCTGCCGCCAATGCACACAATCACCGCAACAGGAAGCACACGCATTCCATCAATGTGCAGGGAATAGTGGACCACTGGGGACTCTTCGCCAATGTCGTCGCCAACTACCCAGGCAGTGTGCATGATTCCTTCATCTTCCGACAGTCCATCATCAACCAGCGCTTTGAGGCTGGCACCTATGGGAATGCATTTCTCATTGGTAAGTGCCAAATAGACACACCACACACCTCAACTCCACAATCATGCAACTCACAACTCTGGGAATACACATGTTACAAACTCACACACAACATGCCAAACAACAAGCCCACCTACCAGATACGACAGCACAACTTACTGTGATGACCTGGGCAAGCCATGTACACGAGCCATCAATGGCATGGCACCTCAGCTACACAGTAGCAGGATGTGAGGAGAGGTGGGAACCATGCATTTGCGAAGGAGGCAAGTGACCCATGAATGAGAATGTACACAATGCCAAGTGAGGCGTGGATGTGCTGGACAGACTGCAGTATGCAGACCACAGACATGCCCTTGTCGACATATACTGCTGGTGTTTGGAGTGTAGTGAACAGTGGACGCAACTATATTACCCCAGGCAGTGAGAAAGAGCACGGAAAGTAGCTTATTACGTCCCCCCCGTAAGCGTGAGCGAAGTTGGCTGGCCCGGCGTATGCCAGGCCAGCGTAGGGGTGTGAATGAAAATCCCGTAGCTCTGGGCGTGGTTCTCTTTCGGAAAGGCCAACATGTCTGCCAGGGCGGCGCATCTCAGCCCGCCACGAGGCCAATGCCGTGAGCGGCGGTGCCTGCCACCATGTGCTCCTGCTGCACCCCAGACCGCAGGTCTCCAGACCCGTCTTGGCCGCCCCTGTGCAACCACACACCGCTCACCTTCCGACACTGGTGTGTGTCAAAAAGGGCCCACCACGTGCCTGTGCAAGCTCCAAGCCCGAGGCCCGCGACCGTAGCAACCTAATCAGACCATCGCTGTCCTCCCTGAGACAGGCCCGCTGCACTCCTTTCTCATTGACGAACTCTACTGGCCTACACAGCGGTCAAGTAGGTTACACATTTGGAACTGAGTCTTGATTATACAATGGCCGAGTACACATATCAATGCAAAGTTTAAATCACTATACTCCCTTCAATGTGGTGCCACCAACTCTGTGCATAGCATTCCAACCACACGTGTCTGTGGGCCCATGCTGACTACGCTTTCGGCCTACACTGTGGTCCAGCACCGCGGGTTCCACTGTGTGCTGCCTACACTGCGGCCCAGCAGGCCTCACACCAATCCAATCCAGTCCATACCAGGCAGGACATGACATCGTTGCAGGCTGCACACCCGCTCAGCTCTGGTGCTTCTACCCCCATCAATCACAAGTCATCTCGACATGCCATTTCAACGTTGTGTGTTAGAGTTCCAGGAGGAGCTTGCTGAACAGCGGTTGGCCCGCGCTGACTGCTGCCTCCGGCCTACACTGCGGTCAAGTAGGTCACACATTTGGAACTGAGTCTTGATTATGCAATGGCAAAGTAAACACTTTATGGCTGATTTTATATCACTGTACTCCCTTCGATGTGGTGCCACCAACACTGTGCATTGCATCCGAATGACACCTGTCTGTGGTCCCTTTGCTGACTACTGGCGTCAGCCTACACTGCGGTCGAGTAGGTCACACACTTGGAACTGAGACTTGATTTCTGTATGGCAGAGTTCATATCATTGTACGCAAGGAGAGGAGTAAGAGGAAGACGTAGTTCAGTCCGGAGGAAAAAAGGATCCTCGTTAAGGAGGTGATCGAACACTACCAACAACTGCTCTGGTGCCACTCACTGTACATCGCATGCCAATGACACATGGCTGTGGACCCATGATGACCACTGCCTCCGGCCTACATTGCGGTCCAGTAGGTCAAACATTTGGATCTGAGCCTTGATTTATTTATGGCAGAGTTTATATCAATGTACAGGCCTCATCGCAGACCGCATCCCCTTTCAGCCCTGGTGCCACTGACTCCGTGCCCCGAAATTCATGGACACTCTCTGGTTGAACTTTGGTGGCATCTGAGTCTATGGCCTGGGGGTTGTCTTCATCATCATGTAGCTGATACTGACTTGGTGGTAAAAAGGAGTCTGTAGCATTCTACTCCTCCATTTGCCTGTTTCGGCTTGCTTCTGCCCTCTGCATCATGCCCTGGAAGGACACCTTCCACTGTCCCCCTGAAACACTCCGCGACATTCACCTTCGACATCATCGAGGACCCGCTCAGCTCGTGTGGCCCTACCTCAGTGCACCGCAAGTCATTGTCCCGTGGCGGTGTGCCTGTGCCAGCCGCAGTGCATCCCAGGCCACTAACTCTTTGCAGCTTAAGTAATGGACCCTGTCTGATTGACTATTGAATGGCCTCTGTGTCTGTGGCCCTGCGCTGTCCGCTGCCTCCAGCCTCAACTGCGGTCCACCAGGGCTCACACATCAAATTGAGTCCTGATCTGCCTGGACAAGGCATCACCGCAGGATGCACACCCCACCACTGCCAGGACCACCTCCAACCAACAACTGAATGAGTCGTAAGAGTCTTACACCCAGACTATCCGAGTTGCTCACACATGTCTTGGATACCATCATCAGCTTGGTACCCTGCTCAGCTCTTCAGGTGCCACCAACTCAGTGCACCACAACTCATGGACGCTTTCCAATAGATCTTTTTTGATGTGGACAGCTCACACAACAATGTCACCTCAGGCAGTGGGGAAGACCTGGGACGATGATGGGGAAGATGTGGCCAGTGTGCGGAGGGGTAAAGGCACGGACAATGGGAGTGCAGGAGGCAACAACCAGAAGGCAGCAATACAGACTGGACGTGGTAGTCCAGCTACACACCAGGAGCTATGGCTGAGGTACGTGCTGTGGACTGCGGATGCAACTATGTCACCTCAGGCAGTGGGGAAGACCTGGAACGATGATGGGGAAAATGTGGCAGGTGTAACACACCCTACTGCAGCTGTCGCAGGAATATCCCGAAAGGACACAATCTTTGACAATTTCTTCACATGAGCACAATCAGCTCTGGTGCCCTTACCTCAGTGCACTGTGACTCGCCGACCCTTCTAATTGGATATTGGGTGACCTCTGTACTTGCTCCGGCTACCAACATGATGCTTCGCTGTTGTTTGTGTTATGTTGGTGTTTTCTGTTTCCACTTTAATGGTGAACACTGTTCAAGTTGTTGCCATCAACAACCACTCCGTGAGGGCTGGCTCACACTCACCCCACGCCCATCCAGCAAAGGCGTCACTGGTCAGGTGACCATGGTAATAAAGAGTGGCCGGGCGCACGTACCCGTAGCCAGTTCAACTGACTATCAAAGTGTGTCCATGTGCTCATTACGCATGCATGCTGGCACTGGGCCCTACCACATTACATTGTGTATTGTACAGCAAACGCAACCATGTCACCCCAGGCAGTGGGTAAGACCTTGTACATATAGCTCTGTCCCCCTTGCATACGTAAGAGGAGTGGACTGGGTCAGGGTACGCAAGTCCAGCGTAGGGGTGTGAATGATTGTCCCGGGGCTCTGGGCGTGGTTCAGTACTGGAAATGTGCAAATGCGTATGGCTATGTCGCAGTGTGTGTGTCCATTGGTGAGTTTAAGTGGTCCCTAATGGGAATTAGACACCCACATATTTAATCGAGTTCAGCTGCCATGAGATCAAACCCCACCCACACCTGTTCAGCCACCTCCTTCTGGCAGTCTAACACCAGGCTGTGGAATGCGATGTGTGCTTCTGTGAGGTGCTGGGAGCCATCCGTGGTGGTGTGTGCTTCCTGCTGTGTGGTCTGTGCAGGGGGTGGGGTCTACTGGATGCAGCTGGGCTGCACTGCTCCTGGAGGTGGGTTGCCTAAGATGTCCATGAGCTGTTGGAGGGCGTCGGTGTCGAAGGTGTGGAGGCCCTCTTCATCATCACTGATGAGTTGTCTGGTCTGCTCTGCAGGAGGTGTTGATTGTCCTTCTGCTATGTGAAGGGGAGATGCATTTTCACATTGTGTTGACATGTATGTTGACGCATTGTTCATGTTTACCTTGGGACTGCATGACAATGTACATTGTGATTGTTTGGGAGGAGCTGACTAGTTGATGCGGGACAGTGGACATTTAACTACATCACGGATGTGAGGTTGTACATGTATATTTTCATCTCACAGTTTCCTGCTATGCCAGATGTGATTGGCCAGTTTCCACTCACAGACGGAACCAGTTGTGTCCTCTGTTCTGTCATGGGAGTGTTGCACTTTGTACTACATTGTCGTCAATGTTGATGTGCTGTTATTGCTATGTGTGTGTGCTGCATTGTGAGTGAATTGCCCCTGCTGCTCAGATTTGGCTGCCCCTTATCCCTTTCAGGTGGTGTGCCTTTGACTTCTGTGCTTCGCCAGTGCTGGGATGTTTCGGACTTGGGTATATTGGGCTCTTGGTCAAGTTATGACTCTTGGGCATGGTTTGTCCGCAGATGTTTTGTTGTGTTAGGGGTGGTTTGTGCACGTGGATATGTCAGAGTGTGGCCAGCTCCGTTCCGGATGTGGTCCACACTCAGCCACCTCAGTGTCGTAGCGTGCACAATGTCATGATGATTGGACTGCAGCCATGCTAATCGTCGTGTAGTGTCACTTACATTGTCGGCGTGGCTCACAAATACGATTCTTTGCTGGGTTTCGCACGTGTGCATGTGTTGGTTGTGATATTAGTGATGTGTGGGGTGGGACCACTGAGGGGCACGTTGTGGACGGGGCCTACTTGGTGTTTGTATGTGTGCTGCAGTGTGCCACGGGTGTCAGGGACATGATCCAGAGTCATTGTGGGTGTGCAGTGTGCTCTGCTGAATTGTGCATGTGTGCCATTGTGCCTATCTCCCACGTCCCCCCAGTTCCTGGTCGGTACTCACCCTGTTGATGTTGTGTCAGGTCATGTTGAGCAGTATCCGGTACCACAACTCATGGCACCGTATCCCTACTGTTGACTGTGGCCACCATTTTTTCCATGTCATCCAGCTCCTGGTGTGCCGCTGGAACCCCACCTTCAATCTGCGTTGCTGCTTTCATGTTGGCATCGAGTTTCTTCTTGATTTTGGCCTTCACATCCCTCCAGCGCCTCTTGACCTCTTCCATTGTCCTCCTCAACGCTGCATCTGCATTCACCTGGTCCAAGATAGTCTGCCATATTTGCATCTTTGTTGCCAATGACACGTTGGATGTGATGAACAGTTGTTGGTAGTGTTCTATCACCTCAATGACGATGATCCCGTTTTCCTGCGGACTGAACCGCGTCTTCCTATTCCTCTTCTCCTTGGCCTTCCCCCACCCAGAGGTTCCTTGCTGGTCGTCTGTGGGGCTTGTGGGTTTCACGTTGTCCCCTGCACTCGGTCCGGGTGCATCCATGGTGCTACGCAGTTTATTTGTTTTTGTATTTGTTTTACACTGCTTATATAGTGCATTTACCCGCACGAGGCGGGGGATTGCAGGCCTGTCACTGGTTAACGGTGATTTTTGTTTCGCGATTTGGGACATCGCAATTTTTTTCGCGTTGGTGTTTCGCATTTTTTCGGCGTCGCGTTGATTTTAACACTGTCATTTGACGCGTTATCGTGAGACTACCGCATGGTGCCGCCGTGTTGAAAATACAACGTGGACACAGTGTTATTTTTCCACAATAGACTGCGATGTGCAAATTTGTGTTAAGCTACTTTTGCGATATTTAGCACACGTTCTTGAGAATATCCCCCTTAGAGTGCCATAGTGGCAAACATCTTAAGAATGATACACTCAATTTTAAGTTGTGTTTGCCCATCTTTGTGCTTCAATCTCACTAAATGTTTGCAATAGTTAAGTGTAGAGTTATGAAACAGCATCACAAATACAAAGACACGACTTAAAGTGCTCCTGATATTGTGGTTTTCCAACCCCCTCTTCATAATTCTCCCTTCCATCATGTCTGATTAAATAACTGTTCTGTCAAATTTTGCCCCACTCTCTTGTCACCACCACACTTCTCTCTTTCTCTCTGTATTGCCTGCCTACCTCAGTTGCTACCTCAGCACTGTGAATTCTTTTCCTTTCAAACTGAAACAAGCATTGGCAAAACCAATATATTTCTGTTTTAAAATGCAGAGCCGTTGCTTTTCCAATACTTGTTTTCCAATTGCACCCATGTACAAAAAAGGGTAAAGGTAATGGCGCCTGAGGCCAATCCCCAGCAGGAAATGGCACTCACTATCAGTAAGATTGAAAATGGCCTTGAAGTCGCTCGTCAAGAGCACTCATTTCTCCTAGAGAAATTAGACCACACAATCAACCCTCCTAGCACATACAGTGGAGGAGGAATTAATCCCTCTGCTTCCCACTAGTATCAATACCACCTACGAAACAGGAGAGAGATATATAATAATAATTCATGCGGAAGCTGTGTCCTTGAACACTGGAATTTACCTGCAGCAGTTCATAGGTATAATTGATAAAAGGCAAACGTATGCTGATGCACATTCTTCTTTGCCTTCCCTTTGACAAGACGAGGATGATTTGGCATCCTCTGTTAGCCATTTCCAACATTTAATTGCATATGTAGCCTGGACAGATGTATCAGCGGCCTTCTACCAATGTCTTCGTGATGATCTAAAGGATGGTCTTTTTTTACTGGTAAATAGACCAGCAGCCACTACTGCACTTATTGATCACACATTACAAGTTGATGTCCAACAAACTCATAGACGGCAAGAAAGATATTGGACTCTGGCAAAGATATCTGTCCTTGTCTCTGTGGATGCGAATAAAAAGTCATACATCCAATGGCAAAGCAATTCAGTTGAGGAATATTCATAGAGCGCTATCTATTGAAGAGAAGAATTTGAGAAGGAAGGAATGCGTCTGCACTTTTTGAGGAAAGCAGGGGCATTTTCTTTAAGAATGGTCTAGTCTGACAGGAAACTCCAGGGTTCAAGTGCGAAGGGCGAACCTCAGTTGAGTCATTACAATATTTCAAATTTCAGCACTATCAGTATAGATGTTGGGTAGAGATGGCATTACCTGTGGAGCTTCAGGATGCTTTATAAATCAAAGAGTCCATGAAAACCATTGTCTAACAAAACAGTGGATGGAGACTACAGAACCTATTGTGAGAACGGATGGGAAACGGTTGATTTTGGAGACGTCTGCTGGGAATCTTCTTATTTGTAAATTACATTGAACAATGGACATTTTGAGACCATTCAGTTTGACTTCATTTGAAACTCCAGATTTTGACACTGTTCTGGCAACACACAGGCTTTGAAAACAGAACTCTTCTATTGATTAGCAGGAGCGGCTCATACCTGTGGGATCCCAGGATTTCCATAAGAGTTGCTTTTCTCAGAAGGGATTAGAATTGCACTTCCTTTAACCTGTTGTCTGGTACAAGGGAAGGGGCAACCGTAGATACCAGAGGCATATAACGATTTTCACAATGTGTTTAATAAAAGAGGAGTTGATCAACTGCACCATCATCCTTATGACAACCAGGCCCAAGGCCCAGCTCTCCCGTGCTGCTGCATTGCTCTTGCTCCTGCCTTCTCCTTGTTTTTCTCCCCTGTTTTTGAGTCCTTCTCCTTGCTTTTTCCTCATTTTCACTGCTTTCTCCCTGCTTCTGCCCCTGTTTTTTGAGTGCCTTCTCCTCACTAGTCCCTAATTTTCACTGCTTTCTTCTTGCTTTTTCAAAATGTCAGTAAAAACATCTTTCATTATTGCCGAGTCATTCTCAATACATGGAATAAGATTAACAAATGGCTTAATCAACACCGGATTCTTTGAGTCCTCGAAGCCCATATTACAAATCAAAATCTGGCAATGCTCAACCTCCTTTAGATAAAGGGATTTTGAGAAACTAAATAAACGTACAAGCTTTCATAAATCCCCATATGAAACTCCTAATGGCTGATTCAAGTTTCTTAAAAAATAATTAGGAATTGTAAGTTGAATTGATAAAAATAAATATAATAATTTGATTAGAATTTTAATTTAATGAGATTGTTGAAAACTTGTGTGATGATCCAAGAATCAAACTAATAAGCTCTAGTCGTTAAAACTATTCATCCGGTCTTGGGAACTCCTAAAATAGGAGAAACCCTATGATTGGACAGAAATTGAGTGGACTTTATAATCAAATTATATCCTAGGTGGATCAACCATGATAGATTCTTTATGCAATATGAGTTTTCAAAGAAGCACATAATATCAGGGTAAAATAGGGAGAGATTTTAACAGACTGCTCTGCACTTACGTGCACTATTATGACGTCACATATTCCAGCTGAGAATAACAATGGGTTGTCCATAGATTATAACTTTAATATTTAAATATGTGAAGTACGGATGTCCATGCCAGAATATTGACAGCCTACAAAACTCTTTCTCACTTGTGTCTCTATTTTTTCATTATGCCCCTCCTCCCCAATATTTACCTATCCTACACACCACCCCCCCCCAGGAAAATCAAACCTATATCTGCCATCCTGGAAGAATGACGTTCATAGGCCATGCAAAGGACAGTGTCATCGTCACTATAATCATATCAGTAAAACAGATTCCTAATTAAATATATACTCAAATAAATCAGTACTTAATTTTAACCATGTCAGTCTTAAGATTTATCAGACAGAAGTTAAGACCAAATCTGAATCATATCCTTGGCAACTGTCACAATTAGAAGAATACATGTGGTTTTGTCAAATCACTTCCAGGTAGACTAAGAAATCTGGTATTGAGTTGTGGTGCAATAAGGCAACTAAAGAAACTGTTAACACAAAAACTGAGACCAGAATTCATATTAACAATGAGTGCACTGGCAAACTATGTTCCTCTGGTATGGACAGTTATAAGCTGTCACATAATTTATCTAAATCAAAGTGTGATGTTGCCGAGGTGGCTAATTCTATGGCTATTCTCTCTACTCAAAACTTACTTTAGGTATGTATCATAGAATTTCCCAGGTGAAAACCTAATGTTGCAATATGTGCACTGCATCTCACTCAAATCAACGTTTCTCTTTGGCAAAAAATAAAGAACACATGGGTGATAGTGTATGTAAAGGTACAACAATTTTGAATGGCCCCACACTGGAATATATATATAAGTTGATTGTTAAACACAGCAGCATATCTGAAGTCTATTATGAGGAAATTAAAGCTGATAATATTAAGACTCAGCAGACAACACAGAATATTGTCACCTCTTTTGCCCAGATGAGAGTTAGAAAACTGCATTAGTACGATTGAAGACTCAACTTCAAAACTGGCATCCTCGCTTTGAGGTTCAGACTAATTTAGTGTAATCTCCTAATGTTAAGGTTGGAGACTGAGAAAATTGACAATGGCAGAATAATCTATGTATAATGGCTACTCAATAGGGATTAGAGGAGGGAGTAGGAACCACAACATAGGTGGTATATTAGCTTCAGTGTGCTGTTCTTGATATCAAATTTGATTCTCAATTTCAGCACACACAGAGAATTCTGCTCCATCAAACAAAAAAAATCTGCTTCCATCCACACCCTAAATTGAATATATATGACTCATCCAATCAGAAAAATGTGAGACTGAAATGCTTCTAAGCTGGAATAAATGTGACACTAGTGAGAAAAGCCAATGAATCAGAAGCCGGCAAAGGGAAGTAATATAGACAACAAAGCCATTCAATCATAAGCAAGAGCTCTCCCAATGCCCACTTTATGTATATTGGAAATAATAGGTCTCGCAAAGTAACAGGCAAAGAGGCAAGTAGAAGAGACCTAAAAAGATACCTTCATCCTCCCTCTCTCCCACGTGAGCTGCAGAACTCCATTGCCTCTCCAGCTCAAATTAACAAATACTGCATATATTGACAACTGCTTCACATGTTTCTTGGGGCTCCGAGTCTTCTCTCACAAAGCTCAGTGGAAGAAAATATATCTGTTGCTTTTTCACAATCACAGATATGATGATTTCTGTGGCTGCTGCTCCTCCATTCTCCCAGTCACTAAGGATTATTTTTGCCTCTCTCTTCCTGGGTCAAGACAGAGAAAAGGGCACCAGCAACTCCTGTTTTTGTTCCACCTCCTCCAGATCTCAGTACCAAGGAGAAGGCTAATGAAGGTAGTACATGGCACCTGAATCTTCTCTGCTTCCCTCAGTACAGTAGAACCCTGGAGCAGTGGCAGTTGCTACGGAATGGGGGAATGGGGGAGACGGGCGGAGGGAGGTGAGATGAAAATTATAACCACTTACCTCTGTATGGCCACCGCCTCTCCTCCGTCTTTTTTGCCACCCAGAAGCACACAGGCTCCCAGACTCCCCTAGCCAATCACAACGCTGCTGTCAGCAGCATGACAGCAGCATTGTGACTGATCTGGGCGGCCTGATTCGGCGCTCAGACAGGGAGTGGGAGCCTGTGCATGTTCTCCACCCGGATGTGAAATACAGCCAGGTGGAGAACATGCAAAGTGTGCATGACTGTTTGACAGGCCAAAGATGGCTGGCCAAATCGTCATGCACACTTAAGTGCACCAACCACTATTCCCCTGCTGGCTGTGACGACAACCCCGCCCCGCCACAAAACTGACTCAGTACGGAAAAATAAAATGATAATAACATTGTGTCATTGTCATTTTTCCTTTTTTGCACTGCTCTGAGAGCAGTGGGGTGACGCTCCTCTGCCTTAGCGGAGGAGTCACCGCTGCCCTAGGGACAAGATAGAAAGTAGAATACTATGACAATTCAGTGGTGTAAGATGACTTTAGTTGCATGCTTCACTGAAATCACAAAATGGATGGTAAAGGGTGTGAGAGGAGTTTGTGAATTTCCACAATCTGACTTCTTTATGGTCATTCACAAACCCACATTGGCACACTAGGCTTTTTTACGTCCTTTTACAACCACCTACAAAGGATTTACACCTGCAAAAATATATACAGTCACAATAAGCAATGGCACACTTTTAGGAAGATTTACACCTACTAGTTATCCGTCTTAAATATTTAACTGAAACAAATCGAGTCACTTCAGCCATAAACATATGTGATCTGATAAACTACAAAGCAGGTACCTCCAATAACTTTACTAGAGAGTACCACAAAAAATAGATAACTCTTGTATTTTACTGAAAGAGTGTGTCATAAACAAGTGGTAGACGCAAACACATGTTTTTAAAATTATTTTGTTCTGCAACTCATTCTATTTAACTGAATAGACATCTGACTTTACACTGATGGACTTTTGCAAATGTTGGTGATGGGCTCCCAAACTTTGGCTTGGGTCACTTCTTCACAGTTACACAAACGTCTTGCACCATAACAAGCCTCTCTGATGGCCAAACCCTCTCCCCTGCAGCACAGGAGCTCCAGGGACCTACATTATGCCTTCATCCATCATAGGTCTCTAATTCCTCAGTGTCCAACATAGGTTAGTGCCAGATGGAAGCCAGATTTTCTGGCTGTGTAAATACATTCAATTTGCATTAAATATATGTAACTTTTTAAGTTGTAGATATCATGAAAATATGACCTGGGTATAACCACCCCTCCCACCATGGCCAAGCATTAAGTGCCCCTGTTTTTAAGTGCCCTGCACTGAGGCGTCTGTCAAAAAGGGCCACAGACAACAGTTCATAGGCAACTGTGGGATGTCTATAGATGCAACCGAGGTATAAGTGTTGCAGCGCAGAACGTCAAATTTCCCCTTCGGCTCAGACCAACTACCTCGTCATTCAATTTACTCACATTCATTCATTGGTGGGGCCCATAACACCAATATACTTACACTCGGTTGACCTGTTTTCTGAGGGAAAATACGTTTATCAACGCTGACATGAGAGGAATACCTTTACTTTACCCTAAACACTTTGACATCAAACCTAAGATATCCCTCCCATACGGAGATGAATCATTTAGTTGTTTTACTTGGTTTTAATGAGTAATGCTCGTCTATCTATTCATTACTTCCTTACCACATTTATTTTATTCAAATAACTGACACAACACATTTGTCAATTAATCAAATACTCTTTATCTAAATTATTTCGCAAGAAAATTGAAAATCATCATCAGCAGCATTTCACAACATCATATTTACCTATTCTGGCTAAGTCGTCCTCTAAGTCAATCAGTCAAAGAAGAATTTATTCAGCAAAGTTAGGCCGCAATTTAGTCTCTCAAAGATTCAGGATAACAGCTGTCCAGCAGTGTCACCGTCCTCTCCGTCAGCATAACGTCAGGAAATCGAGTTCGTCAAAGAAGAGCGAGCTGGTCGTAGCGATACTACCCTAATTCCCTACCTACTTTTATAATGAAAATACTAACAAATATGTATCAAGATTGGGTTTAGAGAGTTCTGATTGGTCAATTTTCGACTGGCGATGAGCGGTTCTCAGGGTGTTGTAGCTGAAGTCATCAAACTTGCTTGTTCCGGCTTTTAAATTGGGCATTGTCTCTTAGTCTTGGATGAGTTCCCGGAATGACCTTGGAGGGTACATGTTCACCCGGGGTTAGGTCCAGGCCACTGTTGCTGGCGGTGACGCATGCGCACTTCACCCAGAACCTCGTATTGTCAAGGCAGTCACGTTTACTGTCCCGTTCAGCCATCTTGTATAGGCCGAAATGGTCAACTTAAGCAAAAGAAACACAAAAACGTAATTAAAAGATGGAAATGACTAATAAAATGTTATCCCCTTACTAATACCCATATGTGTGTGTATTTATCTAGCAGAAGCAACACTCAGAGCGGTTTATACTCACTGAATAAAGCACAAATCACAAATACATCACTTAAAGCAACAGATAACATATATATTCTAATTTTCTACTATTAATATGCGTACACAAGTTAATTCACAATTAATATAGCCATGCAAAGTGCAATTCCCACATATTTTTGTCTTGTTAATATAGTTGGTGAGTTAACACTTCAAACAGATTAATAATATTACAATTAATTGATTATTTGGATTAATATAAACATGCAGAATGGGGTATACAAAATTTTGTACTACCCGCTCCAAAATAAGTGTATACTTTGAGTGACCATTGGCAAGAAGGGCCATTGCAAAGGGCATGAAGTCTTCTGCAAGGCCATTTCCTCTTTCTGATGGTCAAGTGCTGCTTATTCCGACAACTCTCAAGCAAGTAAGCTCTATTTTGCAACAACAATCTCATTTTAATAAAGCCATGAGAAGGTGTGAAAAGACTGTTGTCACTTTAGTTTGTCCTAAGATAAAAAAAAACAAAAGAAGGGCTTTTATGGTGCACAAACCCTTTTCTGCTCTTTGTTAAGCTGTTCAATTTAGCGAAAGCGATTGAATGCGGCATCTTGAATGCGGCGCGACTAAAAAACACTGGATTCTGTCTGGAATGTGAAAAAAGGGAATAATTTATATTTAATTGGTCTACACCTCCCTTCCCTAGGTCAATAAGAAGAGAAAAATCAGCAGCATTAATCAAGATAAAATTATCAGCTGATTAATCAGTGTTCTAATTACTGCACAGTCCTTTCCCTTTTCAGTTTTAATTACTAAACTTCATTGTCTTTTCCATATGGCTAGCATGCCTCCCCACAGCACACGTTTTTCTCCCGGTGAGATCATTAATATAAAAAATGCACACTGCAGAAGCCGCAGAAGATGTAAGGGACGGCCATCCCGGCTAAGAAATGACTGGAGGAGCTGCAAATCACGCGCAGGTCCCATAAATCTATGAACACTTAAGAAAAAACTGAGCGCAGATATTCAGGAATGATTATCAGACCAACCTTTGTCTAAAAGGCAGAACCACAAGACTAATTTCATCAAATCTGCATCCAAGTTGGGTCAAAAACCAATTGCAATTTAATTTAAATTGGCCAAGTATAGCTGTGGCCTCCTAAATCCTTTGCAGTGAGATGAAAGCGCCTGGATATTCCTCTCCATGGCTAATTTTTTTTCCATAGGATAATCAATTAAGGGCATATGAATTTCTTAAGCATTTGCATTTCTTAAATTAATATAGAGTGCAACCGCTGCAATTGATGTGCATTTGCGCTCGAGGAAAGAGATGTGGGACAGATGACCCTGTCAGGACCCACAGTGTATTCTGGCCTGACACTCTTTTCTATTCTCAATGTAATTATCTGTTTGTTTCCTCTTTCCGAATAACACAAAAACAACATTAAATAGCCATTCCTCATTTTATGACTTTGCTGTTTAAGCATGTTATGTTTAACGTCTATGTATTTATCATAGCGCTTTACACGAAGCACTAGATAATTCAACAGAGTGGTACAGAAAGATGAACAATCAATTTGTGGCTAATACCGAATTGCATGTTGAAACAAACTATTCCCTTAAAAGTTTTTGAAGATATTGTTTTTAAGGTTGACATAAAAGAGGCTGAGCTAACGTGAACTGGTAATTCATTCCAAAATGTAGGTGCTAGTAGGAAAACAAGAGAATATAAGGATGGTGGAGCCAGCAAATGAAGATATAAAGGCAGTGTACAACAAATTACATTGCATTTAAAAGGGTAGCCGTCCAAGTAGAGAAGGCCCGGACGAAATCTGAGATTTAGGACGATAGAGAAAAGAAGAGGAACACAAGCATCTTGCATAGTTTGAAGTGAACCTATTATGCAGTTAGGGAGACCGACTTAAAAGGGAGAACAGTAATTATTTTTCGCTTGAGTCAGTCATGGCAAATATTATATTCTGAATTTACCTTGAGGAGTTTTGCGTCACCCTCTCTTAGCCATTGGTTTCTTTTGCTAGGAAAAAGCCATTGGCTTTTAGGAAACTGTCAATCATATTGTGGATGGCACCGCCCAACTATTTTAGGTTCATAGGGGCAGATTTACAAGCCCCTTGCGACACATTTACGCTGCCGTTGCGTCACTTCTGTGACGCAGCGGCGGTGTAAACCATGCGCCATTTTGCGCCTTATTTACATCGTGACGCATTAAACCTACGTCGGGTTTAATGTATGCAGGGTGGGCGTTCCATCGGAAAAAGCCTCGAAAAAGTGACGCAGTGAAATCTACAAGATTTCACTGAGTCACTTTTCCGACGGTGCTGTGTCAAAACCCTGCACCTGCTTGAAGCAGGCGTAAGGCGTGACGCAGCATGTTAGGTATGGGCAGCCCCTGAGTATTGCTGGAGTTGCGTCGCGCTTGTGACACGACTCCAGCAATGCGCCGCCCTTACGCCATCAGATGCGTCACGCATCTGTTTATCATTGCGCCACGATGCGCCGCATTGTAAATGCGGCGCATCTGTGGTGGCGCAAGGGTAAACTTGCGTGACGCATCTTACCTGGCGCATCCCTGCTGATATGCGGGGATGCACCAGTCCTTGTAAATCTGCCCCATAGTTTTTTGTTGGCTGCTTTGGCGTACTTTTCTGCCTCCAATGAAATGAACTGGGAAACATTTTACATTAGGAATTAGTTTGAAGTCATCATGATAGCACAGAGGAGTGAGCGCTTACTATAGCATCTGAAAATGGATTTTTCTAGAAAATAAAACAGCTATTGGTACAGCTAAGCTAAAGACCGTTTTTATGTATGTTATAGTACAATAGGTTTGATGATTTGGACGCATGCACAACTTGATTCACATTCTAAACAAAAGTCAAAACTATAGGTTGCTTGTTGTGTGGTTTGTTCCACAAATACTTCCACCAAGTGGCCTCTCGCATGGTACCTGTCACGACTTAAAAAGGAAGGAATACATTGATGTTACCACGGACCATGCTAAGATGGGAACATGTTCAAATAACATAGTAAAAAGTGCAAGCTATGTTATGGTAAATCGTGACATTGGTAAGGAATGAAAAAGTTTTCGAAGATGCCAATATTCTTGCTTGCAGAGTTTGGAGTCGAGAATTTTAAATTAGATTGTGGGTAGAAAGACATCACTGATTAATTCATTCTCTGATACAAATGGAAAAAAAATGCATCTAAGTTTAAGATGGCAAACTCACCAACTATGGGCTTTATTGCAAGTGAAGATGATAAATGCACCTTATTAAGAGTGTGCCTCCTAGTGTACAGTTTATCCAAGGTGCCTGAGAGTGGGCTCAAATGTTTTGTCATTCTGATTTTTCAAGTTCTTCTCCCTTGTTTGTCCAATAGAATTATACATTGGATCATCTACATTTGTAAAGAAATCCTTTACTTCCTGTAATTTTTAATTATTCAATGTGTGTTATTTGTGGAATACCTCACTGCATTTCGTAAATGCCTTTCATCAGGGGAAAAAGCTAACCATTAGGGTGCCAATTCCGATCCTGTAAAATCCGGGTACGAATGGTCGGACGGAGTGTTTTTTCCGTCCGACTGGTACCCGGGAAAAACACCTTACAAACTCGCAAGTACGATTTGCACAGAAATACCATTACCGCCCGAGTCCGAAAAAACACCGACCGGCAAAAATTTACATACAAATCTCTTTCGAGACGGCGCCCATGCGACGTCCGGACAGAGTCAGGCAGCGTTTTACGGACCAGCAAGTACGATTCGTGCCGACGTCACTCCGCACGCAGCAGTATTTACGGGAGCCAAAAACTGCCGGGAAATTGAGGACGACGCGAACAAGGAGCCCTGGCACGCCAGGGACAGCGATGGACCCCAACCTACGCGCCATCCCGGCCCTGATAGCCTACCACCTCGTATACAGAAACCGACGCAGACGCCGCAGAAGGTCAGAACAACCCCCAGGGGCAAAGGGGGGTGTGTGTGTGTGCAAGGGTCAGGAAACATAACCCACACCCCACAAATAACTACAACATCATGCACAGCAATTACCACCATGGACTGGTCACTTCGGGGGGCGTGTCCACCAATCCCACGTCCCGCCACAACGGAAGTGGATGTGGACGCGTACCCGTCACCACCACAATGGTGGTACGGCACATACCACGCCCACCCCTATGTCACACCAACTACGCCGGTACGGCCTGTACCCACGTCCCAAAGGCATGGGTACGGGCCGCACCCCCAAAGTTGGGGTGCCCTAGGGGTACGGGTCCCACCCAGGCCATCAGCGCATGGGTACGGCTCATACCACGACAGTGGACAGATACATAGGGCGTGTGCCTATCACTCCCAGCAGTGCCCAGACATATGAGGGGTGGGTGCCCATCACTCCCAGCAGTGCCCAGAAATATGAGGGGTGGGTGCAGCGGACTCCCAGCAGTGCCCAGACATATGAGGTGTGGGTGCCTATTACTCCCAGCAGTGCCCAGACATATGAGGGGTGGGTGCAGAGGACCCCCAGCAGTGCCCAGACATATGAGGGGTGGGTACCTATCACTCCCAGCAGTGCCCAGACATATGAGGGGTGGGTGCAGAGGACCCCCAGCAGTGCCCAGACATATGAGGGGTGGGTGCCTATCACTCCCAGCAGTGCCCAGACATATGAGGGGTGGGTGCAGAGGACTCCCAGCAGTGCCCAGACACATGAGGGGTGGGTGCCTATCACTCCCAGCAGTGCCCAGACATATGAGGGGTGGGTGCCTATCACTCCCAGCAGTGCCCAGACACATGAGGGGTGGGTGCCTATCACTCCCAGCAGTGCCCTGACATATGAGGGGTGAGTGCCTATCACTCTCAGCAGTGCCCAGACATATGAGGGGTGGGTGCCTATCACTCCCAGCGGTGCCCAGACACATGAGGGGTGGTTGCCTATCACTCCCAGCAGTGCCCAGACATATGAGGGGAGGGTGCCTATCACTCCCAGCAGTGCCCAAGACATTTGAGGGGTGGGTACACAGGACTCCCAGCAGTGCCCAGACACATGAGGGGTGGGTGCCTATCACTCCCAGCAGTGCCCAGACATATGAGGGGTGGGTGCCCATCACTCCCAGCAGTGCCCAGACATATGAGGGGTGGGTGCCCATCACTCCCAGCAGTGCCCAGACATATGAGGGGTGGGTGCCTATCACTCCCAGCAGTGCCCAGACATATGAGGGGTGGGTGCAGAGGACTCCCAGCAGTGCCCAGACATATGAGGGGTGGGTGCAGAGTCCCCCCAGCAGTGCCCAGACATATGAGGGGTGGGTACCCATCACTCCCAGCAGTGGACAGACATATGAGGGGTGGGTGCCTATCACTCCCAGCAGTGCCCAGACATATGAGGGGTGGGTGCCTATCACTCCCAGCAGTGCCCAGACATATGAGGGGTGGGTGCAGAGGACCCCCAGCAGTGCCCAGACATATGAGGGGTGGGTGCTTATCACTCCCAGCAGTGCCCAGACATATGAGGGGTGGGTGCAGAGGACTCCCAGCAGTGCCCAGACACATGAGGGGTGGGTGCCTATCACTCCCAGCAGTGCCCAGACATATGAGGGGTGGGTGCCTATCACTCCCAGCAGTGCCCAGACACATGAGGGGTGGGTGCCTATCACTCCCAGCAGTGCCCTGACATATGAGGGGTGAGTGCCTATCACTCTCAGCAGTGCCCAGACATATGAGGGGTGGGTGCCTATCACTCCCAGCGGTGCCCAGACACATGAGGGGTGGTTGCCTATCACTCCCAGCAGTGCCCAGACATATGAGGGGAGGGTGCCTATCACTCCCAGCAGTGCCCAGACATATGAGGGGTGGGTGCAGAGGACTCCCAGCAGTGCCCAGACACATGAGGGGTGGGTGCCTATCACTCCCAGCAGTGCCCAGACATATGAGGGGTGGGTGCCCATCACTCCCAGCAGTGCCCAGACATATGAGGGGTGGGTGCCTATCACTCCCAGCAGTGCCCAGACATATGAGGGGTGGGTGCCTATCACTCCCAGCAGTGCCCAGACATATGAGGGGTGGGTGCAGAGGACTCCCAGCTGTGCCCAGACATATGAGGGGTGGGTGCAGAGTCCCCCCAGCAGTGCCCAGACATATGTGGGGTGGGTACCCATCACTCCCAGCAGTGGACAGACATATGAGGGGTGGGTGCCTATCACTCCCAGCAGTGCCCAGACATATGAGGGGTGGGTGCCTATCACTCCCAGCAGTGCCCAGACTTATGAGGGGTGGGTGCAGAGGACCCCCAGCAGTGGACAGAGACATGAGGGGGTGTACATCATTATCAGATGACCACAGCTCCATGGGTGAATGTACGTATCCCTAACTTGGGACAATGATGATAGTGCCATAACAACACATCACTGACAGCAGTCTCCCACTCCCATGAGGATGGACGTCCTTCCCCCACTGCATGACACACCACATGTGGGTGTGAGGACAAATTACACATGCATACCCACCCCTGGCGGAGGCAGCACAATACACACACTGAGATCATGCCACAAGACTGCACCCTCATGTCAAACACCACTAAACAAAGAGAGCCAAAGGGAACACACACTGTCACCCACATTCCAGGAATGATAGGAATGTACAGGTGCCGGGGCAGCCAACAAGTCGTTGCCTCCCATGGAAGTAAAAGGGTGGAGTACACACAGATACAATGCCCACAATTGTCAGGCAGGTGCCCAAATACCCTGCAGAACACGTAACACATGTGTGTGAGGCAGGGAGTACACACATGCAAAGTACAGAAAAACTGAAAATGTCCACATAAAGTCATGTCAAAATACTTCATACACAAGTACATTGTCCACCAAGGATGCCACAAACGATGCAGGTGGAGACATTGCAGAGCATGCATGGCCAAAGTCAAAGGGATGTGTCACACACCGAGGAAATGTTGACACAGCTCAGCACAACAATTGGGAAACACCCTGCAGGGAAGATGATAGGTGCCACAGAGGAAGGAACACACCTTGGGACAATGTCACCATGCAGTAAGAGCTAACATGACCTACGAATATATGCAGACACCTTGTGACAGCATGCAGATACCAGGGTCCACCTCATGAGCAGGACACAACAACATTTACCAGACACCCAACACATCATCACCACCCCAACTCAGGGAGCAGCAGCACCAGCAGCAATACCAGAATAGAAATAGTGTGCAAACGATAAAATAACAACCACATTCAGCATCTCAAAGAAAAGTAGCTACAGTACACCATTCAACAAGCCCATAGGCCACACCAGATGCGAAGTCCCAGGGGGGGACACGTTGGGACGCGTCTCCCCAAGCTCGCCTGCACAGTACACTGTACCATATCATCCACAGAAGGGGGGCATCATGTGGGGGGGAAGAATTAGGCACCACAGGGACAGGAGGGGCACGGGTAGATGTCGTGGGTGCAGGGACGGACGACTCCACCACAGGGGGTGGTGCAGCGCCAAAGGAGGAGGGCAGTATGGCGCTGCACATGGCCGCAAGCTCTTCCAGTGTCTCCCCTGCACCCGAAGGCACCACAGGCCC
The DNA here is from genome assembly GCF_964204655.1 of Triturus cristatus. Classification (NCBI taxonomy): domain Eukaryota; kingdom Metazoa; phylum Chordata; class Amphibia; order Caudata; family Salamandridae; genus Triturus; species Triturus cristatus. The sequence goes on from NC_140589.1 coordinate 1,370,655,314, forward strand.
CAAGGAGGGGGGGGGGGTCAGAGGGATAGGTCGCAGCGCAACTGGGGAGGGTGTGGATGGACAGGGGGGGACTCAACTACCCTGCCCGGGGAATCCCTCAAACGCTTGCGGGGTGGTGTCACACTGGGGCTGAGGGACGGACTGGCCATGAAGGAGAGTCTGTCCGACTGTTGGGCAAGAGAGCCAAGGGGAGTGGTATTGGAGGTAGTGGGTCATGAGGAATGCGGACTCCTACTGTGACAGCGTGGCTGCTGTTTGCCCCCCGACCCAGTGCCTGTGCCTTCTCCCCCTTGTGTGCGTGACAGGAGGTATGCGCTTGGCCTTCCATGGTTGTGTGCTGCCTGTGTCCGGTGGGGTGCGTGCATGGGGACGTCTGGGTGTGCATGGGACAGGCATGGGAGTGGGAAGTGCGGATGGTGCCTGGGTAGGGGGGGGACGGTGCGCTGCAGGAGACCCACCGCTGCCGTCAGTGACGAGTCCATGGACCTCAGCAACATCCGGTGGTCAGACATCGCTGATGACATGCCCTCCATGTACGACACCATCCATCCATGTCAGCAGTCTGGTTTGGCCATGGAGGACACGCAGCAGCGATGTCAGAGCACCCTGCAACTGGCGCTGAATGTCCACAGACTCTGCATTGACGGCAGCAGGGGAGACAGGGGCAGGGGGTGCGGTGCCTGGCACGAAGGAGACATGTTTGGCGTACCACAAACTCCCCTCAGAACCCAGAACCCCTCATCCGACTAGCTAAGTGTCCCATTCGTTAGCCGAGGTTGAGCTCGGTGGTCCCAATGTATAGACAACCCAGAACTAGCGACTTACAACATTCTCAGGAATGGTGGGAATCAGACATACCTGTTCATAATTATTCTCAGATCAGTCCACAACAGAATAGACACAGACAAGGTAAAGTTGAAGGAGTTCATTCAATGAACCTCGCGTCCTAAGATGCAGGACTGTGGCTAACATAAGCAGACAAATGGTTAAGGTCAGAAGCATCAGCATTGTAGCAATATCATAGACAATGAAAGGAGCAATCATAAGAAACTGACAGTGGAAACAGCAACCTTCCTGTCGCCAGGAAACTAATATTAGTATCAGTCGACTAATAGAAGGTCTCTAAGCTTGAACGGGGGACCCCCCACCGTACAGATCAGCTCAGTGGAATCACATCACAGTATCATCTAGTCCCATCTCCTGCTAAAGTCCTCCATCACAATGAAACGAAAACGTGCTGCACTGCAATATGGCAAGCACTCGTCCATCAGGTATCTGCAGCTGCGTGCATGTCATGGCTAAATAGTGGGACGATCAACCTGCACACAACAACATGCACCGTCTAGTCACCCAGACTGTGTGTGTACACAATGTACAGTACAAGCTCGCTGCTCACTGTGAAGGATGTCAATCAACAGACAGTCCTCATGTGAAGTAAACTCGAGTAGGCATTTCAAAAGTAATAACACGCAACTACAGTGTTGCGTGCAAAAGCAGCAAAATTGGCAAGATGGCTTACAAACAACTAACGCGATGGTGCCAACTTAGCATTGTACATAGGGAGCTAGGATTCGTCACTACACCCCCCCTTGTTCGTACCACCAACCACTAGGGGTGCAAATTCGAGAACGCAGAGTTCATGTGTGATAGAACGGAACCAAGGGCATGAACAGGAAGTCCATAGAAGGGAAGCGAAAAAGTCAGGAAAGAAATGTCAATTATGAACGATGTTGAAGGGCAATTACCCATGTAAAAGGGGAAAAATATCACATCGACGGATGCACCATGAAATGAGCAGGGCTTAAGTCAACCCATCAAGGCATAAGCAGAATAAGTTGCAACAGCTTCCAAGAGGAAATCATCTGAACGTTCAGCAAAATTGTCTGCCATCCAGTTCAGCAGGGGGAAAGAACACACGTGTTCCTCAACAATCGGGGCATCCAGCACAATTTGTGGACAACAGGTGGGGACATCAAGATAACTTCTGGATAAGAATTCATTTGCAGCCGTTCCGATGTCCCAATTGCCTAGGACTCCATGTGCAGCAGCACAGGCCATGAAGCTGACGCCAGAACAGTCCAACTCATGAGCCACTAAGGGGCTCATCAGTCGATCAAAATCCAGGTCAGGAGCCACCGAGTTAGACAGGCACAAATCCAGAGCCCATTCGAATGGACAATCTAGGCAATGAAAGTCAGGTTGCACGCAGGTAAAGAACGGAAACCGGAAGGACAATCCATAGGCACTGCTTAAGGTCGCAAGCGGCAGAGTGCCGTAGCATTCAAGCATCTTGTTCCGAAGATGGAGCAGCCGGTGCATGCTGTCTTGTAACGCAAGTTGTGAAGCCACAGCGTAGTACGCAGATCAATTATGGCACCCCAGCTACGAGGGCGAGAAGCAAAGGGACACCTCCGAAGACGCTATACAAAATCGAATGATGAAATGCAGGGATCACACCAAACAGAGTTTGGAAGGAGGTCACGAGGCCGGAGACCACAATGTAGAAAAAACAGCCAGGCCACCTGTTGACGAGGCATGAAAGATAGTCTGAATCCGAGTCCAAAATATGTAGTGGGAGATCAGTGTTAAAAAGCGCTTGCACCTCTTTGCACGTGTGAGCTAAGTGAAGGACAAATGTTTCTCGGGATGAAGTCAACACGACTTGTTTTTGAGACAATGGAGGCCTTATTCTGCTCATCTTGTCGGACTCTGCTTTCAAGGTTGGGATGGAAGGCCAGATGGATACATCCAGCCAGCCATGCGGGGGTGGGAAAACGACGGAATGACAGAAAACCACTCGTAGTGATACAGTCACGATGTCAGGAATTCCCGGAAGCATCCCACAGCAAGCTTCATCATTGAATAGCACATAATTACCGTTAGCAAGCAGCGTACAAGACGGGGTCATGACTGGCACACGAATCCCTTTCAGAATACAAGCTACATCATGAGCGTGCATGTAACAAGCACCATGCAATTGAATGTGCCTACACACCACAGAATGATCCGGAGTGGAAGTGCACACTTCACTCTTAAATACACCTCCTTGCCGTCTCTAACGCACCTGTTGTCGCCTAGCACGGACACAAGGGACCCGAGCAACTGGGAGGGAGCGGTGATGAGAATGGAGGGTGCGGCGACAGATGGAGTGCTGCTTTCAGCTCTGGGAGCAGCCTCCGTCCCCTCTGGGAGCTAAGCCTCGGACCCGTCAGCGTCATAGTCGGTGTTGGGACTGGACAGGTCCTCCGCCTGACTCCCCTCAGCCTCCGTGCCACTTGCTGCGCCAGACTCCCCAGCACTGGTGGCCCCGGTGCTGGCTACCTCCCCCACGTCCGTGCCAGTGTCTCCCTCGGTTTCCCCCGACGATGCTGTGGCCAAGGTGAAGAGACAGGAAATGACCAGACACCTGTATACATATGACACATGAGTCCAAACTACATAGGACACAGCACATAGCATGAACGGCAACATGAGTGACATCAACAATACTACAAACATATGTAGGCCCTGCACCACACAGTTGGTTTACCCACCATGCCACTGGGAGACAATGGGGAGCATGACACAACAGCAAATTACTTCTTCTAAATCGATACAGAGGAGCACTGCATCACTGGCATGGCACAGTCACCTACACCCGCAACTGTCCCCCGATGCCAGGGACACGGATAATGACACCTCACATGTAACTACCGGCGTTGCACGTTGTGACTATGTCATGTGAGTGTCATGTGTTCTCATGAGCTAGCTGTATTTGTTCCGTGACATGCATCTGCATTTGCTGCATCCAACATGTGTGTGCGTGTCGATGGGCATGGCACACTATTACGCACACCAGGCCACATGTGGAATCAGACGTAATGGGTGTATGTATGCATCGCACATGGACTTGCGAGACAAGGACATATCTGCGTAGTCTCAATGTATGTGTCATCATTCCTGACATGTACCCCTTCATGGCAAGGTGTGTGGACTGTCCTGTTTCAAGAACATGCGACCTGTGCCTCTAGTGTCCCGCAACCGGTATGTGTGATAATACATCCTTCTTATGCACATATGTGGATGTCTGTCACTCCTGTAATGCGTCAGCCTCTTCACTTACACTGGCCCACAGCTAGTTCCATGGCATGTCATGTTGACCTTGAGCACCCACATGTGTAGCTGACTGTTGTTAGGGGTGTTACCTGGCTGGCATACGTGTCCTGGATGCATTGCATAGTACAGACTCTGTATGTAGCATATGTGTATTAGCTGTTGAACATGTGCTCAGTCCATTGACAGTGGTGTAGTGCTGTACTCAATCTTAGTTATTCCTTCCAAATTTCTGCAGGGCACCGCCTCTGCCCCGACCAATGCCAGACTTGGCTGCCATGAGGGAACGTGACTGTATACACCGCTACCGCTTCTCCCAACCGTTGATTGACAACTTGACCACAAGGCTCGAGCCACACCTCCAACCACTACACAGGTATCCTACTGCACTGACCCCCAAGATGAAGGTGATGGCAGCCCTACATTTCTTTGCCGCGGGTACGTTTCAATTGACCATAGCTGATGTAGGTGGCATGTCCCAGACCATGTTCAGCCGTGTCCTGCATGATGTGTTAGAGGCCATGTTGTTACACCTGGATGAATTCATAACTTTTCCAACTCGTGAGCAGTTGACAGGTGTCAAGGGTGAGTTCTATGCCCTGGGAGAGATGCCCCATGTCATGGGGGCCATTGATGGGACACATGTGGCTTTGGTGCCACAACATGCACAGGAGGTAGCCTTCCGTAACCGCAAGCATTACCACTCCATCAATGCCCTTGTGGTATGTCTTGCTAACATGATGATATCCCATGTCTGTGCCTGTTTTCCAGGATCAGCACACGATGCCTACATCAGGTGGCGTAGCAGGGTGCCTGAAATGATGCTGCAGCTGCGCAACGAACGTGCATGTCTTGTTGGTGGGTATACTCTGTTAGTCCTATATTTAGCCGTTTCTTCATATCTTACTGCTTCTCCTGACCCACTTCTGTCCATGATGTTTCCATGTAGGGGACGCTGGCTATCCCAACATGCCATGGCTGATGACGCCTCTCCGCAACCCCAGAACAGCCGCAGAACACCGGTACAACGACACCCATGGGCAGACGAAGCGTGTGATTGAGAGGACATTTGGACTCCTGAAGAGCAGATTCCGGTGCCTCCACAAGACCGGCGGCGCCCTCCCATATGCCCCGGTGAAGGTCTGCAAAATCTTCCTTGTGTGCTGCATGCTGCACAACATGGCAGTGGAGAAGGCTGTGCCACTCATCCTGGATCCTGATGAGCAAGATCATCCACCCGTGGAGGATGAAGGGCTTGGGCACGGGGCAAGTGAGGATGAGGATGAGGACATCCGGAGTCAGCTGATCCGCAACTTCTTCTCATGATGGTGAGTCCCTGTGTCTGAGTGTGCACGCTTAGTGCCTTGTGTGGCATGTGTTGCAATGTGTGTGTCGAGCTGACTGTGTGCCAAGTGACTTGGAGGTGTGTTCTGATGTGTCATACAAGTGATAATGTAATTCCCCATATTTGTGCAGGAACACAAAAATCATTATTTCCATGGTGACAACATCAATCCTGTAGAGTGCATGTACATGTCTGCGGATTACTAACTCCTCGCTGACTTGTTGTGTGTCTGTCCTTCCCAGGTTCCTGTGGCTCTCGTCTGCTCATGTCATCATTGCACTCCTGCTATTCCTCATGAGTATTGCAACGTGTGCTGGATCAGAGTTACATGCACAGAGATGGTGAAAAGTCTTTTTGGGTAAGGAGTGCAGCAATGCGTTTTGTGGGTGGTACGTGTTTGTGATATGTGGGGACTGCTCCTGTGCATGTTGTGTTACCATGCATACATGTCGACTCACCATGGGCCACGTGACGTGTTGCATGGCTCCCATGAATTGATAGTCACCCTTCCTGACAGTCATCTGTCATGGATTGTGGATTCTGATGAAGGCATCAATGTGTGTATAACGTCCCTCAGGACCATACGGGATGGTCATGGTGGACATGGTGTGGGACATCCCCATATGAGGCTCAATGTGGAATTGTAGACTCGCCGTGTGCAGCAAGGGATGTGAGGCTCAACCCATTCACTTGTGTGCCAGCTCAGTCGGATTTACCACATCTGTGTGTTGCAGGGGGTGTCCAGTGTAGGTCACACATGTTCAGCCGAATGACCTGTGATTCTGTTCCAATGGATGCAATTCCATTAGTGTGAGGATGAGTAATAAAGGTGTTCGTCATACTCCAAGGTGCCTCGTCTCTGTCAATGCTGGTCTCTTGCCACTTGGCATGCGGCATCTCTGGCATACTTGCTGTAGATAATGCATAGGAGTCCATGTGTAGTTTAGCGACATGCATGCAGTTGATCATGGATTAGGCTCCCTATTGGGCATGTAGTACATGCTCGTGTATGTTTTTTGGCGAGGTCAACGACACAATGGGCCATCACCAGTTGCTGAGGGTGTGTCTCCAGTGCGCAGGTCGGCCTTCAGTTTCCTGATCCGGTGTAATGGTTCTTTGGTGATTGGGCATGCATTGTCTCTGGGTGTGCCATGTGACACTGGACACTCCTCACTTTACACACGCGCCTGTTGCAGTTGTCCTTCTGACATCCTAGTCTTTGTGTGCAGGATGGGCCATTTGGCATGGAGATGGTGCCTGCTGCTACAGGCCCTGCACAAGCACCCAGTGTCCACACACACAAGATGTTGTGCATCATGTTTGGCTCGCTCACATATGCCATGCTAGTCCACTGCATCTGTACCTCATGCTGCAACGCCCTCTGCATCATGCACATGATCCACAGATAGATCCACTCCAAGTTACGACAGACCATCCCCCAGGTCCATGACGACATCCATCTCATATACTGCCCTGCCCTCTATGGAGCAAGTACATCCAAACTCCAAGGACACTGGTCCACTTCCAGGGGGCATCTGCACACCTCAGCTACTACACTCTGCGCCCCAGCCACCTCACCGTCCACCATAGATAGCTGCAATGGATCACTGTCTGCTGCAGGATGTCCTCCACACACACCACCCACACTCAGGAGGCAGTCCACAAACCCGACCCCACACCAACCTTGTACGTCTGTCATCCTAGATCCGTTGGTCCATCTCCGTGCATCCAACCTTGCCCTGGCCACCGTTCTTCACATCCACCGTACTCCAGCATACAGGACATAGTTCTCCCACCTGGCCAAAAATACCTGGGACTCCCTCCCCGGGTACCTCCACATGGGCCATGGCCTCTACGCCTTGATGATGATCTCCCAAATAGGTCTGTCCGCACAGTTTAGCAAGCACCCCCTCAGCAGCCAGAGGACATCACAGGTGAGTGTTGTGCTCCATGCCTACATTGAATGATACTTGTGACCCATGTGTGTCCTGTACCAGACTCTGTTCCCAGGATGGATGTCTGGAGTTGGTTCGACACTCAGGCATAGTTAGACATTTCCACACACATATGTCGTAGAATAATGCAAAATGACAGCCACATCTCCTGTGCAGAACAATGTGAATTTATTTTTGGTGGGGGTGAGTCTTTTGGTACATGTGCTAAGGTGCTCAATCGGGGGAATAGAATCCAAAGTTCACTGGGGGAGATGGCATCCTTGGCATTGGAAGTCATCAGAGTCCAGACCACAGTGTTGGTCATCATTGGTCAGACTGTGACCAGCAAGTCCATGTGGCAGAGAATGTCATTGGGTGAGGTGCTGCTGTTGCGCCAGAGGGCCAGGTGCCAGGCCAGGTGACCTGGGAGATGGGGATGGTCCGCTGACTCTCACGGCCTTTTACGTGGACGACCCACCTTCCTCCGGGGACCCTCAGATGCAGGCCTTGACGATGCTGAGGACGCTCCGTCAGATGATTCCTCCTCCTCCTCCCTCCCTGTGTCTGGTGCTGGTCTACGCCTGGTGGCACAGGGAGGGTTTGCCAGACTTTGGGCGATCTGACGGAGTGATTGGCTCACGTCCCAGTGCACCTCCAGGAGCTCAGCCAGTCTTGCCTCCATCCGTCCTTGGTGTTGTTGGTGACTGGCATGATGCTCGACCTGCAGGTTCTTTATCTCATCAAGGGTCCCCTGCATCCCGGAAAGTCTGGATATGACCTGGTCCATGCCTCTGGTGTCACACCGGTATGAGTCCAGGATGCTGCGTATGTGTGACATACCGGGTTCCTGAGCTGGCTGGTCAGGTTCACGCCTCCGCCTGCCTCCACTCCCACCACCCCTGCCCACACGAGCCTGGCCTGCCGTTGTGGGCACATCGGGTCTACGGGACCCCTGAGGGATGGCATTGGCAGGGTTGTCTGCCTCCTCCTGGGTGCCCGCAGAACCTTGTTTCTCCTGGTCAGACTGGCTGTGTTGTTCAGTACGAGCAGGGATCCTGGGTGTGTCCTGGGATGTGGCAGTAATGGGGGTGGTGGTTGACACAGATGTACCTGACGCAGGTGCTGCAGGTGCTTGTGCACCAGAGGGGCCAGGTTGGTCGGGGTCATCCACAGAGTGGTGAGAGTCGTCGCTGCCGGTGGGATCCTCTTCACGCGGTGCCTGGGACTGTGATTCTTCCCCCCCAGTGTTGGGGGGAGATCGTCGACGTTGCCCTGTGTGTGAGAGAGAGACAATGTTAATGCTGTTTCATGCCACATCCATGTTTCATACATATTCAAGTTGACACAGTTCCCCCAGGTAGTTGGATGTCCCTGGCATTCCTCCCAGTGTGCACTTGGGGATGGGTATGTTGCGGGGGACAGATTGGGATGTTCTCCTGAGTGTGTGACCTGTAGATAGTTGGCTCTGATCAGGCGCGCAACACCCATTGGGCTCACCGGGCTTCTGCTCCCCCCGTCATGTGTGTCAGCCCGACTGAGACAGCCTCGCGGGCTGGTGTCCGTCTAATTGCAGCCGGACCCGAGTACTTCACAGGTGTATGGTAGACCATTTACTCGTTAATGAGGCTTTTGTTGTGTTTTCACCCCTTCTTACAGCCACTCTGCCTATGCCTGCAAGATTTAGCCGCCCCCCCGAAATCTTTTTCTGCCCCCCCCAGAAATTGGCTCTAGTTGCCCGCCTGGCTCTGATGCTTGCTTGGCTCCGGATTGGTCTTGTTGTGTCACATGTCCATTGTGGGAGTGGGTGTATCCGTTGCCTGCCCCGGGGGTGTGTGCTTGTGTTGGGGGGGGGGGGGTGTGACCGGGCGTGATGTTGTGTGTTGTGTGAGTTGTAATTGGGTCTCCCAGGTGATGTGTGTGTCCCCTCATGGTGTATGCTGGCACGACAGTGTGTGTGAGTTCCTGTGCTAGATGCCTGTGCTTGTGGAGTTGGTGTTTGAGTGTACAGTGGTCCCAGGAGGGCCTTGTGCTGCATACAGCAGGGCCCAGTGTCAGCGGCCTTGTTAGTAGCTTGCCAGTCCCTGTGCATTGTGCATGGGTATGTCCCTATGGAATATGGGCTGAGGACATTGGTGTCTGCGTCTCATTTTCACGATATGTTGTATGGGGCCCACCCTCCCAGCATCCCGGACATCCAGTCTTGTGTTTGTGGTTGTTGTAGCCTTGGACATGGCCTTGCCTTGATTTGTGAAGGGTGAATGGTGACGTTCGTGGCATGGGCATGGTTGTTGAGTGTGGTTGAGTGCTTGGGGGTAGGTGCGTGCATTTGTTGTTCTTGGGGTGTGGATGCCATTCCCCCCATGTTACGTGAGTTGTTTGTGTACTCACCAGGCTCTGCGAATCCTCCCACTCCGTGTAGACCCACCGGCGGTAGCATGCCCATCACCTTCTCCTCCCAGGGATGGTAGTGTACGGGTCTGCGGGGCGGCCCACCTCCAGTGATGTTGGTCTGGGCATGTTCTTCATTCATCTTCCTCTTGACCGCCCTGCGCAGATCGTACCACCTGGCTTGGCATTCATGCCTGGTACTTCGAACGGGCGCAACAGCCTTCACCTTGTCGACGATCCTCTGCCACATGGCAGATTTTTCAGATATGCTGGTCTGTCTGACCATTGTTCCAAACAGCTGTGGCTCGACTCTGATGACTTCGTTGACGAGGAGCTCCAGCTCCGCCGTAGTGATCTTTGGATTCTGTTCTGTGGGCATGGTGTGGGGTGTGGGTGTGGGCGGTTGTGGGTGTGTGGGTGTGAATGTGTGTGTGTGTGAATGTGAAGAGGGGGATGTTTGTGGGGGAGGTTGCGTGAAGGTGTGTGAGTGGAGGTGTAGCTAAGGTATGAGTTATGTGGGGTGGTTTGTGTGTGAGCTCTGTCTGCAGTAGGTCTGTTGCAAGGGCTCATGGTTTGTGTGTGTGGGCCCTTTTTATTGGTCAATTTGTGGGTGTGGCTGTGTTTGAATTTTGGTGGGTGTGTTATAAGAGGTGGTTGTGTTTGGGGCCTCTGTTGGCCAGTTTGGATGTGGCAGGTCAGTCATTGAGTTGTATTTTGTTGTGTAGACGTGTTTTGTGTTTTTGTGCGAGTCGCTTTGGCCCTCCTTGTGCTGTTTTACACTGTCCTGGTTCTGTATGTGTCTTTTTCGCGTAGGTACGATCCGTACATTTGCGATGCTGTGTGAGGGTGCTGGGGTACGGTGTTGGTGTGCGGCAAGTAAATGCGGTGGGGGGGCTGGGGGTACAGTGCGGACAATGTGGTGTACGGTGCAGACATATTGGGGGGGAGGGGCTGTACGGCTCATACACGGGCATGACTTTACCCGTGTACATGTGTGCTCCAGCATTGGCTCCGTACGGGCCTTTTTACGTGCGATTGTGTATTCGGACGGACGGTCAGGATCGTACTTGCGCACTTGGACTTGTGTTTTACGATTTGCACGTAAAGATGTCCAGCTCATTTTCGTAGACTTTTCCCGACAATATTCGGACATGAAAACTTTCCGACGCACTCTCGTAGACTTTTCCCGACGCTATTCGTAGATGTTTTTCACGAACGAATCGTACTTGCCCGTTTGTACGGTGCTTCTACGACTCGTACGTAAAAAAATACGGATACGAGTCGTACGCAATTTTTTTTTAACGGATCGGAATCGGCACCTAGGTGTCAGCAATTTCAGTCATATCACTGAAATTCAAACACAAAGGGACAATGCAATAATCATATAAAAGCAAAGGCCACTTTTTGGATACCTCATTTTGTTAAATATAATATTAATAAAAAACAGTTCAAACAAACACAGGCTTCTATGTATTATGGGCCATTGTTTAAATAGGGTTACCTACCCAAATGGTGATGAAACTGTAGTAAAACATCATTAGTACAAATAAAAATAGGAATGTTAGAGCACTTTTGTTAGGAAAGGAGACAATAGAAATGTTAGCGAGAGTAATATTTAACTAAGAACCCCTCTCACATGCGCTTATGGTAGTACAGTGCACTTATTAAAAGGATTGGCTGAGAAAAACTGGAGAAAAATGTCCCAAAACGTGCAGATGCGGGTGATATCTCTGTTGGAACGTACCTGACTGGAGACAACTGCATATATACGGATGGGCAGTATAGACCATCTGTTTGACAGGGTAGGCAACACTCACCTTAGAAGTACTTGTCTAAATATTAATCTGAGAATTTAAACTGCTGATAACAGAAATGTATTTACTGCTACTTACTATTATCACAAAGTATTTAAGAGTAAATGAAGAAATATATGATGGCTACTACATGTACTCATGAATGCACTTTTTTGATTTGCTCCAATATTTTTAAAGATGATACTTAGGGGACAAATTGTAACGGTTAAATTGAAAGAATGAAGGGACAGTTAAAGACCTGTATGCGCAGAAACGTTTATAACTTTTATGCAATGGTGCCAAAAAATTGCTGTGACATTTTTGAGTAGTCATGAGCCACACCTATGTTCGAGGAGTAAGTCAGGCGACTGCCTGGATCTCCAGGATAAAAGAATAAGCCAAAAATACTATGAAAGTAAGGCACACTTATTCTCATCAAAATCTTGGGAATTGGGTCCAATAGACTTTTTTTGTGCAGGCTAGAATGTTAGGTTATGGATTTTTTAACTTGTTTTAGTAGATTTGTAGCAGGTTTTAGCTATATTATGTTGCAGTACTCTAGGTACCAAGCTCAAGCTGTGTGAGGATGTCACCTTGGAGAACATTTTGCAGAGACTTTTATGTTGGAAATATACAATTATTTTCACTATGTTCAATAGAGAGAGTAATGATATTGAAAAGTAATGGCATGATTTACAAATACTTTGGTGCAAATATGCTAGTACTCCTGACTTACTCCTGAATCCAGGAGTAAGTCAGATATCCCTTTGACTCACTTATGGAAGTCAGTAGTAAGTCAGGAGTACTCTAAGAGTAAATCACAGTTAAATGTTTGTGCACCAGACACCGTAACATGAAATTGAGGTTTTGAAGTGCTTACAGGTGTCACACTACTACCCAGTGAAAACTGCCCTTTGAATGGTATTTCGTCTGATCTAATCTTGCCAGGTATTCTTATGTATTTTAGGAACCATTTTTTTTACATCAATGGTACAGACCCATGGAGATCCCACTTAATTCCAGGAGAAAGCCTGAAATATTTCTGATTTACTCCTAGAATGAAAGATTAAATCAAAAGTGCTACTAGAGTAAGTCATGCCTACTCCAGCAAAATCATTGTTAATTGGTCTCATAATTATCTCCTCTTTTCTTATTCATGGATGTGATTGTTTTAGATCTCGAGAATGTTACTGGCTACTTTTTCAAAGCAAAGTATTGCCTGTGTTTCACCAATATATATATATAGCAATTTAGAAAATATGAATTATGTTCAAGATGAAAACTTCTGGAATATCCTGAAACTTTAGAAAGTCAGAACTCAATTTTGCATGGTTTTGCCATGTCAGGCAATGTCAACCAAAATGTGACCTATTATCCTATTCACCAAACTCTCAATCTGCCTGCCCTATTTTGAGTCAAAGTCAGGTGGACTATCAGATCTCTACTAGCAGTGCCCTTGTAGGCTCTGTCGACAGAAAGCTGACTCCAACGGCTTGGCGGAGTGCTGGCCGTCAGAGTAAGGGCATCACTGCTCCCACCCTATTTAGGGCAGAAAGTCTGATTTTTTTTACAACCACAAACAGAAAGTTGAAATATTGACCCCCCACATCCAGGGAAAAAACTCCCTGGATGCGGAAGCTTATTGGTTAATTGTTTTTCAAAATACACTTCCACTTTGGCAGTGTATTTGTGAAAAACTAAATATTTGGTGGATGGCAGTCAAAAACGACAACAGAGAACCATGAAACGTTTAGTACCATCAGAGGCACCAACATGAAAGCGATTACTATGAAGGCACAGAGATCACCGCTGGGCTGGTGGTGATCTCTAAATAGGGTGGTCCTGGGTACATCAGAGTGATGGATGTAAAGTCTTCCACTACCTTGATGGGTACGGTGAAGATCATCAAACTCTAAACCAGCCCCTTAATTCTGAGAGTGGTCAGCGGAGGATAAAAGGTAGGATGTCATAAAAATTAGTTCTAAGGTCTACCTAGTTTATTCCCTTTATCACCAATATTTTTAAGGAGTTGGAGAAAAATGTATGCCTTGCTGTAGATTTAAGCAATATCTTCTACAGATCTGACATTTCAAAGGAAAGGAGCACATGAGCAAGAATTTATAAAGATGTAAACATTAACTTAGAAGTTGCCAAAGAAGTGCAGCCCTGTTCCACTGGTGTAACAAAATTTGAGGAGGGCCCCCTGCAAGGTACGTGGAGGGGCCCCCTCCAGACTCAATCGGGAGCTCTCCGGCCAGAGTACTGTGCTGAGGGGGCCCCTCGGAGATTGGGACCCCCACACCGTGGGAGCTACGGGTGCCTGTGTTACGCCACTGCCCTGTTCGAAGTCATACATCTCAAGTAAAGAAACCACAGGGTAGCATTCAGTATGAGATATATTGATCTAGCAGCCATGCACAAACAGGTGGATTTGGATTTTTTCTTTGGAAGGGTGAAAAATCAGAACAGAATTGGAATGAATAGAAGGTTTATCCAGCAGAATTAATTTTATTTGAGTATCCATTAAAAAGGCATTAAATAAAAATCATAAGGTGTAGTCTGCCTTGTTATCAAGAATTAATTATTCAAAAGGAAAACGGCAACTTGTTGTACATCTACTGAGCTAGCGCAGGCTCTGTACAGCAAATCCTATAAAGACGTGAAAATGTTTAAAAGTTATAGTCTGAAACAGAGAGGTGAGGGGATACACATGATAGAATCCTACATGATAGGGATGTCCCCTGTTGAAAAGCAGCACAGTGTCTGAACTGCATTGAGATCCTGTAATTCAATATGATGAGCTACAGGGCGGAGGTTCAGGAGTATAGTGAGGCAATTCTACAGAGATGGCAAATTCAAGGAGCTGTCTTGCAACAATGGTTGTGGAGGTGTGCATGAAGTAACATTTAGATATAGACAAAGGAGAGCAATGGGTGTGTGAGAGAAAATACAGTTTTGGAAACTACACAGAAGCTTGGATTTGCCACAGGTGGCTGCAGGAGGGTCATAATTCCCTTTGTGAAGTGGAGGAGTGATGTGGGTTTAGGATCTATGTTGGAATAGAGTGTCAGGCCCCAGGTTCATAGCAAAAGAAACCCTAACTTCCGGCTGTTTTAATCTTGTATTTGGTCCAAGCAATGTAAAGCCCTGGATGCATGAGTTGCACTTTCCACTAGATCGCTTGATATTTTCTCCTAGGAAGAGTGTGGTGTTAGATGTGACAGCCTTGAATATGATGCAGCAGATCTTTAAGGTGATTGGAGCTTTCAGTTTTAATTCCTGATGCTTTGTGAAAAGTCCATCAGTGCTCTCAAGATATTGATTGATTTATGAAAGCAGGTGAAGAATAACTTCATGGTTCCAGAGAATGGATGTCACCAACATGGTTTATTGTAGCTCCATCTGATTTACAGACTAGACACTTACTTATGTGTCACAATGATCTTAGATTTACACACTAGTCATGTCTTCCCAGAAATATCATGTTAAAGATAACGTTTGAAACAACTGGAAAAAATCTTCATTATTTGTTGGACACACTTGCAGTGAGAGTGTAGCAGTACAACAACAAAAACATTTATAGTCCACATAAAATAAAACGATCAAACAGAGCTGTGCAAAACAAGGCCATGGCTACCTGCGTGGAAATGAATTATGAAATATTTTTGCCTTCCAAAAGAATGCATGAAAATAGGTAATGTTTTGCATTAAATCAGAAGACAGATAAATACTCAGAAATTGTTTTTTGCAGTTTAGGATTGGTTTCAGATTTTTGAGTATATTGCAATACTCTTTGGAAGCAGAAAGCAATCCAGCTGATTTTTAACCAAAGGCATAGTTACCAGACTATAATTCAGAAGAGAAGTTTGCATACATTACTCCATGTTTGCATTCCAACCTTGAATCTGTACTAACGTTTGCATGTTTTACTTGATTTCATTTCTTTTGCAATCCCATATTTCTGCCTAA
This sequence comes from Triturus cristatus, assembly GCF_964204655.1. Taxonomy (NCBI): domain Eukaryota; kingdom Metazoa; phylum Chordata; class Amphibia; order Caudata; family Salamandridae; genus Triturus; species Triturus cristatus. The sequence goes on from NC_140589.1 coordinate 1,370,670,835, forward strand.
ACTCTTTTTTATTTTTGTGTGCCTGAGTTTTATAAGATGTCAATTGAAGTGCAAGCAGTTATATTGAAGTTCTAAGTGTTTCCCAAACCATACGTCGTTAAGAAAATTAACAAGGCCTTTTAGAGTAACTAATACAAACAGTCATTAACTCTTCATAAAGTTACAAGCAATCTATAACCCGAACCTGAATTCATGTCAACATCTCAACATGGTAATGGTAGGTCCAAACATATGCATATTTCTCAATCTCATAGTTGTTTTATTAAAAGCAACAGAGACGTATTCAAGTGAGCACAAAATGATAGTCACTGTTCTTTTGAATGTTCCCACTTGGCAATAAATGAGCAAACTGAGTGAGCAAATCTTGTTCCATACAAAGGCAGACGTTACGTAGTTCTTCACAGCTTAAAATGAGACTACAACTTTGATGATGAGACTGCCTCTGGGGAATTTGGAATCATCCGTAGCGGCTCGCCGAGGGTGTGCTGCACGGCGGTGGGGTGGGGCAGGGGAGGGGCAGGGTAGGGGGTAGTGAACTCTGGCATATGGAGGTAGGAGTTAAGTAAATAAATAAATTGCCAACTCGGCGATGCAGCGCGCACAATGTAAATTGTTTCATATATTTATTTATTTAGTTACTTAACTCCTACCTCCGTATGCTGGAGTTTACTACCCCCCGCCCTACCCCTCCCCCACCCCGCCCCACATCACACCCTCAGCGAGCCGCTACTGTGAATCATAAGGGGGTAACAGGTGGTGTAAATATGATTACGCCTTTTTTTACCATGATTGAAATTTTATCCAAGCATGTCTGATAATGATGCAGAGTTAAAACCTAGTATCGCCCTTCTATCTTTTATATTCCTCAATGTATACATTAACCAATCACTTTCTTTCTTATTTCTCTATTCTAAATAGCAATATTTTGGATTACTTGACACAAACAGTAATTGCAAAATAGAACATAAGTTCTATCCTTTGTGTGTATCTTGCTCAGACATATGTAAATGAGGAGAAAGGACACAGAAGTAGGCCTGTGTCCCCAGAGTAAAGTTTATAGGGAAAAGACTGCTTTAATAGCTACATATGTCACAAGGCTACCTGACATTACACCCTCTCTGACTATGCAAACCTCTGGGACTCCCTCAAGCAACATGAATAAATTATTTGTGCCAAGAGGTTGCTCTCACTTGGCACTCCTCATACCACTGCAATTGCAACACTTTTATTTTGACATTTTACATGGTGCAATAGAGCTCCCCACCTCACTTGCAATTATAGAGGACGAGGTCAGTACTATAGACACAGTACTAACTGATACATTTTCCTAAATCAAGGATTTATAAAGCACAGTAAATCACCCGTGAGGATCTTAAAGCGCTTGAGTTGCACCATGCTTTCTTTTTTTTTTTTACAAGATGAAAGGAAGGAAAAGGCACCCAAAAAATGGTGGGAAAAAACAAGGAGAAAGGAATGAAAATGAAGATAAAGCAATGAGGAGCACTCACAAAACAGGAGAAAAAGCAAGAAGAAGGTAGTGGAAAAAGAGGAAAGCAAGGAGAAGTCACTCAAAAAACAGGGGAAAAAGCAAGGAGAATACAGAAGCAAGAGTGATACAGCAGAATGAGAAGAGCTGGCCTTGGAGCCTTCTCAATGGGGTCACGTTTTGACCTCTATTAAGTTGGTCTTAGGAGGGAGTGGTGCTGGTGGTAGTGGGCGGGGCTATGGTGTGGCGGTGGACAGTGAGCTGGGGTAGATGGCAGGCAAGAGTGGCAATGAGGGAAAAGCAAGGAGATGGCAATGAAAATGAAGGGAAAGCAGGAGAAGGCAGTCAAAAACAGGGAAAAGCAGAGAGAAAGCAGTGAAAACAAGGGAAAAGCAAGGAAAAGACACTCAAAAGCAGGAAAAAAGCAAGGAGAAAGCAAAGAAAACAAGGGAAAAGCAAGAAGACGGCACTCAAAAAGTGAGGAAAAACAAGGAGAGGACAGGAGCAAGAGCCATGCAGCAGCTAGGCCTGGGGCCTGCTCAATGAGGTCGTGCTGGGGGAGCCGCGGCCCGTGGAGGGAGTTCCGTGGGGTGGTAAGGCGGGGCGGGGGAGGGGCAGGGTGGGGGATTCTAAAAACCGGAATATGGATAATTGCAGGTAAGTAAACAATTAAATAAATAAAACGAATTTCGTAGCGCATGCTGCATCGCATTTTGCGATGCAGCGCGGGCTACGAAATTCGTTTTATTTATCAGAATCAGGATTATGAGGTTTTTAAAAATCTCACCTGGTACATATAGAGTGCAATAAAAACTGCATTTAATATAAGCCACTATGGTGCCGATTACGATCCGGTAAAAACCGGGTACGAACCGTCGGTCGGAGCGTTTTCTCCGTCCGACTCGTACCCGATTGTAAAACTTTACAAACATGGAATTACGATTCGCACGGAAACACCATTTCCGTACGAATCGTAAAAAACACCGACCGACGAAAATATACATACGAATGTGGTCCGGGAATGCTGCGACGTGACGTCGGGACGCTTTCAGGCAGCGTTTCACGACCCAGGAAGTACGATTCGAACCGACAGCAGTCCGGACGGCAATATTTTCACGGCACCCAAAAAGTGCCGGAAAAGCGAAGTACGGCGCGAAACGACCAGAGTAGGTGGCCCGGTACGCGCCGACACCCCCCTCCCGGCCCCCGTACGTACGCGCTGACCCCCCCAGCCCCCGTATGTACGCGCCGACCCCCCCCAGCCCCCGTATGTACGCGCCGACCCCCCCAGCCCCCGTATGTACGCGCCGACCCCCCCCAGCCCCTGTATGTTCGAGTCGAACCCCCCGTGTATGTACACCCGTGTACGTGTCGTACCCCCGTGTATGTACACCCGTGTACGTGTTGAACCCCCCGTGTATGTACACCCGTGTACGTGTCGTACCCCCCGTATATGCTACGCTACGCGCTGGGGGTACGCACCGTACATACACGGGTGGGGGTACGACTCGAACGTACACGGGTGTACATACACGGGGGGTACGACACGTACACGGGTGTACATACATGGGGGTACGACACGTACACGGGTGTACATACACGGGGGGTTCGACACGTACACGGGTGTACACACACGGGGGGGTTCGACACGTACATGGGTGTACATACACGGGGGTACGACTCGAACATACGGGGGCTGGGGGGAGGGTCAGCGCGTACATACGGGGGCCGGGAGGGGGGATTCGTCTCGTACATAGGAGGGCTGGGGGGAGTGTTGGGCGCGTATGCGGGCACATGTCTCCATGGTTGCTATGGGAGTTCGGTGCGGACGGTGTTTTTTCCATACGGTTGTAACATCGGACGCACGGGATGGATCGTAATTCTGCGGTCGGACTTCACTTTTCACATTTGTACGGTTAATCGTCCGTGGACATGTCGGACACATTTTCCAACCCGAGGACGTGTGGGGAATAATTCCCAATGCGATTCGTATGGACTTTTTCCCATGCGAATCGTAATTGGCAGTTTGTACGGCACTTGTACGATTCGTACGGTAAAAATACCGGATACGAGTCTTACGGGGAATTTTTTTACCGGATCGTAATCGGCACCTATGTATTTATTTGTGTGTATACTCAAACACTAATTTTTAGTCATTAGGTTTTTCATTTCCTATTTTAGTCTCTGGTCTTCATTTTCTTTCAGTTAATGTGCTAACCAGTGATAAACCAACTGATGAATCTTAATTTGCAAGAAGCTTAACTCTGGTGATATGTTCTACACAATACTCTAAATATATATTATCTTTATTTTTTTTTTTAGGATTCATTGATAACAATTGTGTGGCAAATTGGAAGAATGTGTTCACTGTGCTCACTGTATTTGCAGCATGCAGCTACTTATTCTTTTATGTTGCTTTTGCTTTCTAGCCTTTGCTAATGGCTAGCCAAAGCTGATTGGGCTTTGTTGGGCATGGAGTATCTGAAAGTGATAAACAGTACAGTTCGAAACGGGGGGTCTAAGGGAACTTTTAATGACCACAAAAAGATTTATTCCCCATAACATATATCACAAAACAGTATGAAATCTTGGGGTCAGTGAGTATATACAAGTTATATTCAAAACGTATCAACCTCTCAGATCTGAACCAATGACTAGACCTCACAGCATAAAGCTGTGGGCATATCCCTTTACAGGACGAATTCCCTCACTCACCATAGGTGACATGCTTCATCATATGGGAATCTCCTCCCTGAGGAAAACCTAGTTCCTCAGGGGGCTACAACCTCCTCTCTACGAGGAAGGAGCACAGGGATGTTTTGTTTCAAAATCCAGATGGAATTTACTAAATCCACAAATGATGAGTTATTGGTAAATGTAAGGAAGAACGCAGCACAAAAAATAACTAAATGTGCAGGGAGTGCAATTAAAACTAGTTAGAGAGTGTAAATCGAGATCTTTATTCTAATACAGTCCCTACTAGGATTAAAAATAACAGTGCACCAGCAGTATAGATTTAAACCGCTTTGGTGAGATGGAAAATAGTGGTCGACATGTTTCAGCCTACAGCCCCATCGTGGGCAAAGCTTTCATCAGGACCATTAGTGATGCTGCTGCATAAAAGTGTGTGTGTGATATCAACAAAAAAGGATACTTGAACAGGAACTTGAATCAGTCATCTGTTCTTCTAAAAGACATTACCTACAGAGGAAAAAATAGACAACACACAACATAATATTTGATTCTATCATCAAATGTCAACGGTACAGATACTTAAAGTCCTACTCATAAATGAAAACACGGCTTACCCCCAGTCCGCTGGGTAACCATTTCACCTCAACCTGGCAACAGTTCAGGATGGGGCACTGCTCTGAAAAACGATGTAAATACCATTATTAGGTCCAAATTCATATAAGTCCTGGGAAAACATTGTTCATATAACGGACCTTATGTGTTTTGTAGTATTAAAAATGGGAAGACGACTGCAAAAGCAAGAGTGAGAGCACAGATAATAAAATGTGCCTCCATGTATGATCAAAATATATATATAAAAATGAAAGGAAAAAGAAACCCCTGAAGGTGGTAGTGTATGGTGGCCACGTGCACCACATGAGGGAAAGATTAATGCTGTCCCACCAACAGCTCCTAAACCTCAGCGCTTATATGTAGAAAGCGCGCTCTCGAAGAGGTTTTGACTAACATCTAATCTGATCACCTTGTTACAGGCAACAGAGGAGCCAAAATGCCCCGTTAGAAGCGTCTGTGTCACAAGAAAACGTTACGCGCATCAGCGCTTATATGTAGAAAGCGCGTTCTCAAAGAGGTTTTGACTAACATCCAATCTGCTCACCTTGTTAGGCAACAGAGGAGCCAAAATGCCCCGTTAGAAGCGTCTGTGTCACAAGAAAACGTTACGCGCATCAAGAAACAAATATGCAGGTATTCGCTGCGGGGCCACTCACCTTTCCGTCGGTACTCCGGGCCCGAAATGAGCCTGTAACCGGAGGTGAGTACCCCGCAGATCTTCAGGAATATATAGTGGTCAAGGGCTCGTTAATTGTAAGCCGGTGTGTCGTGTTAAAAACCAGAAGTGCTCATGCGCATGCGTGACGACAGAGACACTGTTCAATAGCGCATGTGCCAAGCAAGAGACAGCATGTCTTTACATTGCGCATGCGCAGATACGAAAATGCGGCCACAATCCAAGACAACAATGTCAAGCAGCTGTATTCAACAAACCATCATGCCCAGTGTGTCCCGACAGATGGAAACCAGCATCTCAAGTTGCAGCAACATGACCAAACTAGGGCCCACACCGCAACCGTCATCACATTGAACATATGCATGGAAAGGGCAAAAACAACCCTGAAACCAGGCCACTAAGATAAACCAAAGAAAAGGACCGAAAGGGGACCTAAATCAAAAACATGGTTACCCAAAGAACAAAGGTCCTTTACAGTGATTGAGACAATCTCGAAATGTCACTGAACCACATGGTCCCCGGCGGCGAGTTTTTTTTCCTTCTCCTAGAGCAATCGTGCCTTATTCCAAAAATAAAAATAAAAAGGTCTACAGCGTGGAACAAATCCTGTTGAAGTAACTTATAAAGACACCCATGGAATATCATCATTCAAACCCACCAGGTCCGTCTTAAGTTTGTGCACCCACCATTGTTCTCACCTAAATAAAAAGGTGGATACATCAACAATGTGTCTGGGGATAAATGGTTTACTGACCAACGAAGGTCTTGTGGGCCATGTTGGGCTGATAGGAAATGATTGGTCAGCCTAGTTGCTGTCTTTTTACATCTGATCGTGCTCTTGTGCTCCAAGATGCGAGTCTTGACCTTGCGAGTGGTCATCCCCACATAACGGAGGGAACAAGGGCATGTAATCATGTAAATCAAATTCTCACTGTTACAGTTAGTGTGAGTCAGAAGTACCCAAGGCCTAGAGGTGCCAATCTCAATCTCAGATGTGTGCGTCGTCTGGGAACAAACCGAACAGGAGCCACAAGGAAAATGACCCCGTACTGGTGGTAAATCCCAAAGAGTGCCCTGTGTGTCATCCCTCTTGTCACGTGGATGGGTATGTACTAGCCGGTCCTTGATGTTAGAACTTCGCTTGAAAGCGAAAAGTGGACGAGGGAGTGGTTTCATGTCGATATTCAGAATCTTCCAATTCGACAAAATGCTTTTTTTTATCTTGTGAGAAAAGCTACAAAATGTGTTGACACAGGTAATCCTCTCTGAGGATTCTTTTGAATTGGAAGGCTCTAATAATGCGGCCCTATTGTTATTAGCTGCACGTTTCATAGAGTGCTTAATGAGTCTTCTCGGATACTGTCTGGTTTCAAGTTGAGCCGACAAATTCTCAGCATGTTCTTTATATTTAGCCAAGGTAGAACAGTTTCTTTTGACTCGCAGAAATTGCCCAAATGGAAAATTCGCCTTCAGAGCTTGTGGATGGAAACAATCGTAGGCCAACAAGGAATTCTTAGCCATGGGTTTCCTAAAAAGCTCAGTACTCAAGCCTCCTGCTAGAGGGGAAATCATAATATCCAAAAATGGTAAGTTGGTCTTGCTATATTCGCAAGTGAACTTCAAAAAAGTATTCCTCCCATTAAGCCACTCTTTGAACTCCATGATAGAGGAAAGATTCCCTCTCCAAATCACCAACACATTGTCAATATACCGCCTCCTTAGACGGATATGATCTTTCAATGGATTATTCGTGTTGAGGATGTGTTCCTGCTCAAAGATGTGCACATATAGATTAGCTAGACTGGGAGCGAAAACGCTCCCCATTGAAGTTCCAGATACCTGCAAAAAGAATTGATCTTTGAACTTAAAGAAATTCTCTTTCATAGCTAACCGGGCACAGTTAATGATGAATGGGACAGGAATAATGGAATCAGGTGCTTTCTCTCGTAGCAAAACTTCAATGGCAGCAAGAGTTGCGTCCTGAGGAATACAAGTATAAAGAGATTCTACGTCAAAAGAGACAAGGAAATCTTTCTCTGTGTCAAAATCAATATTGTCAACTAAGAGAAGCACATCTTTAGTATCTTTCAAATAAGTGGGCATCTCTACTACCAAAGGTCTTAAAAAGTGATCAACAAATGTAGAGAGTGGTTCTAACAAAGACCCCAGTCCCAAGGTAATGGGACGACCAGGTGGAGGCCTCTGATTTTTGTGCACCTTAGGCAATGTGTAAAAATAAGGTACAACTGGGAACGACTTAGTCAGGAAAGTAGATTCATGAGACGTTATCCACCCATTGGTGTATGCTTCCTCTACAGCTATTTTGATCTCTAATTCTAGCCTCTTGGTAGGATCTTCATTCAACTTTCTGTAAAAACGAGTGTCACCTAATTGTCTAAGACATTCGGTGCGATAGGCTATAGTATCTATCAACAGAATCGCTCCACCCTTATCCGCTGGTTTGATTGTGATAGTGTCATCCAAAGCAAGATTTCGCATCGCTAGCCTTTCGTTTTTGTTGAGGTTCTGAAATTGTCTATCGTTTTTAGCACAGATCTCATTAACTTGTGCATTTACTGCCTTTTCAAAAGTCAGTACCTGCGGAGGAACTTGACTTGAAAGAGGAGAGAAAGTAGATTTATTCCTCAAGCCTGTATTAATATCAGGTAGCTCCAAAACGTCCGGACTCTTATCCCTGAAGAAAAAGTTAAGACAAATTTTCCGGAAGAATTGGGCAAGTTCCTGCTTGATCTCAAAGATATCACCTCAATGTGAGGGTACAAATCCCAGTCCCTTGTTAAGCAGAGAGATTTCATCTACACTTAAAGTTCTACTACTGAGGTTGATAACTAGGTCATCTGATTGCTTGGACCTGTTTGTATGTCTGTCGTGCTCCGAGTGGAGCGTGCAGGAGGATTGTCCGCCCAATGTACCTGTGCCTGCTGATTCCGGCGTCTGCCTCTGGACCGGCCCCGGCCAAACCCTGAAAAAGGCTGGTTGGGATACATCTGAGGCTGTGGTTGATACGGAAAAATGTGTCCTGGTGGTTGTAAAGGTGGATAACCAAACGGTCCTGGAGACCACCATTGGGGATGCGATTGAGGAGGAAAGCCTCCTCGGTATCCACCCCAATTACCTCTACTCCTGCGGCCACGTCCTTTAACTGTTTGTTCTCATTGGTTTGGAGAATCAGAGTCGCTGGACCACTCATCGCTTCCTGATGATGAGTAATTAGACCCATATCTCCGGCCTTGCCGATTGTATTGAGGAGGCACATATTGTGCACTCGTATAAGGATAGATCTTCTCCATAGAGAAGCGTGCAAGGTCTTTTTTAAATTTGTTAATCTTGGTAGTTAAAACACAATCCTTAAACTCTTTGTTATTCTCGTTATTTTCTTCATTTTGTTTTTTGAAAGCAGCAGCTGATAACGTAACCTTAATCTGTGACTCTAAGGTCTGTATTTCAATGAGAATAGTATCCACGATACGCTTGGCTTTACGGATAATTAAAATCAACCAATCACGAGTCCATCTCCAGGCTATTAACGACCAATCTTTGAGAAAGGTCTTGTCATCTAAGAATAAACGGGGAGCGTTGATAACGATCAACCTAGTAGGCGCACAGTTCCCTCTCAAATATTCGGTCATGATAGCCCCGTAATTGTAAATTCTTGAGTGGGACTTTTTAAGTGTCAACAGACTCAACCAATCATCACCTGACGAAGTTGTACCTCCTTGGTAGGTGTCTAGAATGCTCGGTGTGTTCAAAATGGCCTGTGCCAACAAATCATCAAAAGCTAAGCCTTGGTGTTCAGCCATATCTAGTTCAAAAAGACGTAACTCAAAACTATTTGAAAAAATACCTAAAAACTCTTGCAAAACAGGGGCTCACCCTTAGCTAATCTATATGTGCACATCTTTGAGCAGGAACACATCCTCAACACGAATAATCCATTCTCACAAGATAAAAAAAAGCCTTTTGTCGAATTGGAAGATTCTGAATTTCGACATGAAACCACTCCCTCGTCCACTTTTCGCTTTCAAGCGAAGTTCTAACATCAAGGACCGGCTAGTACATACCCGTCCACGTGACAAGAGGGATGACACACAGGGCACTCTTTGGGATTTACCACCAGTACGGGGTCATTTTCCATGTGGCTCCTGTTCGGTTTGTTCCCAGACGACGCACACATCTGAGATTGAGATTGGCACCTCTAGGCCTTGGGTACTTCTGACTCACACTAACTGTAACAGTGAGAATTTGATTTACATGATTACATGCCCTTGTTCCCTCCGTTATGTGGGGATGACCACTCGCAAGGTCAAGACTCGCATCTTGGAGCACAAGAGCACGATCAGATGTAAAAAGACAGCGACTAAGCTGACCAATCATTTCCTATCAGCCCAACATGGCCCACAAGACCTTCGTTGGTCAGTCTTAGAAAAACCATTTATCCCCAGACACATTGTTGATGTATCCACCTTTTTATTTAGGCGAGAACAATGGTGGGTGCACAAACTTAAGACGGACCTGGTGGGTTTGAATGATGATATTTCAAGGGTGTCTTTATAAGTTACTTCAACAGGATTTGTTCCACGCTGTAGACCTTTTTATTTTTATTTTTTAAATAAGGCACGATTGCTCTAGGAGAAGGAAAAAAAACTTGCCGCCGGGGACCATGTGGTTCAGTGACATTTCGAGATTGTCTCAATCACTGTAAAAGACCTTTGTTCTTTGGGTAACCATGTTTTTGGTTTAGGTCCCCTTTCAGTCCTTTTCTTTGGTTTATCTTAGTGGCCTGGATTCAGGGTTGTTTTTGCCCTTTCCATGCATATGTTCAATGTGATGACGGTTGCGGTGTGGGCCCTAGTTTGGTCGTGTTGCTGCAACTTGAGATGCTGGTTTCCGTCTGTCGGGACACACTGGGCATGATGGTTTGTTGAATACAGCTGCTTGACATTGTTGTCTTGGATTGTGGCCGCATTTTCGTATCTGCGCATGCGCAATGTAAAGACATGCTGTCTCTTGCTTGGCACATGCGCTATTGAACAGTGTCTCTGTCGTCACGGATGCGCATGAGCACTTCTGGTTTTTAACACGACACACCGGCTTACAATTAACGAGCCCTTGACCACTATATATTCCTGAAGATCTGCGGGCTACTCACCTCCGGTTACAGGCTCATTTCGGGCCCAGAGTACCGACGGAGAGGTGAGTGGCCCCGCAGCGAATACCTGCAGATTTGTTTCTTGATGCGCGTAACGTTTTCTTGTGACACAGACGCTTCTAACGGGGCATTTTGGCTCCTCTGTTGCCTGTAACAAGGCGAGCAGATTGGATGTTAGTCAAAACCTCTTTGAGAACGCGCTTTCTACATATAAGCGCTGATGCGCGTACCGTTTTCTTGTGACACAGACGCTTCTAACGGGGTATTTTGGCTCCTCTGTTGCCTGTAGCAAGGTGAGCAGATTAGATGTTAGTCAAAACCTCTTAGAGAGCGCGCTTTCTACATATAAGCGCTGAGGTTTAGGAGCTGTTGGTGGGACAGCATTAATCTTTTCCTCATGTGGTGCACGTGGCCACCATACACTACCACCTTCAGGGGTTTCTTTTTCCTTTCATTTTTATATATATATTTTGATCATACATGGAGGCACATTTTATTATCTGTGCTCTCACTCTTGCTTTTGCAGTCGTCTCCCCATTTTTAATACTACAAAACACATAAGGTCCGTTATATGAACAATGTTTTCCCAGGACTTATATGAATTTGGACCTAATAATGGTATTTACATCATTTTTCAGAGCGGTGCCCCATCCTGAGCTGTTGCCAGGTTGAGGTGAAATGGTTACCCAGCGGAATGCGGGTAAGCCGTGTTTTCATTCATGAGTAGGACTTTAAGTATCTGTACCGTTGACATTTGATGATAGAATCAAATATTATGTTGTGTGTTGTCTATTTTTTCCTCTGTAGGTAATGTCTTTTAGAAGAACAGATGACTGATTCAAGTTCCTGTTCAAGTATCCTTTTTTGTTGATATCACACACACACTTTTATGCAGCAGCATTACTAATGGTCCTGATGAAAGCTTTGCCCACGATGGGGCAGTAGGCTGAAACATGTCGACCACTATTTTCCATCTCATCAAAGCGGTTTAAATCTATACTGCTGGTGCACTGTTATTTTTAATCCTAGTAGGGACTGTATTAGAATAAAGTTCTCGATTTACACTCTCTAACTAGTTTTAATTGCACTCCCTGCACATTTAGTTATTTTTTGCGCTGCGTTCTTCCTTACATTTACCAATAACTCATCATTAGTGGATTTAGTAAATTCGATCTTGAGTTTGAAACAAAACATCCCTGAGCTCCTTCCTCGTAGAGAGGAGGTTGTAGCCCCCTGAGGAACTAGGTTTTCCTCAGGGAGGAGATTCCCATATGATGAAGCATGTCACCTATGGTGAGTGAGGGAATTCGTCCTGTAAAGGGATATGCCCACAGCTTTATGCTGTGAGGTCTAGTCATTGGTTCAGATATGAGAGGTTGATGCGTTTTGAATATAACTTGTATATACTTTTTCTCATTGCTTGTTCACTGACCCCAAGATTTCATACTGTTTTGTGGTATCTGAAAGTGAGCCACATTGCCAGTTTTTTTCCAAAATTATACTAAGCATAAGCTGAGGGTTTTGTCTACTCATAGTATTTGTAGAGTGCCACCCAGACTCTATGATACAAGGTATGGCACTTCCACACTTCAAGGGCCTAGTGCAGCCAGAGGGGCTAAATAAATGGTGGAGTGGTCGTTCGAGGCCATTCTGTGATATACACCAGCATACCAGTGAGTGTCTGTATTGCATGTAGCTGAGTGGATGCAGTCTGGGTGATATCGAGGGCAGTGAATGCCACACAACGTGACCCCATGACACAGTGGTTGAACTGGCCGTGTCGTCGGCTGCGCGAAGTGATAGTGAGCCATGTTGATCAGCTGGTGAATAAGAATCCCCGTAAAAGTGAAAGACTGCATTCCTGGCCAGCGGGCTGCGTGAACCCTTTGAGACGAAGTTTGCCTTGCATGACCCTCCCTTCTGCAGGACACTGCGGCAGCCATTCTCGGATTCAGGAGCATGGCCGCCTGTGTGTGTGCAGACCAGTGCTACGCTTGCCAGCTGTGACAGTCCCATCTGGCGGCAGGAGAGTGTGCCACTCCCTGTTAGTTGGTTGGGCTTGTGGTGCTGAAGTGCGAAGCTGAAGAGCCTCGAGACAAGAAGTTCAGCCCAGAGGTCCCGGTCAGGGACCAACAGAGCACATATAAAACATGCCCTGGAGGGTGCCATGATGCTAAATTCACTGGAAAGTACAGAACAACAATGTAATTGATGAACATAAAGTAAGTGTATCTGTCTATATATTTGGAGCCAGTCCCAATAGAGACTCTGTTGGAACACATAAGTAGGACGGCACATAGAGCATGTGAAGGAACTGATGCTGGCATTGTGTGCCATTTGGACAATACTGCAAGGTGTTGGGTGGCAGATACATAAAGACAGGACTGCAAAGACTGTGTTTTGCTGGAAGACTCTCAAAAACTGCTCATACCAGGGCCAAGGGCAACCCCCCCCCCCACCCCCCCAGTCTGCATCAAAAGAAAATGGCCACGCCGCCACCTGGCATCGACTCCCAATGCTCTCTGCGAGAGAGACTCAGGCATCGCACAAAATGTCCCAACAGCAGCAGAATCTTGCCGCAACTGCCCCGTGCACTGTGCCCACTCCTCAGTTATGGTGATGTCACTGTTCAGCCTCCTGGTGGATCCTGCCATGACTGCCTCGCACTGGCCCAAATGAATTGGGTGCCTGTAGCATTATTTTCACACCACACTTGAAACAGATGGGGTGGTGAAGATGTCAATGATGCTCCATGTTGGAGATGAGGAACTATATGACCTGTTTGAGCACCTCCCCAACACAGGAGCGGATGTTGACTTTGACACTGCAGTAGCAGCATTGAACCACCATTTTGACCCCCGCTCAACCCTGACTATGAGAGGTTTAAGCTCAGACAGACATGGCAAGTGGGTGATGAGTCTGTGGATTTCTTCTATGTACAACTACGAAAATCATCAAGCAACTGCACTAACATCAACCAGCCAGATGACATCAGGGTCCAGCTGATTGAAAGCTGCCGGTCGACCATCTTGAGGTAAATCATACTGCATCAGCAAGGTATTTCACTGGCAATATATTGATAGTGGCACTGTCACATGAGCTGGTGGGTAGTTGAGCTGATGACATGGGAGCTGCATTGGTGAGGGGAGCATCCCTGGCAGGTGCACCCCGGGTGGTGATGGTGAAGGCAAAGGGAAAGTAGGTGAATGCCATCCAGAGATGGCCTGCTCAGCTCTGTGCTGCAAGCATGTTCAAACCGCCTGAGATGGGGTGCGGCAAGTGTGGTCTGACACATCACATGCCGAATGTGTGCCTGGGGCAAGGTAAAACATATTCCAAATGCAGGCGCATGAACCACTTCTCCAAGGTGTGTAGGAACAGTGAGCACAGTGTCAGTGCTGGATACAAAGGAAAAGGGAAAGTAACCCTACAATAACTGTTGCTAGAGGGGGAATAGATCGAGCACACACCAATGGAGCACCCCAAGGAAGATGACTAAGATGACTAAGAGTAAGTATTCACCATCTTTTTTGCTGGCAGAGAAGTCAAAAGTAAACGGCCACCACCGATGCGCACCGTCGACATCGAGGGCCCCAAAGTCAAGGCGTTAATCAACACTGGTCTCTCTGTTCATGTCATGGACTCGGCCAGTTCAGCAAGATCACACCAAGCCCCAAATTGGCTCCAACAAATGCAAGAATCTACATTGATGGAGGTACCATACCACTGCCGCTGAGAGGAGTCATGGAGGTCATGGTAGTGAATGAAGGAAAATCAACACGAGCCCAGTTTCACAAGACCAAAGGATGTATCAGCACTCTCCTAGGATGCCACACCGGGAAAGACCTTGGCTGGTCATCTTCGCGCTATAGGGACATGAAGCTCATGCCACAGATATGCTACAAGAATTTCCCCAGCTATTCTAGGGGCTGGGTCGGCTCAATGACTACATAGTAAAGCTGCACATTGATGACACAGTGAGGCCATGGCACTCTACCACGGGAGAGTTTTGTTGGTGGAGAAATAACTGTGGCACCTAGAGCAACAGGGAGTGATTGGAAAAGTATTGGGGTGCACCCCATGGATCTTCCCACTGGTGATAGCACCTAAGCCGAAACAGCCTGGAGTTATCAGACTATGTGTACATATGCGACTCCTAAAATAGGCCATTCCTGAGTAGAGGCACATAACCCTGACAGTTGACAACATCATGGCAGACCTAACCGATGGCCAAATGGTTTTCCATACTGGACCTCAATGCAGGCTACCACCAACTGGAGCTAGACCCATCTAGCCACTATATACCCACTTTCTCGAGGCACATTGAGCTCCCAAGATACAAAAGGTTGAACTTTGGAACATCATTGGCAGCAGAGGTGTGTCAGAACACTATCCGTGAGACCCTCTCCGGCCTAGTCGGGATGGTGAACATCAGCGATGGTATTCTAACATTCTCTGAAATGTACATGCTAGAAGAACAGCATGCACGGCTGAGGGCAACCCTGAAGCAGTTGGTAGACTGCGGGTTACCCCAACAAAAACAGAAAGGCTCACTCTATGAAGACTCTGTGGGCACATATTTTCAAGAAACAGACTGCAGGTAGACCCAAGGAGGTTGGGGCCAGCAGGAACGCAGCTATCCCGCAGAATGTATCAGAGGTGATGAGTTTCTCAAGATGGTCATTTACTGTGGGTGATTTGTTCCAAACCTAGCCACCCTATCGAAACCTCTCCAAAACCTGATGGGGAATGATGTCCTTTGGGAGTGGAACTTATTCACCGACCTGGCGTTCCGATGAGTGAAAGAAGCACTAGTGGAAGATGCCACCATTGCAAACTTTAACCCGAGGTGCCGGACTGAGCTGATAGTAGACGCGAGCCCTGTGGGGCTTGGAGCAGTTCTTCTGCAGGAAAAATGTGAGGGGTCATAGATCCCGTTTGCATGTGCATGTAGAGCATTGACAGATATTGAGACAAGGTACAGGCAGATTGAGCATGAGGCACTGCCAATCTGGTGGGCCTGCTGCCATTTCCAATTGTACCTGTGTGGGCAGTGGTTCCTAGTCATTACAGACCATAAGCCCTTGTTCCCACTGGTTTCTGGAATGTTCTAGAAAGCTCCCAGTATAGAAATGTGGGCTGTGCAGCTCCAGTCATGCACGTTTTATGTTGTGTACTATGCCGGAGTGAATAACCTAGCAGACTACTTGAGAAGACACCTGAAGGCACAGACTGATCCCGAAGAGATGAAGGAAGGTGAAGGTGCCAAAGATTTCGTTAAGACGGTGGCATATGACGACTGTCCCCGGGCACTATCTCTCGAGGAGATCCAGAAAGCAACAAAGTTGGACACTAATGTATCAAAGGAGAAAGAAATGATTCTCAAGAAATAGTGGTGCAACTCTCTAGATGCCACCAAGGCGTTGACAGCCATTGAGCAGGCAGCAATGGTCCAACTCTGGAGGGTCAGAGACGAGCTAAGTACAAGTGCACAGAGCCTGCTTTTCCAAGGCAGCCAGATCGTTATTCCCAAGAGCCTTTGGACACAAGTTGTCCATCTGGCGCACCAAGGTCAGCAAGGCACTGTGAAGACAAAAGCCAGGCTAAGGGACAATGTATGGTTCCTGGCATGGACATGTGGGTGGATGATAAAGTCAGAGGCTGTCACTCATGCATAATTGAACAGAGCACCCCTGCCTATTCCGGTAATTACAGAGGAGCTGTGTCTGACACTGTGGTCCTGTGTCAGTATAGACTTTGGCAGTTTCCCAGATGACCGTCTCACAGCAGTGATCATTGACAGCCATTCCAAATATCCAGCCATGGAGTTGGTATCCTCCACATCATTCTCAAAAGTTAGGCCAGTACTGGAAAAGATCTTCGCGTTACTGGTGATCCCGGATGAGATCAAAACTGATAACGGGCCCCTGTTCCTAGGGCAGGACTTCCAGTCATATTTACATAGTCTCAACATCAGATGCCGCAAAGTGACCCAGCAATGATTGCGAGCTAACGGGAAAGTAAAGCGCCTTATGCGTTAACTGAACAAGGCAGGAGCCATCAGATTAGAGATAAGGGGAAGACACAGAGTGTTGTCTACACTGATTTGTAAGAACTATCAGCAAACACCGCACAGTACCACGAGGTGTGCCCCGAGTGATCTGTTGATCCGAAGACCCACCCGGGACGTCATTCTGGCTGGACCCTGCTGGACCCCAGCCACCCTTGACATACAGGCTGCCCTGGATAAAAGGAAGCCCACCAATTACCGAAATAGCCAGGTCCACAAAGCAGAAGTTCCTCATCTGGTGGTAGGAGGCAAGGTGATCACGCAGGATTGGCGTCCATGGTGGGAGTTATGCACTCCATTTCAGAAGAAGGTGTGGGAGATCATCAGTTTCCAAGCAGCAATGGTCACCATTCCTTGAGGTCAATCCACATTCGCCAGGAAAGACTCCTGGTTCAAGAAAAGTCGATCCACGGCTGGAAACCAAGATGACAACCCAAAGCAGATGGACGAGATTCCAGAGGGAAACACCATGATGTCCAGCTTTTGGCAAGGCATGACACAAAGGGAGCAGGAGTGTGCTGAGGCAACACCGAGAGCAGCAAGTCCCAGGAATGCAACCATTCTGTTGAGCAGGAACAATGACACTTAAGTAACCAGCTGAGACACTAAGTACTCCTCGACGCAGGGATTCAGGTAGCCCAAGCTAGAAGTATGGACTCCGGCCCAACCCTGTAGCAAGCCAGATACTGAGAGACTATGTTTGTTGGGTACCAAGGAAACAGTTCTGAAATTTTGTGTTATAATAAAAGTTTGAAGGAATGTAGAGTGCCAATACAATGTATGCACTTCACCAGCCCGAGGGCTGGGAACGACACAGGGGATAAATATTGGGTGGAGTGATTGCTTGGGCTACTCTATGATACATACCAGCATACCTGTGAGTGTCTTTATTGTATCTAGCTGCGCCGTTGAAGCCTAGGCGATATCGAGGGCAGTGGACGCCATTGTATTCTGCTATTTTCCCAATGGTGTCATAAATGTTTTATCATGCATTGAGGTGGGAAAAATTAGTGCTGGCTCTCGGATTTGTTTGTATTAAATGTACAATTTAAAATTGCAAGCAATTCACTCTTTGTTTCAAATTTTGTTTATTAGAGTTTTCTTTGAAAGTGAAACAGCAAGCATGACATATGCAACATTAGTCAAGGAAAAAGCAGCCCAGAGTTACAAATCTCACATGTAGGTTACAGCTTCTTCACTAGGTCTGTGGCGAATACAGGTTTAAAAGGAGCACAAACATAACATGTTGCAATTAGTACATCGCTTGTGGGTATCAATCAACCCTCCAAAGAGAGTAACCTAAAAAGGAAACTTAAATATACCTAAAAATGAACAAAGCAATGATGTCATGGTGCAAAGTAAAAAAATGTGATTACGAGGGATGGATTGCAGGGGCCCCTACTCGGGTGGCTTCAACTCGGCACTGTACTCCCATAGCTGCGACGTGATTAGATATGGAACAAGTTTAGGGCCCTAATCCGTGGGTCACAGGCCGTTAATGGAAGCCCCTCCGAAAGGTAGCTCACCAGCGGGGACCAAATATAGTCGAAGCCTTTTCTGGCGTCGTCTACAATTTCGGCCATGCGCTCCAACTCCAATGCCCTCCATAATCTCACATGCCATTGGGTAAGAGATGGTGCTTCTTGTTTTTTCCACGCCGCAGCCACTGCCATTTTAGCCGCCCCCAGACAAAGCCACATAACAGACCTATCACTCTGTATTTGGCGTTTCAAGGAGGGATCTCGTACCCCCAACAACGAGTGTTCCAGAGAGCTAGGAATAGGATAGCCTAAGATACTTTTAATTTGAGACAGAATTTCTTTCCAGAAAGGTTGAATGGAGGGACAGTCCCATCAGATGTGTCATAGGTCGCCCAACAGGCCACAGCCCGCCAGCACCTGTCTGACGTGGTGGGGAAAATCTTGTGAAGTTTTTGAGGGCAATTCACTCTTTAATCTGTTACTGTTCGACAGACCTTGATCAATTTACCAAGGCATTTATGAGCATGTGCTCTAATGCTCCTGCGCATATCTGCCAGTGTAGATCTGTGCCAAAGCCTGTCCTATCAGTTGTGTGCTGGGTTCTACTCTGAGAATGTGTAGAACTCTGCAAAAGTATTCTTACATTTTAGGTTTACATGTGGGAATAGCAAGGGAATGTGGCAGAAAAAAAGGAGATATCTTCTCCATAGTTGGAAGAGCAAAAAAACCTTCAAAGTGTTAGTTGCTATTCGCAGAAGTTACATCCACATCTACTCTATTTGTAGAGCAACCCAAACAGACAAAAATGTTCTTCAGTCAAGTCTTGGGCGAAGTAATACATAACACATAGAGACACACAGATAGTGTAAGGGACTCAAAGGAGACAGTGACTAACACTATGAGCACAATCTTGCACATAAAGAAAATAAATACATTTAGGGGAAAGAAAATTGATATGAATTTAGACACTGTGCACAACTATCTACATCACATTGTGGAAATGTTAAAACATAGTAAAAAATAACAAATTGAACTAATAAAAAACGTCATAGATGTTGCATGCACTCACACAGTGAATTATTATAACAAAAACTCATAAATCATCTAACACCACTGTACACACACTCAAAGACACATGCCTCTCTCAAGCAATTACACACATAACACACACAGCACACAATTGTAGCTGCTGTCCGGAAGCATAATATTTTGCAGCAGAGTTGAAAGTGGGCAAAGATCAGGGTGTGGCATGCATTTATGTGCTTCCACTTCTGATGCTTGTCAGGAGTGTATTTGTTTCCTCTGGTGTAACCTGTTTCCCTATTCTTTTCATCTTGTAGTTCTACATAGTGTAGGTGGAAATCTCGGCCTACCCTATGTTGAGCTGCTTTTGGCGCATTTACATCTGACTTATGTCTGTAAAGTTCCTAGAAGTACATTTATGGTCGTATTTTGAGCTGTACTTATCTCCACTCCCTGATGTAAGGGGTTGGAGGCATGTTCTATGCTCATAGGGGTAAATATCTGTTGCTGAATTGTATCTAAGTGGAGATTTATGCCCAGGTAGAGGCATACATCTACATGCGTAGAAATATTGGCCCATAGATTTACCTCTGTGAGCTGGTAAAACTATAACAGAATTTAATTCTTGGGTAATTAATGCTTTGACTGTTAATAAGCATGCCACACACCTCTATGACCTGATCGAATGGAAATACATTTATTGCCTTTTCATCAAGGAGGCATGGTTGTCAGGAGAGTGGTCTCTCATTCGGTCTGCCCTCAATTCTCAAAAATATGCTCTGAGGTTTTTTGTACAACTTGCAAACATGGGTGAATTATGGTGCTGTGGTTTGCAGCTTTTCCTTTAGATTAACTGTAGGAACCTCTTTCCCTACCAATTCCAACACTGGGCTTCTCCATTTGAGTCTATAATGTTGTGTTCATATGGTGATCACATTTATAATTTGCTTCTGACACTGTGTTCCTATTCCTTTTTTAATTCAATTCCACATGGATAGGATTTTTAGATAGTTGATTAATGCTGCCCATGTTTTAGTCATAGGGATTTTAAGATTTTAAAAGCTGGTGGCAATGTTTCTACATGCCAACACCACAGTTCTTAAAGAGCTTCTGGTGTCATTAAACTTACATTCGGGGTGTGGCTTCATGCTGAGGCAAGATGGCGGTGGACCGCTGAGCTCTGACGCCTCACAGAGCTACTGTTTCGGATTTCTTGCCTCTTTTGGCCATTATTCATGTAACCCATAATGGTATCCTGTTTCCTTACCTTTCTACATTCCTGCGAGCCGAAGAAAACTTTGTGAGACCCTTCATCGTTGCCCTGCTGTTTCTGTAAAATTTCCTCATATGCAAGCGGCTGCCATTTCATAGGCATGCTGCGTGCTGCTCGCGCAACAGATCCTCTCCTCTGGAATCTTCCTAATATGAATTTAGTGAGTCTTTTGTTCGCTTTTGGCAGTCTTGGTCTTTTCTGCTCTGAATTTCTAACGACTGAAGACCTTTATAACGCTAATTTTTCTATGAAAATGCCTGCGATGCTCTAATTATTACTCCAATTATTTTTTTACAGTTGGGATGGAACAATTTCAATTTAAACTGCCCTAATATTGTGGATTCTAACAAAATATGCAGAATAAAAGATAATTATATTTATAGACACTGTGATATTGTTGTACTATGAAGTTATATGTGCATGAAGGAAAATGTTATGTTCTATCTGACTTCACAAGCTGGTACCTTTCACTTTTATTGACTTTGAGGGTCCTGTTTGTCATCTTGATTAAGGGATTTGCACTCCGTCTGCAAACACAGTGATTCAACGACTGGAGCTGTAAATTGTTAAGCAGCCTCTTAGGGGTTTTCTTTCCCTTGTTTCCTTGCGCAGTCGCAAGCCGGTGGGAACTATCAAACCTCTCCTGTCTAACCTGCTTATGTGTAGGTGACCGATAATCACACGCCGAAGGCCGCCATCTCCTTAGAACATTGTTTACATCTCTGAAGTTTGTTCTCTATCATTTCAACAGATTTCATTCACCACTTCTTGTTGTATGGGCAGACTTTGATCCCATCATAAGCACAATCAGCGATTGGTGCATTCTATCAAAATGGCTAGTGACTCCCAAATTATCACTGAACCATAGTCTTCTGGCACTAAACCTAAGAGAGCCAAAAATGATCTCCGATCCAATCTTCTCATAATATTGTTTTATACATGATCTTGGACAAGGTAAGCGCCTTTAAACCTTTTATGAACACTACTAATGAAAAACTGCAAAAAATTGAAGATCGTTGGATTGTTATGGATGGCAAAATGCTCAACATGGAACAATGTTTTGTCCATCTTCAGCATATGGCTGTCAGAATCCCTATGCTGGAACACGAAATTCAGAAACTCAAACTTCACACTGAAGATCTTGAAAACCTCAATAGAAGGAATAATCTTTGCCTCTATAGTTTTCCTAAGAACATTAAGGGCCCTTATCTTCTATCCTTCTTACAGAAATTTCTTCCTGATCTTCTAGACCTTCAGTCTCCTTCCCCCATAAATTTTCTATGAGTACACCATCTGGGCCACCTCCAACCTCAACCTACTAGACCTCGTGGCATCATAATGCTCTTTTTGGAATTTACTGATTTGATGCGTGTCTCGTCATCTTGGATGGTCTGGCCACAACATCTTCATCTCTCAAGATATCTCCAATGCAACCAATGCTAGACGTAAAGACTTTTTAGCCCTTGGTCCACATCTGAGACATCTGAACATTTGCTATGGCATCTTGCATCCATGCCTTAGTGAAATTTCCTATGAAGGAGTATCCCGATCCTTTGAAGATCCGGTAAAATTAAAAATGTTCCTACAAAATATTGCAAAGTAACCCATGGACATCAATACGCAACACTCCTAAACTGTTAGTTATACATGGCCTCCCTCACTTTGCTACCTGTCTTTTAATCTAATTTATATGGCATAATTGTTTCTATCTTCTTTATTTTTTCTCTGTTGTCGAAAATGCATTGTACTCATTCTCCTTCCTTTTTACTTCAGATCTGGCTTTGTGTCCTTGATCTGTCTTTTCATTCTTTTCTCATTCTAATATCTCTTTCTGTTTTATTCTTATATTTTTTTTCTATTCCTTGTTCCTTTTTACTTTTCTTCTTTCCTTCTTTATTTATAATTGTATGAGTGTTTATTTGTTTCTCTTCTCATTTATTTGAGCAGTATCTTCATGTTATTTGATTGTTGATGTATGGTGTCTTCCTGTTGTCTTCATTGTTTTTGCAGTATGTCATCACAGTTCCAGTACACCTCTTTTTACCCAGAAACATGTTTAATGCTGTCTCGTGGAACATTCGTGGTCTGGGTCATCCCGTTAAATGTCAAAAGGTACTTTCACATTTGTCAAAACTTAATTGTCCCATCGCTTTTTTGAAAGAAACCCACTTTAATGATGTTGAATTGCTCAAGCTTAAGCGTCAATGGGTGGATCAAGTTTTCTTTTTTTCCTGCTGTCAATCCTAAGGTTGGTGTAGCTATCTTGTGCCATAAATTGTTAAACATTAAAGTTTTGTCAATTGAATGTGATACGAATGGACGTTGGGTAATGCTTTATGTCACTATCTTCAAGAAACAACTCACTTTTTTCAACATTTGTGGCCTTTTTAAATCTGACCCTGACTTCTGGCATGATATTAAATTAAAACTACCCTCAATTACTAATCCTAATATTATGTTGCAGGTGACTTGAATGATTGGTTAGACCCATTTTCTGATAGGAAATCTAAACGCAAAATCAAACCTGATAAATCACATAAAGCCTTCCAATCTGACATTGCCTCTTGTCCATTCTATGATGTATGGAAAACTGATACATATGAATTTTATATTTTTTTCCAATGTTCATCATACTCTGTCTATAATTGATTATGTTTAGTTTCCAAATCTTTAATCCCCTCTATTTAATCATCAGAAATTGGCTCTATTTTTTATTTCTGATCACGCTCCTGTTTTATCCTCTTTTGACTTATCTTTTAATAATCCCAAACATTCTTGTTGGAGATTTAACAGCTCTCTGTTATCCGATCAAACTTTTATTTTGGAAGCCACCTCTTTTATTAAAGAATATTTTCCATTTAATAAGTCTGTTGACACTTTCCTTCATTACAATCAGGACACCTTTATAGCTTTATTTAGGGCCTTTACTATTGCTTACACTGCCAAAAAGAAAAAAATATTGAACTCCCAATACCATTCTGCTCTATAGCACATCAAGACACATGAACATACTTACTTTACTTCTAAATCCCCTTCCCATTTGCAAGATCTTATCAAAGCCCAATCCTCCCTGAATAAATTGGCTACTACTGATGCATGTAACATCCTTCTTAAAGTTAAATCTAAATTCCATGGGGGTCAAAATAAAGCTGCTAAAATGTTAGCTAACTATCTAAAAGTTAAATAGGAAACAAAAAATATTTGATCTATTCGTAATGACCACACAAACACTATATTACACTCCAATTGTGATATTGTTAACACCTTTTTAATCCTGTTATGAATCGTTGTATACAGAAAATACTCATCCTTCTGAATATACTATTCAATCTTTTTTTAATGATCTTTCTAATCCTCCTTCAATACCAGACATTCTACCTACCCTTGAAGAGCTTGGCCACTTATCAATGTCAGCCAGAACTAGCCAGTAGTTTTATTTTTAACAAACTCCTTTACTTTCAATGATCTCTTTTTATATATATATATGTTTTTGCCAAAATAAAAACTCTGCCTTAAAAGCATTTGGTGCCGTGAAGCGTTGTTTCTCTTTGACGGAGTAATGCAATGTATGATTGGAATATTGGGGTCTCGCTAACCCGTCACGGCCCGCCATCGACAAGCGGCTCGAGCTGAAGCGATTCGTTTTGTTGGATATATATATATATATATACATCACTTTTTTTTCAAATATAAAGACACAACCACAGCTAATAAGAGAAATATATACTCATCACAATGAATACATCCAACATACACCATTCAAAATTGATTGCACACCACACTCACTCAACTCACATACCACTTCCTTGGTCATATAATATCTTTGCTCATTTTTGAACCAAGGAAACAAACCAAACAAAATCACATTACCAAAACAACGTTTGTGCACTACATAAAATGACTAACATTTTCCAAAAATGAAATACAATGTTAGTCATTATATGTAGTGCACAAACTTTGTTGTTTTGTTAATGTATTTTTGTTTGGCTTGTTTCCTTGGTTCAAAAAAGTGCAAAGATATTATATGACCAAGGAAGTGGTATGTGAGTTGAGTGAGTGTAGTGTGCAATCAATTTTGAATGGTGTATGTTGGATGTATGAATTGGGATGAGTATATATTTCTCTTATTAGCTGTGGTTGTGTCTTTATATTTGAAAAAAGTGATTTATATATATATATAAAAAGAGATAATTGAAAGTAAAGGAGTTTGTTAAAAATAAAACTACTGGCTAGTTGTGGCGGACATTGATAAGTGTTCATGCGTCGTGTGGAAGTTTTTGAAAATAGTATCAGTATTGGCAATTCTAGCGTTTTTTCGATTAATGGGCTCAGCCTTACTGATTAGAGCCAAACCCATTGGTGTTCCTTACCCTTGAAGAGGACATAACTCTCCAGGAGATTCTGGGTGCTATCAAATCTTTAAAGAAAGCCAAATCTCCTGGCCCTAATGTTTTTTCTATTGAACTTTTTTTCCTTTTTTTCATCTATTCTTGCTCCTAACTCACTCTTTTCTTATTAAAATCTAAATCTGAAGTCTCTTATTGTTATCATTCCTAACAAAGATCACACCTTTTGTAAAAATTATCGCCCAATCTCATTAATGAATTATGATTGTAAAATGTTTGCAAAAATTCTTGCCTCTAGATTAGAAGATGTTATGCCCCTTCTTATTAAACCTGATCAATCCGGTTTTATAAAGGGCAGACTCGCTGCTGATAATGCTGGGATGTTTTCTAATATCATTAAATTGGGGAAAAAATACCCTTCTCCTCTCGCTGCACTATCCCTCGATGCTGAAAAAGCATTTGATCGTATAATTTGGCAATTTATGTTTAAAACTCTCCATTGGTTTGGATTTGGCCCTAAATGTATTTCATTTATCAGAATACTATAGTCTAAACCATGTGCTTGTGTTTTTGTCAATGGATGCTTTTCCCCTTATTTCAATTTACATAGAGGCACTATACAGGGTTGTCCCCTTTCACCTCTACTATTTTTTCTTTTCTAGATCCTTTTCTTGAATGTATTCGCTGTAATTGTTCTATATCAGGTTTTCAATATAACTCTTTTAAAACCAAACTCTCTGCCTATGCAGACGATATTTTGGTCTATTTATCTAACCCTTTTGTTATAGATTACATTTCTCGAAAAATGAAATTGTACCATTAAACTCCTCATGCTATCAGTTTATGTTTTCTAATACAAATTTTATAAATACCTAGGTGTCTGGTTCTCCTCCACTATTTCCCACACTCTCTCTCACAATTTTACAGCTCTAAAACATAAAATCCAAAACTTATTATCTACATGGTCCCCTCTTCACTTATCCTGGTGGGGGAGACTGGACACTATTAAAATGATGATTGTACCCCATATCCTTTTTCTACTTTCTATGGTGCCCTTCAAAATCCCTAATTATTATTTTACCCAAATTAATTCCCTTTGTACAAAATTCCTCTGCAACAATAAAAAGGCACGTATTGCTTTAACTAAACTAATTAAACCTGAAAATGAAGTTGGTGTACACTTCCCTAATTTCAAATGATATCATACTGCTTTTTTAATTAGGCAAATTTATAGTTAGTCCAGAAATTATCAAGAATCCCCTATACCTTATTGGATCACCTTTCAACGTTCCTTATTACATGAATTTCCTTCATGACGTTATTTTTATGACCAACTGTACCTTTATTTCTAACATTCCTAATTTAAAATATTCTCAACATTTAATGCATTTGCTGTTTACTCATGGCTCTGATTTTTATCAAGCTTTTCTTGCCTCCTCTACTTGGTATAATAAATTAATTAAGTTAAGGCATGTCATTTTATTTTAAACATTAGAAAAAAAAGGTTATCCTATATGTTCATCAATTAATTTCCCAAAATTCTGTTCTCCCTTTTGCTTCACTACAAGAATGTTATGGTTTACCAAATTCTTGCTTAACCCATTGTTCTAAACTTTCTCTTGTACTTCAATCCTTTTTACAGACCAATAACTTTCCTCCTGACTCTACTCCGTTTATTCCACTGACACCATTGCATAATATTGCTTGCGTCTCCATTCCTAAAGCATCTTTCATTTATAAGTTCTTATCTACTCCTACTTGACTTCAATCCTCTATTGAATTGACATTGGAGCAAGACCTCCCTGTGTTGCTCCCTGTTCAACAATGTGATAACTTATGGCATAAACCTTTCATTACCTCCAAAGCTGCCAATATTACTCAATCGTTATTTTATATGTACAATAGAGCTGTTTTTACACCAACTTCTATTCACAAAATTCACTCGTTGACTTAACCTTTATGTTGGTGCTGTCTTTCCTCCAATGGCACATTCCTTCATTTAATATATTATTGCCCTAATGTATTTAATTTTTGGAAATCTATCTGGTCTAAATGTTTAAAAATATTCCAACGTAATCTACCACTATCAATTCAAAATGTTTTTCTTGGAACTATGGCTGATTATTTTTGCGACCACTCTCCGAAACTGATGCTAGTTGATCTTTTTATTGCACTGGCTTTTAAAGTTATACTTACCTGCTGGAAAGATAATTCTAAACTATGTTTGTTAACATGGTGGAATCTTATTTGTGAAGCAGATAGAATATCTATCGTTTCTTCTTTATCATTATCTCAGAAAATTCAATCTGATTTACTCTGGTTACCTTTCAATACTTTTTGGTCTTAATTCTCATCTCTGACCTAAACTCAACACCTCTCTCTTTTACCTTTTCTTTCTTTCTTTTCTTTTCTTTCTCTCCATCTTCCTTTTTCTTTTTATTCCCTCTTGTTTTTGTATAAAAAATAAAAAAGATTATAAGTAGAAATGTAATTTGCTCTACTCTTTACATTGTACTATTGATCGTATGAGACATTCCTCTCAAGTCTTTCAAGGATTAACCGTCAAGAGCATATAGCAGTGTCCCTCATTGTTGAGAAACTACACAATTATGAGAATAAAATGTAATTTCTTTTGTTGGTCATCTTTAGAAAGTATTGGAAAACTTTGGTACTTGCATTACTGTTTGGAATATTACATGGCTATAAAAACCAGAGCCATATTTACTTCCTATTACGT
Source organism: Triturus cristatus (assembly GCF_964204655.1). NCBI lineage: Eukaryota > Metazoa > Chordata > Amphibia > Caudata > Salamandridae > Triturus > Triturus cristatus. The sequence goes on from NC_140589.1 coordinate 1,370,698,403, forward strand.
CCTACACGGCTTTGATCATTGATTGTGAAACAAGTCTGATTCGGACCTTTAGGCGTCTATGATCTATGTATTGTTTGAAGGCCATGATCTAATTTTTAAGCAGCGTTTACCTGAAAATGACCTGGGAAGTGTTAGAATTTTCTGATGGTGCTTCAAATAATTTTTTTGCTGATGGAAGGCTGTTTTCAGTTTCTGTGACTATAGGGGTCAGTGTCCCTAAATAGATTATATTGTCTGGTTCAGTGGGAACTTGATAAGACATTACAATGTCTATAATTTGTGTTTCATGTATATGTTTATCTAATCCTACATGGCTTGTTAAAGGGAATGCATACACTATTTTGGAAACAAATCATTAGACAAAACTAAAGTCATTGTAAAGAGTATTAGATTGTGTTTTTGATTTGAAATCAGTATTCTATCTTGTATTTTTGTCATGTTGTTAGTACCCTACAAAACTATTTGACATGACTTCGCCTTTTCCATGCGCCAGCTCCCCTGAGAGGGCATGATTTTGATTCATTGCTTTTTAAAGAAAATGACTTATTCAATTTATCACACCCATGTCTGGAACTTGGTCTGCCCATTTCATACAACATTTTGCTATTGGATTACCTACAGTCTGTAGCTTCTCTTTCTTCCCGTTTGGAAGAATGAAGAAGATCTAAGAAAAATATTTATTTAACAAGCTTTTGGTCAGCACTAAGGGATGTATTTGTGGAGTTGCCACAGGTCATTGCATTTTCCGACCTCTGTAACTCTGTCACCAGACTGGCAAATTACGTTTGCCATCATTTGGCACATTACCTTTTTTTCGAAACAAAATGAATCTCAGTTCCTTGGCTTGGAGTTTATTGCCTTGTTTCAAGGAAAATATGCTATTATGTAGAATTGAGCTTGTGGTCTTCTTACTCCTCCACCATATATCAATAAGGTATTTTTTAGACAAAAAGTAGCTTTCTTTCCAAAACATTTTACTCCACCATTAATAAATCCAGTGGAATGTTCACAATTGCACAACACTTTCTCTCACCAAATCTTTGACTAACACACAATAAAAAGTGGAGTTCTTCTGTTCTTTCTTTATTCAGAGAATGACTGATATCTGGTTTTCACTGCCTCGGATTTTCTTCTGTTTAATTCAAGATGAAATTCTTTCTCAGGGTAGTGCTAATTTACTCATTGTTTTCCACTTTAAAGCCAAAATGTCCTTCTTCTCTCTTGCTTAGATAAGAAATCCCTCTCTGGATTTCTCATTAATGTCAGATCACTTATTAAAAATAAAAATAAAATTGAGATCTCCGTCTTTACTTCTTATGATGAGCCAGACTGGGTGTTCATTAAGGAGACCTGGGCTAAGGACTCCTCGGGTCCTGATCTGATTAATGCTATTCCTCTAGGACATTCCATCTTCCGGCTTGATAGAACTGGCATAAATGGGGGGTGGGTTGGCCATTACATATAAGACTTCTTATACTTGTTTTAAAGAGCCATTATCTATTTCTTCAACTCCCTGTGAAGCATTATTTTTTTCTTTAAGAGTGAATCTTTTGCTGGAATCTTGGTTTATCGTCAAATGGAACCTAGGTCTTCTTTTCCCATGGAGTTTGCTAACTTCATAGAACCCTATCTTGGAAAACAAAGCCTTACCCTTTTGGGAGATTTTAACTTTCATTTTGACAGCAACTCCTGTAAAGTCTTGCAGATTTATAAATACACACTGTTATGTTGTGGTCTTGCAAAATCAGTAAGGACAGCTACTCATGATGCAGGGCACATTCGTGACAGCATTTTCTCTAATGACCATTGTCTTAGGGTGGATGAACCTCAACCCGTCACTTGGTCCCCTACACATATGAAACTGCCCTAAGGGGTATTAAGAAAGTGTTTAAAAGAAATTGAATAGGTATAAGTAAGGGATCTTTTCTATGGGTTCTTAACAATCAAAATTGGACTGACCTTAATGATACTGATCTGGTAGCTACAGAGTATTTGACATGGCTTACATCAGCTATTGACTCTCTTGCTCCCCTTAAAGAATGTTATGTATGTAGGAAGAAGCCCACCTCTCCCTGGCTCTCAGAGAAGCTGAGAATACTTAGACAAGCTTGTCACCACCAAGAACTCATTTGGCGTAAACATTATGACCCGATCGGAAGAGCCAACCATAAGGCCAAGCTGGCAGAATACAAAGCAGCCATTAAGCTAGAGAAATCCTTATACTGCAGTCAGAAGATCGCATCAGTCAAGTCCTCCAGGGATCGAGTCAAATTGATCAATCTTTTATCCATGCCTTTTGTCGCCTCCAATACTGAGAGCTTGCAGATTCTGTGATCGTATTGCCAAATTTAATTTACTCTTCCTTGGACAATTCTGAGCCCCACATTTCTGCCCAAAAGACTAATCTCACAGCCCCCCGTACAGTACAGACTAAGAAGAGGTATTTTTTTCTTTCTGCTTTTCTCCCTCTATCGTATGAGCTGACTGGCCAAGATCCTGGAGAAACATTTAAATGCCCAGCTGATGACTTATTTGGAGCAACAGCAACTGCTGGACATTTCCCAGAATGGATTTAGTAGTAACCATGGCACCGGGACTGCACTACTACCAGCAGTCAACAACATCTGTACCATTGATGATTTTGGTCCTATCTGTAGCCTTCGATACCATCTTTCCCATCAGAGTGATTGACCGCCTACAGGAAATTGGGGTCACAGACCTAGTTTTTAAGCTTCTGTCATCCTTCCTGATGTATTGGTCACAGACAGTGGTGGTGGACCAATTCTACTCTGACCCCAGAGCCACCTTGTGTGGGGTTCCGCAGGGCTCATCCTTAAGCCCTACCATGTTTAATATATAAGTCTCCCCGCTGGCTAAACTGATTAGATCTTTTGGGTTGCAGGCATTATCCTCTACTGATGACACACAGATAATCGTGTCTATTACAAAGGATATAGAGGCCACTGCCACTAATTTCAACAACTACATGCAGGCTGTGGCTTCCTGGATGGTAACTAATTACCTCCAACTGAATGGGTACAAAACTGTGGTTTTGATCATTGGCAGTCAACAATCTATTTGGACCCATTCCTGGTGGCCAGTAATGCTTGGGCAATGTCCCAGCCCTGCTGACTCGGCAAATAATCTTGGTGTCCTAGTTGACTACAATCTGTCCTTTAATCTTAAGGTCAATAAGACATTATCATCTTGTTTTTGGGTTATTAAGACCTTTAGGAAAGTATATCCGATTCTCTCTCTCTCTGCATGTAAACAAGCGGCTGTGGCACTGATTATATCCAGGATGGATCATTGTAACGCACTCTATCTGAATATTAAAAAGACAGCCATTGATAAGTTGCAGCTTGTCCAGAATGTTGCAGCAAGACGCATTTTCGATCTTCCTAAATATCATTCAGTCTCTGCTGCTAGTCGGAAACTGCACTGGCTCCCGGCTGACAAACGGATTGTATTTAAGACCTTATTCCTTGTTCATAAGACACTTCACAACTCAAGCCCTGAAGGAGTTAAGCATCTCTTTCAATGGTATGTTCCTACAAGACAGTTGCGTTCTGCTGGTAAAAACCTGTTGGTTATTCCTAGGTTTTGAAGGACAAGATGGGGAGGGTAAGCCTTTGCTGTGGCGGCATCAAAGCTTTGGAACATTCTCCCTCAATCCATCTCTTGCCTAGAAGCCCATTTTCCTTTCGGTAAATCCTTGAAGACCTTGGTTTTTGCCTCGTAATGTCCTTTTAGTATACGGATGATGCTCTCGCCTCCTAATAGACTAACCGCTTTAGCACCTTAACGCCCTTGGGCATTTTTTTGGCGCTTCATAAGTTGTTCAATCAATCAATCAATCAATATCAGAATTAACATGCTTGAGTCTGCTTCATACTCTCAAGCCCATTTGCTAATATGAATGCCCTATTTTGGCTTTAGATGCTGTAACACAGGCTGAGATCCTTGCTCCTGTGGATCTACAGCTGATTACTTATTCTTTTGCTTCAAGATTAGTGTTCGATAGCCAGAAGTTGGCCATCGTAAACCCACTTCTAAAAAGGCCAAACTGGATACATAATGTCTGGACAATTACTGACTCACTGCCAGGGAGCCATGACTAGGTATAGGTCTTGAAAAAACAGCTTGTTTTCAATGGCAGTCCTCTTTTGAAGAACATAGTATTTTAGATCACTTGCAGACTAGTTTCAGGCCCAGTTATGAAGCAAAAATATATTTTGTAGACGTGCGAGATTAAAATCTTTTCACAGAAGACCAAGGGGATTTGTCTCTTCAAATAATATTGGACAGATCACTGGTGCCCTACATTGTCATTCACTAGATGTTGCTAGAGCCACTGAGGAATATAGTTGGATCCTCTGATTAAGGCCTACAGTGGTTTATTTATTTTCTTAATGGCAAAGATCAGTGTGTAACTTTGCAGGCAGATGGCTCCTCAGTTATTCAGACACCTGTGGTGTGCCCCAGAGCTCTACTCTTTCACTGATCATTTTCAATAGTTATCTCACCATGAAGGTTTGAGGTTTCATTCCTACACCAATGGTACCCAGCGCTATCTTAGGGTCGGTGGGCTGCAGGACGATTTTAAGATCCACAATGTTGCTGACTGGCTGAGATTTCCATCACAGAGATCATTTTAATGGGACCAAACTATTTTTGTATGTCCCCTTCATATTGTGTTGCAACTCTATTTCTCCTTGGTATCCCAAAGACTTACCCAAGTCAGGGAAAAAGGCCGGAATTTTGTCTGACTCATCTGTAATCTTTCTCCAAATAGATCACATGTAAATCGATTGTTTGTTTAAGTTATATCAGCTTTGGAAGATCTTTGTAACCTACTAGTGTGTCATAGTGGAAGCCTTAATTAATTCCAAGCTAGGTTACTATAATGCCTTATAAGGTGGACTTTCAGATTGTCAAATAACACAACTGCAGCACTTAAAAAATGTGCCACTGTGCTTGATTTTTAGAGTGAGTAAAATGGTCCTGGCCTCTTATCTACCAAATTCTATTCACTGGTTGCTTGTCAAAGCCACAGTCTACTCTAACATCTTGACCCAGTTTATACACACTTCAGTGAACGGCATCTTTGTTTGATAAAAATGTAAAAAAATTGTACTAGCAAGATTCTTATGTTTAGCCAATTTCTTGCCCTGGACCATCCATTGCACTAATTGCAAATCTAAGGCTGACAGCAGGGCTTCTGTTTTTGGTCCAAACTCTGGAATAGGCTTCCACTCAAATCCTGGCTTTTCTGTTAACCAACCTCATTATCATTTCTGATTGCATTGTGCCCCTACATCCATTTCATAGATCCTTTGAAGTGTGGTAAGAATATATAAATAAATAAATAAATGGCAATTGTATGTTATTTTTCCATATGTGGGCATTTGATTGATTTAATTCTTTGCACATGCTAAGTTGACACACTTTTATTAATGAGCCCTGTTTAGTCAGATAACATTTGTGTGTACAGTTTAAATGTTGACATCAATTTGATCAATTAAAATTTTTCACTTGTTTTGTTTTTTAACCACTGAATACATTTATATTACTACTACCTGAAGTGAATTTTAACTGTAAAATGTGTTCCTCATAACACATATTTTAACACAGTAACATTTATTTTTAAAGGATAACTTCTTTAGGCCTGCTTCGTCAAACGGTAGCGGATTAACATTGCCCGACTGCAATAAGAACTTCAGGCAGTCATGAGGGAACAAGAAAATCCATTTCATCTGCTTCAGCCACAGAGCTCTTGGTGATGTTTGTTCATCCCTCGCTTAACTAACAGGGAGTGTTCAAACTGGTGGAGATACTTCAATGCTTCTGGAAGATCAAATAGATACCCCAGGGAGGTCCTTCACCCAGGACTACGCGGAAGTTAATTTGGTCAATTGAGCACGTGAATGAAAAGCACCCAGCCAAGCAGGTCCTTCTGATGATAATGCAGCTCACTTATGCAACCCATCTCATCATGTGTTGCAAATTCACCATATTACACTTTGCCATCTTTCATCTATCGCAGTAGGATGAAAGCCTCATCCAACCATGCCGGGATTTAAACCTGTGACCTCCAGGCTTCAACAGATCTAAGAACTGGCGCAGTACCGTAGCCAAATGAGCTCCGCCACAAGACTGCTGATGAAAGAGTCCCTTTTCAAAACTGGTGGGAGTTACCATGTAAATCAAAGTGCAGCTTTCATGGCAGCTGTTTCATGCAATGAAAGGAGACCTACCATCAGCTTTGAGTGGTTCTTCAAAGGTCCATCACACATTGAGCATACCCACAGCAATGGCTGACTTTATACTTCTCTTGACATATAAAAGTGTTTGATCTTATTTGAACATTGATCAATAAACCTATGAGACTGGCGGGAACTGTGGAGGAATAGACACATGTCAGACACAAAGTGAGCTTGGACCTATGTTGCAACTGAGCATGTATTTGATAAAAGCTTGAAGTAACCTGCCCAATTATACGACTCCTGTGCGCAGTGCACCCAAGCAAGCCAGATCCTTTATGCTTCTCTATGCAGGGACTTTCCTTTTGAAATCTTTCTCTTATACGGCTACATCAAGCCAACATCTTAGATACTTACTAAGCAATGTATGAAATGCAATGTCTTTTGGTTACTCAGTTCAGAAGCACAGCAGTTTCCTATGGTTGATCTGTGTTAACTGAACTGCTGACAAGTGGAAAGTATCTTACATGTGCGAAAGGCTCTTGAAGACAAATGAACAAAATTGAATACAACCAGAAGCCCATATAGCTTGGCATTGTCATACACTGAAATTGTTATCCAATGTTGGAATATTCCCAGTTCTCAAATGATAGCCTAACAGCTACGCCTAATAGAGTTTACAACATGAATTCATAAGTTTTAATAGATCAACCAAATATAGATTCCTCTGCATGTTCTTTTGCTGTTTCTGAGGAGGAAGAACCATATTACTTGTAGCCCATTATCTCTCATATGTCAACCTTAGGGCCTTCCAAATGCAGTAAGTACATTGGAGTTGAGACCCTAAGACACCTCTACCTAATATCCCTTCCACACAAGCCACTATTTCAACTCTGAATTTCAATCAGGGTTCCTGAATTCTGCTCTGCAAAAACCTGGGATCAATAAATCAACTCAAAATCAAATTGCTCTATTTGAATGATAAAAACCAGATTTACATTGCCCTGCCCTTTTTTGTTTGAGGATAGGAGGACTTTGTCACAATATCAGGTCTTAAAAGAAACGGACATGGTCCATTTGCATTATTGTAAGCCCTGGTTTGTAAAGGTTAAAGAAAATGCAGCCTTTCATAAATTTCTGAGTGGTTACTCAGAAATGCCAGATCTTGTCCCTTTTATTCACCAGGCAACAGGATGATATTTTAGGCGGCATGAGTGAAGCAGACTTTCTATAAGTAACTGTAATACGTTGATTCAAGTTGTGAGTCAAGGTAATACACTTATGTGACACAGAAAGAAATATCCATGACATGAAAGAACACAACATTTTCAAAAGTGTAAGATTGTAAAACACGCTTAACAAATCCATTCTATGATATCAGAAGGCTGGAAGATATAGGCAAAGTGAAGCTGCAGCCAATTGCAACTCCTTCTTCACCAGACACTGAACATGAAAATGAAGTATTTAGAATTAAGGAATGTAAGAATAGTCACGAATTCAGATGTGTTAAAACTAATTGATTCTGGCTTCCCTTATGAAACAGACAGTGAAACAACTTGCCTGAAAAAGTGTTTGCTTATCAAGAAACAGAATAGATAGGACTGCTCCAGTACTTGAGAGTTATATTATATTTTCTAAATTAGTTTGTTTCCTTTCTTTTAATAGAAAATCTAGAAACATGTAACTGTTTTTTTTGTTTCTAAGGTAGTTTAGCATTTCTCCTTTCGCAAATCGTTTCTCTATGTTTCATTGTGTGAAGGCCTTTGTACTGTAGCACTGCTAAACAGTTTCTTTTTTTCAGTTTTTTTCCAGCCGGGGGAAACATAGGTATTTGCTTTGCTTTCCTGAAGATGCGCTGTAAAAGGAATTAATATTTCAAACAGTATTCTCTATACTGCATTCCAATTCCGAGCCGTGACCCATTTGTGTCATTTTTGTAGACAATGAGTCCTCTGTTTCCGACAGTATTGTATTTTGCTTATTCAGCACTTTTCCTCCATCTTGAAAATGCTGTGTATTGCTTGCAGTGCAGCATATATCAATCATGTTGCTGAATGTGAGTTTTTCCTCTTCAATACAGCATTATTTGGGCTGGCCCATTATCCTTTCTTCTGGTCACAAAAAAATAAAAAGTGGTAGTCGTAAAACACATTTAAACTGTAATTTCTAGCCTATCATTTGCAGAACTCTTCGTGTCTAAGCTATCTTTACCTTTCATACATAGGCCATATATGAAATAAAACATTTGAGACTGTATAGACTTCAGTTTTGTCTTGATATGGCACATTTTGTCTTCTGATTTAACAATAAGCCTTGGCTCATATACATGCCTACCTACTCTTTTTGGTCCATGTCATTCTTTTTTCTTTGTGTTACTCTTGTTATCAACAGTAGGCCCTAACATAAATATCTGATCACACCAGGACTAAGTTCTGCTTGGAGACGGCAACCAGCAGAGTTCCAGAAACAGATTCACATACTCCCTGAGGCAGAGAACATTTTACTGACCTTCTTTGTGACCTTTCTAATGCCAGTGAATCTTAGGTAATTGAGGTATCTCTTCCATGACAAACAATAGCGAAAAGGCTGTACCCCTTAGTTTCCTGGGATGCCTCTCTAAAGGATAAGATCAAGGGTGGGAGGTATTTTTCTGGGAGACCATTCCGAAGGTCATGGCTGCATGCTTCTATGTCCTATTAAGTTCAATATCAAACGCCTTCTTGTTACGCAAGGAATAGCTTTCATTTCCTTTGAGTTGTATTTTTATAGATTATCATGCTGCATAATAGATAAATATCGACCACAAACATATCGACCTGCACAATATTGTCAAAGGAAGCATACATTTAGGGCACTGGCGTTGGCCTATAGGGCAATATGTCAGTGCCTGGTCTGAAAGATCAGTGTATAGGTCGGTTTTCTTGTTGTTTATGGGCATTTGTATGGTCTGGTGGACTTGTTTTTACCATTGACTTCCCTGATATTACTAGGCCTGGGCGAAGCACTACGCTACGCTCGCGTAGTTTGCGAAGTTCGCGCTACTTCGCGCTACGCGAACTGCACGTAGCACAGTGCGAACACGCGTAGCGTAGTGTTGCGTAGTGCTGCGGTCATTTTTTGCTTGCTCGCGGTCCTCAACGTCAAGTTGGCGACCACGAGCAAGCAAAATGACATCCTGGCGAGACTTTTTCCTTGTTCGCGATCGCGAGCATGGAAAATAAACCTCCCGGCGAGATTCCCAACGCGAGAAGGTCAGGTTTCTCATTGCGAGGGGTCGCGTATGCTCGCGACCGCTCGCGATGAGAAACTACCAGTTCGCGTTGAGAAAGCTGCAGCTCGAGTAAAAATCTACTCGAGCAGCAGAAAACTACAGCTCGCACTGTGCAAGATGCCATTTTCAATGATTGCACAGTGCCGGTTGCTTGTCCGCACTGTGCAATCATTGAAAACAACATCTTGCACAGTGCGAACATGTTACTTCGCAGTTCGCGAAGTGCTACGCGTAGCTCGCGTAGTGCGAACTTCACTTTGCGTAGCTTCGCGAAGTGCTACTTCGCGAACTACGCCCACCCTTAGATATTACCACAAGCATTGCCTGCAAAAAACACAAATGCGTGCAAACTCCAATATTTTACGAAAGACCTAGATGGTGTGTCTTTTCAAGTTCAAAACAAGACCGATGTGCAAAAGTGGGCCATGTTATTAGCAATCTGATTCATTAACGTGGGCCACTTTTATTTTGGTTCCTAGGCCTACCTTGTGTCCCAGTCTGTCCCTGCAAATATAGGGGAGGGCAGATGCTTCACATCCACTTACCTTAATGATATTGTGATAATTGATCTCTATAAGTCAGTATTGTCGTAGGCCAATATTTTGAAGTCATTATTTTGATACCACATTTCATAATGCATCTTTGGAGTTTTAGCAGCAGAAAAAAAGAATGCTTTGGTTCACAAACTAAGCAAAAAAGAAACTGAAAGAATAGGATTTGAAGCCAATACCAGAAACACTAGTTTTTTTCTGTACAGGATGTTAAAGCACATTGGTTAGGATGGGCCGTCCTACAGCACTCAGTCACTTATGTGGATTTCCAGGCTCCAGCATATACAGTAGGACCTAGTCTGCTCGTGTACCTTCACTTCTTAAATGGCAGTACCACCATGTTGACTTTTGAGTTTTATGTCAGATTTTTAAGCTTACACCTAACCAAATGAAAATAGGGCCCTTTATCCAATAGACTCTCTACACTAACCCTGGGTGGAAAACTATGCTATGCTATGCTCGCAGAGTTTGCGTAGCGAGCGCAACTACACGCTACGCGAATTGCATGTAGCACAGTGCGAAAACGCGTAGCGTAGCGGGCATTTTTTGCTCGCTCGTGGTCCTCAACGTCAAGTTGGTGACCGCAAGCGAGCAAAATCAACATCCTGGCGAGACTTTTTCCTCGGCGAGATTCTCAACAAGGGTCGGTCAGGTTTCTCATTGCGAGTGGTCGCGCATGCTCCCAACCGCTCGCGATGAGAAACTACCAGTCCGCGTTGAGAAAGATGCCGCTCGAGTACAAATCTACTCGAGCGGCAGAAAACAACCACTTGCACTGTGCATGATGCCGTTCACAATGATTGCACAGTGCAGACAAGCATCCGGCACTGTGCAATCATTGCGATCAGCATTTCCCTACTGCTTTACGCAGTTTGCGTAGCTCCACGTAGCGCTACGTAGTGCGTAGTGCACTTTGTGTAGCATAGCGTGACTACGCGAATTACGCCCAGGGGGCAACAGGACATTACATCATAGCCACTGGAGGACAGGCAGTAAATTAGGTTTAGTAGAATGGTAGTGAGACTCGGAACAAAAGGGGGTCATTGACTTATTTTTGCCAGATGTCTTATAGGAAAGCTGTTATAGAAACCATTTTGATTGACTGATCTAGTTAGCAGTCTTTCCCCATTGAGGCAATTTCAATTTTCTGCATGTAGATACTATGTAATTATGGGACTCATTAATATACTATCGGGCATTTTGGCTCTCAGATTTATTCAGCTTCAAAGGTGAGATTATGGAAAATTCTGAATCTAATTCGTAAACATTGATACCGTGTTGCAATTTCTAATCAGGAATGCTCACTACATGCAATGAACGTTAGGACGACAAAAATCCCATTCCAGGTGAATTCGCATGGCCTCTCCCCTAATCAATGCCAGCCAGCTGCTTCATTTCCAGTATATCAATCAATCAATCAATCAATCAATCAATCAATCAATCAATCAATCAATCAATCCAACTCCATTTGTCTAGCGGGCATCTGCTTCGTAAGAAGCAACCTGGTGCTCAAGCGGAGAACTGATTACCAATGAACCCAGTGCAGATAACATAAGACGGGTCTAGCTTTTGTCGAAAAGAAAGGTTCACAATTCTTTCTTGAAAGTTGAGATAGAGGCAGCTCAATGAAGGTTCACTGGGCGTGTATTCCACAATTTGGCTGTCAAGACTGTGAAAGATCACCCGTCTTGTGTTGATGGCTGAATTTAGGAACCTGCAGCAATAAAAGATGGTTTGATCTGAGCAAACTACATTGCATATATGGACGCAGTCTCTTTCGCAGATAGGCCATATCATGTGACTTAAAGAATCAGCGCTGTTAGAAGTCTTGATGTTTGGGAAGGAGCCTGAAGTACAGCGGATACTGTAGAAAACCAAAAGTGCTGGGTGCCCTGATTACCCATGCCTTCCACCTAAAGCATGGGTTACCCATTTCCCTTGCAAAGTTTATCTGGGGCATACATCAAAAACCCTTTCTTCTGAGGCAGTGCACATAATTCTTCTCCTTCACAGTGTCTGGATGATCTCTTTTAACTGCAGGTTCCATTAAAGATAATTCATTTCAATTTGAAATGTAATATACCTGGATATTAAACATGACCCACCTGGTGTCCAGAGGATGCTTGGAGCTTGGTGTCAGTGAAACTATTTACTTCCACTGGGATCTGGCTCTGACACTTTGATATTGTAGGCCTTGATTTCACTGAGGACACAGCTGATAGTTTGAAGACAGAAATGTTTTCCAACACTCTAGCTCATCCTATAAGTGGGTGATTTGTGGCATGACGCAAGAGAGAAATGCAGTTGTCATTGATTACTCTTTTTTCAGTTACCAAATATCTGTCTCTGCCTTCTGAATTGCCTCTTTTCTGAAGCTGGCCATCTTCTCAGCATTTTCCAGCCTTGACTCAGCTCATACCAGAATGTCTCATAAACTACTTACATATGCTAAATTTTGGTCATAATGGAAAGATTGTCCTCTTCTTCAGAAGATTTTTAAGTTGTAGAGATGGAGACTCACTGGATAATGTGATATGCCTCCGCATACCAGGCCTATGAGAGGAATGTGAGACGCAGGTTGGACTTTATGTTATGTTTTGCCCATGTTCCTTCTCTGCAGTGACTCTTTTTGAATATGTCCCATTGTGGTTAAGGTTGGCCAAGGTGATAACAAGACCATTCCCTTATGCCACATGGGGTAAAAGGGCGTGCAAAGTCCTCGAAGTGCTACACCATATGTTCTGATTGTAGCATCCCTTAACAATTTCCTCTCCACTGGGGTACTTCTTCACAATCCATGCACTCTCCACTGATTAGACTCAGTGCCCTGTTCTAGGAACACTTACATTCTTTTTCATTGAAAGTGCAGGTGATGAGGCATAGTTCTCCTTTGAGGTATATAGCTGTGGCTGCGTGATTGTTCACCATCAGGTCACTTCTCTATCGTTGGTATGACAGGGAGTTTCTCACCCTTATCTGGGCACTCTGTCAGAAATTAGCCGGGGGACAGTTTTCTGGGTTATGTTGCAGACTCTAGTGGGATACGGATGTGTTAGACACTCCATGAACAAATAAGAGAGTATCATTGCATGCAGGCCTGACCAAGATGTGGAGGTTGGGAATCTCCACATGCAGATAGCGGCTTCCCACCCACTATAAGGTAGTGGCAGGATCTGTATAGTGGATAGGGGTCACACCTCTCCCAGGTGGCGACCAGGATCCTCTTTCTTTTCATAGTGAGTCAGGATAGTATAGACCTGTGCATTCATGTACAATTTACCTGCCAACCATGCACTTTGGTGGAATTCCTCTTTTGTCACTCCAATTCGCCCACGTGGCCTCACCATTTAACCTTGCTTTCTTACATTCTTGTGTTTAGACCTAAGGAAGATTTTTTGTATTTCAAAACATTTCCTCAGAAAGAAAACAATCATTTCTAGATATGCATAAAAAATATGTGTATTTTATTCACACAGCAAGGAAAATATATATTTTTTAAATTAAACAGAATACAGAATACATTTTAAAAAACAGTTCCCTTACATATTAGTATCATAGAGTTGAGCTCAATAAAAACCTACAAATATCATTTTACACAAAAGTGTTCAATAATCTGAAAGTAATACATGATTCAGATCAGTTCTCTTTACCTTCTGAATTCAACATAATTGGAATTGAATATCATGAACTGTGTTCAGATAGCAATCTTAATCCTTTGCACACAATTTCAGCCAAATTCATACAAGTCCAACAGTGATTCTCCATTGATTCAAGATTCAGTCTTAGAGCTCACAGCAACAGCAAGGCCAAACATGCTCATTACTGGCTATGGCTACTGCAAAGTCATAAATCCATAATCCCTGAGCAAGATTTTAAGACAGTTGTTCAATCACTTGTTCTGTCCAAACTCGACTACAACAAGTCAATTGCTCTCTGGGTTACAAAAAGGAATGTGTGTCCTCTGAAAGTTGCCCTCAGCAATGCAGCTTGTCTTGGTACTGGCTGCATCTGAAAATTGATATCATGACATTATCTCAGCCCATAGGCACATCTAGCCATTATATAAGAGGCCTCCAAAAACTGTCCACTTAGCACACAGGATTAGCACGGGACATATCCCCTCTGAATGGAAGTGGGCCTCAATCCTACCTCTATTGAAATAAAGCGAGCTTGACTCTCAGAAGCCTAGTAGCTATAGGCCTATATCCAGACTCCCTTTTCCGGCTAAGTTGCTGTAAAAGACGCTGAATAATGAACTCATGTTATGCATCTGTTAAATGGTAGCGGCAGTTTCAGTCGATAACCTTTCAAGTATTTGCCCGGCGGTAATCGCCTCTCATACCACTCGATGATTTTACCAATAAAAGAGGCAGGCGCCGGAGACTGGAAGGCAGGAAACAAAGTTTTATTCCGTCGGAGCAGAACACATCAGATCAGACAGCAAGGTATCGTCACGAGGTGCTCTAACTGCATCTCTGAGACCTGGTCTCTTATACACTGGTTTATTGCTTTATTATACATAGTACATTCTTGAGATTCCCTTGATGCCTGAAAGAACTTCCCCTGAAGCCCCGGCTCAGATCCGATCCCACACATGGCTACAGTAGAGGTTCCCACCCTACCCGCAGTGGGAGATGGCTATCGCGCAGCAGGGAATTCCGCTAATTCCCGGGGGTGTGTGCAACCGGCCGGGTCTCAGGGGGTAGGGGCTTTGATCTACTGTAATCCCTTTGATGTGGGGTGTTTCCCTTACAGTAGGGGCAATAAACTGCATCCGCAGGGCTAGGTGATGGCCTGGGACCAGTTCAGACAATGGGGCGCAGGGGAAGGGGGTTATCAAAGGAGAGGCATGACCATGTATGGGTTGTCGGTCAGAAGTGGTTCCGTAGCAGGGTCGCGCAGAAGGAGAGGGTTTATGGCCTGTATGAGAGAGCGGGGGTGGCCGGCGCGCGGGGGATGCTCGCAGCGCCGGGGGAAAGCGCTGGCAATCGAGAGTGAGCGGGGAGAGAGAGTGGGGTGCCTAAAATGGCGACCGTGCATTTGCTATGCGTGGCGCTGGGGAGAGGCAAGATGGCGCAGATAATGTTCAGTTTGCAAGCTAAATTTCCACAGTCCTCCCTTTTAACATATCTCGCCAGCTTGTCCGGCCAATATTCACCTTTGTTAGCCTTTCAGTTACAGTATCGTCAATGTTCGTCATACATTTAAAGATACAGTGTCTTTAGGGTAGGCAGGAGTAATCTGACACATTTGTACATTGTCTCATACAGTTTGATAAAGTAGGCGAGGAGGAAGTACATTCAAAGTTGCAGTATAGTCGTGTACATGGCTGGTGTTGTATGGATGTTACTATACAAAGTTACATTTTCTTAACTTCTCAGTATACAGTCGGAAGTGATTGATGCAACATCATGAAGAAGATAGTTAATATAATAAGGTGGTTGGGAGAGGATTTTCAACTTTGACATGGGTCCTTCTTTCCAGTGTCCTTGTTTTATAAAGAGCTATCACTGGTAAGCTCTCATTGTTGTCCTTCTTTCGTTGGCACTGTTGAGCACCGGCGGTGGAGCTAAGGTCCAGCTCAAATCCGATTTCTCACGTGGCAGGGTGTGACCACTCACTGTTCTTTGATCACAGTCCTGTTCCTTAACACAGTTCACCACAGGCACTTTGAGACAGGGTGCCGGCCTTTTGTTCCTCGGTAGTAGGTCAAAGTCATAGTCCAAATGAAAGAGGAAGAGAGAATGGGGTGGCGTGGGATCTGATCAAAAAAATGCGGACCAAGGAGAGCAGAATCTTTCAGCACTGGGCCCATCAATCGGGCCCGACGGGTTGAGACTTTAGGCACGCTGGTCAGTGAGCAGGGGCCTCGATGTAGCCCTTCGCGCTTATCGTTCTGATAATGGTGTCTCGTCTCACACCCTTTTTGCTTCGTCGCTTCCCCCTTGGTCGATGTCATAGATGCTTTATGATCCGCAGCCAGACTGTGCGTCACGTCCGACCCCTCTCTTCCGATGGCTGCGGGTTATCCTTGAATAGGTTATAAGAAACGAAAGTCTTAGGGATTTTGGCAGGGAAGACATTTACATACTTCATTCTCTCTCCCAACCACTGAGTAGTTGCGGAAATGCTCTTATCTGTTACTATATGATTGGTGTCTATTAACTCTGATGTTAAGGTGCGTGTTACTAATCTATTAATTACTGCTGTGGTGCAGGGTTCTGTGGGTGTCCCTGTCCATCGTCTGGCCTTCTAGGTGTCAGTTTCTGCGCCCCATAATACAAGGTTTGGTAATCCCCGTAAGTGCGAGGTGCTACGGTCATGCGTTCACGAGTATCCTTTTCATACAGTAGGTGACCCTTTATCAGTTTAAAACAGGGCCATCAGCTGTTTCGTTCGGGATACTCTGAGACGGCTAGTATAGGGCTGGAGTTATCTTTGGGAGAACAGGGTGCTTTAGACATTCTATTTCGGGTTAATTGGTCAGGGGTAATTCTGGGCGGTGGAGATGGTGTCCTTTAAAAACAAAAACCACTGACATATAGTCCCCGTGTTGAGGGTCAGATTGGGAGACATCAGTCGTCTTACCTGTCCTTTCCTTCTCAGCCGATTAGGCTTAACGTTTGCAAAAAGTAGAGGTAGTAACGTGGTAAAGTATGGTCGTTTTTGTTTCTGTCAATTTGTTCGAACACCACTGTGTTCAGGCCAATTATACACTTACCAAAGAGGTGTATGTCGTTAATTTATTCAAGAAGAAAAGAGGGCAAGAAAGAGCCTTTTGCGAGGGAGGGGGAGAGAGTGTGAGAGAGAGAGAGAGAGAGAGAGAGAGAGAGAGAGAGAGAGAGAGAGAGAGAGAGAGAGAGAGAGAGAGAGAGAGAGAGAGAGAGAGACGTGTGCATCAAGTAGGCTATTTTGGCATACATACGACACAAAACGAGAGAGAGAGAGATGGGTAAGATAATAGGCCACTTGGTGCACACACAACATGGAGTAGCATGGGTCTGTTCCATGTAAGAAAACACAAGCGGGGAAAAGACATAAATTCGGTGACCACGTACACACAAATGCCGGATAGGGTGTGACAGTACATGCATCAAGACGGAGACTCAGGGCTGCGTCGAGCACGGGGACCTCTCCTTTCCTGTCCTCTATTCCTATGCATGCTGCGTACCTTTAGCATTTTGTAGTTTATCTTATGGGTTGTCTGACCCTTTATTCTCCTCCCTTTGATCGGTGGACGAGCACCTCAATCATACGATGACGCTCTCTTCAAGTGACCCGAACATGAAATGCATACACATTCATATCGTATAATCGTAGTACACACGCACAATCATATCATACAGTTTTTCATGTTCCCAATGGTGGTCTGTAATTTTACGCACTATCTCACAACGTTTGTCTATGTTTTCCCTGATATTGAACTTGGTGCGGTCCATGTCCACTCCACTCTTCAGTCGGAACTTCGTCGTGACCTATAGAGGGGAAAATAAGAGGGGAGGGGAGGTGCAGTATTCAAAATACCCCAGCGCGCGCAGACACGAAAAGTTCTACCTACCATGTACCAGGCTAGCCGCAGGGGTGGGTAATACCACGGACCTATTATTCTTTAGTTCGAGGCAAAGATGCTCTAGTTCATTCATCTCCTAAATTCGGGTTCCCTGGTCGTGCATGTATTTCTCAATTGGTCGTGTATTATGGTGCAGGATACCATACCTTGCGTGCGACATATACCTTAAGTTATAGTTCATTATTGATTTGACAATTCTTGGAAAAAGGGGGGCAGGCGTGATGGGTACAAATTCCGTTAAACAAAAATATTTTAGGCAAATTGAGTCCGTATTATCTGTATGCTTTCGCTTAGGAGTGACAATCTTTTATTTAAAAGAGAAACCTTCAACAACCCAGATGATTAGTCATGACACTGATTCCGTAATTCCTTTTTAAGAAGCCCTTTATTTAAAACAATGTCAGTGTAGAAATACGGGCCTACAGCCGCTATAGGCCGGCCATGGTGCGAGAGGCGTCGAGCAACATGAGCAACACTAGATTAACATAAAAATCGGTTCCCCCCCCCTCTCCCCCACCATCATGTGTGAAAGCATCGCATACATATATTTATATATCTCTTTTTAACACAAATGTCACGTGGCTGGAACGCCACAAGGAGTTGTAGGCCACTCCTACATCAGCGCCATCTTGGGGCGGGGTCGGGCCAGTGCACAGTCTAAGTCTTTCCATGAATTAGCTGTTGAACCAGAATTCCTTTCGGTAGTTCGAGAACTTTCGTTAGCGTCAACTTTGCGTCAGCATGGCGTCACTGCAACCTTGTAGCAATGCCACGGTTTGTTCTTAGGGCGGGGCAGCAGGCGGGTTCTTCCGCCAACGCTTTACTGTCTCACTGCACCAAGCGGAGGCAAGGTGGCTGCCGCCCGGGGGCAAAAAGAGCAATGGTGGTGGTTTTGTCCTTACCGGAAGTCCGCAGGAGTCGAATGTCAAATGACTCCAACCAATTCTGCAAGGCTGAGGGGAGCGTTCTGTCAAGGGTGGGGCCCATGCCCTAGCAAACAAGCTTTCGAGTCCAGAATAGTCTCACGGTGGGCCAGGCCTGGAACCGGAGGGGTCAACCGCCGGAGTTCAAGGGCAGCAGTAGCAGCAGCTCTTCGGTACAGTCACCGGAGAGGAGCCAGCAGCAGTAACAGCGGCAGTCCGGATGGTACTGCCACCGGGGTGATTCCAGTAGCAGTGACGACAGCAGTTTGGATGGTATCACCACCGGGGTGGGTCCCCGATTACCTTGCTGCGGGGGCCCATTCCTCACGTCGGGTGCTAGCGGCAGTCCTGGTGAACCCGGTGCTTGGGTGGTTGCCTGGCGGCCGCGTGCAGGGGTGCCGGCTCAGCCGAACGGCGAATGAAGTGGCAGGGCGCAACTCAGCTGGCTGACGTGTGAAAGATGCGGTTTGGGGTGCCCTCATCTGCTGGCGAGCTTCCACCTGGGGAGGTGGGGGAGGTCCGTCCGCGTCGCCTCCCCCCGCCAGGGCACCCTCCGTTATTGAAGGAAGAAGTGACTGGGAAGATCCGCACAGCCTGCCAGGGTGAAATTCAGCAGGCCGATGAAAAAGATGGCTGGGTGCAGCTTAGCTGGCCGGCGAATTAAAGACGGTTGGGTGCAGCTTAGCTGGTCGGCGAGTTAAAGACGGTTGGGGTGCCCGGCGAGCCTCCACCTGGGGAGGTGGGGGAGGCCCGTCCGCGTCGCCTCCCCCCCCCAGGGCACCAGCCCTCATTAAAGAAAGAAGAAGAGAAGGCGGAAAGGCCCGCACAGCGTGGCGGGCTCCGCCTTGGTGTTGCCAGAACTTTCGGCGCTTCGTATAGCCTCCGGCCTATTCGCACAATCGCCCGCCACTGATGTCAAGGGATTTTTGCATGGCTTTTATAGCCCAAAGTCAACTAAGAGGGACCGCCCAAAACAGGCCAATGTTGCAATTTCGAGGAAGGAGAGGCGAGGACGGTGTCACGTGGACGTTAAAGCTTTGGGATGGAGGTTGCAGCAGACTGTCATGTAAATAGTTGTTTTAAAACGTGTTTTAACCTGTTTACCCTGTTGGTGTGTTTGTTATATCCTATAAGTTATTAAAATGTTATAACTACATTACTTCGTTGGAGTGTTTGTGCATATTTGCAGTCTGATGACGAGCACAAGGAGGTTTCTGTGCAATCGGAAAAATAACATAGCCCAATTGTGCGCGATCTAGCCCTAGTTTGGTGACGTCGATGGTGGGTGTCAGCAGGCTTCCGTTTGTGCGGGATTTTGTCATGCTTATTGGGCGGGGTGGGCAGTAGGGCAGACATGTTTAGGTAGCGAGAGTAATGGAGTCGGGCTACCTCGCGGTCGTCTCGACCGTGAGCTTGACTCCTCCCCTTGGTTTCATATGTCCCACAAAGGGCTAACTCCTAGCGTTATTTTAGTTTTTGTAAGGTCAAAAAGGATCCTACCAGTGCCTTTACTATCTTGTCGATTCCTGTTCGTTCATCCTTAGTTAATCGATTCATTCTGGTGGACTCTTTCTTTCCTATCTCATGGTCGTCTAGCGTTGTAGTCGACGTTGGGTTCGGCACAAGAGGCTCAGCCGGCGCGGAGGCCGTGAGGGCCGAGGCCCCTGTACTGCTTTCGCTCGTGTTCGGGGGTTGTGGGTGTTGCACTATTGATTGGGAGGGTGCATACGGAGGGGGCATGTAAATGATCGGGGGACCTAACAGTAACTCGTCATTCGTTCGCTGCTTGGAGGACAACTCAGGGTAGAGCAAAGAAGGGGTCCTAACAGCGTACTGGCCTGAGGTTTCGGGCTCCTGTCTTAGTTTAGTTTCCCTTCTCTCCTTTATGTCTTCTTCTAACTTTCTAGCGGCAAGGTGAGCTGCCTTTCGTAATTCCTTTTCTGCTTTTACTTCTTCCCTCTTTTTCCGTTGCGTCGCTTCTTTGCGCCACATGCCGATACTGTCAAGCATAGTAGGCGTCGTCTTATTGCTACTTAGAGCTATTTCTAGCGCTTCTATCTTATGGTCGTCGAAGGATCCCATCAGTGGCCACTGACTCTCGGGGTCCTTCTTTGTATATTTATGCCATAGCTTGGTATAAGCTACGGCGACTAGTCCATATTTAGTGAACATGTCCTTATTAGGGGTGCCCTCCAGTGGAGCCGGATGGTTCACCTCTAATAAGCGGTCCGGGCAGAACCAACTACCAATCAGTGGGGAGAAGATAGGCATGACGGGTTTCAACGGGGACAAAAGTCAGCACTACCTATCTTTTCACTACTTGCAAAGACTAGACAGAATATCTCTATTCTTCGTTATTTGCAAGCAGAGAATACCTCCAAAGAACCAATATCGAACAACTAGTGTTCGGACAATCAATCAATCAATCAATGGGGAGATAAAGATAGGCATGACGGGTTTCAACGGGGACAAAAGTCAGCATTACCTACCCTTCACTATTTGCAAAGACTAGACAGAATATTCCTATTCTACGTTATTTGCAAACAGAGAATATCTCAAAAAGCACTATTCTCCAAAACAATCAATGTTCGGACAATCAATCAATGGGGAGATAAAGATAGGCACGACGGGTTTCAACGGGGACAAAAGTCTGCGTTACCTACCCTTCACTATCTGCAAAGGGAGAGAGAGAGAGTATTTCTACTCCTCCCCGTTTGTAGACAGCGAATATCTCAAAGAGAACAATCAATGAGCACAATCAATGAGCAATACTAGTATTTCCAAAGCGTCAAACAATCAATCAATTATTTCTCAATTTGTCGTGTATCACGACCTTACCCGGACCGCGTGGACAGTTTCTCGTCTTCCGCCTCCAGCGCCCGATCGTCCTCTACTCTCCGTATTTGCCGCGGCACTCCTGATGGTTCCCAGTCAGGACCGTAGATCACTCGAGAGAGGTCTGCTCGGAACCAGTGAAGTTCGGATGATCGGCTGCCAGACGAGGGTCTATTGGGCAGGAGCTCTCCCGATCGTTGCAGTCGTTCACTCTGTCGTCGGGACCTCTCCCACTGGATCCACGTGTCGCTGATGGGCTCACGTTTGGGACGCCAATTGTTAAATGGTAGCGGCAGTTTCAGTCGATAACCTTTCAAGTATTTGCCCGGCGGTAATCGCCTCTCATACCACTCGATGATTTTACCAATAAAAGAGGCAGGCGCCGGAGACTGGAAGGCAGGAAACAAAGTTTTATTCCGTCGGAGCAGAACACATCAGATCAGACAGCAAGGTATTGTCACGAGGTGCTCTAACTGCATCTCTGAGACCTGGTCTCTTATACACTGGTTTATTGCTTTATTATACATAGTACATTCTTGAGATTCCCTTGATGCCTGAAAGAACTTCCCCTGAAGCCCCGGCTCAGATCCGATCCCACACATGGCTACAGTAGAGGTTCCCACCCTACCCGCAGTGGGAGATGGCTATCGCGCAGCAGGGAATTCCGCTAATTCCCGGGGGTGTGTGCAACCGGCCGGGTCTCAGGGGGTAGGGGCTTTGATCTACTGTAATCCCTTTGATGTGGGGTGTTTCCCTTACAGTAGGGGCAATAAACTGCATCCGCAGGGCTAGGTGATGGCCTGGGACCAGTTCAGACAATGGGGCGCAGGGGAAGGGGGTTATCAAAGGAGAGGCATGACCATGTATGGGTTGTCGGTCAGAAGTGGTTCCGTAGCAGGGTCGCGCAGAAGGAGAGGGTTTATGGCCTGTATGAGAGAGCGGGGGTGGCCGGCGCGCGGGGGATGCTCGCAGCACCGGGGGAAAGCGCTGGCAATCGAGAGTGAGCGGGGAGAGAGAGTGGGGTGCCTAAAATGGCGACCGTGCATTTGCTATGCGTGGCGCTGGGGAGAGGCAAGATGGCGCAGATAATGTTCAGTTTGCAAGCTAAATTTCCACACATCAACAGCAATAATGAACTGGATCACTCACAATATGGATTTAGGAAGGTGCACAGCACAGAAACGGCTCTGCTCACCGCCTCAGAAGAATTAAGATGTGTTATGGTCAATGGAGGCCAGGCTGTACTTATACTGCTGGATCTCTCCGTGGCCTTTGATACGGTTAACCATACCATCTTAATTGACCGATTAGCGGAGTTAGGAATAAGAGGTGCAGCACTGAAGCGACCGAAAGCTTTCTTAACTAACAGAACAAATCATGTAGCAATGGGTGAATTTACTTAAAAGCAATGTTGCCTTCCTTGGTGGATACCTCAGGGGACTTCACTGAGCCCCACCCTTTTCAACCTTTATGTTGCCCCTCTAGCCAAACTTATAAAGACTATGGGTTTCTCTCTGGCGTCCTACGCCTATGAAACCCAAATTGTGGTGTCAATTTCTAAAGATCATGAGGAAGTTAACCACAGGTTTAGCTCCGATATGACCCATATAGAAGAACAATGGATGAGGGGCAAATTTCCTAAAGCTAAATGCGGGAAAACAGAGTTCCTTCTGTTTGGGAAAGACGAATACTTCTGATAATCCTTTTGGTGGCCTCAGAATATGGGACCATTAACCAGACCAGTACAGAAAGGAAGGAATTTAGGAATCATCTTTGATGACAAACTTAATTTTGATCATCAAGTGAATGCACTTACGTCCTCCGTGTTTTATACGCTGAAAATAATAGGAAACATTTGTCCCAACATCCCCCACGATCCTTAAAAACAGTAGGTTCCACTTTAGTTCTTTCAAAAATAGACATTGGAAACGCTCTTTTTATTGGTATTCGTAAAAAGTCTCTGCAAAAACTCCAAATGCTGCAAAAAGCTGCAGCTCGACTCTTAACAGGAATTCCCAAACATAAGTCAGCACTTCAGGCCTTGATCAAACTACATTGGCTCCCTATTGCCAGACGGCTGTATGTCAAAACTCTCTGAATTACTTTTAAAGCATTGTGCAATATAGGACTGAATTTTGTCTGGTACTCTCCAAATAAAAAGCTTAAATCCTCAGATGCGTTGTTATTAACACTTTCAAAAGCAAAGCGTGCAACTTGGTGTTGCAGGAGCTTCTTTCCAAGAGCAGCTAAGTTATGGAATGGCCTGCTGATTTCCATAAGAAAATGTCCCGATCTCTTGACTTTTGGGAAATTAATAAAGACTTGGCTATTCACACAATAGGAGTTTATAGCCAATCACCCTCTCCTCCTTCTGTCTCTAAATGATAAGGCATCAGCAGCACCGAGACGCCTCCAGGCATTCGAGCGCTATACAAAATCAAATCAAATAAAATCACGACCAGTAAGGATGAGCAGTGATGGGAGACACTCGAGCTATGCCTCCAAAGATGTGAAAGTGGCATCCTCGCTTGCGCTGTTCAGTGATCGAGAGCTGACATAATGTAGGGTAGCATCCTTCTTTTGGCCTCATCCTCTCTATGGGCCTTATGTAGGTAAATTACATTTACCGATTCTTAAATACCGAATTTTTCCGATTCGGTATTTATGAATCGGTAAATGTAATGTAGGTAAAAAAATACCGATTCGGTAAGTGTCGGTATTTTAGAATCGGTATTTACCGATTCGGTAATGGTAACCTGTATCTCATTGATTCCTATGGGCCAGGAGGCCCATAGGAATCAATGAGAAGCCAATTACCATTACCGAATCGGTAAATACCGAATCGGTAATAGGGGGAGCTCAATCAAGGGTGGCAGGGTGTCACATTGACACCCTGTTGCACCCCTGATTCCTGCATGTGTGCACATGTGGCACACATACATGCCCTGAGGGCATGTGTGTCTGCCACATTGCACACATCTAAGGGCCAAATAATGCATTAACAGAGACATTCGTCATTTACCACCAACTTTCAGTTGGTGGTAAATAACGAATCCCCACACCCACCACGCACTCCCCCTACATCTCATTTCTGTATTCGATATTTACCGAATCGGTAAAATTACCGATTCGGTAATTTTACCGATTCGGTAAATTACCGAATACAGAAATGATCCCCCTACATATCAAAAGCCTAAATACCGGTCGGTAACGGTATATTTACCGAAAATCGGCCGTTACCGACCGGTATTGGGCTACCTACATGAGGCCCTATATGTTTTGCAGCTCTTGGTCCACTTTGGATCTGATCCCTAGTACATCTTCAGAGTTTCCAGACATCTGGCAATGTTTGGCCTAAGGGCTCTATCTTATTCTAAACCTGTGACCAACACTGGGTTGTCTGGCACTGCCTATCCTCACTAAATTTAGCATTTCTGTATTGAGACAACATTGGAATTCTCTACCATGGCTTAAGTGCTAAGTGTAATCCTGAAGACCAATTCAACAAAAGGAGGTGCACCGAAGAGAGTACATTTCAGTCCATTTATATTTTCTTTGTTTTCATCCTTTATTATAACATCCATCGCTCTTGCCATAAGGTGGGGCGACTTGGACTATTGAAGTACTACCACATCACAAAATGATTACCGCATTTCGTTTCTGATTACGGGATTACCGATCACGATAAATTACATTTTTACATTCTGCCCTTTGAGCCCTGAAGAAGTTCTAAAGGCTCGTGCCTTAAAAGAACGAAAGGTGTTTGCTGCTTTTATGATCACATGTGGATGTTACAATGAAGGATGAAAACAAAGAAAATATAAATGGACTGAAATGTACTCTGTTCGGTGCACCTCCTTTTGTTGAATTTGTTGAGTGAATCTGTGGCCAGTGGCACCATAGGGTGAGAGGTGCTGGAGAGTTGAGCACAAACAACAACTCTTTTAAGACAGCAGTGAGGGAGTGAAGTGCTATTCTATAGGTCCGTCACCCAGTATTGTGTTTGTAATCCTGAAGACCAGTCACAATTGACAGAATGTATTTGCTACCATGATGTTGTTGGGTTCTTTGGTGGTATATACCACTTTGCCATCCTGGGTGATACAGTAGTTTCTCACCCAGAGTGTGATTGAGCATCTTGCTCTGGCCTTTCATTTGGTTAGTTTGTTGTGTCACACCTGGCCTACCATACCTGCTCTTCAATGAATGAGTGCATGAATGAGGGCATTTATATAGTGAAGTAGGACACGCTATCCTTTTCTCACTATCAAGTTGCTCATTCTTGCACTTTTCAGTCACCAAATCAGACCCCCTCATGAAATTCTTATTACTGAATTATGCCTTCTCCCTTTTGGTAACTACCCACACACCCTTCATACATTTTCTATCTCTACTGCTTGCACTCATTCATCTATGTCTCCACTTCCTTCCTTCTGTACACGCTGTAACTCCTAGTGTACAGAAGCGAGTACCTCCTCTTCTCCATTAGTGAACTCACCCTATCTGTTATCCGCCATTGCAATGTCGAATGAAAGGACACAACAAAACTCAAAAAATGAAAAAAATTGAAACCTTTTCAACTTTCAAAACGCTGCAGAGATGGCACAACTGTAGACTGCCCCGAACGCCTTCCGCATGCGCAACGGGCAAGTGCCTATAGCCAGGGCTACTGGAATTATGAGTTTGTGCGACGATTTTCGTATAATAATTGATTTGCCACATTTGCCACATAATCCATCATGTATCACACAATCTGCAGATTTTAACAAAAAAAAAAGTCTTGTTTCTAGCTCAAAGGGTTCAAAAGTTACTCAAACTGCAGCAACACGTGTTGCCACACAGTATAAAGGCCCTTTGAAAAGCTGGACTGGTCACCTTTCTGTTGCTCATTACTATACTTGGGTATTAAACTGGTACTAATGAGGTGCAACCAATGCCCAGGCAGTGTTGCCAAGTTAAAAAATGACGAAATAATTAAGTAATATTGTGCCACATTATGCAGCATGATTTGCCTTTGCTTGCTTACATAATTTGGCCCTTTCCTTCCACAAAATAATTCCTGCGGCCCCTCCTATAGCTCTGCTTTTCAACTCATAATATTTCATTCATTTATGGTAGCGTTTCTGACAAAGGCCAGGTACATTGTGAAGATTCTGTAAGATTCCTGATTTGTGAAACTAAGTTTTGAATTTTGGATTTGGTTAGGGCTTTCCCAGATCAATTAAAATGACAGCTTCCTTGGTTTTTTTACAGAGCATGCACCAAAACTCATTGCCCAGCTGGGTGCATTATGCCACTGACTTTTAATAGTGGTGATGGCTTGTAATTGTCCTCACACTTGCACAATCCCCGTCTCCATTTTCAGCATCATTGTACTACAAATCAGACAAACGTCTTTACTTTGAAAACTCATATTTGTCGTGGGGAGTTTTCATATCCGCTTGCTAGAAAAAAACCTGATGTGTAGCTTTAATAAACCAATAATGCAAACTAGAAATTCTTCTGCATAAACACAACATCGGAAGAGGTCAAATATTTATTAGTGTGGATGAAAGTGAAGTCATGAGAGATCGGTTCCCTGTCAAGTGTAATACATGGAATCTAATATAGTAAATTAATCCTACCTGTTGCTGATGACAATCTATAAATCAATTGTGGCTTTATTGTATTCCATCACTATGTGACTCTGCTTCCATCTGATAATAGGTTTATGCAAAATGCATTTTTTAATTATATCGGTATGCAGAAGTCACTCTCATATCACTCTAGCAAGTTGTGCGCAACCAATAACGAATAATTAAGGTCAGTATTCAATCTGTTGGTTTTGGCTCACATTTTGCGACACACACAATTGACTGCACTTGGCTAGTGATTTCTATATGCTTCTGTGTGCCACTGTTTACTGTCATTGAGCAATTTGTGGCAGTGCTGATTTTACTATCTCATCTGCTTGTCAGGTCTCCTCTTAGCCTGATACCCTAAAAAAGTAATTAGTTACTGGAATTCGTCATTACCCTAAGACTAGGACCGCATTAAGGAAAGGGTGCACTGCTGTGGTCTGCACCACGGCATACCCTTAAGGAGGTGTGCCAGGCACAGACCAGGGCATTCAATGCACTACCACAAGGGCATCTGCGAGTTTGGGCATGTTCTTGGGGCAGAACTTTAGAAGAAGGCTGTTAGAAGCAGCCATTTGATCATTCACAGAGCAGGAGGCATGTGAATTGAACCTTAAAGAGGGATAATCCTCTTGCCCTCTTGCAGAAGGCCCACTGACTGTGTGCCACTTTTGTGTAGCACACAGGCAGTGCACGTCCTGACCAGTGGCCTAGCAAGAGGGGGGGGGGGGGGGTGTGGTGGCGGCGGTCCGTACTGGCTGGCACGTGTTTTGGGGGCGCGGGACACCCCGGGCTCTTACCTGCGGCTGCCGGGGCGGCAAATGCAGGGACGGTCGCCACCCCCCTGTTCTTAACTACGGCGCCACGGGCGGAAAACGCCATGCCCCACACGGGCGTCAAAAGGTCTAGCTACGCCACTGCTCCTGGCGATCTCTTTGCCTCTGCTTGAGCCCATAATACTGCACAGGTGCGAAAGAAAAGTTTTCCTTTCATTAGCACGGGGCCAAGCCTCCATGCTAATGAAGAAACAGCCCCTTAGAATTGCGACGAAACTATATGTACACCCACTTGATCTGTATTTCTGAATTACAAAAGGTGCTGATCAAGCATATGTGGCCTATTCTGTAATACCAAACGTACCCTGCTGGTGGACAAAACAAGCGCACACGCCTCTTGTGCCCTCAGGTATTTTATGTAGTACAGCCTCTGTTATTCCATGCAGCTGTACTATGTTCTCTGTAATACTAGATTGTTACAACATGTGGTCTAGTGTCTAGAGCTGCTGATTTTAGACTATAGGGAGCCACGTTTGACACTTGGCATTGGCTAAACATTGTGTGGTTCTGGGTAAATCATTTCATTTACCTGTGTCTAACACAAGTTTGTAAAATAGCCGGGTCTAGTGGGCCAGATTTGAATGATAAAAACAGCCCAAAAAATACCTGAAGGTGTGTGCATACATGGAAACAGGCCATCACTCATGCCCCTATAAAATATATATTTTTTAATCATACCCCCAGAACTAGGCTTTAAATGGCGCCCACCTTCCCAGTCACTCAGTATTGGACCAAGGTATTACACATGAAATGATGAAAATTGCCATTCCAACTGAAAGTACAGCAAGGAGGGTGATGAGAATAACTGCTCTCGACTTGATGTATGAGTCATAGCTAAAGAAGACTTAGGAAGCAGTATTTTTCCAGTACCGCTGCGTACATGGAGTCACATCAGATACATCATGATTTCACTATGTGAAGCACAGAATGGTGTCAACCATTTATTGCTACTAATGCATTATCCTTAAACCATCAAAATGGCCCACCGAGGGAAATCTTATATTCTGAACGACGATATATGGTGTATCCCGTGTGGGCACATTGCAAAGGTCCCTAATGGAAATTCCTAGGAACTCGACTCATATGACTGCCATGTTCCCAATAGACACATAGCCCAATAGTCCTGCACCAACATGGGGAGA
Organism: Triturus cristatus; assembly: GCF_964204655.1. Classification (NCBI taxonomy): domain Eukaryota; kingdom Metazoa; phylum Chordata; class Amphibia; order Caudata; family Salamandridae; genus Triturus; species Triturus cristatus. The sequence goes on from NC_140589.1 coordinate 1,370,727,352, forward strand.
GCCAAAACCAACTGTTGATAGACCATTGATATAGCTACCCTAGTCCACGGACTTAAGGTGGCTGTTCATGACGCCTGAATATGGAGCTATGACTCCCATATCATGAACAAGGATGACCAAGCCTCAAAACCTGCCAACCTCTACAGGTAAGGTGCAAGAGAGCGGGTGATGGACATTCAACAAATACAGCCAGGCTAGTTAATGCAATCCAGATACAGGAAAAAGGTGGTAAATATGACCTTGCTCTGCATGACAATACTACCATGCCATGGTGGCAGAACCTAGATCGGGCCAAAGCATTACTTTGTTGGGACAACATTTACAGAAAGGCTCAAAACCCACAACACCGTGATCTCACCCATTCCTCTTGCCTAGTTGATTCAACTGAAAAGGAATATTGACCAAGAAGAGCTTTCTTCATTAGATCTTTTGACTGAGGGTTGAAAAGCTTGGATCCAGGATAAAGAAATCAATTGGTTAGAACCGAACCATGCATGGGGTTAGTTTGATCTTAGGAAATGAGGCAAATATTTACAATCTAAAAGTTTTATGACTTGCTAAATCAGATTATTCTCTGTTTGTGCGGATTGTACTCCAGGCAGCCACTACATAGCTCTTATAAATAGAAAACTGCATTCAAAGTCAAAACTGTTAGATAAGTGTTCCTCTTTTGAACTTGAGTAAATCTCCTGTTACTAACGATGTTGGAGAGTTAGTAGTATTCTTAATAAATAAACATGGACTGGTATCCACACCTTAGCACGTCTCAAACATTGGAATCCCAAACAAGGCCCACCAAGATATGGGGGAGAGCAGAGCTTTATGCGTTACAACTCTACCTGAGATGCTTAGTTAACCAGTAGCTAACTTTGAATGGCCCTATGATCAAAGCTGTGGTCGGTGAAGCAAACAGTTTATTGAATGCTCAGCACTTATGATGTGCACAACAAATTCAACTGCCTCATTTCACCTTGTGAAAAGTTTGTGCTTCGCTTAAGGAGGTAAATCCAGTACAAAATGTGCAGAAAGTCCCTGTGTACGTAGATTTCATTGTAAATATATTTATAGAAGTTTTGGAAACATTTTCATAGATCCACTTGTGCTTCTCCTCAACACAAGAGAAAATGAGCATTAACCACAGTTCTGGGAACTTTGTTACAACAGATTGCTTTGGAAGACATGAAGAAAATGTTCAGCAAGCACAAACTGTAGAGTTGAAGGGGTGTCTCAATTACACCTAAGGTCATCATTAAAAATGTGCCTATATTTCATGCTGAGCATAGCTAATATTATGAAACACTCACTTATGCTGGAGGATTATCTGGTGAAATTGAAACATGCATTAGCACTTCACTTGTTGAACAGAAGTCTTGTACAGCCTGCCAAATGTCCCATTTGGCAAAAGTGATTTGTCCGGATTGTCAGCACCAAAAAGCAGACTGTGACCATCTGGAGCTTCCTACTTGAAGGTAAAAGAACTGCTATTTGCTGTGGGCAACTGGGGAGATTATCTCTGAAAACTAGAGTTAACCTGCCTGCTTATATTTTGCATTCTTCATACAGAACTACCCCTTCCCACAAACTTCTGCAGGAATCCCCAGTTTCCTCCCAAACTCCAGGATGTATTTGCACCAATTAAAAAAGCTTTTGTTAGCTAGAGGGGTGAGGTTCCACAAGTGTGGTGCCAATACTTAGCTATTATACCCACTCTCGAGCGATTATGATTAGAAAAAACCCTGGTATTGAATGGCTACTACACTGCTAAACAACTGTGAATAGATGCTTATCAGATTACCTTAAATGGAAATAAATCACAGCTGGTACTGGTGGGTCCAAGTAGATGTTTGAAAAAAAGTGTCCATGATTACAGAGAAGGGGAAGATCTGACCTCTTGAATCTGAAAAACTTTTGAATGTGAAGGTCTATCAGAAAAGATAAAAGGGCAAAATGACAAGGACAAAATCATTCACAATCAGACAAACAGATCGCCAGAGGGTTTACTGTGCAGTGCAGAAGCTAAAGGACCTTAAAATGTAGTGTGAGAGGAAATGTGGTAACAGAGACATGAAGTGACAAAACTAGAAGTGAATCAACCGTATTGAATTGAAAGTAGAGCAAAAGAAAAAAAAACATCTGAGATTGGAAATTCAAGTCACGCCACACCTTCTATTTAGAATAGATAAAGCAGGACAGCCATGTTTAACTTAATGTTGGACCTGGCATCTTGTGTCTGTCACTCCTGCTAGGCAGAATGCACTTCCCCCAATACCCCTTAGGCCATCAGGCCAAAAACATGTCATAGGCGGTGATGACAAAAACCCAAATAGTGTGGTTCTCTTCTTTCCAGAATTCTTAGCACAGGACCCTGCAGCAGTAAGCAGTGTGGAAACCTGCCACTTCCCATCTGAAGAGGCTGTGGTGCAGACACGGAGCTCAGTACAGTGCAAATGCCCCAGCTAAGTGCTGTTTGAGCTTGGCGCCTGCCTGATAGCAAGGGGGTCTGTGTCCACTTTGAGGCATAACAGAAAATCTTTAGTTCCTGAGGCTACCTTACAGGTTTACGGCCTTGGTCCATGAAAGAGGGGAGAAAGAGGCCTCCCCGCTATCATTGACACTCATTAGTAACAGGTGACGGTCTCCTGGTTGAGGGGTTGCCTATAAAATTGATGAATAATATTCAAATAATCTAGAATATGGCTTCCAGAACAGTAGTAAAATTTCACAGACATGCCCACATCAAACCTTCATGGAAAAAGCTCCACTTCTTGTTAGTCACGTAGAGAGTTGGGCAAGAGGATGTCCAGGTTGACATATACGTATCACTGAAGAGCAGTGGATGACTGATCTTAGTACAATATGTGCTTCATGCTGTCACAATGAGCAGAGGGTGCTATGAATTAAATGGTGCATGGACAGATAAAATATGTGTATCAGGAATGCTTTGCATAATTAAGAGTATTAGCAATAATCGAACAATGGGACCAGATGGTTTACTGAATCTGGTCCTTAAAGAAGACTGACAGTTATTGGCCCTAAATGTCTATACGTTATTTGCATATATAGTGGTTAAAGGGGAGCTCCCAAAACAAAGTTGGTCTCAATAGTTCAACCAGTATATAAACAAGGAAATTATGGTGATCCCACTAATTTTATTAGATTCCACCTCTGTTGATTTTCAGAAGCTTGTTTATGGTCATCTAAAAGCATGAGCCAATGAAAATAAATTAATACAGATCGAACAAGCAGGCTTTAAATTAAAAGAATAAGCACCCAACATTATATACTTATCTTAAAAAATTGTACTGAAGTTCTCTATCCCTGATTCATTGCTTGTTTGTTATGTTGACTTTAAGTAAGCTTTTGATAGTCTGAATAATCTTTCACTAGGAACATACTAGAAGCACTTAGTATTCCACATTTTCTTCTTTAAAATATTATTGCTCTATATAGTAATACCTGGGAGAAAGACCAACCTACATTAAAAGTTGAGATAACTAAAAAGCTGCTCTTGGTGGCTTCAAGCCTTCAAACAAAGGTGTGCCCTTGTCCGCAGTAGTTCCTCCTTTTTTTGCATGAACTAATGAAGACAGCAAGAGGATATCCATAAAAAACATAGATGGGTAAAAAGTAAATATCGTGCTTTGCACAGATGCTGCTACCCCATAGACTTGCAGAAATAACTTGAAGCGTTGGGCAACCATTGCACTGAAAACCATCTTCGAAAAGGCCTATTGATCGCCTCAGACAAATGCATTATTATTTTATTAAATAACGTTATGAGAACCCTTGGGTGAGATTGGTTATTGTGGACAGTTCCCGATAATTACTAACAAAGTAATCCAAACAATGTACTTTAGAAAGAAAACCTAATTAGGATTGGTATTTAGATAAGGTCAAATTACAAAGGGTTAAAGTTTATAAATATCTAGTTGCAGCAGTAAATGATTAACAAAACAACAAACAACATCATAATGTACAAAAGATTCGTCCAATTATTACATATGGCTATTTTGGCATTGTTTTGGGAAAAATCTCCTGATTGTAATTCTCTTGAAGTCAACCTTTTCAGAAAATATTTAATTTACCTAACTCTATTGGAATGGGATCAATATGAATTGAAATAGGATTGCAAGCCTTGGAGACTAAAGCTGAAGTTTTTTAGAATTAAATGTTTTAACAGGTTCATAAGCGAAGATCCTCCTTTTACAGCTTTGTGTTTGAGTTACATTTTTAAAAGTGAATGTTTTATTTTTAAGAGATCAAGGAAAAATATTATTAAATTACTTAAGAAATATGACTTTGCCATAGATATAGAATTACCAAGAAAGAAAGAGACAATCTACGTTTGCTCTCAGAGATATTTAAAGCACAGGCTGAGGAGATACCCTTAGTCAGAGATACAATTATGTTACAGAGTTTTTATAAATACAAGATTTCTTTTGGGACTGAAAAATATTTAGAAAAGGTACCTGGTCAAGAACAAAGAAGGTTTTTATTTTTAATGACAGTTGCTCTTTTCATTAAAATACAAAATACCAATTTGCATGTTTGAATTGCATTTATAACACGAAATGTCAATAGTGGCTTATACAGTTACTCCTTATGTCCCTAAGCATACTAGATAAATTAAATCATTTTTTAAAACAACTTATCAAGCAAGTTCAGTAAAATGATTATGGAAAAGGCTTTTAGTTATTAATTTTCAATAAAATCGGCAAACTCGTCTATAGTGGTAGCTTTCTATTTTTAAATAGGGTTTCTGGTTTTTAGTATATACATCGTTATGTTTTGTCTATAATTTTATGGATGATGTGCTGAAATCTGTGAATATCACTTTGCCTTGGAATGTACATATTACAATACTGTAAAGGTGTTTACCAAACTGAACAGTAAGGTTATTCTGAATGTATTTTGATTCCTGCTTGTGGATCCTATTAACATACAAGCCTAGAGCAGGATACTTTCTAAGTAGCCACCATGGAATTCCTTTGAGGAGAATAATTTCTAGGCCTGATTCCCCTAGGAGTAGCCATTTGCCTTTAGTCTTTGCTCTAACTGAGAGTCAGATTATGAATTTACACGTGAATTACCCCCACCACCCCAAAGGGGTGAAAACCTATAAGGCTTCTGGTGTTATCTTTTCTGCCATACATTGCCATACACTGTCATACAAGGAAACCATGGTTGGGACACAGTAGGCAGGGACAATTGTAGCAGAAGCACATTTCTAACTGTGCCCCTGCCAAAGGAATCTTGGTCATGAATGGCAGCAGTATTATAATCAATCCGGGGAAAATTCTTCCCATAAGCCATCAGGAATTTTCAATGGGGGATGAGCCCCTCTGCACAAGATCTGCATTTCTCCATCGCTTCTGTCACCAATATCCTCTCACTTCTGTTGGTTATGATGCTTGGGGGGTAGGTTATCCAAATCAGTACCCCACTGCTCTACTGTTGCTTATGTTCTCATCTGGAGTAGCCCCTGCCTTGCAATTTGGTCTGGGATGTTCCGACCAAGGCTGTTTGCAATCTATAGTGGCGTAGTGGATGGAAAATGATGAGCTAGAAAGTGGCCACCAGTGATAACCAATGCTTGAGATTAATTCAAGCATTCCTTCAATCACCTTGTTGTTTGTTGCAGTAGATTGCCTGAGTGCAACTGGTATGCCCAGAAGTGGGGCCCATGCTCACCATGCCACAGGTCTCAAGCTATACCTCACTAAAGAAACCTAATTAGATTTAACCTGTTCTGGGGTTGCTTGAGGGATATTCGCAAGAAGCAGGGATGCACTAATAAAGCTGCCTAGCGCCAGTCCAGGCACCATTGCACCATGTTGCAAGGGTGCTTGCGGTGCAGGGGCAATTGTTTATGAGCAAGAAGGGACTAATTCCTGCACATAAAGAAACTTGAAAGGTGATTTGCTCTTTCTATATGTGCTGCAGAATGCAGCACACATGGAAAGAGCAAAAAACAAGGAGAAATTAATAATTTCACCTTGTATCACCAGTCTAAGACCAGGGGTTCCCTGGTCTTAATTTTTGGTGCTGCCCCAGCCTTATAAATATGGGGCAGCGTATTTACGGAGGCTCAAATGCTTGGAATGTACAAAATGTGTGATTTCGGATTCCCCCACTCGTTTAACATAAAGAGATGCACTGTGTGGGACTTGCTACACATTGCACTTTTTCTTGCTTTGCCATGGGAAACATATGTTTGCCCGCGGAGGACCCCTTTTAATTACCCCCACCAAGTTAAGGCACATATACTCCTGACTTTATAAAGGAGTAAATGTCCAAAGTTTAAATGGTTGGAATCTACCTTAAAAGGTATGTGAATCCCCTGGGATTCTGTGGGTGTTCATCCATGCATTGCTCAGTGAATAGATCTTCAAAGGTAGAGGAATTTTCACAAACTTATAAGTATACTGCCAGAGGCCAGATCTGGGAATATCGGGTGGGGGGGTTGTTTAGGGGGTGGGGGGATGGCATAAGGCATCTCTCCGATTTAATGTGATGTAGAGGGCTCTGCTACAAGGAAAAATATGTTCACAATGGAGAATCATAAAAATAACAATGTGCAGTAGCACATGCAGAATTTTGCACCTGGTGGAGATTCTGGATGTATGCATTTTTAATATGCGAGTACTGTTTGAAAACATGGCCAATCTATTTTATTTATTGTATTTAAAAAGTGCTACAATCATCCCTAAGGGGATATCCCAGCGCTGAATGAAGGATTGCATGGCACCATACACTAGAGTTAATTAATAGGAGAAAAAGCCAGGTCTTTAACCTCTTCTGAACTGTGAGAAGATCCGGAGTAAGACAGAGATCAAGAGGCAAATAATTTAGGTGGATGGCAACTAAATGGTTGGAAGAGCGACCATCCATTCTGGCTTTTTTGATATGTGTGACCGTTAGAAGAGCTAGGTTTGCCAAGCGGAATGCTCGTGTAGGCTTATAGAAGGTCGCTCGATCATGAACAATGACTGGGCCAATATCGTAGAGTCCCCTTTGAACATACTATAACAGCTTGAATTTCGCCCTCTTCTGTACTGGTAGTCAATGAACTGAGTTTAAACAGGTGCAAGCCGAGCTACTTTGTGCACTATTACAAATAAGTCTAGCTGCCACATTCGGAATAGATTGCAGGTGAGTAAATAAGAAGCCATCCATTCCTAGATACAGAGCATTCTCGTAGTCCAGTCTACTCATAACTAGTGCTTGACTGACTGTCCTTCGCCCTTCTACCGGGATCCAACAGAAAAGCTTACGTAGTAGGCAAAGGAGACCAAAGCATTTTCTACATGTTGTGTTTACCTGGTCTTGCATGGATTGCCATTAAGAATCCAAGATTCATAACTGCTCTCCTTTGTTTTGGAGCAGGGCCCAGGAGCAGTGGCCACCAGAAGTCGTCCCTGAATATACAAGGGACTCCAAAGAGCAGTATGTCCATTTTCTCAGCATTGAGTTTAAACCGTGTGACTGCATCCATGTAGCTACTACCGAGAGCCTGCCTATGAGATTATGTTATGTTATGTTATGTTAGCAGTTTTGTAAAGCGCAACAGCTGCCCTGGCAACGGGGCGTCCCGGCGCTAGAACCATCGTAACCAACTGGGAGAAAAAAAGAAGAGAGAGAACCTACATGGGGGGGAAGAGAAGAGTTTTGATAGCTTTGCGGAAAGCCAGTAGGTTGTCAATACAGCGGATGTGGAGGGGGAGGGAGTTCCATAATTTGGCCCCTAGCAATCTGAAGGAGCGTCCTCCTATGTGACAGTACTTCGTGTGGGGGACCAGTACTAGGTGTTGCCCTTTGGAGCGGAGGTTGCGTTGGGGATTGTGGGGCGTTAGCAACGGGCGAAGGAGCTCTGGTCCCTCAGCACTCAGAATTTTATAGGCAAAGATAAGGGCCTTAAAATGGATACGGGCTTCTACCGGTAGCCAGTGTAGTCTTTGGATGGTGGCTCTCGCGGAGCACCTTCTCGGCAGACCTACTATAGCCCTGGCGGCGGTATTCTGAATTCGTTGGAATCTCTTGATCTCCGCTTTGTTAGCTCCTAATAGCAGGACACTCGCGTAGTCCAGCCTGGATAAGATGGTCGATTGTACGATGAGTTGTCTCGTTTTGGAATCGAAGAAGCCTAAGATGGGATGAAGGCTTCTCAGTAGTCCAATGCAGGTCGCGGCAACTTTTTTAGTGTGAGACTGGAAGCTGAGTGTCGAGTCCAGCCAGACTCCCAGGTTTTTTGCCAGATTTTTAGGCGGGGGGGCTGGGCCCAATGAGTGGGGCCACCAAAGGTTGCTCCAGATGTTGGAATTTTTGCCCATGAGCAACACCTCAGTTTTACCTCCATTAAGTTGAAGGCAATTGGCTGTCATCCAGTTGGCGACGGCGGTCAGTCCATCCCTGAATCTAGTGGCATCGGGAGAGGGAGCCTCATTAAGGCTGATGACCAGCTGTGTGTCGTCGGCGTACGATACCATTATGAGGTCCCATTTTTTAGCAACTTCCGCCAGAGGTTGCATGTAAAGATTAAAAAGGGATGGACTGAGGGCAGAGCCCTGCGGGACTCCCTGGCCTATATCTTGGGGTTGGGAAATGAAGGGGGGGGCCGATACCTGGAAGGATCTGTTCGTGAGAAACGAACGGAACCATTCTAGTGCTGAGTCTATGATCCCTGCGTTTTCTAGTCGTTTGAGTAGAATGGCATGGGAGACCGTATCAAAGGCCGCGCTGAGATCTAGCAGTATCAGCGCGGCGCTTTTGCCGGTGTCCATGATTTTCCGTAGGTGTTCTGTGGAGGTAAGGAGAGCGGACTCCGTGCTGTGACCCGGTCTGAACCCATGTTGGGAGGGATCCAGGATGTTATTCTTCGCCATATGGTCATTAAGCACTTTGTTCGCGTGGGCCTCCGCTAATTTCGCCACCCAAGGTAACAGTGAGACCGGCCGGTAGTTCTCCGGCTTGGAGGGGTCTAGAGTGGGCTTCTTTATAATGGGTGTAACCCAGGCCTGCTTCCAGCAGATGGGTACCGTTGCCGTTGCGAAGGAGAGATTAAGGAGTAAGGTCAGAGGTGGAAGAAAGAATTCCAGGGCTCCCTGAAAGTAAGCTGGCTTCATGGGATCTGCGGGGGCGCCGGATTTTACCTTTTTGCATATTGTAGTTATTTCCTCACGCGAGATGGCTGGGAGGCAGGAGAGCTTAGAGCCCTCATAGGTGACGTTGGGAGAGTTCAAGTCCTCTGGCAGGTCGTGAGTGAAGGAATCGTAAATCTTCTTCACTTTTTCAGTGAAGAAGGTGGCTAGATCTTCACATTGCTGAGTGGAAGTGATGTGAGAGGCCGGCTTGTCTCCATGTTGCATTTTTTGGACGATTTTAAAGATTGTTTTCGTGGGGTTGGGGCTTGTTTTAATCTCGTTTGCGAAAAAGGCTGCGCGAGCCAAGCAAATGGCTTTGTGATATGCTTTAAGCAGGACCAGGTATGCGTTTTTTTCCTCCCGCTTGTAGTCCTTCCTCCAGTGACGTTCTGCTTTTTTACATACTTTCCTCAATGTTTTCAGGTTCTCATCATACCAAGGGTTGGAGGGGGTGTTACGACCTTTGGTCCACTTGGCCGGTATTGCAGCATCCAGTCCCTTGGTGAGCCAGTCCTGGAAGGCCACACACGACGTTTCAATGTCGTTGATGCCCTCCAGGTTAAGCTCACCTAGGCTGTCAGCAAGGTTAAGATGTTGGAGTTTATGCCAGGGCCGTTTTAGGCACGCGGTGGGTGCCTTTGTTTCGGGAGGGGAACTACTCGGGATAGAGAACGTGACCAGCGAGTGGTCAGTCCAGGCCATAGGTTTGGGATCCTCGGCTGTGGCTGCTGGGATATTAGTGAACACAGGGTTGAGAAGATGACCAGCTATATGGGTGGGAGTTAGAACAAGAGGGGTCAGCTGCAAGGCTGCTAAGTCCGTTAAGAAGTTGCGGATATTAGCATCACCGGTGTCGTCAAGGTGGAGATTAAGATCCCCTAGGATAGTAAAATTGGCCGAGCTCGTGATCAGTGCAAGGGATGTCTCAAGGAGCTCTTCTATGAATTTCAAAGAAGGTCCCGGGGGTCTATAGATAAACAGGCCTGAAAGGGAGAAGTGAGGGCTCGTAGATATTTTAAAGCGTGCGCATTCACTGCCCGTGATGCTTTCTGATTGAAAGGAACAGGTGAAGGAAGATCTATAAATGGCGGCGATACCACCTCCTCTTGAGTCCCTATTGATGGTGGTCATAGAGAACCCGTCCGGTAGTGCTAAATTAGGGATGCTAGTTATGTCGTCTTTTAGCCAGGTTTCACAGAGAAACATAATGTCTGGGTTTTCATCTAATAAGAGCGTTCTTACCTCCGCATGATGTTTGACCAGGGATCTGACGTTGAGCTGAGAGATGGTGAGCGAAGCTTGGCTCCTACTGGTCGTTTTGCGGCTGATTGGCTGTGGCTCGGGTATAGTCAGATTGCAGCTTTTACATTGAAGAGCTGTTCGACCCACACATCCTTCTAGATTGTGACATCTGGTGCCGGGGTTAAGTGACCAGAGTAGGTTGTTATCGTATACGTATAGTGATTGAGCAGGGGGTCTGGCGAGAGGCGAGGTCTTGACGAGGACGGGCGAAGACGGGCTTGCCTTAGGCGCGCCTTCGGCACGCAAACGGCGCGCCCGCTGCGCCCGTCCGCTGCGCGTACGATGGATGCACATAATTTCTAGCCAGAATGGGGGCGGGGGCGTGTCCTCTAAGTGGGCGTGGCCTCTTACCTCGCCGGTAATGGCGAACAGGGAAAGTTATCGTGCCTGGGCTCCGCTGATAGGGGAGGGGGCGTGGCCTCCAAGGGGGCGTGGCCTATCGGCACGCCGGCAATGGCGCTGAGGTGGATTTGGGCGTCCGCTGGCAGCGCGAGGGCAGCTGTGCAAAGTGCTTTTGGACCGAGTCCAGTGAGGCCAAGTGAGTAGTGCTATTAAGATCAGCAGAGTAAACACAAGTAACACAACAATTTTAAAACAGTTTAGAGCCTATCTCCCGGCTTTCCGCCTCAGGAGTTGCGAAGGTTCTGCCTTATCCTGTGTCTCTCTATGTTACTCACCTATAGAGATAATATGCTAAGTGTTGTCAGCATAGGAGAAGATCTCAATGCCCCAGGCCTTGACAATACCCACCAAAGAAGAGACGTAGATATTGAACAGTGAGGGCTAAGTGATGAGCCCTGAGGGACCCCACATTTTGACAAATGAGGTTTGGAACTGAAAGGGGCCAGTTGTACTGATTGCAATCTATTATTCAAGAAAGATCCAAACTACTGCAAGGCTTCCAAATGTAGGCCAATTTCATGTAGCCTCTGCATTCGTAAGCTATGGGAGACTGTGTCAAACCGCTGCAGACAAATCCAATAAGATCAGGGAATCAACCATGCCCAGGTCTTCTTTAATCTGATACTATCCACTACTACCAACAGGGTGTACTCAGTGCTGTTTCTGAAACCCGTTTGAGTAGAGACCAGTAAGTTGTTGCTTTTTAAATAAATGTATTAGCTGGGCATTAACTAGCCTATCTAATTCTTTAAATGTATGTGGCAGTAGAGAGATTCGATGATAATTGGACAGTATGGAGGGATCAATCCCCCTTTCTTTGCCAAAGGCAGGATCAGGGTATGCTTCCACGTTGAAGGGTATTCAGCACTATTCAAGTAGAGATTAAAAGTCTGGGTGAAGAAAGCACTTAAAATAGAGGCCAGATGAGAAATAAATGAAATGAGGGCATTGATCCAGGGGAGATCCGTATTTCATCTCTGGCATATCTTTTTCCACCTGCTCTAGTTTGAGGTACGAGTCACTGCTTAAATGGACAAAGCTCCTCCATGAGTGTTAAGATTCATAGACGGAATCTTCCCTAAGGGGAGTTGATCTTTGAAAGTCGAGTAGATCTTCACAATTTTCTCATTGAAAAATATAGCCATCTCTTCACAACTCTGAGCTGAGGCATTGATTGCCTGATTTAAATTTTGAGGGTGGGCTAATTCCTTTACTATTTTTACATCTACCATTTTTAACCTTACCAGTACCCCTTTTGAATCAGAAATTAGCTCCAATTGAAAGAGTTATGCTACAGGAGCAAACTTCCTACTTTTTGCCTGACTTTTCTGGGCTATATAAGCTTATGCAGGTCAAGGCCTAAACTCATCTGTTCGCAGCAGATGATGCAGCACTTATGCTCTACTTGCTTAACCAATCGTTAATGGTCATAATGAGCAGTGGACAGATATACACAGTTACACTGACGCATGAAATGTGTCGCATGACAAAAAGATCACAACCTCTATTTCAATCTAACCACTACAGATAAGCAGATCTGTAGTTACATATGGTAACTATACACTGTAAGAAACTGGGGGGCTTCTTTACAAACCCCTTATGCTGCTGGTGTGTCACATTTAATATGGGGAAAAGTGACGTACCGGAGGCGCAAGGGGCTTGTAAATTAGCCCCAGGGTCTCTAGTTGGCAAAGGCATGCACCCTGTCCAAGAAGGGACCACAATCCTAATCAGGGTAAGCTGACACATGAAAAGATAACCTGTGCTCACCCTTCGGTAGTTTGGTACAGAGCAGTCAGGCTTATCTAAAAAGGTAATGCGCAAAGTATTTCTGCAACAAACACACACACACAGTAACACAATGAAAACACCACAAAAATACTCCACACCGGTTTATAAAAATAGAGAATAATTTTATTAGTAATTAGTAAAACAACACCAAAACAACAGAATTCCAATAAGTAGAACCGGAGTTATGAAATTTTAAAGATTAAATCAAAAAGTTGTGCTTAGAAGTCAATAGCGCTAAGTGGTTACTTGAAGTCACGATGGACCTGGTAAAATCCAACGTTCAGGCCGACCGCGATGGAGGGCAGGCCAGGTACAGGACTCACACATGACCTGCAGAGAAAGTACCTTAGATGGAGCAACGCATCGACTTTGAAGTCTCGATGCATTGGTTCCGATCCGCACAGGCGATGAAGAACCTCTTTATGATGCAGGCACTGCATCATTGTTGAGCCACGCTGCCTGTGGTCATCGAGCCGAGCAGTCTGTTGAGGCAATGTTGTCGATCAGCTTCTGCATCGGCATCGAGGGGCAATGTGTCGGTTCCGATTGGCGCAAAGTCGCCACTGTGTCAATTTTGATGGTTCAGGATGCAGAAATCACCTTTCATAACTTGTCTTAACTTGGCAGGGCAGGCCTCAGAGATGGCTGAGTCCAGGTGCTATTGCAGGATTGCAGGAAGTCCTTGATGACCCTCAGTGTAGCTGTCACCCATCCCAGATGTGTATTGGAGACAGGCTGCAAGGCATAATGAGCAGTAAGAACAGAGAAATGTCCACTTTCTAGAAGTGGTGTTTGTAAAACAGTACTGTTAAATCCAACTTTACAAGTAAAGAGGATTTATCATTACCATTCCAAAGATATGAAACATGATGCAGCTACTCCTTTGTAATCAGGAATTACAGCTTTAAAGTGTTTTAAGTAATTCCCAATTCCAGCCTGTAGAGGAGTAGGCCTTACAGTAGTGAAAGCAAATGCAGCTGTGTGTCACTACCAGGACATGTAAAATGTAAAAGTACATGTCCATCCTTTTAATTAAACATCACCCTCCCCTTAGGGCTACCTAGGGCCTACCTTAGGGACGACTTATGTGTAATAAAAGGGAGTTAAAGACTTGGCAAGTAGTTTTTAATGCAAAGTCGAAGTAGCAGTAAACTGCATACACAGACCTTGCAGTGGCAAGCCTGAGACAGGTTTGAAAGGCTACTTGTGTGGGTGCCACAATCAGTGCATCAATCCCACTACTAGCATTTAGATTACAGGCCCAGGATATATGGAATACCACTTTAAAAGGGACTTATAAGTAACCTAAATATGCCAACCATGTATACACCAATATCACCATGTTTAAGGGCGAAGCTGTGGCACTTTAGCACTGGTTATCAGTGGTAAAGTGTTTAGAGTACTAAGGCTAGCAAAATGATATAGCAAAAAGTGGAGGTAATAAGGCAAAAGGTTTTGGGGAAGACCACCTTAATGATGAGAGGTCTAACACATGTCCGACCCAGCTGAAAGTAGGGAGATCTACCAAACCTCTAGGGAGTTCTTATCACTAAGGAAGAAGAACTTAGATAGACCATCAGTATTGGCGTGACCTACCTCAGGTCTATGTTCCAGCCTGAAGTCAGTACCCTGTAGGGAAATGGACAACCTCAACCATTTTGGATATTCACCCATCATTTGAATGAGTCACCTGAGGGCCCTGTGGGCAATCTGAATCAGGAAGTGAATGTCAAACAGGTATGACCTTATCTTCTTCAGTGTCCAGACCACAGCAAAAGCATCCCTCTCTAGAGCACTCCACCTCTGTTCCCTGGGAGAAACCTCTTGGAGATGAAGGCTACAGGTTGGTCAAGGCCAGCTTCCACTGCCCCTGTGCCATGTTCTGGGGCATCTGTTTGAATGATACACTCCTTGGAGAAGTCAGGGGCTCTGAGCACAGGGGGTGTGCACATGGCCTACTTTGGGGAGTCAAATGCAATTTGGCATGCCTCTGTCCAAATCACATTTCTGACTGCTTCTTAGACGTCAGCTCTGTCAAGGGGCAACACTGGTGCCATATCCCTTGACAAACCTCCTGTAGTAGCTAGTGAGGCCCAAGCATGTTTTAACCTCCATCTGGGGGGCAAACTCAGAGAGCCTCTAACAGGCTGCCCGTACAGAAGGTCAAAGGGGCTGAAGCCCACTACCTTCTGTGCTGCCTCCCTGTAGGCAAACAATCGGCATGGCAAGCGGATGTCACACTTATTCCTCAGGGCCTCAGGTAGGCCTCTAATCATGCCCTTTAGGGTCATGTTGAATCTCTCAACAAGCCCATTTGTTTATGGATGTTAAGGAGTTTAGAACTTGAAGGTTACCCCACATTCCTTTTAAATGGATTGCATATGTGCAGATGTGAAGTTTGTGCCCCTACAAGACACAACTTCCTTGGAGAAACCCACTTGAGTAAAAATCCCCACCAGGACCTTAGTCACTGTAGGTGTAGTCATGGTCCTCAGAGGGATTGCCTCTGTGTACCTAGTGGCATGATCCAACAGAACCATGATAAACCTGTTGCCTGATACAATCTGGGGTTGCATAGGCCCAACAATGTTGATGCCCATCCTCTCAAAGGTGTGCCAACGACAGGCAAGGGATAAGGGGGGGGGGGGGCTTTCAGCTTCTGCACTGTCTTCCCACTGGCCTTGCAGGTTACACAAGTCATACAGAGTGCATCTGTGCAATTCCTGATTCTAGACCAATAAACGTGTGGGACAAGCCTTGCAATGGTCTTGTCTTGGCCCAGGTATACTACCAGGGTAATATTGTGAGCCAGCTCCAGTAAGAAGGCCCTGTAGCACTGGGGACCACCAGGGCTCTTGTCCCATGCACAGGAGCCTTAGGCTCACTGTAAAGGAGGTTGTCCTCCCAGTAAATGTGATACCTCCCAGAGACATTACCTGCTGCTTGGGCTTCAGCCTTCTGCCTCATGCCCTCAAGGTTTGGACACTCCCTTTGTGTCCTACAGAATTTCTCCATGGTGGGTCCTCCTTCTACATGACATCCAGCAAGTTTAGTCATGTCACGAAAGGAAGCAGTGCCCTCTCCAGTGGGCTCCAGGGGGACCACTGCAGATGCCCCATCTATCTCACTGGGAAGACACTCAGGGGATGGTTTTCCATGCCATCTGCCTTTCCTCTTCTTAGCGGCTGGCTGAGCCATTGTTACAGGTTCCAGCATCCTGGGCAGCCATAAACCTTGTTGTTGCACAGATCCAATCAAGTAACCCCAGCATCCCTACATGAGCCGTGACCTTCATTTCCTTCTTGATAGTGTGTTCAAGGTCATTACCAAGCAAACAGCCCACAGTCATGGCAGGGCTCACAGCAACCTTCAGAAGACTAGTAACCCCCTCCCATTTAGCTGGAAAAACGGCCACTGTGTAGTGAGCCCCTATGATGTCAGCCACGACAACTTGGTGGAATGCCTTGGAAATCACCTGTTCTGGGGCACCAGCTGACTGCTTACCACAGTCATGCTGGAACAGAGCCTCCACTTCTTGCCCATTGATGGAGACCCATTGCCTATACTTGGTAGTATTTGAGGGCACATAGATCTTAGGAACCATCTCACTGTCACCAAGCGCCACTAGGGTAATCCCACTAAACCCCCCATTAACTGAGACGAACTCCTCCCCCCACACTACACTAACCACCCCTGGAATTTTTCCACCACTGGGAGGTGGCGTTCTTTTTATACACTTGAGATCCCCCTTGTAGGGTCCATACGCATCACACTCATAGCACTTGATGGGCCTGGGCTGCTGACTCTTGTCAGGGTAGTTTGTATTCTGGTGGCCAGACTGAGAATGAGAAACAGACCCTTTCCCTTGTGAGTTGTTTTGGGGGCATTCAGAGAAGTCTGTATTTTTATCTCCCCTCTCCTTCTTCTGGTGGGAACCCTGACCACCCTTTGGGGAGTCCCCCCAGAAGGCTTCTTGGACACTCTGGTGCTGGCCTAGATGTCCGCCTCCCCAACAAGATTCCTGGGGTCAGTTAGCTTGCTATCAACTAGGTGTTGGTGCAGCTCTGGAACACAAATAATAAGCATGTGCTCCTCTAAAATCAAGTTGTACAGCCCTGAATAATCATCAACCTTACTGCCCCTTAGCCAGCCACTCTGCCTTGCTGGCATAATCCAGTAAGTCCACCCATGTTTGTGATGAAATCTTGAGGTTGCCCCTGAATCTGAGCCTGTACCTCTCAGGGTCCGTCCAAACATACTGACTAGGATGGCTTTCATAGAAGTGTAGCATGTCTGGCACTCTAACTCTAGTGTAAGGAGTGTGTCTCTCCCAACCGTGGGCATATACTTCCATAAACTACCACCCCAGAACTCCTCCAGGACCTTGTGCACTCTCAGAGCCACTTCATAGGCTTCAAACCATTTGTCTATGTCATCCCCCATCACAAAATTGGGCACCAAATCCTTTGGAATCCTGACTCTGGACTCACAAGTGGATACTGCAGGTATGCTGCCACCATTGCTGCTGCTGGACCCCACTTGACGGGCTCTAATATTCAGCTCCTTGAGGTTGAACTCATAGGTCAGTTTCCTCTCCTCCATGGCCAGCCTTCTTTCTTCATAATCCTGCTCCAAATTGGCAAGATCCAACTTTAGTTCCCTTTCTTCCTTCCTGTCTGCCAGCTCCTCTGGTCTGGGAACCGCAACTATTCCTTGGAAGTTATTGGCCCCTTCTGCAGGCAGTCCCAAATCCACACTGGAATTCAGACTCAGGTCATCCTCCTCCTCAGGAACTTCCTGCTTCTCCTCTGGGTTGTCATCCTTTGCTACCTGGGTCTCCCCTCAGGCTCTCAAGGCTTTCTGCAGCTTCATCTTCCTGGTGAAACCCCTTGTAGGCACTTGAAAGTCTTTACAGAAATCCTTCAGCTGTTGCAGAGTGTAAGACTCTAACCTGGCCAGCTCAAAATCAATTACTGCAGGTGCAGGTACTACTTCTCCAGAGTGAGACATCGCTTTAAAAGAAAAATCAAAAAGTCAATTAGGGAGAATTGAAAAAGGCTTGAATCGTTCTTAAGTATAAAGTTGTAGTGAACACTGAATTACTATATGGTATTGCACATACACAAGCCCTATCCTCACCACTGCTCAGCAGTAGGAAAAATTGTGTTTCTGGTTGGCAGAGGTATACACCCTGTCCAAGCAGAAACCACTACATTAGTCAGGGTAAGCTAGATCGACACTAACAGATAACCTGTGCTCACCCTCTGGTAGCTTGGTGCAGAGCAGGCAGGCTTATCAAAAGAGGCAATGTGTAAAGTATTTCTGAAACACACACTCACACACAGTAACACAATGAATACACCACAAAAAGACTCAACACCCGATTATTAAAAAATGTTTGTTATATTATAAACACATTAAGGCCAAATCGACAAAAATCCAATGAGAACGTTTCAAGTTATGAATACTTTACAGTCATTGAAATAAACACATTGCTAGCCACACTAATGATCATATATAATATAGGTATGTTCAAGTGTTATTTCCTCGCATTTGCGGGCACCAGATAGTGCTCAACGAGGCACCATGAGGGGCTTTCAGGGGTCACTCGGGACTGGAGGATTTAGGAACTCCCGGCTACCCACGGCACGCAGGTCTGAAAGTGGGACCTTGCACCAAACAAACCTAGGCTCTGGCACAAGTGGCCCAAGTGAAACGCAAGGAGCCCAGATGAGGTGATCTTGTTCTCGGCAGGGCCCTATCTTCCGGGGTGTGATGAGCTCCCATGTCTGTGTGTAGTGCAGCCTCTACTGATGGGGGCCGGCTAGTGTGATGCAATGTCATGGGGTAATCTCTAGTCACCACAGCAACACTGGGGTCTGCGCTGGAAGTATTCCCCCAGGGCGGCTGCGCAAGCTAGAACACAGAGACAGCAATCTGGGTTAGCGCAGAGCGTCGATTGGTGTAACTTGAAATTGCCAGTCAAAAGCAAAAGCTGGAACTTTATAGAGTGTAGTGCTTGG
Source organism: Triturus cristatus (assembly GCF_964204655.1). NCBI lineage: Eukaryota > Metazoa > Chordata > Amphibia > Caudata > Salamandridae > Triturus > Triturus cristatus. The sequence continues at coordinate 1,370,746,010 of NC_140589.1, forward strand.
TCTTGTTGAAAAGTGCAGGCCAAAAGTAAACTCTGAACCCTTGTAGAGAGAATCACTCGCTCTTTCTGAAGCAAAGTCTATGATGGCCCTGAGACTTCAAGTACAGGGGGCTAGCCAGCAAGAACTTAGAGAATGCTTTAGGTCAGCACAGCACAAAGGTGGCAGGCAGCCGGCCAGTACATCAAGGCAGGCAGCAAAGTTGCTGTCACTCCTGCAGTTCAGCAACCAGTATGCGCGCACAGCAGAGCAGTTAGCAGAGTGGCAGTCTCTCCTGGCAGCACAGCAGTCCGTCTGGCAATGTGCAGATGTAGAGCCAGCAGTGTCTTATTACAAGTCCAGAAAGTGTCTGATATGCAGGGGTCAGAGCCCCAGTACTTATAGTCAAAACTGCCTTTGATGTAAGGGGTGACTTCAAATGAGCCCTCGGAAGTGTACAAGGATCCCTTTCAACTCAGCCCTGTCTGTCAGGCTATCTGTGGGAGGTGGTCACCCCCTTCTGTTTGGGCAGGGCACTACCTATTCGAGTGGAGTGTGAGTCCCTCCCAGCCCCAGGAGGAACTATCAGAATGCAGATGAATGTCTAGAGGGAATGCAGAAATGTAGCTGTCACCCAGTCCAGCCCAGTCATGTATTGGAGACAGGTTGTCAGGCACATAGACCAGTGACTGCAGAGAAATGTTCACTTTCTAAAAGTGGCAGTTCTAAAACAGAAAGGTTAAATCCAACTTCACCAGTAAAGGGGATTTGTCATTACCAATCCAAAGATATAAAACATGAAAAGGCTACTATGCTCCGATCTGGAATTACCAATTAAAATGGTATAAGGGAATTCCCATTGCTAATCTACGAGAGGGGTAGGCCTCCAACTAGTGAAAAAATGAAATAGGCTGTTTGTCACTAACAGGGCATGCAAAATATAACAGCACATGCCCTACCATTTACTTACATAGCACTCTGCCCTTTGGGCTAACTAGGGCTTACCTTAGGGTTAACTCACGTATAATAAAAAGGGAGTTTAAGGCTTGGCAAGTAGTTTTAAATGCCAACTCGAAGTGCAGTAAACTGCACACACAAAGGCACTGCAATGGACTTACAAGTAAATTAAATATGTCATTCAGGTACTTTAGTGTTGATTACTAGTGGTATGTGCTCAGAGTTCTAAGGCGAAAAAAAAGATACAGCAAAAAGTGGAGGCAAAAAGAAAAATGTTTGGGGGTCCCCCCCCAAGGATGCCAGGTCTAACACCACCCCTTGCTCTCCTACTGTGGTACCCATGTTTCCATGACTACCATACATTTATGAGTGTGGAAAATATGCCTAGCCTGCAGATTTTCTGCGGTCGTAAGCTAGATTTATGGATATAAATGTCTTCGGATGCAGACTTCAAGACCCAGGAACTGCTATTATGGCTCACATATGACACTCTTTTTGTCCCTAATTGAAGCCCAGGTGCGTTTAAGATTTTGTGGATAAGGCCTGCATGTCTAACCTTTACTCACCTTACTTCCTGCCCTTGCCATTCCTTTTCATACGTTTGAAAATGTTGCTAATGGAATTTGTTTCGGAATGGGATAAAGTGAATTTGTAACCTACGCATATTTAGATGATAGGTGATTCGAAATCGCTATAGCAAAGCATTCTGTTTTAGCACTTATATGTATATATTTTAAATATTAGGGCACACAGACATGCTTGACCACGCAAAAAGTGTCTGATTTTCAAAGGCATCTAAAAAGTACCTTTTAATGAACCACAAGTGTGAGTTGAACCTCGGACCATACCATCTACAGATACCCTGGTACAGAGCAAAGCTCTACACCTGTTTTATGTGTTTGCTCGTCTAAAGCTTATTCATTTACCTTGGAATTTCCCTTAGTTAGTGAATGAGGTGTAGACAGCAAAACTCATAAAAGGAGAGGCAGTCACTCTGCACTGTTTCCATGCTGTGCTGTCTGCAGTTCATACATTACCCCTGAGTTAAATGAATACGCATAAAGACAGTGTATCTGTTTATGATGTGGTACTAGTGTATAAGACGTTAATAGCGAGCTGCCAACATATGCCTATCTTCTGCAATAAAAGTCATGGTAGGGTGAGGTCATCAGCATTTTGCAGACCAGGCTAGATGGAGAAGTGCAGCATCTGAAATTAATAAACAATCCCCTCTAAAAAAAAGGCCCACATAAAAGGGATATATTTCCAGGGAAAAGATTGTGTCTATGAAAAAGCTAGGATTGCATTCGATTTAAGATTCCAACTTTTTTTAAACTGCTTTGTAAGATTATACAATAGCATAGAACAGTGCTTATTCACATTTTGACTTCTGAGGACCCCCACTTAATCATTACTGGAGCCCATGGGCCCCCACTGAATCATTATTGGAATCTGGGGACCCCGACTGTGTCATTAGTGGGGCCTCGGTCTGATCATTTCCTATGATTTAAACTGCAAAACAACATACAAAAAATACAGAAACACGCATTCATCACACAGATGCGCAAATGATGAAATATTTTATTTAATTCACAAATAAATATGAAAAAATCCAAATGTTAATTTTAATAGGAAGTTTGGAGCATTTCTAAAATCATTTGAGGCTGCTCTCCATCCATACTATATTCTGTCTTATTCACAAATCAATCTGAGGATACTAACTTCATTTTTTGCCTCCAATTTTAAATTCCTTCATATTTAAAGAATATTTTAGAATGTCTGATTTTGCATTTTAATCCTTTATTTATATACTCTATTCATCTACTTATATAATGTAATTTTCTAAGTAGTCACAGAACCCCTGAGTGTGCTTCACAGACCCCCGGGGTCCCGACCCTGACCACACATTAAGAACCACTGGAATAGAATTTACACGAAACTGCATACCGAGGTCCAGCTTCAACCTAATTGTGCCGTTTGGTTTTGATCTTCAACAGATAGCCCCGGATACTTGCTTGGTGTAGCATTGTGTTAATACATCATCTTTCTATTTTTTTTCATCTAAGTCTGTGCAAGTGAATGAGATGACAGAAAGCCCATTACCTTGTATTTTTTGTTGTTGTTGGAAGGCCCCTAATATGCATATAATTGTCCTTTTAACTATAGAGTGCCGAGATCAGAAACAAAATTCACTGCTAAAAAAGCATAATGTGTCAGTAGCCGCCATTTGTATAGCCACTCCTCAAGCTGAATTATTGCTCTGGGTGCCTAAAGATGAATGGGCTGAGGGCGAGTCCTGCATTCAATCTGTAGCCAGGGGCAAATGGTATTTCCACTGTCCAGTTCATTCCTGATATTTTTGGCTTGGTCATGGATGTTAATGTTACTCAGTGCTTAATTTGTAAAAAAGAAAAATACGTGCCAGGGCTCTCATCAGGAGGCGACTGAAGCTTGCACCACACATTGCACCTGCAATCCTGCCAATGATAGTATCAACACAACTACTAACCATCACGTTACTATAAGTGTGACACTTCTGACTATTCCAGGTCCCTAAAGCTAAAAGAACGGCTTAGGCGGAAGGTAATAGTCAGTTTTAGTGTATATTAAAGTAATAATTGACTGTTTTTTTGGTCATCTCAGACAGCACCACCTTGTGACAGACAGCCACAAGCGCCAGTTTTGACAATTAAGTGCTGGTGCTGAGTACCGGAAACCACCGGCTCAAATTAAGCACTGCTGTTGCTATTACCCTGTTGAATGTTAATCCCTTATTAATTTTAAAAGAGTTAGAGGCCTGGCTGAGTTTCTACTCCATGAAAGTTTTACCATTTTTTGGCATGGGTGCTCAACCCATCAACTAACTCAGTGACTAGCATCTCTTGAATTTGAGAAATGCAGCTATAAAGCAATGCATTTTGGACAGAGTGTGTTTAACTTGGGGCTTAGCCCTCAGAATTCTTCACATATTTAATATAATTCCTCTTTTAAAAGCCTCACTGTGCTTTGATGACCAATGTTGCAATACACGCACCAATACAGCCATTTTCATTGGAAGCAAACCACATTTCACAAAAAACACTTATAAACTAAAAATGCTCTAAACAACAAATAAGCTGACAATGTTCTCCTACACCACACCCTTATGAACAAATCATACCACAGTTGTTTACAAGGACCTTCTAGTTAGGTCTGGTAGAAATTTCTGTCACCGGCATCATCTTGCATAATTTAATTAATTTTACATTATATTTGTTATGTGAAATTTCCAATATAACGCCAGCATGCCACGTGGCGTTATTACGCCTCCTTTGTGGTAAACTTTAAATGGGAGGCACTGAGACAACATGTACACCCAGAACGCTAGTGGCTGTTGTTCAAGGCACTTGTAGTTTTTGCACTATGTTTTTGCGCGAAATGCATCATTATGTCTTTGATTTGGCATCATTTTACAGAACTTTTGTGTATTTTCACAATATTACGCAAAAACAAATTCCATGAACTTTGCACACCTCTACTGCTGGTCTCGATTCTCTTGTCCATATATTAGAGTCCACAGTAAAGGCTCGCGCCCATCTCTCTCCTTGGCCCACTTTCCTCGACAGTCTGTCTCCAGGCAACCCTGCCGTCTAACGGCAGACCTCACTTCCTTATATTTCTACCTTATAGGCTCCTTGAAACCCCATCTGGTGTTATTTTTGGAACACCTGCCTCCCATATACACTTACCACTGGGCAAGTTCAAAACAATATTTGTTTACAATCAGCAAATACTCCCAAACAGCCTAATCCAACATTTTTAAAGTTGAAAAGCCCCCAAGTGCTGTAAAAATGTCCCTGGCAACGACTCTGGGACGGTAAACGTACAATCCGTACCAAAGATACAAAGGGGGCCTTACTCAGAATAATCTGGCAAAGGTATTAAGGATCACTGAGCCTGAAACCGTTATTTTTCTGCATGTATTTCTTCTGGGGAAAGAAAAATATATCTACAATGCAACAAATATTGTATGGGTTGGCAGCAGAAACTGCCCATGGTGTACACTGAGCATACACATTGTGGGTACGAATGAACTCCTAAATGTTTTACTGTGGTGAGGGTATTCCACATCTCTCTCTCTCTCTCTCTCTCTCTCTCTCTCAATCCCTCACCCCCCACACACAGCACCCTTCTTGCCAATCCAACTGACTCCTCTGGGATTGACAATTAAGGTGCCGATTATTGCCAATTATTGCATGAGAAAGCGCATGCCCACTGAGCAGCCGCGGCCCGTGGAGGGGGTTCCGTGGGGCGGTAAGGCGGGGCGGGGGAGGGGCAGGGTGGGGGGTTCTAAAAACCGGAATATGGATAATTGCAGGTAAGTAAACAGTTAAACAAATAAAACGAATTTCGTAGCGCGCGCTACGAAATTCGTTTAATTTATTTAATTGTTTACTTACCTGCAATTATCCATATTCCGGTTTTTAGAACCCCCCACCCTGCCCCTCCCCCGCCCCGCCTTACCGCCCCACGGAACTCCCTCCACGGGCCGCGGCGGCCACTGAGCCTAGGACTGCGGCCACCAGTCCATTTCACAGAGAAGCCTGAACGCTCTTGGCCACCACCAAGGCTTCCTTGTTCAAGAGAGGACGCCAGTTTGGACGTTCGGCGCCATTTTGAGTCAAAGGAGCCAGACATTTCGAGAGTGACACGCTTATAGCCCTTTTCAAACGTCTGCAATTGTCTGAGAAATGTTTATATTGTATAAACCAGACTCTGAAGCTTTATATAGTAGCCTCCATCCGTTTGCCCGTGTGAGCCGTTCCCTAAACAATTTGTTGTAACTTTCAACTAACAACTTGCGCCAGAGAGCTCAGCATATGTGAAGATGGATTAAACTTCCTGAGCATCATATTCAAATGACATCGGTACCTAATTCATCAAAATGAACACTTAAGTTGCCAAATTATGCAGTAAAAAGGGATTTAAGTGCCCAATTGGAATACCCAGAGGCCCTTAGTAGCTTGGGCTGCTCAAACAGCTCTCTTAATTCCCTCGGGGCCTATCACTGACATCCTCTATTTAAAGCTGCCTATTCAGGTCAATATCCAAAGCTATTTGAGATGAATATAAATGTAGGAGCGCGTGCAGCACTGCTAAAGCTCTGACTAGCTATTTAATTCGCATGCAAAGGCTCAGATGCCGGCGTGTAAAGAAAACCTCTGTCTACTTAGGTCTGTTGAGGCTCCGTTGCTCTAAAAGTACTACCACTGCTTTTAGACAGGGTCAGCTGTCTTACCGGACAGGGTGACCAGATCTTGAGAACCAAAAACCGGGACATTTTTCAATAATAGAAGAAGGACTACAATTGTAATCAACGGTGATGCACAGAAGACAACTCTTATCAACATAGGAACACAGACGAAGCACTATGAAAATAAAGAAAATTTAATTTCTAAAACCAGCACCATACCTCCTTATCAAATTGCTTACTTCTCACAGCTGCTTACTAGCACAACTTTAGAACACCCAATAAGTGCCTCTCACTGGTTTCAGTCGACCCCCTCTAAAAACAGGTACATGAGACAAAAATGCCCAAATCTGCCAGGACAGCTGGTGAAAACCCGGGACTGCCTAGGCAAATCCGGGTCGCCTGGTCACCCTATTAAAGGAAAGACTGACTTTTACTTTAAGGGGCATGGGTGGAAGGAATTTTTTGACCTAGGACTTTTTACCTTAGTATTAGGTAACCTTTGATGTTTAAGATTCACTCTGTTCAACTCGCTAGAATATCTTATCATAGAACAGCTAGTGCCTAATTTGAGCCAGTGGTTGCGGCGGGACCCATGGAACTCATTGTTGTGGACCGGCACTTATAATTCCTCATCAATAATTTACCCAAAGCAAGAGAGGGGAAAATTCACAAACTGCAAAGACTGAGGAAGAGAAAGACAGAAACAGTGTCACTAAGGGAGAAAGCAGGAATCTGTAAGAATGAGGTAAAGGGGCACGGAGTGTCTGGTAGTGGACTGAAGAGGCATGAGGAGGATTCAGGATATTCTGTGTACCGACATTTATTAGCACCAGCCTCAGGCTTCTTGGGCACCGACACTTATTCTTTTACACATTCGGCACTAGAATACATCCTGCCTTGTTTGTAGGAAAGGCGCTGGCTGAAATGCAGACTGCTCATTTCCTATCCCAGAAAATACTGATTAATTATGGAAGATCATTTTTATTTGCACATTTTGCATGGACTTTACTTGACTGTGAAGGTCTCTAGGTAAAAACTTGGTTTAAAGAATGACTTTCAGAAGTAGGCTTTGAGGCTCAACAGGGCATGGCACATGTTTCTTGGACCGCACTGTATTAAGGGTGGAATTAAGAATCGGCCCTGGGTATTCCAGAAGGGGTCTGGGAGGGGGGATAATTCCACTCTGAGGGATCACAAATGGCTCTGTATTCCCATACACAGGATTATCAGGTTCAGAAACACCATCTTAATTCTACCAGGAGCTGAAATGCACCAGGTAAAATCCATGTGAGGGCTCAAGTGCGGCTTGGCACCCACCTGATCCTCTCCTAGTGCACAGGGAAGCATGGAATGCTCTAGATGCCTACCAGCAGCCTTCCATGGTGCGAGAAGCCCTCTCCGATCCCAGCCCTAGGACTAGCAGTCATCTTCTTGTTCTCATTCAAATCCAGCTTAAAGCAGATTTTGCCTGCGGTTTTTTATCCGGCCATCCCACCCACGCATGTTATTCTCTAATCAAGGCAGGATAAGTCATAATAGTCAAATTGAGAGTCAGGAAAATGAGTTGTGTCCACTAGGCCTGGGCGGTGAACTCTGCTCTGTTCGCTGAGCTTTCATGCACTCCGTGCTCTGCGTAGCTCCCGGGGTGCAGAAAACTCCGCTCCGCGTAGTACAGCGGCGTTTGTCCCCCGCTCGCGCTAGCCAACTGTACGTTTTGTCACTTCGCGGAGTTCTACATAGCAAAACTCGTGAACTTTGCCCAGATCTGGTGTCCACCTGGTAACCCCACACTTCACTCTCTCCGACTTTTTAATCAGGACTGAAGATGGAGTGCATATATGTTGACTGCCCTATAGACATCATAATTTGGTGCAATGAGAGGCATTCTGCCTTGCCTGCTCATGGTCCAGTGCAAATAAATGAATATCAGTTTTGCATTGCATGGGAATGAAGTTTTTGTCCTCACAATGTGTACTACAGAAGAAGTGACACATGCATCTGAGGCTCTTGTAAGCACTTTCTACTCTCCTGGGATTTTCCTGTAATCAGATGCCTCTTGTAATTTTGTTAAGAGATACATTTTCCACTGTAATAGTTCCCCGGAGACAAAGTATTGCTCAATTATTACCTCTCGGTTCTTGGTGTAAAACGAACAAAAGCTTTTTGTGAAAGTTTGTTCTTTGCATTCCCGAGAGGAGCATTTAGACATTTCTTCGTTCATAATACATCACATCTATACATTCAGAACACCTACATATAAGCCGCTGACACAATGCGGCGGTAAAAGAAAAAAAATTAGGTCTACACTGCATTAGAAGTGGGATGAAAAACAAAAAGGGGGCAAAACACGCATATATTTGAGAACATAGGCAAAGAAGGGTCCTGCTTAACCTAAGGAGTAAAGGTAACTAATAAACCACTGTAAGATATGCAAATCCACTAATTTGGTCCAACACCCATCATTATGTCATAAACATGATTTCATTTTCAGTAGAGTTCAGCAGAACAGCAATTTAGATGATATGACATGAATTAATTGTTATCATCATGTATAATACCAATCAAACATATTTGTTTTATGATCATTTATTCATGATTCTCCATCTTAGCTATTTGTTTAAATCGACTGTGAAGATAAAAAGTCATGAATATAGGATCATAAAACAGATATGTTTGATTGGTGTTATATATAATGATAACAATTAATTAATGTCTCATCATCTAAATTGCTGTTTTGCTGAACTCTGCTGAAAATGAAATCATGTTTATGACATAATGATGGGTGTTGGACAAAATTAGTGGATTCATATGTTGAAGGGTTGTCTAAACTCAGGAAGTTGAGGGGTACTGAACTTCCGGTTCGGTGCACCAAAGATTAATTCAGATCATCCCTACATTTATATAAGTGCAGCCCTTGTTGCCTCAATCCAGAGAAGTTTTAAGGCATGGCCAAAGTGGGCACTGGCCCAGGGCCCCAGGCTTTCAGGGGGCCCCTGATAGAGCCACCTCTGTTCTGCAGAGAGTCTTGCCCTGATGACCTTAAATCATTCTTAAACCGTTTTCCCTTATTTTATTTTTAATGTGGGTGAAGTGTGAGAGTCTATTACAGACATTTTGCAGATAAATGTTTTGTTTTTGATTCATGCAACATCCATAAAAAAAGTTCTTTTAGATCAAAACAGGACCTCACATATGAGAAATGAAAGGGTGTCACTGACATTATCTGCAGTAATATTAGTGATCCACTGCTGTATTACAATGTTGAAAACACGAGTGGTCCCTGAATATTTGATGTAAACACATTTAGAATTTGGACCAGTGTGCCTGTGCACTGTCAGTGACCTGGCCAAAGAGTGCATAAAAGAGCTGAAACTGGATCATAAATTGAATGCTGTTCCGAAAAGGGCCCCCCAAAATTCCTTTGGCCCAGGGCCCCCAAAATCCTTAAAATGTCCCTGCTTCAATCCCCGCGAATCGAAAATACACTGTAAGATATGTGCCTGTGTCTACCTAAGACAGTGGCCTAACAAAAGGGGATGAATGTTAAAAACTGAATTAAAAATAATCTCTTTATGCAGAGTCTAGCTGAATCAGCATAGCTACACACAATTTGAAATATGCATTGTGTTCTTAAATACGGCCAATAATGCATTTTGCTAGCAACATGCAGGCTACATCGCTCTTTACAAGTAAACATATCTGAACAGGATAGGGAAGCCATTGGCAACCCCGTGCCCCCGGTCCCGCTTTGCACTTGCCCAACACAATGCAAACGTTTCATATCATCACCCCCACCTCATGCGCTATCACTGCCTGCCCCATATCTCTAGAAGGCAGGCCCTCTCCTCTGTCACTTGCGAGATGGCTTCTATTGAGCTTTCTATCGAAAGGCATTTGGATAAAGATATATTTAGGAGCATCTTAGCCCAAAATTGCAATTAATTAAAAATGAGTGTTAAATTCTGTCCAAACAGCAATTTACGCACAATTTTCACATTAAAACGGAGTATTTTACAGCTGTGATCTTTCAGTTCAATGCTCTTCAGCGACTGTAAAAGGCTCAGCATACACAGGGAAAAGAGAGAGCCATGGTCCAAAGTGGCAATTTAACCAAGGAACGTGGAAAAAATGTTTATGAAAGAAATAGAGCAGAGAGGAGAATAAGAGAAATTGAAGAAAGTGGGGGAGGAAGAATTTAATTTAATTAAATGTGTATATTGGTAATGGCTGCCATTGAGCAAGCAAAACAAAAGATAAGGGTTAGTTAGTGAAAAAATCAAATTTGGGGATCTCCATAATTATTTAATAAATTAATAAATCTGCGGTCAACTCCAGTCTGAACATTTAAACTGTCCACTTGAGAAATGTATCAAAGATACAAGGAAGCGCATAGTTCAATTTAGTATTCTATCGTGTTTGTAACTTTTATGCCAGGCAATTGCATAAACTGATTGCAGCAACTATTTCTGTAGATTTGTTTTGCACACCATCTTTTATGCTTCAAAGGGTTCTCCTACGGCTCTCATTTGAGTGGCCTTTGAATTCCTCTGGGATTGGTAATCCCACTGGAATTCCAAGTTTTGCAGGAACACCAGCAGTTCATGGTATTTCACTCAGAGACTTACAAGCATAATAGTGGGAAAAATATTGGGGAAAAATACAAGAATCTGAATAGAAGTCGGATACCCGGATGTTATTCCCCAAACATGAAAATATCCATTTATTCCCCCTCAGATTACCAGATTCCTTTGTTCCGATAATACCATGTGGGGTGGGAAAATAATGAGGGTCTGTGTATCTTATGTTCTGGCAAACACATGCTGAAGTGCCCCGCAACACTAGAGTTTAGGAAAATGAAGATCATACGATTAGGAATTTAAGACGGTGTGTAAAAAGTCACTTTTCGATAACAAACTCTGAGTTTGAGAATGATATGTTTTCTAGACTTTTGTTGAAACACAGAGGTAGGTTTTCCAAAACCAACTGGCACCAAGGGCTCAGTCAATGTGCCAGCTGAAAAGAAAAAAAGTTGTACTGCAACCATCCCGCAAACTACTGAGCAATATTTGAGTAAGATGAGTTTCAGGTAGCGACCAGTCCCACGAGACATTTCAAAGATCGTTAGTGAAACCCCAGCCTCTCTTTTGTTACGAAATTATACACTCAAGAATAATAGAACACGAGGGATAAACTTTAAAGATTTATTTTAAAATCAAAATCCTAGTCTAGTAAACACAATATGAATTGTAACCACAATGAGCAGGAATAAAATGGCAGTAGCAATGATCTCTGATGTCATTTATTGCAAAATCATTGGGGTCCACAGGCTTTTCTGTGTTGCGTTGTGGAAGTCAATAGGGTGTTTCATCACGTCTGTTACCTCCCCTATTTTAGTCACATTGGGGCATATTTTCAAGACAGGCAATAAAATTATCGCCGCTTTAGCGTCAGAAAACTGCTGCTAAAAAAACGGCGATGATTGGCTTGATAATATGCTCTATGGAATTCCAATTGAAGCTCAGGTTAGATGTCCTTCACATCTAACATGGGCTTCAATTGGAATTCCATAGAGCATATTATCAAGCCCACTATCGCCGTTTTAGCGGCAGTTTTCTGACGCTAAAGCGGCGATAATTTTATCGCCAGTCTTGATAATATGCCCCATTATGCCTTTGAAGAGATCTCCAATCACTCAATACCATAGAGTACGAAACCGGAACCAGACATAAGATTTATTTGTAGAATTCCTTAGATCACTGAATCAACCTTGCTAATCTCGGACTGCCTTCAGGAAGAACCTCAGAAAAGACTACCTCAACTCTGATCTCTTGATGGAAGGAATGGCGACTGAGGTGTGCCTACCAGTCTCAAAAAGGGAATAAGTTGGCGTTGTATGAAAACAGTTTTCCATGATTGCATGCAGGATGGCTTCTCACGTCACATCTTTAGATGCCAGGTGGCATGGCTGCATTACCAGAGCTATGTTTACAAAAAATAAAACCTTGGTTTTGCCTCATATATTTGATTTGGGAGAGACACGAGTTTCCAACGTCTGTTAGGATATTAAAAGAAAAAAACAGGTTCATTTGTGTTGTGTAATAATATCTATATCAATAGTGGCAAAAAAACAGTTCGGTAGGTTATGTGCAGCTTGCCAATCATCAAAAATAATGTTGGATCATATTTTTTCTGAAAGATGTCGTGAGGTCTCGAAGATGAGATATTTTACTACAAATGTCTGAAATGCCAAAAGAACATCAAGGCTGGAATGAAGATTTTCATAATAACTAAGGGCCTTATTTATGAGAAGTGACGCATCGCTGTGTCACTTCTCAGTGCGCCCTTCTTGCGACTTGATGGGTGCGTCATATTTACTGTATGATGCATCATGTCGCAAGGAATGACAGATACGTCAGTATTACTGACATATCTATCGGCGCAAAATTGACGCATTGCTGGAGTTCTGTCAGAAGCATGACACAGCTCCAGCAATGCAGGGGAGAGGGCTATGAATATAGCTCTGCGTCACCATTACACCTGCTATGAGGCAGGCGTAAGAATTTTACGCAATGGCGTCCTATAAGTGGGGCACTAAAATCTTATAGATTTCAATGCGCCACTTCAACGAGGCTTGGATGCGAGGGAAAGCCCACCCTGCATACATTATACCTGACGCAGGAATAATGTAGCGCAGGGGTTCACAAAGTGACACATCTGCCTAGATGCATCACTTTGTAAATAGGTCGCAACATGGTCCATTTTGTACGCCGCCTGTGCGTCACATAAAGTGACGCACAACGCACCAGCAGCGCAAAAGTGTCGAAACGACTCATAAATGAGGCCCTGAGATTTTTCCATGTGATTTAAACTTCCAAGAAAAACAACACATTTAGACATAGTGCGTTATTCATAATTATGTACTTAGAGATAAAAATGCCCTATAAGATCTGCTGGACAAACAAAAACTTTAGGAAATATGCCCTCCCTTTACACAAAGGCAAGAAGCAAAAATCTCCTTACATACTATATAGTGCCGTATTAAAAATGCATTTATCTGTAGGTGAAATATGGAATAGTTATTTACCTAAATGATCAGTAAGTGAATGCCAAGCTCTGGAAGTGCACAAGGTTTTCATGAATATTCATAAAAAATAATTAGCGTGCCTCCCAATTTAGAACCCGACAACAGTTCACATGCCTTTGATTTTTTTTTTGTGATAGATGAGTTAATTATATGCTGAGGTCTAGTTGCGGGTGCTTTTCTTAGAATGTGGCGATTGAGTAAACCACTGCTGGTGACAAGTCCCTGTGTTTCTGTGACTTTTGCAGTTTTGCTGTGCAGCTGTGCCGATGGACCTGGTGCTCCCGAAGGGGGAGGGGGAGGAGGTGGAGCTCCCTGGAGATGCGTAACCCAATTCAAAGGGGGTTCTGTTTGGGCGAGAACATCACAGCTCTCCTGCCTCCTGCAGAGCAAATCTGTATTTCCTTTTGGCTCACGTCTTTCATAGCGTCCCTGCGGCGGCAGAGTGTGTGTGTGTGGGATGGGGGGAGGGACACGGAAGGGGGATGTAAAAGGACAGTGTGCTTTGAACTGCCCACTAAGCTGAGCTCTGCGTGCACTCTGACTCTGATATGTCATAAAGGATGGAGTCGGCATGTAATATCTTCTTGGAAGTCGAAATATAAATAGACCTATGCATTTGCATATCTTTTTCTCAGCCCCCTAGCTATTTATGTAATTCCAGAGAATTATCACCCAGGCCTATACCCAACCACAGTGAGAGCAGGCTGCCTCTAAAATATCGCTTCTATCGAAAATCCTGCACTGGCCATTTAATGCACAGAATCAGCAGTTGGCGGCTTCTAATTTTACACCACAGTAACAAGAAATGAATTGCAAGACTGGGTTCCTGAAGGGCCAGCGAATAGGAGAAGAAATTAGGGCGATATCCAGTTATATGCATAGTGCCTAAGTCAGCTTCCAGCATGTCTCTACCCACTAACAGTTTTGGTAGAAGGACCTCATGAGCCACAAGGGTGTTAATTCATTTGCCCAGGATAACACAAATTGTTTAAGTGAAGAAAGAAAAAGTATAACCCAGGGATTCTTGGATGCACAATCTACAACGCTCTTGCTACACCACTTTTTTCCATAACCGGCATATACATTTTTAAAGATGGCAGCCATTTCTTGCGGGGAGTTTTCATTTCCGGAGTCTTTGATGGGCGACTTCGTTTTGCTGGAGAAGTGGCGCTGGTTACAAGTTGATGATGCTTTTCAACTATGTCTGTAGTTTATTCATGTTCGATTAATTAAAATCATTACATGTGGGTGGCCGGGTTTGACGGTTACCCATGCATACATAATGTCGACAATCTTAATAATACTCGCTTAAGAGAATATAGCCAACAATCAATGGTATATATATATATATATATTCACTTAAAAAACCATAGGTTTCACACAAGTTATAGTTAGCTGTACATTTCACTCGTAAAAAACCAATGAAATTCCACGTTATAGTTAGATCAGGTAACTATAACTCGCGCGCCCGCAATCCACTGCTCATGACGTCACATATTACATCACTCATGACATGGTCAGTGGCATCACTCATGAGATCACTGATGACATCATCCTTTTGATAGAGTGGCGGTCGCGCAAGTTTTAGTTACCTGATCTAACTATAACGTGGAATTTCATTGGTTTTTTACGAGTGAAATGTACAGCTAACTATAACTTGTGTGAAACCTATGGTTTTTTAAGTGAATTTGCAAGGTTTTTTAAATGCTAATTCCTAACTATAACGTGTGTGAAACCTATGGTTTTTTCAGTGAATTTGTACGGTTTTTTAAATGCTAAGTTATGTATTTATTTTTCATTTAGCACGCTGTGGGCACTCGATGCGCTTCGCGCACCGAGCGCCCACGTTGCGCATTTCGTACCGTGCACGACTCGCCATTTTTTACAAAATATCAATTGTTTTTTTCTCCCTTGGGGGTCCTTAGATTTATATATTAAATGTGATTGTTAATTCTTTTTTTTTTTTATTTTTTTTTACCGTACGCGTACGGTAAGCTTACCGTACGCGCACTCCGCGATTTTTTTTAAAAATTATTAAATTTATTTTTCATAATTTTTGGTCCTTCGTGAACCCCCTGACGAACGCTAGGGGGTCTGCAACTCTCTTCGTTGCCCCCTTTTCATGTTATCAACCTTTGTTTTTCAGTGCGAGAGACAGAAAATGGCGGCCGATACTTTCTGATTTCGACCGATTCGAATGTTTACAGTCATGTAACCACCAATCAGAATTGAGCTCGCGCACGGCACCGTACGCGTACGGTAAGCTTACCATAAGCGCACGGAGCGCGCTTACAGATATATATATTGATTTAAATGCTATTTTCTCCGGACCTACTGAACAGATTTACACCAGACCTGCAAAAGGCACATCCCTGACCTGAGGACTACCTCTCTGCCCAATTTCAAGTAATTCTGTTCAGCCGTTCGGGCTGTAGCTCGGACTAAAGGTCCTATGGGAAAATGCATGGGGAAACCGCGTTTTGGGACCCCCCTTTTTTCTCAGCCCCCGCTTGACGAATCCCCCCGAGACTTTCAGGGTAG
This sequence comes from Triturus cristatus, assembly GCF_964204655.1. Lineage (NCBI taxonomy): Eukaryota > Metazoa > Chordata > Amphibia > Caudata > Salamandridae > Triturus > Triturus cristatus. The sequence continues at coordinate 1,370,761,801 of NC_140589.1, forward strand.
GAGCGGAGCGTAGCGCCCCATTAGTTTTGAAAAATTCGCGAGGATTCGTCAACCGGCGCCAAAGTTATTCCAAATAGAATGTTGCGGATTTCCTATGGAAACACGGTCCTAACTATAACTATCTACTGGCGACCGCCAGTAGATAATATATATATAAAATATATATAAATATATAAAATAGATTAATAAAGATAATTTGTTTACATAGAAAGCACTAGCACTTTGTAAACAGAAAAGGTATATGCACTGGCACTTTAGTTGAAATCAAGTGTAAAAGTTTACATCGACAAGCACTAGCACTTTATAAACAAATTAAGATAATCGTCAGTACTTGCGATTAGTCTTTTAAAAAAAAGGTTGAGAAATTGAAAAATTTCGAGGTTTTGATTTTTGTATATAGAAATCAATTAAGGATTAAGAAATTGCATGTAGAAATAATTGCAAGCGATTCACGCCAATGAAAATGTTATGTTGGAATAACAATTCATAATGTCATTGTAATGATTGAGTGCAAGGCATTGACATGGAAAGACATTCCAAAATGGCGGGAGCTTTTGACCTACCGTTTACCATGGTTGATAAAATAATTTGATAGTCCCTCTTTTATGTTTTATATGTCACATGTCTGTTTTAAAAAGATGAACGAATGATTTTTTCATTATCGTGAACAAGGTGGCGAGAGGCCATCGAAACGCGTTGATGTGAAACTCATCAATAAAAAGCCGAATGAAATAATCCCCCTGGGAGTGCAGTGTGGTTTTTGCTGAAAACGACTTGAACCGTATGCTGAATATATATATATATATATATATATATATATATATATATACCCCTTAAACTATGTTTAAGATTAATTTTTTTTAACAGAAGAATAATTAAAAAAAGACCAGAAAATATTAGAGGGGTTGTGCTATAAAAAAGACATCAGAGTCATTAGATGGATAGGGTGGAAAGTGCAAAGTGCAGGCTGGTCGGATGTTTGTGGAGCTTTAGATGCTTGACGGGGAAGTACTCAGAATGCGCATCTCGACTGAGCTAGGGTCTTGGTGCCACTATGGGCCTGCAAAGATGGTTCAATATGGTAACTAGTCTGATGCAGTCATATTATAGCGCCCTGGTGCGCATAGGCTGAGAGAGGAATTCGTATCAGGACTTGGAAATTCATCACTTAGGGTGTCACAGTTCCTTTGCTTTTCCTGCTCACTCTCCTAGGCCGTAGGCAACCTGATCCTCCTGCGACTTAGTTGGTGACTTGGCTCTGCCACGGACCAGCAGAGATAGTTGGGGTTTGAGATAGATAAAGTGGACCTGTTTTAGGGCTCCTGGATGTGATCACCGGGAGGAAGTCACAGATGGTTCTGATTGTAAGGATTTCCTTTTTCGGGGTTGGTTAGTCAGGACTTAGATAGTCTTCCCCATGGGTGTCACTGTTCCTGTTCGCTTTCTACTTCCTGGACTGGGCTGTGTAAAGTGCGGCTTGAATGATGTTGTATAGTTTCCCTATCCTTGCGAGAGCTTGTGCAGTGTTGTTCAACTAGGATGGTACATTTTTCTGAGAAACTTCTTTGAGAAGAGTTACACAACTAGTATTAATTTCCAGAATATTTCGTAACATTCAGGGAATAAGTCTTCGGTTTCCTTTAATGACATTTGAACTTACCTGCTTCTATGAAACGTAATTTACAATGTACACATACATGTTTGTATCTATTGTTGATAACTATGTTTAAAAGAAACTGATGTTAGGAAGTTAACTTCAAAGCGCTGTAATGCCACATTAATGACTGTGCGGTACACAAATACCAAGTAAGAATCACAGTAATACTATAACAAAAGAGATGGGTCAATATTATCAAAGTAAGCATATTTATATTGGCATTCAAGACATTTACTTTTGTACTTTCAGGGACTGATCTCCAAATGAATGAGCTTCAACCAGATTCTCGATACAACACAAAAACACCATTATTTTTTTTTTTTGACAACAAACTTTATTGGCATTTTTAAGGACACCGGGGAACTCGCCCCTATACAAGGTACCAATACGGATAGAAGAACAGTGAGAATTGGCATCCCTGATCAGCCCCCCCCTGGTCTGCAGAACATCAGACCCACCAACCCTCCCCCCCTCCCGCACAGCACACCAACCCACAGTCCAGCATAAATAAGCAACATTTCCTATCAGCGTTTGCTCCACATTCTGGTTACCCTCCCGCCGCTCAAGGGTCATGGGGTCTCGGAGGGGAAGCCCCCGGGGCTCTAATCAGTCTCTCTATTGGGTCCAATGTCGCTGCACCCTCCCGTACGGACAATGCGATGCCCCGATATCGCGCCCATCTCTTCCAGACTTTACCATGCTTGTTCGGACAACCCCTGGCCAAGAATACCGCCTCTTCCGCGGACATGCAGCGATCTAACGCCTTCTTCCAGGCCAGAACCGGGGGCGGGGCAGAGGACTTCCAATGTTGGGCAATATCTCGTTTGGCCAGCGTCAAACCCAGGAACAGGAGGTGTCGCTTATAGATATTGCCCCCTATCTCCTCGGTACAGTGTAACAGTGTTAAGCGGGGATCGGGGGGTAGCTCCCAACCCAGCACCACCCCCAAACATGACAGAACCGCCTCCCAGAACGAGCGCAGCCGCCCACAATCCCACACCGTGTGTATGAATGTGCCGTCACCGTCGCTGCATCGGAGACACGTGGGGGACTCAATTAAGTGCATGCGCCAGAGGCGGTGCCGAGTGTAATATGCCCTATGCAAATATTTGAATTGTATAAATCGGTATTTGGTGGCCACCGCCGCATATCGCGGACCCGCGATAGCTTCCGCCCAATCATCCTCCGTGAGTGTGGGGATATCTCGCTGCCACGCCTCCTTGGTATTATCTAGGGTGGTGCTCATGAATGTTGTCAGCGTCTGATAAATCTTCCGAATTTTGTGATCCCCGAGGTCCCCCATTAAAAATCTGCCTTCTAGTGGGTGGAACTCTGGCAGAGTGTCCAGATGTTGGATGCTAGGTGTGAGGGTGTGTCGCAATTGAAGGTATCTGTCAAAAACACCATTATCAGTATAAAAAAACTTCTATACAAAAGTAAAGATCACATGTTCTGGATGTGTGACTTGTTAAAAGTCTCCATTTCAAACAAATATTTTGAGGGTTTTGGAAGCCTAATTATGAAGTACTATTTCTATCATACAAGGCATGGCTAACATCACATTAAATTTGTCAGTGCAGTAGTTTCTCTCAGTCAAAAATAAAGATAAAACAAGGACAAAAACAAAAAAATAGACACCACACACTACAAGTTACAGTCAGTAGTAAAGTGTTCTTAAGTAGGCTGCAAGGCCTTAAAGTTGACTATGGGCCTGGTTTAGAGTTTGACGGGTGTGGTGGTTCTTCTCTACAAAAGTGAGAGATGTCCCGCCCGCCGTATTACAAGTGCCAAAGGATATAATGGGCTTTTCATACGACACACGGAATATCTGACACATTTCTGATGGAGTAACCCCTCTGACAAACTCTAATCAGGCCCAATATGTATGAGGATTAAACTTGTCTTTTTCTAATAATTTTGTAAGAAGTTTTAATGCTCATCATGCTTCTGACTGAAGCTTTAATGTGCATTTCCAATAACAGGTTTCATATATACTTTTGATTTCTAGGTATTTTGTGAAAGTTGGCATCGAAGAGGAAAGGGAAATCGAATATCCAGAAACAAATTTGGAGACCCTCTAGGCACCAAGTGTAGTTATAGGAGGGAACATAGCATAGGACAGAGGGATCACCTCTTAAAATTTGATTTACAGTGCAACTGATCCAATGACATGGGAAGGCAAATTGTGGTACTAAGTTAAGAACTCTGATTTCCTGCAAGATTCTTAAGCAACCAGGATGACCATCAACCATATATGTTGGGCAGCAAAGAAAATAGGCCCAAGACAAACCAGTCCTGGTAATACCATCACTGCCTCTGGCTAAGCAGTTCTGAACCTTTAGACATGGTGTATGTAGCCTATGTCAACCATTGAAAATATACATTTGATGTGAAATCGAGGGTGACACATATGGGCGGTGAGACACGGTAGCTCCCTTTTGGTGTGCACTTTCAAGAAGACGGACTGAACTCTGTTGTATTTCCTGCTTGCATCTTTAATCAAAAATAGAGCAATCATTTTCAATTCTTCAACAAATGCAGCAGTCACCAATCTGCCAATTTGTCACAGCCTTCACTATTGAGAGTGAAGCTCAACAGTCAACACCGCTCAGCGTGAGCCAGAAGCTGCCAGAGTGTACCTGAGAGTGAACGCTGGTCATGCTCGTTCCCAGTGCTGGTCTTAATTTTTGGTCATAAGTAGAGTTAGTAGCATGGAATTAGATTTTCTCTCAAAAATGTTGACTGTTATGCTGTGTGGGTGAGACTATTGCAGAATTAGGGAGGACTCCTTGGTTCTAGCTTTTTTTAGAGTTGTCATGCCTTCGATTCTACCTCATCTTCTTTCTTTTTTTATTATCATGTATTGTTAATGTGTGGTCCTTGGAGGAACCTGGATTGCATGCTTTGTAAAATTGATCTGGACCAATGTACAACTACTGTTGTGAGGCCCTGACAGTTGAGTCTTATTCAAGGTAATGGATCAAAATCTGTGTGGGAGGCCAGTGTAGGTAGGAATGGAAAAGTAAATACGCTTATACTATCACACTTTTTTATGATTGTTCTTCGGATGGTGGCACTTGCTGTTCCTTTACTGGAATCTTTTGTTCTGCTGAATTGTATGACCCATTTGTCGCCTATGCTGGCGCGTGCACCATGGTATAGGTGTAAAGCCCAACCCCTGAGACACAGTTCCTGGTGTTTTTTCCAGTCCATATTAGTTTTCTAATCTTATGCCATTTCACAAGCAAATCATCAACTCACTTAGCGTACAATTCATCACTATGTAAAATTACCTTTCAGATTTTCTCACACAATTTTTCATCATCATCATCAGGGATTTGAGACATGTGGAGGATTTCCTATTTTCAATTTACTGAGGATAGTGCCCTTTACAATTATATTGCAGTCCGCCCAGAGTTTTCTATGCTAGTACTGCAGTAAATGAAATATAGCAGAGATCAAATACCTTCCACAAACACTGTACTTAGAGGCTGAACTTGTGAGACAAGGAAAGGGTCTCAATGAGAATCAAAAACATCCCCCACCATTGTGCGGACGAGAGGCACCATCAGTATGGTCATCTATTGCGTCTCTTTTGCTTCACCAAAGCCAGGAGAGAAACTGGTAGTCAGCTACTGCACCGATGTAAGGGGAGCATTCAAGTAGCAGAGGTAATACCACAAAAAGAGTGGAAGCAAGAACCTGTCAAACTAAAACCCTCAGAACAACAAGGCATAACTGCACAACCTCATTCAGGAGAATTCGGAGCACCACATCCTCCAGCAGCGAGAGGAGTGCTGACCTTTAAAGTGCATGATGGTCCCAGTGGCTTTAGGAGAACATGGGATATTATACCAGTCTCATGAGATGTGGGTCACTAACCAACCCCTGGGTACAGAGGCAGTGCAGGATTTTGGGACAGAACTGATCCTTTCTGTTCCAAGCTTACCTCTTTTTCTGGCCAACCCTCTCACCAGTAAAGGAACTGCTAGTGAACAGATGGTTTTCCTTGGTGAGTGATAGTGTAAGCAGAACCTTGTTGTATTTTTTAAGTTTTCACTTTTGTCCACACTTGCCACTTATTTCCTCATACTTCGTACATGAGAAAGGAATGTACTACACACTCTAAAATGCCTTGAAACCTGAGGTGTTTTTTTTTCGTCTCATGAAAATCTCCTTTTCCTGGTGATCTATCGAATAACTGCTCCCCGTAAGCCCCTGGTTCCTTCCTTGATTTGAGAGCGCTGCTTTGCTTTCTTCTTTTATATTCTCTTCTCCTGTTTTTTTTCTTGATTATATACACTGTTGTTGGCAAGTTAAAATATATAAAAGGAACAATTGTCTTCAGAACACCCTTGTTTCACCCCTGCAAAACCACTGGGGCTCCCTAAGACATAGAGGTACAATATGCCTCACATTTTAAAGCTGTAAATCCACCCTTTCTAGGTCTGCCAAAAAACAGGAGCTATCTAGGTTACCCACTGTCACTAATTCTTTAAAATGCAGATATAATGTACTTTGGCTGTTCCTAGAGGAGCAGTTCTCTCTCAGCTCATGCTGCTTACTTTTATTTCTCCTCGTTTTTCCCCTCTTTCTATGCAAGCTGCATTCTGCAGCATGCATAGAAAGCGAACAATGCCACCATTTATTCTTTTTGTGCAGGAAGGCATCCCTTCCTGCACAAATACAATCTTCCCTGTACTGCAGGCACCCTTGCAATATGACGCAGGGGTGTCTGCACAGCCAATTGTGCGCAGGCACAGGGGAAAGCACACGGATGAGACGTAATGTTGTTAATACGATGCATCCCTGTGCTTTTCAAATGACGCAGCTTGGCACAGCAAAACTGCTTGCGGCGCCACGCTGTGTCATTTTTTGTAAATGAGGCCCTAGGTTCTTTATCTTAAAAATGCAGATCTACAGGAATCGTATACACTTTTCGTTACTGTTTTTACTTTTCCTAAATACACTATACATGGAAAGCATTTTTTATTTTTGTTTTCACTGCATCAAGCTTTTTCAAAATGTTTTACTCGTTACTGAAAAGCAAGGCAGACCTAATAGATTTGCCAATGATTGCCTGAACCATTTTTGCCTTAGATCAAACCACTCCTGCTACAAACACTCCCCCAACCCATTATACCTTGCACCCCACTGTCTCCATCTTTTTGATGTCACTGCACGGTTTTTATCGCTCATTTGTAGCCCACGTTTCATCATCTTTTCCTGCTCCTTTGGCCTCCACCGACACCTACGCCTTGTGCTCCCATTCATGCCATCCCTTGCTGAATGAAAGCAAATATGTCCCTAGCTGTGCGTTTGGGCATGCACTATGCGCCTGCTGCTGTTACCACTGATGTGACCATTTTACTTTAACTCACACTGATAGTGCTGTTCACCGTACTGTTATGCAGGCACTTCAATGCACCCCAATCACACATGACAAATTCAGGCACACCTTGAAGCACCCCCTTTAACACCTAAATAATTCAATATTGTTACTCATGGCCTGATTTAGAGTTCGGCAGAAGGGTTACTCCATCACAAACAGATAACACGTCTGTCACATAACAAGAGCATTATATCCAATGGTGCTTGGAAAACGGTGGACAGGACATCCGTCACATTTTTGAAGGACGAGCCTGTGCGCACAACTCTAAAGCAGGCCCTCAGTCCCCTGAATATTTCGTTTTGGGGTCCACAACTACATCAGGGTTCCAGCTGAATGGCACTGACTACTGAAGTTGGTAAAAAAAAGTTCCCGATTGTGTGGTATTACCTAGATGCAGTCAATAGCTCAGCTCGTGAGTTTTCGCTCAGAAAAGGGGGGTAGGAGGGTTACATGCAAAAATGTTTGCTACGTTGATTTTTAATCGCTTGCATACAAATTTCCCCCAGGTTTGTCAGGGCCTAATTTCAGGGGTGAAGTGTTTACTGAAAAACTGAAAAGAATTCTCATCCCTGAGCAAAGTTCTGTTTGTGGCGGGATCAGAGTTTTACCTATGTATTCATGGGGCTAGCTGTCTGACTCCTAAAAGACATACCAAAGCAATCTATGACAAGGTTATAAACCTTCCAGAAGGAATAGTCCTTAAGCTTGAACCTTTTTCATGCTCAAATGAAAGCCAGAGAATATGTTAGGTGGTCTTGACCCCTTTTCTGACCACTCTTTCACTTTAGATGGAGCTCTTGTCAAGATATTGGCATAGCCTGGCCCATTACATAAACCCAGGTCTATCATATCTGCTGATTCAGGTTACTTGCATTTGTATAGCGCTTAAGTACCATTTGTATGGCCCCATAGCAATTTCTGAATCTGGGTGCCATTTGTAGTTCTTGTATTCTCGTTCACCAGACTCACAGGTTATGGATTATTGAAGGGGACTTCGAAGATGTGCCACACCATAAGGTAGACTGGCCTATAGTGTAACCTGGTAGTGCCTGAAGGATCAGTTTGGGCTGTGTTTTTTTGGGCAGAATTCATGGTTTGGTGGGCCTTTTTTTTTACTGTTGAATTTACTGATATTACCACAAATATTGCCTGCAGTAAGCACAAATGTATACAGTCTCCCATACCTCCCAAACCAGTATACAGCGTGCCGTCACAGGTTTCAAACTGACAGAGTTTGCAAATGTCAGCCATGTTTTTTTTTTATATATATGATTCGCTAAAGGGGCCACTTTTAATTTGGTGCCGGGCCTATTTTTTGTCCCAGCCCAACACTGGGATCCCATATATTTTAAGGGGAACAAATGGCTCTGAAATGGCGCTTGACACCTAGCTTGCCACTTGCCTGTGTCCTCTAGTTCCTGCTTGTTCCAGACTGATCCAGTGACATCACTGCTGCCTGGGTTTTCCCACTGGGGTTTTTCCTACTGGGTTTTCCCCCCTCACTGTTTTTCCTGTCAACAGAAGCCCTGCCCACGCTAGGAGCTACTTAATGCATGATGCAGAGCGGCTGCAGAGCGGATACATCGCAGGTGTGCAGGAGGCATCCCAAAGGCAAGCATGTCTGTGCCTGTCTGCTCCTGGACTGCGCCCAGCACCACAACCCCTGGCCTCCCCTCTCCATGAAAATACAGGATCGCCAAGCTCTACATCCACGACCCAGGGCACTGTAACAACCACTGTCACTGCACTGACCAACACTCCATGGTAGGACCTTTCACCTGCACCGGCTGCCACTTCACCTGCCACTGCACACACACCAGCCAACCGAGCAGCCTCACCCCAAACTCACCCCAAACACACACAGATGTTACCTGAACAAAAACACCAACTCGCATATGCCTTTTTCAACACACGCTCACTATGCAAGCATTTGACTGAATTATGGGACCTCATCACCACCCTCGCACCTGCCATCGTCTTCCTACTGAGACCTGGTTTAACCCCACATCCGCCCCAGATATTTCCACAGCGATCCCCGATGGATATCAAATCATTCACCAGGACAGCACCAACAAGCTGGGAGGAGGAACAGCTATCATTTACAAAGAGACCATACTGTGTACCACCACCACTGACAACACCACCACCCCAAGGAACATCTCAACTTCAAGCCCCTCATGGATGACAAAAAACCATTGGAGGCACCCTCACATACCAACCTCCAGACCCGCTCTCCAGCTTGTGCAACACCATTGCAGACTACACTGCGCCCCTAGGCCTTAGACTCTAAGGACTAAATATTACTCGGAAACCTACATTTCCACATCAATGACCCCAATGACAAAAATACCGCACACCTCCTCGACAGTATGGGCAGCCTCGGATTGACCCAGATTGTCAATGACCCTCACACACTGCAGGATACATGCTGGACCCAATTTTCACCTACAACAACCGTGTCAAATGCAGTCATGTCATAGAACTCACATGGACTGATCATTTACTCATCCACTTCATCATCTCCAGCCCCCACACCGCCCCGAAGATGACCAATGTCCCCCCACCAGCGTTGAAACAAAATCTCAAAGACCAGCTGGGTGAACGCCCTCAAGACCTCCAACCCTGCTATTACCATCAACCGCAAACAGGGAGTGAAATACTTGAATGCCAGGATCAGAAATTGTGCAGACAGTATCACCCCCATCAAGAGCATCATCCAGAGAAAATCTTCCAAAAAGACCAACTGGTATACCCAAAAACTCAGAACATCGAAATTGGACAGCAAACAGTTGGAGGGGCGAAGATGTGCCAGCAAGGACACCTCCAACAGGGCAGCCTTCAAGACCTCTCTCAACCTCTACACAACCTGCTGAGGGCAACAAAAAAGACAGCCCTTGCAACACGCATTGAAACCAGCGCCAACTACACTAAGAAACTTTTCAACATCATTAAGGAATTCTCCTACCCGGCTTCCAGCGAAAACAACATCATAGCCTCACAGGAGCTGTGCGATAACCTCGCACACTTCTTCCACAACAAGACTGCAGCCATATACAGAAACTTCAAACTCCAACCCACACCAATGGATTTCCTCAACAGCTATGCCACCACCGTAACCGATACAAACCACACACTGACCACCTGGAACATCCTCTCCACCCAGGACACCACTTCCACCATGAAATCCATCTACTCGGGGGGTTCCACAGACCAATGCCCACACCACATCTTCAATCTCTGAAACCAAAGGATCAGCCAAGAAATCACCACCCTACTCAACACCTCTTTCACCACTGTAACATTTCCTGACACCTGGAAACTCGCCAAAGTCAAACCACTACTCAAAAAACTCTCAGTCGACCCCAGCGAACTTGAAAACTACTGGCAAATCTCTCTGCTCCCATTCCCAGTGAAGTTACTGATAAAGATCATCAACAATCAACGTATGACACACCTGGAGCAGAACCAGCTACTCTACGCCTCCCAATCTGGCTTAGGCAGCAATCAAAACAGCAGCTTTGATCTTCCCCAATACCGTATCCCACCACATGCTGATCAAAGGACTCCACCACAAGGGGACGCACTCAGATGGATCACCTCCTTCCTCACTGGAAGAACCCAGAGGATCCACCTCTCACTTTCACCTCTGAACCCAAGGAGATCACCTGTGGTGTCCCCCAAAGCTCATTCCTCAGCCCCATGCTGTTCAACGCATATATGACACCAATATCGTCAGAACCCATGGCCTCAACATAATTTCCTACGCAGACGACACCCAACTCATCCTCTCACTCACTGACGACCCCACCACCACCAGAACCAACTTCAACAGATGCATGACAAATGTCACTGACTGTATGAAGAACAGCTGCCTGCAGCTGAACGCAGACAATATAGAAGTACTAATCTTTGGCAACAGCAGCAACACATTGAACAACTCCTGGTGGCCATCAGACTAGGACGGGCACCCACCACCTCCGACCACGCCAGAAACCTTGGAATCATCATTGACAACAAGCTCCCCATGAAATCACAGATCAATGCAGTCTCCTCTGCCTGCTTACTCACTCTGCGCATGCTATGTAAGATCTTTAAGTGGCTACCACTACACACAAGATGCACCGTGACACAGTCCTCATCACCAGCAGACTGGACTACTGCAATGCCCTCTATGTCACAGTCAGACTCATCCTCGGACTTCCCTGATGAACCCACATCACACCCCACCTCAGGCACTGGCTCCCCATACAGAAGAGATGCCAATTCAAGCTGCTGACCCACACACAGCCACGGACCCGCACACATCAAACACCGCCTAAACTTCCACCAACCGTCGAGAAGACTGTGTCCGCCTCCCTTTCACTGGCCCATACTCTCCGCATCTACCGAAGCATAAGTGGAGGACGCTTCTTCTCCCACATCGCAGCAACTACCTGGAACTGCCACCTCACTTCTAGAATTCCGAATGGCCTTCAAGACCTGGCTATTTGAATAAGCCTCTGGTATCTGCAAATGCCTGGATACCGTATCGGGTTCTTAGCAGCGCTTTATAAATCCTGATTGATTGACTGATTGACAATACCAATCCAGATGAGGAGAGAATCTAACTTTATTATTAAGCACTACAGAAGGTTTTTTAGTGGTATTCACAGAAAAAACAAAGCATCTATTCGAACTAAGTAGTGTGTGTAGCATGTGTGGTATAAGTATTGATGCTGTTGCAGTTCGCACTGATGCTACTTCTTTTCACTGCATCGTTATCTGTCTACAGCAAAACCACACTTCCTCAATTCCGGGAAGGGAAAATGAGTGCAGAAAAGAGCAACACTGCCATCTAGTGGTCACAAACATTTGCTGTGTTTCCGTGTTTTTTTTTTTCTATTCTGGTTTTTATTCCATCAAGGAAAATCTGACTCTTGGAAAAAAAACCAACCCTGTTGGAACTCGGAGATAATAATCAGTTTCTCTGGGCTTGTGAAATTGGCTCATTAAGCGTCCTTTTTAACGGAAAATATTGGAAGCGATTAAGTTTGCTTTACTGAGTGGGCATGAAATGGCTAACCTTCGGCCACCCACCGCTCCTAGGTGTCTGGCGCCGTTTTATGCACGCCGTGTAATGTCTTCACTTGAAGTGCTGTTTATTCATCACCTGCTTATTTATCTCCCTGCATTTGGCAGACACATCGATCAATGTTAAACTGTCACACAAGGTTATTTTTCTTTTACATAACAGTGCAGGCCTACGGTAGTCGTGGCATATTAAATGTAATAACTTTCTAACTTGTAGCTCCGAGATGACAGCACCATTTTCGCTGCATATATTACAATGGGGACCTCATAATATCATTTTTTGGTATTAATGTTCCTCCAAGGTCAGAGGCGGCCACCGTAGCGTCAATTTCATTGCACTTGTATCCACGCTGATTTCCGTCAAAACAACTCAGAGAGCTTGTTCCCTTCTTGGCTTACACTATCTCCCAGTGCCCTTTTGACACTGATAAGGCAGGACATATTTCATGTAACTCGTCATACACCCAACCTGAAGCCTGTCTTTTTCACCTTCGCATCCATCACGAACGTGACAAGATTCTCTGCTTCTCCTTTTCGCATAGCATTCTGGCTGAAAGTGACGTTTAGGTCGAGGAATAGCACCGCTTTCTATTTCGGAGCTAAGTGGCACTCCTTTTATCGATGTCAGAAGAATGAAAGTCCAGGCCATAGTCTGCATGCAGATCCTCTAGAGAACCAGACGGACCTGGAATTGTATCCAGAATTCTAATTTTCTAAGATGCTAAAAACAGATGCCCATACTTAAAAGTAATTTAGGGGCATACTAACAAGGGCTTTATCTCCACTTTTTTGGCTTTAAAAGCCAAAGAAGCGGAGATAAAAATATTGCCCTATCAACAACAGGGTGCTAACATGCAAAATCGCATGTTAGCACCCTTTTTCACTAGGCTTCCCTTTGCATCTCTAATGGGATGCAAAGTGGGCGTTCCAGAGCAAAATAATAGGAGACCTATTATCAAGCTTGACGCTAACCCTGTAAGAGACAAAAAAAGCAGCGCTAACCACGGTTAACGCTGCTTTTTTACGTCTGCTAATTTTCAGACTTAGCCATGTAATCCAATGGAAGGTGGATTACATGGCTAAATCCACCATGGGCTGTCAACAATGATATCCCTATCCTTGTAGTTTTATCGTTGCATTACCAGCGATAACCTCCCAAAATGCCGCTATTGCCGGATTTTTTATCGCCTAGGCGGTTAGCGTTGTTAATAACGTGATAACCAGGCGATATTATCCAGCGATAGCGGGCGTTAAAAAAATTAACACTAAGCGCCCTTAGCGTTAATTTTCCCTGTTCCTTGTTAATATGCCCCTTAATTCTGCGTTTCAGATAAGTTGCCTTTTCTGCTCTTATACGAAGGCTCCTTTCTACATGCTGCGCCCACATTTTCCCAGCAGAAGCATTTAATTACTGCGCTGTTGAATATACTTATGTCTACATATGAGATATTCAAAAGTCTACTTGCACTGTCCATCCATCTTAAAAAAAAAACTGGCCTCAATAAACAAAGTGCTATTTTTTTCTAGGTGGGACACACCAGTTAATTCCGATCTTCCATTTTTAGCCTCGGCGAGGTCGTACCTTTGCAAGACTTCTTGGCACTAGATTCTGGGAGGATTCTTTGTATTTCTTGTACAAACAGGTTTTCTTTCTTCCATTCCATCCTAAAATGCCTACAGATAGAAGAATGGCTTTTTCTGTTGTGTAAGATTTCAAAGCCTTCCTGACACTTCATTGCTTCACTTGATCTTGCCTTTGGATCTGGGCTTGGACCAGCACTGGGCTGCTAAATATAAGGCATGCCGTGTGGTTTCAGGAAAATGTCTTTGAATCTTGTAGGCGAAGAGATTAAGTACATCACAGGAGTGAAAAGACATCCTTGTGGAAACCATGGCTGATGCTGGAAACCAGAGACTGTTTACTGCTCTGGGAAATGCTTACAGAAAACTCTCTTTCCCCTTCAATAAGACATTTTCTTCCTGAGTCAGTATGAAGCTGGTAAATCCCATGACATTTTTTTTGTGCGAGGTGCACCCTCGCGTAGAAAAAGTTACACGTCATCCTGGAGAAATGTATTTTTCTCACTGTGCTTAACTTCACAAAATAAAGCAGATTTTGTCGAATAAAAAAAAATTAAAAAATGTTTACACCTAAACAAGACATGCATGATTCTATAATATTGATATAATACTAACTTGATTTTTCACAAATTGTTTTTGTACCTTTTGACCAGGTTGCTGATTAAGTCTGACCTGCCTCATCTGAAAAAGGAGACGAGGAAATACATTTTCAACAAGGGAGTCAGTCCCTCACACACCAGTGCTCCCAAAATCAATAAGTGCATCAGGCTGCTTTAAATTAGAGATGAGAGATTAGGCAAAAACTGCCATTCTGTTCCCTGCTTTACCTGCCACATTCTTTTATAAAATCTAGGAACATCCTAGTCTGGCTTTAATTGAAGAAAATAAAGATAAATATCTCTTAAGATTTAAACTCCCCTATTTTGTGCACTCCAATGTACATGGGAAAGGAATGCTCTTTTTCTACAAAATATTATATTATCCTACATAAGAGAAGTAATTTTGCAATATTGTAAAACATAATATTTGCTAATTTATATATGCTAAATTCTAGTTTTATAGGATTCTTTATGCAGTCGGGCTGACACCTAGAAATATAGCATTAAAGTTACACAACATGTCACAGTAAAATGAAAGTAATCCAACAAGCAAGGAAGCACAACAGCACAGCACGCCTGTATGTAGGAGCCCAGTGGTGTAACACAAAATAATGCTACCCTCCTGCAGAATAAGAAAAGGGAGGGCTGGGGGCGGGGCTTGAAGGATTAGGGCCCTCTTGCGCCACAGGAGCAGCAGGGTACTGCGTTACTCCCTTGTGGGAGCCCTTGTTTGTAATATACAATTTGCATAGTACTTTATATCCCCCACGAGGCAAGAAGCACTTACTGGTGGCTGGGTAAAAAGCTACCCCAATTGTTGTGCCTTGTGGGTAGAAAGTTGGATAATGAGGCGTCAGTGTACGGGGTTTGTTGTCCTGTGGGAGGTGGGGAGGAATATTGCAGGCTGGGGCATATTTTTCAAACTATTAATTATTCTATGTATTTACATTGAGACATATCTAAGGATTCACATACTGGGAAAACATGATTTTTATTTTTAGTGTAGCACTATTAGGGGTTTGGGGTGCATTTTGTGTTTGGCAATATTTGTGTATATCTCTTATACATAGGCTTTGCCCGACCTCCCTTTTAGGGTTCACTCTTGTCTATGATTCTGTTGCTAGACCCGGAACTGCCACAGTCCAGCCAGAAACAAGTTGAGGCATGGGCAAAGTGTGCTCTGGCCCAGTGCCCCAGCCTTTCAGGGCCCTCCCTAAGGGAGTGTTCCCTGGTGACCTTGAATTATTCTTAAACACATTGTCGTCAATAGCGTTTTCCTTTCATCTATTTTTAATGTGGTTCATGTGTGAGAGGCTATTACAGACGTTTTTCAGATAAGTGTTGTGTTTATGTTTCATGCAACATCCATAAAAAAGTTTCTTTTAGATCAAAACAGTACCTCACATATGAGAAATAGGAGGGGGGTCACAGTGATTTTTGCAGTAATATAAGTGAGCTGCTTCTGTGTTACAACATTGAAAACACACATAACTATCCCTGGATATTGGATGTAAACACTTTAAGAATTTGGACCAGTGTGCCTGGTCACTGGCAGTGACCTGGCCAAAGAGGCCATCAAAGAGCGGAAACTGGATCATAAACTTAAAGATGTTCTGAACCTGGGCCCCCCAAAAGTACGTTTGGCCCAGGGTTCCCAAAATCCGTAAGACATCCCCAAGTCCAGTTGCGAAACTCAATTCCCATTACATTTTATTCAACTCCTTCAAATGCCACATTACGATGCCTTTTAGTGCGTAGCAGAGACTTTACATACATGGGGAGTGAGCATACATTTCCCCACAAAATTGCTGTATCTGCAGCACATGTATTAACTCGGAACATCTTCAGGTTAGTGCCTGGGCTGCAGACGGCACATTTGGAAATACAGAGCAGAAATTTACTTTTTGCATTTCAGAGCTGTGCTAGCTACAACTCAAGACCGTATTACTGAATATCGAACATAGACAAACAGTGATAAAAGAATATTGTGGACAAAAAAAAGGACCCATATATTGAAAGGAAAGTGAATAAAGAGGAAGTAAAGATTTAATATTCTTTACTACACATCTACACAAATTAAGGGGCATATTATCAAGCCTGGCGATAAAATTATCGCCGCTTTAGCGGCAGAAAACTGCCGCTAAAACGGCGATAATGGGCTTGATGATATGCTCTATGCGATTCCAATTGAAGCCCATGTTAGACGTCCTTCACATTTAACATGGGCTTCAATTGTAATTGCATAGAGCATATTATCAAGCCCTTTATTGCCAGGCTTGATAATATGCCCCAAAATATCTATATATTGTCAAGGTACATACATGTGGAGTTAGGTATAGAAAACCTACACTTACTTACCTTTTGATATTTTGATTTACAGTTTATCCTTGATATGTCCATACCACTGTATTCTACCTTTAGTATTCAGTTGGCACACCACAACTCGCGCCTAAAGTTGAAGATTTTCTGAGTTTATGTATGGACTGTGGACAGGGCAATTTCAGGAAAAATAAATGCAGAAACCCCACCTGGGTCTGTGCTCAGCCCTTAACCACATCATGAATTGACCCCAAAGAGGATCCGTCCAGCTTCCATCCTCTGCCATACGCTCTTTTACCTGTCTGCACTCTTTCATTTTGAACCTCCACTGATAATCAAGACCTTTCCATCTGTGCTCAGTTATGTTTTTTTTTTATCCATGCATTATCTTTATTGGGAAGTCGTTTTCCACATTTCAGCCTTCCTCGCCCTTGCTAATAGCCAAGACACCTCAGCTATACTCTGTGTGGTTGGAAAACAATGTACTAGTTTCCCACTTTTACCCCAGGTTGAAAAGAATCATAGCAGTGCCAGTTTCCACATTTTCTCCCATATGTAATGCACTATTGCTGAAACAGTTTCTGCCACATCTCTTAATATGCAAAATGTCATTGTACTCCCATTTTACCTTAGCAATGGTGCTTAACAGATTAAGTGAAAAAGTGTGAAGTGATTGTGTAGTGTTGCATTGCATATTGGGAGGTCACATGGAAGCACTTCAAGTAAAGCATCATGTCTAAGCAGATTTCTGCATAGCCCAGTCTTCATGATAAAGCCCACCACAGGAAGCATGCCACCCGCCACCTTGCACTCCCTCTCACAATGCCACCTTCATTACTTTCATTACTATAGGTATCTTGTAGCAGGGTGCAGTACCTTAAGCAGACACTAGAACTCCATTGTAACAAGCTGCAATACCACAAACCGTTACTAGAGGTCTCTTATAGACGGGTGCAGTACCTTAAGCTGTTACTAGAAGCCCATTGTAAAAAGCTGCAATACCGTAAACCGTTACTAGAGGTCTCTTATAGATAGATGCAATACCATAAACCGTTACTAGAGGTCTCTTATAGACGAGTGCAGTACTGTAAGCTGTTACTAGAAGCCCATTGTAACAAGCTGCAATACCTTAAACTGTTACTAGAGGTCTCTTATAGACGGGTGCAGTACTGTAAGCTGTTACTAGAAGCCCATTGTAACAAGCTGCAATACCGTAAACCGTTACTAGTGGCCTATTACAGATGGGTGCAGTACCGTAAGCTGTTACTAAAAGCCCATTGTAACAAGTTGCAATACCTTAAACTGTTACTAGAGGTCTCTTATAGATAGATGCAATACCATAAACCGTTACTAGAGGTCTCTTACAGATGGGTGCAGTACCGTAAGCTGTTACTAGAAGCCCATTGTAACAAGGTGCAATACCTTAAATCGTTACTAGAGGTCTCTTATAGATAGATGCAATACCATAAGCCGTTACTAGAGGTCTCTTACAGATGGGTGCAGTACCGTAAGCTGTTACTAGAAGCCCATTGTAACAAGCTGCAATACCTTAAACCGTTACTAGAGGTCTCTTATAGACGGGTGCAGTACTGTAAGCTGTTACTAGAAGCCCATTGTAACAAGCTGCAATACCGTAAACCGTTACTAGTAGTCTATTACAGATGGGTGCAGTACCGTAAGCTGTTACTAGAAGCCCATTGTAACAAGGTGCAATACCTCAAACCGTTACTAGAGGTCTCTTATAGACGGGTGCAGTACTGTAAGCTGTCACTAGAAGCCCATTGTAACAACCTGCAATACCGTAAACCGTTACTAGTAGTCTATTACAGATGTGTGCAGTACCGTAAGCTGTTACTAGAAGCCCATTGTAACAAGGTGCAATACCTTAAACCGTTACTAGAGGTCTGTTATAGACGGGTGCAGTACTGTAAGCTGTTACTTGAAGTCCATTGTAGCTAGCTGCAATACCTTAAACCATTACTAGAGGTCTCTTGTAGCAGGGTGCAGTACCTTAAGCAGTTACTAGAAGTCCATTGCAGCTAGCTGCAATATCGTAAACTGTTACTAGAGGTCTCTTACAGATGGGTGCAGTACCTTAAACCGTTACTAGAAGTCTATGACAGACCGGTGCAGTACTGCAAGCTGTTACTAGAAGCCCATTGTAACAAGCTGCAATACCGTAAACCGTTACTAGGGGTCTATTACAGATGGGTGCAGTACCGTAAGCTGTTACTAGAAGCCCATTGTAACAAGCTGCAATACCGTAAATCGTTACTAGTGGTCTATTACAGATTGGTGCAGTACCGTAAGCTGTTACTAGAAGCCCATTGTAACAAGCTGCAATACCGTAAACCGTTACTAGTAGTCTATTACAGATGTGTGCAGTACCGTAAGCTGTTACTAGAAGCCCATTGTAACAAGGTGCAATACCTTAAACCGTTACTAGAGGTCTGTTATAGACGGGTGCACTACTGTAAGCTGTTACTTGAAGTCCATTGTAGCTAGCTGCAATACCTTAAACCATTACTAGAGGTCTCTTGTAGCAGGGTGCAGTACCTTAAGCAGTTACTAGAAGTCCATTGTAGCTAGCTGCAATATCGTAAACTGTTACTAGAGGTCTCTTATAGATGGGTGCAGTACCTTAAACCGTTACTAGAAGTCTATGACAGACCGGTGCAGTACTGCAAGCAGTTACTAGAAGCCCATTGTAACAAGCTGCAATACCGTAAACCGTTACTAGTGGTCTATTACAGATGGGTGCAGTACTGCAAGCTGTTACTAGTAGCCCATTGCAACAAGCTGCAATACCGTAAACCGTTACTAGTGGTCTATTACAGATGGGTGCAGTACCGTAAGCTGTTACTAGAAGCCCATTGTAACAAGCTGCAATACCGTAAACCGTTACTAGTGGTCTATTACAGATGGGTGCAGTACCATAAGCTGTTACTAGAAGCCCATTGTAACAAGGTGCAATACCTTAAACCATTACTAGAGGTCTGTTATAGACGGGTGCAGTACCGTAAGCTGTTACCAGAGGTCCCTTGTAGCAAGCTGCAATACCTTAAACCATTACTAGAGGTCTCTTATAGACGGGTGCAGTACTGTAAGCTGTTACTTGAAGTCCATTGTAGCTAGCTGTGATACCTTAAACCATTACTAGAGGTCTCTTGTAGCAGGGTGCAGTACCTTAAGCAGTTAATAGAAGTCCATTGTCGCTAGCTGCAATATATCGTAAACCGTTACTAGAGGTCTCTTACAGATGGGTGCAGTACCTTAAACCGTTACTAGAAGTCTATGACAGACCGGTGCAGTACTGCAAGCTGTTACTAGTAGCCCATTGTAACAAGCTGCAATACCGTAAACCATTACTAGTGGTCTATTACAGATGGGTGCAGTACCGTAAGCTGTTACTAGAAGCCCATTGTAACAAGCTGCAATACCGTAAACCGTTACTAGTGGTCTATTACAGATGGGTGCAGTACCGTAAGCTGTTACTAGAAGCCCATTGTAACAAGGTGCAATACCTTAAACCGTTACTAGAGGTCTGTTATAGACGGGTGCAGTACCGTAAGCTGTTACCAGAGGTCCCTTGTAGCAAGCTGCAATACCTTAAACCATTACTAGAGGTCTCTTATAGACGGGTGCAGTACTGTAAGCTGTTACTTGAAGTCCATTGTAGCTAGCTGTGATACCTTAAACCATTACTAGAGGTCTCTTGTAGCAGGGTGCAGTACCTTAAGCAGTTAATAGAAGTCCATTGTCGCTAGCTGCAATATATCGTAAACCGTTACTAGAGGTCTCGTATAGACGGGTGCAGTACAGCAAGTAGTTACTAGAAGCCCATTGTAACAAGGTGCAATACCTTAAACTGTTACTAGAGGTCTCTTACAGATGGGTGCAGTACCGTAAGCTGTCACTAGAAGCCCATTGTAACAAGGTGCAATACCTTAAACCGTTATTAGAGGTCTGTTATAGACGGGTGCAGTACCGTAAGCTGTTACCAGAGGTCCCTTGTAGCAAGCTGCAAAACCTTAAGCCATTACTAGAGGTCTCTTGTAGCAGGGTGCAGTATCTTAACCCTTAAACCACTATTAGAGGTCCCTAGCAGCAGGCTTTAGCGCCTTAAATCATTTCATTACCAGAGGCACTATGGGCACTGCCTCTTTAATCTCAGCATACCAGAGAATTATGAAGACGCCAGATACTACTGAATGAATCCTTTTGTTGAAAATAGAAAGGAACTGCGACACTGCCCAAAACTTGGCATTTCATTTTGAGTAAGCAAATCGTAGAGCGAATGTGACATATCAATTTGCATATTCACTTCCACAAGTATAACAATTTTTATTTTTCTACGACCTTCCGATGTTGAGATATGATCGCAGTAGTCATTACAAAGGCTCACAGCATCTCCCCTGAGGTTTACAGAAGTCGGGCGAACAATAGCAGGTAGTACAAGATAAATCTAACAGCTCTGTTTTAAGGAATCGGTTTTTATTTTTTAATTTTATTTTTTATTGAAGCTACTTCTGTATTCGTACAAGGAAACTTGAGAGTGCCCAGGGTGAATACTTGGGTGCATTCTATAGTAACAACGTGTGTATGGGAGTCGCCAGTGCAGGTGGGGATTAGAAAACAGGGAATTGAGACTGAGAGGGAGAGCAACAGTGCAGATGTTGATTGGCAGGTAGGGGGAGAAAAGAGACACTGAGTAAATGAAAGAGACTCACAGCAGCATGAGTGAGGGTGTGGATAAATAGAAACCAAGTGAGAGGCAACATGAAGAATGATCAAGGAGGTGGGGAGAAGAGATGGGAAAGAGAGAGAAAAAGACACAAAGGCAGTGTGACATTTATTCGCACTAAGGATAGAGTTCTGTTCACAACACAAAGAGGGGGGAGGAAGGAGAGAGCAATGAAAGAAGGAAAGAGAGTGGGGTGTGAACTGGAGAAGTTAGGAACTACACATAGGGGAAAGAGGAATGAGGCGGAATTAGCAACAACATTCAAATACCAGAGGGGATAGAGGAAGAGGAGAGAAATGCTTTCCCATTCCAAAGTGAGTACAGACTATTCAAAATGCCACAACAAGAGTCATCCTGGATATCCCTAGATGAACCCATATCTCCCCCTAACTGAGGAAACTCCACTGCTCCTTGTACAGAAAAGATAGCAGTTCACGTTCCTAACCCAGGCATACAAGGCCCTACACAACAGCGCATCCACCTACTTGAACCGCCGCCTGAACTTCCATCAGCCCTCAAAACACCTTAGCTCCACTTCCCTTTCTCTAACCCTCACCCCCATATCCAACATAGCTGATGCAAAAGGCCGTCCCTTCTCCTACGCAGTAGCAAAGACATGGAACAAGCTACCCATTACCCTTCACACCTCCCCATCTCTTCCAGAGTTCAAAAAGTCCTTGAAGACCTTGCCATTCGGCTAATCAACTGGACCCTGCCAGTGCCTGGATACCATCATGGTGACAGCGCTCTACAAAGCTACTGATTGATGCCAGGCACAATTCATTTTATGATGTGGGATTGCAGGGGCATTCCGGGATAATTGAGGAACACCTGAGTTCTTTACGGCCGCAGAACCACTCTCATCCAGATACTTCCACTGCTTTTTTGCAGGTAAAATATCTAGGGGAGGAGAGGTGAAGCATTATTAACTTGGTGTTTGTACATCCTTTGTAACCCTAAATCGGAAACTCTTGTTACTGGCTGAATTGCAATTACCGGGCCACTTGTACCCATAAAATAAGTTAGGCTATAACACGTGTTAAAATAGTGCTGAAAAGCGGTAGGGAAGATCCTAAATTTGCACCTCTGCAGTGTATATAACAGGTTGACACTCTGTATGACTAGACTATTGATGCAGGAGATCTGCACCAGACTCAAAGATACAAGCTCTGGATGACTCCAAAATTGTAAAATATAACTAATCCCATCTGTCATCTATATATGTCATACAATTTAACATGCAAATCTTAATGTGTACAGTAATTTATGAAAGCCAATTAAGAATGTTTTAAAAAACATCTTCGACAAACACATTGGAATCAGTATTTTGCTTTGAAAACATATTCACATGGAGGGAGGAGCCAGGATGGCCGCTTGAGCAGAAGCATCTCCTTGATGCCCCGATGAACTGCAGCCGCAGACCCTCCCTTCGGGCCATCCGGGAATAACAGAAACACCGGAGAGCTGGGGGAGAGGGTGCAATCCCAAGAGGGATAACAGGGAGGACGTGTAGGTGCCTCCTGGCCTGGATTGCGGCAGGGTACGGTGAGTGGACCCGCAAGACGTGCAGTGGGTGGCTCCTGCTGAGGCTGGGCCGAAGACTGTGAGATTGAACGCTGAAACACCTGATGGCTACGGCTGCTTCTGGGACCCCCATGACAGTCTTGTATCACAGGCATTGGGGTGATCTTTGAGGGGAAGACAACGGGAGGCCATATGGGTGACTCCGTGCCCCAGGTTTGACTTGGGAGGCCACGAGGCAAGGGGCTGGCAGCTCCCGTCAGGGCTGGAGGTTGTGCAGCTGGGCACCACGTTGCCAACCAAGTAGCTTGAGACCAAGAGCTGCAGCATTATGACCTCATCAGCGGCGGCAGATTACTAGTGGAATGGGTGGACCCCCTCAACTGTGGAGACAGCAGGATTTTCAGGGTCCCCTCCCTGCACTTCATCGGAGCATGCCGTTTGAGGCCTTGAGGTACATCACAGACCGCTCCCATTTGGTATTACCTTGGAGGCTGCATGATCGGGGTGGTGGAGCCCATCAACTGAACCAGCTTAGTGAGCCATCCACCTGAGTCGACAGCCATTGTGAGGTGCTTGGGGGAGAGCAGCCTAGTGTGTTCAGAGGGGTTACAGTGTGCGTGCCCCACCAGGGTGCTTTCTCTGCTCAAGGAGTGCTGGTTGAGGCCCGGTGGCCCTCTCCTTCCTCCGCCACCCCTTCCACTTCCAATGGCAGCAGAGACTTTGGGCTGCCCTGCACCATACAATGTGATACAGGTGGCCCCCTGAGGACTATTGTGGTCTATGCAGAGTGGAGCAACAGCCCTAACCAGCCATGATTACCATGGACATAGCTACATTGAAGTGGTGTACATTGGACAGTAGACTGCACCTGATTGGTGGGGGTGAGGTTGGTGCTATGGATGCCGCACAACGCACAGAGTGGTCTGGGGGCTGCCTCAAAACAGTGACATATGATAGAAGACAGGATTGTGAAGATGGCTCAGAGCGCAGCACATGCAGACACGTCCCGGTCAGGGGATACAGAGCCACCCTCCACCTGGAATTAAAGCAACTAATACTGAAGGGAAATCAGGTGATCATGGAAAAGATCAAAGAGGTGGCCACCATAGTGGTGTTGCTGCACCAGAACATGGACAAAATAAGGGAGAGGAGCTTGGCAAAAGGGGTGATGACACTGAGGGCCTTGTGGGGTCTCACTCCAGTCAACTTGTAGATCAAGAGCGACGACTACAGTGGCAGGAAAGTAAGCTGGTGGACCTCTAAGACAGGTCAAGACAGAACAATCTACACATCCTGGGGCTGCCGGAAGGGACCCAGACCTCGCCTATGGAACAATACTTGGAGAGTTGGCTGCCCACTGTTTTGCTGCACATAGAGGTTACAGAGGGCATGTCGGTGGACAGAGCTCACAGGATTCCTGGTAAGAGACTGCCGCATGGGTGCTGCTGTGGATAATCATGACAAGGATGATGAGATGCAAGGACAGAGGCAGATTCTGACAGCGGCCCGCCAGCAAGATACAGTGGAATACAATGGACACAGAATCTCCTTCTATCCGGGTTATGGTATTACAACCCAGGAGAAAAAAAAGATGTTTGTCAAAGTAAAGAACAAACTAAAGAGATCGAGGAATCGCCTGAGCATTGCCTCCCCCAGCACGCCTTCGGATCGACATACAGGTGAAGCGGCACCTCTTTGATGATGCGGAGGGCGCTAAGCAGTTCATGGAAAGCAGCTGAATGGAGATACTGGTAGGGACACTTTCCATTCTCGGTTGTAGACGTAGCATGCCTCTTGATGGGGTGGCGGTGCCGATCATATGATGTAGATGGCGGGGTTGTTAGTTTGAGGTAGAGCTCAGGGGATCAGCTAACTTACGATTCACAACCACACACTAGGCCCTGGAATGCAGGGGCGTTCTCCACTGCGCCGACGGGGGTGATTGCATTGTCTTGGAAAGTCAGGGGAATTCAGAGCCTGATTAAAGGCTAGAGAATATGGTCTTAGGTACAAAAATGGAATGCATGTAATTCCTACAGAACATGAGAAACTTTGAGACAAGTGGGGTTATGCTAGGGTGGAGCTCTGGAGGACCCAACATGGTCTGTCAAGGGGGTACTTTTTTTACTTGCCACCAAATGGGACAGGATAAATGATGCATTTGTACATCCTGAACAAGTCGCGGATTTAGTGGTAGTGCAATATTTGGACTGCACCTTGTAGGACCATGCCCTGTTAGCAGTGGACCTACAGAGGTGCGTCTATATGGCACGGCTCCCGCAGTGGCACTTTCACATCCAAGCGTTGCTTAACCAGGTGTCCAGAGGATATATGGGAAGCCATTCTGAATATTTTGCCATTAATACGGGGTCAGTGACCCCAGCTGACATAGTATGGGAAGTTTTTAAGGTGACCATAAGGGGCAAGTGTATGAATGGGAACTACAGGGTACAGAAATCCCTGGGGACCACAATTACTAAGCTGGAACACCGTATAGTAGCGATAGATAGACAAGCCCTGCACACTGCTGAGATCTGGGACATATGTCAGCGATTGGTGGAGAAGCTCACGGAAGCGAGGGTCATGCTTGGTAAGCACGCTAATTGCTGCACAAACAGGGTAATCAGTCAGGTCACTTATTGGCATGGTTTGATAACAGGGAGACGGAAGCAACACTGTGGTAGGCATTAAAGATATGAATGGGGAAGTTTTTACGCCACAGGGCGGTATTCTACAGAGGTTTGTGAAATTCTATTAAGAGCTATACGCACGGCACGTACAGGGGGATGAAGTGGACATTGTGGATGAGGCCCTTTTACCATTGATTGATGCATATATGAGGGCACTTTTAAATGCCTAATAGATGAGAGTGATATTAAATGGACAATTAAGCATATGAACATGGGGAGGGCACCCGGAAATGATGGGCTGCCGGTAGAGTTTTACAAGATATATGCAGACCTTTTTTAGAAACCTGGCCTGGGTACCTGCCCACGATGAGGAGCATTCATTCTCTGCAGTTTAAGAGTGCAACAAGTTAGAGGAGGTGTAGAATCAAAAAGCCCCTCTACCCTCGTGAACAAACGGACACGGGATAGTGTACAAGAAAGTGAATACGTAATTAAGGCATTTAAAAACAGTAGCCACTCGGCAGGAAATCGAAGCGACCTCTCGGGTCGGCCAAAAGGAAGTTAGAACGTATAAGTACATCGAGTGCACTAAGCAGGGCATATAAACCAAGCTATACAATAAGGAATACAGAGATAAACAAACTAACTATTGTCTTGATAAAGATGGAATAATAATCAATCAATCCCATCGAAACGTGTTGACGCATCATTGTACATAATCCAAGGGAAAATTTGGACCTGCAGATACGAAAATGAGTGTATCCAGGCCAGGTTTCTAAACTGTCCCATAGGATATGTTCCTTTGAAAGACAAAGTATACTGTCTAACCATTGTTCTCTTTTAATATCATAGTATATTGTGTAAACTGATTGTAATTGGGGATTTTTAATTTTTTTTTTTTATGAATCGTTTTTATCAATTGTTTTGTATAAAACTGTGATAGATAGGAAGTGTATTGAAATTTTAACATTGTAACCAGTTTTTTAATAATAAAATATTTTTGTTAAACTTCAGTGCTATTTAGCAATTGATTCAAATATTAGGTGGGATTTTCCTTGACGAATTGTATTATTGTGCGCCTTGTGAGGTACGACCTAGTTGTGAGTTGAACCTTGTATCCTGTTCCTTTCATAACCGAAGGGAATATTTGTTTTACTTGTCAAGAGTACCCTACTCCCTTGGTTACAACAAGGGGTCGCTCTCTCTTTTTTACATACATGTTTCTCATCCTAGAACAGGCCTCGCATGGAGACAAGTAGAGCACCCTTGCTAGTATGGATGCACACAGGGCATTCATTACAGTGGACGGGCTCTTCATGTGCCGTGCGCTGCAGAAGTACAATCTGGGGGCGGACTACCTGAAATGGCTGGGGCTCCTATATATAGTCAATATAGCTAGATTGAAAGTGGGGCATAGATTGTTAGGCAGCTGTGCTGTGGAAAGAGGGACATGGCAGGGATGCCCTGAGTCCCTGTTGATATTCGCTTGGGTGATTGAATCATTGGTACAGGTGGCACGCATCAGGCACAGGGCCGATGGTACCCTGTCGCAGCGAGCCACGAGGTGACAGAGGACCTCCCCAACATAAGGTTGCAATCAACGCTGGTCAAGTATTTAGGTAAATACCTGAGCTCCAGTGCAGCAGAGGTGTATAACGTGAATCTAGGTGCCCTCCTGACGTGCCCAGAGCATAGTTTCCACAGATGGTTGAGGTTCCCGATGCCCCTAAAGGGGCACAAAGTGATCAGTAAAATGATAATGCTGCCTAGAGCGCTTTATATCCTGCAGCATATACCAATGCGCATACCAGAGGCATGATTCCATAGGCTGGATGTCCTGCTTAGACAATTATACTGGGGCACTGGTGAGGCCAGGAACAGTTCAGATGTATTGAAGCTCTCAAGGGATGGAGGAGGTCTACAGACCCCAACCCTTAAAGCATACTACTGGGCCTTCCAGCTGCAGCACTTTGTCCTTTGGTTTGAGGAACAGAGTACAGACCCATTGGTGCAAATCCTGAGATGCCTCCTGCACCTCATACAGCTTCTGGCACTTCCCTTTGCGGACAGTAAGAAAAGGGGTACCCTGCCGCTGCAGATCCAGACGATCACAGAGGTCTAGGAACCGGTGTCCAAAGGGAGGGGGTGCCCACATATGTATGCAGCAAATGATCCCCTGAAATATGGGGCTATGCCCCCAACCTCCCCTATTTCTAAGAAACAGGGAAGTCATTGGGGGATTTGTATGATGATGGCAGACTGATTGGGTATTCAGCTTTCTGCGACTGGTGGGGAGCGGCCAGTGGGTGCTTCTTGGCATACGCTGGTTTGACTGCGGTGATGCGACAAGCATGGCTGGGACTCCCACAGGAGCCGAACACTCAGGTCTTGAACCAGACCCTGCCGGACATGGCTGGCAGTATAAAAGTAATATCACAACTCTACTTGCTGCTGTTTCCATGGACGACTGCCTGCATGGCTACACTAAAAACACAATGGGAAATAGACATGGGGGAGAAACAAGGGGACCCTGAATGGAGGGAACACTATAGGCAATGGCAGACAAATTCGCATAATGCTTGGTTGAAACGTATCCACTACAACTGTGTACACAAGGATTATGTAACGCCACAATGACTACACAAACTAGATTCTTCTAAATCAGAAATATGCCCAAAATGCAAGTCAACAGCGGGCACATAAATACATATGTGGTGGGAGTGCCCGGGAATACAGGAATAATGGAAAGAGGTGGTCACTGCACTGCATGACCTCACTGGGCTGACATTGCGGGGCATGGTGCAGTAGTGTTTACTAGAATTGGTGCCCCACCACAAACACTAAAAACATGGTCAAGATGCTGAGCTAGGTTAGATTGTGGCTAAAAAATGTATAGCATTAAAATGGATCATGAGTAGACTTCTCACTAAACCACACCATCCTAAAAAAAAAGTAAAAAATTGCTCCCTATTAATAAGAACCCCCAATTCTGCAATCCACTTGCCAAGGTGATTGCCACCTGAAAAACTACCTTAAAGGACAAAAACTTGATATCAGCCAATGGGAGGCCAATGCTTTGACACAAGGACAGATTCCACAACAAAAATAAAGGCTTCACCAAATGTCTAAAAAGTAAAAAACTACACACCAACCGTGCAACCAAATTCTCTGCATCTGCACATTTTCGGAAAGCCTGAATAGCTGCCCATTGGGCACCCAAGGTGGAAACTGACAGAAGCTTCTCAAAATCTTCCCATAAAAATTGCAGGACATCATTGAAATTAAACTGAAAAGGAGATAGATGCTGAGGCATACACAACTGCAGAAAACTGCCCTAATGCGATTCATAAGATTTCAAAGTGGACAGCTTTCATGACAGTTGAATAGCCACTGCTAAATGCCGGTTAAGACCCTTCTGCTGCAACCCCCTCCTTTTAATTTTCACCCCGAGAGGTGAAGTTTCTGAAACAACAGGAAGGGGAATATCTGAGGGGGGTGGGATGACATGGGATCATCCACGGACCCTGTATCGCTCGCAACTTGAGCATGGGAAACCATGAGCATCTAGGCAAAAACAGGACCACCACCACCATTTCCTGGTCTCCACCAACAGCCTGGCCAACAACTTGGGAACCAGAGGAATGGGTTGAAATGCATACAACAGATCATACAGCCACGAAAGAGTCAGGACATCCACCCCTCAAAACCCCTACTTGAGGACTCCTGGTACAAAATCTCGGAAACTGAGCATTGTGCCGGGAAGCAAATAGGTCGAGTAAAGGAACCGGAATCCTCCTGCACAGCTGATGGAAGACTGCCCTGGTTGAAGACATTTCCTGGGAGGAGGAAAATTCTGGCTAAGGGAATCCACCACCCTGTTGTCCACCCCTCTGACATTCACTGCCACTAGCGACAGCCTCCACCCACCGAAATAGCAAAGTAGCTACTGCTGAACTCAAGAGCACACCAAGGTAAGATACTAAAGCAACTGTTTCCTGGAAGGTGCATACAGTTGCCAGTCATCCATATAAGCATAAAGGAAAACTCCCTGTAGATGAAAAGAAGCCACCAAAGGAGCAACTACCTTCGAGAACACCAGTGTGCTGACTTCAGCCCCAAGGGCTGCACCCAGAACTAAAAGTGCCTCTTCGTGATGCAAAATCTCCGATACTTCTGATGCCCCAGACGGATTGCTATATGATAATTGGGATCCTGGAGATCGAACGTGTACATAAAATGCCCTTCGACCACCAGCGGAATTACCCTCTGTAATGTCTCTATTTTCAAGGGCATGGTCTGGACAAACTTGTTAAGGGCCTTCAGATTCAGGACTATGCAAAAGCCCCCCTCTTGATTTCTCCACCAGAAAGACTATTGTATCGAATAGAAACCCTTCCCCTGTCTGCTCTTTTTTCTTTCTGGTGAGGTGAGTTCACCTCATTTGCAATCAAGGGGACGACGACAAGGCGGACCTGGGGTTAATAAGTCTTTCAACTAAACTGGGGCAATTAATTTCCAATGTTACTATCTAGATCTTTGTTAATGGATGTATGTGCTGACATAGCTAGAGCTATGTAGAGAGAAGAGACCTCATTGGAGTGGGTAACGGGTACACAGATTTATCTTTTACTGCCTCCAGACTTCACATCATTGGTGCACGTCTGTATCTAAACTAGTGGCCATGAATGATAAACTGGGGTCGCAACCATATGAGAACCCTTGGTGTATTGTGTCAAGGAAAGGCCAATAGCCTGCACCTTATTGCTGGAGTTTGTTCTTGCTGAACTAAATCATTCTAACGTAGTGTGTCCTCCACCTGAAAGGTTATTACATTTGTACCCAGAAAGCAGTAATATTCTTTAATATGAATATTATCTATCACATATTTAAAAACTACAAATGGGGGCCTATTTTCAAAGTGAGGTTGGCATGTTTCAGTTCCCAAATTATAGGTAGATCTGTCAGGATGAGGGAACCCTATATTGTGTATAAGTGCTCTCCTTTGGGGAATTTTTTAGTCCCAGTATTTTCTGGCCCCTTAAAGAAAAATAAAACTGAAGAGAAAATGTGTGCAATCTCAACAACTACATGTAGCACATTACTTGCTAATGATTAATCTGACTATGCTGCTTGCAAATTGTATTAGTGTGTAAGGGGCAGCTCCTGCTGGGGTCATATGTGGCAGATACCTTGCTGGAGCTATGTTGAGGCCATTCAAGGTCCTAAAGTGTTCAGAAATGTCTCTACTGAACTTGTAAATAAATACTAATCATCAACTTTAAGGGTGGACACAACACCAGTCAACGCTGCTCAGGGGCACCATTACATTCTAGGACGGGTATTTTTAACAGGTTCAGACTTCTGGTATAGATGCTGACAGCTCAATAAATGCCACAGAAGCTTGCCAGTCAGATGCCACAATGCTCCCCATGTGCAAACAACTTCTTCTCTGTAGAATTAGTTTCGGGCCTGAAAGAGGAACTGAATTGGCATTAGTTGCAATCTATGATGACCTCAAAATCCAAACTCTATCAGAGAGGGTCGCATGGGGCATGGTGTATGAAATGTGGGCTGCGAAATGCTGATGACATCCACATGCTAATGACTTGCCCTAGCATCCAGCAGTCTCGGAGAGAGATTGGTAAGGTCCTGAGTGACTTATGCTGAATAAGCATTAAGGTAAACCTTGAGATGATTGTTTTTGGATGTATGCCAGAGTTGGTAATACAAGTTGCTGTTCTACCTAATCCTACTGGGGAGAAGAGGCATCTGTAAGCTGTGGCTATCTACATCAAGTCCCTCAAAGGCCGATTGGTTGAGCTCGGTTATGTATGTAAGTAAAATGGACATGAACTGTGGCCATGAAAAAAAAAACTAGCATATGGGCCCCTCTAATAACTTGAATGGGGTAGAAAGTCAGGAGAGCAACTCGGGACTAATATAGACATATTAGAGACTAACCCTGCTCTCCTCACCGTCCGATGACTATGCCTAACTTGGTTTCAGGACTTAGCACCGGACACAGTCTAGTCCATAAAAATTGAAACCTTTCTTCCCTAACTGGGAAACTTAGCTCTTTCCTGGGGCAGGACAGCATAGTGGTGAAAGGAGAGCTAAGGTGGACAGTTGGAAGTGACAGTGGTAAATGAGGACACAAAAAATACTCCAATAGAGTTGCTGCACTTCTCCTAAAAC
The DNA here is from genome assembly GCF_964204655.1 of Triturus cristatus. Lineage (NCBI taxonomy): Eukaryota > Metazoa > Chordata > Amphibia > Caudata > Salamandridae > Triturus > Triturus cristatus. The sequence goes on from NC_140589.1 coordinate 1,370,793,512, forward strand.
CCCTCTCAGCAGCATTTGATATATGGACCACACATTTCTAGTTCAAAGTCTAGATGACACTGGAACACAAGGCACAACACTAAAATGGATTCAGTACTACCTCACAGACAGAACATGAATCATACACTGGAGGTGTATCTATTACACTCAGTGTAATGTTTGCAAAAGTTAGGTGGTCCCAAAGGTGCAACACATCTCCGCCTTGTCCTCAACTGACATGTAACCGCCCTGTTCTTAACTTATTAACTCCTTTACGTTTAAATGTTACAACTTTACAGACAACACCCACTCTGTTCTTTTATTGGATAACCTGTCAATTAGTAGACAACTACCGTTACAAAACTAAGGCCCACATTATGATGGAGAGCAGAAAGCCATCCGGCAGTTCATCTGAGGCTATCCGCCTGACAACATAGGTTTCCATCTGACTGCAGTATTATGATACTGATGGTGGGAGGGAAACCCGTGGGGGACTTGCGCTCTGCTTACAACGAGCTCATTGAGCCCCTTTGGGGTGGTGGGTGGAATAGAAATCCCCAAATTGCAGCGCAGCCAGCCTCGCCTCCGCATCGGGATTACAATGTCCCTTTCCGCCTGCCATTTCAAGGCGGTCCACCCGCCATGAAAAGGCAGGCAGAAAGTGACTTTGGGGGCCCCTAGCAGGGCCCTCTTGCTCCTGGCCTTCCGCTATGGGGCCTGGGGAGCACCTGTAATGCCCCCTTAAACATCCCTGCACCATGTCGCAGGCACCACATGGTGCCCGTCACACACTGCCGGGATGTTTGAAGACATCAATTTTTCTATTGCAGCTTGTGCTGTGCCCTTTTTTGCACACTGCACAAGCTGCAATAGAAAAATGGATGTTTCTGAACACCCATGGGACGGTCGCATCCTAACACTGCGGGTGGAACCGCCGACTAATTGTTGGGCGGATTACTTTCCGCTACGGTGCGACCGACATCGTAATAGGGCCCTTAATCTCTCAAAGACATAGATCGTAACTTGCAGAATGAAGAAACCTATGACCCAACTGAAGCTTGCCTTAAGAAAAATGGGTGTTCCAAACACATTGACCATAAAGAGTAAAGTAAATAATGTGATTATGAACTCCAAACGCTCACAAGAAACTGAGATCAGCAACAGGAGCAAAGGAACCTAAATACTATGAAAATATTGCTGTGTATCTTCCAATACATATGCTGCTGTCCTCATAAGGTAAAGGCTTCAAGTGCTCTAGGGCTGTCACATATACATTTTACTAACAAGCTCCACATGGACCAGGGGCTTGAAAATCAAATAATCAAGAAGCTCCAAAGAATCCAGAATACCACCACCAGGAAAGTACTAAGCCTGAACTTGACCACATCACCCCTGCCCCCAAAGCTCTGAGAATTTGCTTAACTGCTCTCTGCATTGCTCACAGGGCTATCCATAGGGATGAGTTGGTTGTTGAGAAAATCAGATTCAAACTCTATACCGAAGGAGGAATTATAATGCAAGAATGATACAGCTTGTAACCATTCCTCCTTTCAGAAGAATCTGAATAGGCAGTAGTTCCTTGTCTGTATAAACTATCTGTAAAAACTATCAAAGTAAGGAACACATTACCCAAGACTATAGGGACAATCAGAAACCACCAACATTTCAAAAAAGCAATAAAAACCTATTTCCAAAACATGATGCAATGTCCCAAAGATAATATACAATTTCAGGTCTGGTAAATATCATAAATAATTTTGGATGATACATCCTAAATACCAACAATACTGACTGGAGCTAGCCACTTATTTATCAGATTGATTAAAAGACTACTGATCTCCCTCCAAGTCACTATGCTGAGCTTACAGTGCCCCTGGGTGTAACCAAAATTATCTGAAGGGTCCCTGTTTGTTCCTACAACAATGCACAGCTCAATCAAGACTCAATAATCGCTACCTCTTCTTATAGCAATCCATACAGAAATTTAGGAATCATAAAATGCATGGGTAGCTGTATCTATTCTTACACTCGCCAAAACATTGAAGCGTATGCACTTCACCAATTCTGTCCTGCCTTCTTACCTCACTTATTGACCCAAAGTCTCCCACAAAGGTGAAGCTACTGCCAACACCCTTTCAAACATGCACACAAAGGGAGCACAAGGAACCAGATCAGCATTGGGGCACTCTGTGTCCTCATTGGAGTTACAAATTGATATATAGAGGACACATATGAAGCAGCCAATTATTAATTAGTCAAAAACACTTTAGCCTTACAAAGACTCCAATGGAGAGCACCATGTACCTACCAATACTTTACGAAACAATGTGCAGAACCATTCTGTTTTGCACGTCTTATGGAAAATCAGGAGAAGCATTGGCTTCTCATACATTACACACTCCTCATCACCTGGGAAAATGTGACATATTCCCATCTCTATCCTTTAGAAACACTACTTAATTATTCTATGAGCAGTCTCACTACTCAAATACCATTCCAGCAATCAGGAGTCATGGTTGTACTCTTTTCTATATAATGCTAGTTCTATGCAAGTGAAGGGCTCTATGAAGCAAAACAGATTCCATAGCTAATCCATGGACCTCTTTGCCTCATTGTCCTTTACACTAAACACTGGTCTAAGACTCAGCCATGTGCCATATTTTTCTCAAAGGCTAAACTACAGTTCTAAAATCTAGTGGCCATCTTGAGAGTGTAGAACTGTTAGACCTGGCATCTTTTGGCATATTTCCCCTGTTTTTTTAGTTTCTGACCTCCTGGTTTTGACTCTGTTTTTGCTGCTTTAGTGTCCCTGTGCACTTTTTCGCTGCTGATCAGTGTTAAAGTGCAAGTGCTCCTATGGGAAATTATGTTTATGGATTGGTGTTTCCATGTTTGGCTTATTTGATTTACTGCTAAGTCCCTAGTACAGTGCACTATGTGAGCCCAGGGTCTGTAAATCAAATGCTGCTATTGGGCCTGCAGCAGTGGTTGTGCCACCCACACTAGCAGGCCTTCTAAGGGTTCTCCGACATGTCACTGCAGTGTATGCACACAGTTGTGACTGCCATGTTGACCTGGCAAGTGCACCCACTTGCCAAGCCCCAACCCATCCCTTTTCTTACATGTAAGGGACCCCTTAGGTAGGCCCAAGGTACCACCATGGGCAGGGTGCAGTGTAGGTGAAAGGTAGGACATGTATTGGTTTGTGTGACATGTCCTGATAGTGAAATACTGTATATTTCGTTTTTCACTATTGAAAGGCTACCTGTTCCATAGGATAGAATGGGAGATACTTTGTAACATCTTACAAATATAACTTCCCATTGGGACAAGATGGAGTACTGGAGTTTGGGCTCTCTGAACTCAGAATTTAATCACACATCTTTTGGTAAAGATGTTTTTTAAATTATGTGTTTGAAAATGGCACTTTTAGAAAGAAGGCATTTTCTTGCTTAACCATCCCGTGTGCCTCTGCTGGGATGTGGATTGACTGTCTGGCTTTGGGGTGACAGTAGCTGGGGATGTGCATTCACTGTAGACAGCCACTGGGGGATGAGGTGTGTCCTGCCTTTCCTGGATGGGCCAGGGCTGGGCTGAATAGACCTGGGCTGCATTTAGAGTAGTGGGAGGAGAGTTCCTTTCACTTGATTAGGCCTGGTGTGCCTTACACAATGCCGCCTACACCTCCTGATAGGAAGCTGGGTCAGAGAGGATAGAACTTGTTTGGACTAAGCTCAGAGACTCTCTGCCACAAGAGAACAAAGGGAAATGTGGTATAAATATTGAGGCCCGGACCCCAGGACTTTAGAACTCTTTAGGATCAAAGAACCTGCCAAGAAGAAGAGCTGGAGAAGCTGCGAGGAGGAACTACCACTTTGCTGTGTGCTTTGCTGTGTTGGCCTGCAGTGGCTGTTTCTGTCTTGGGCAGAGAAAAGACTGGACTGAACTTTCTGCATCTTCTTTGTTTGAGTTTCGCCAAGGGCTTGAGGTAGAGCTTGCCCCCTGTTCAAGAAGTCTCAGGAACAGTAAAGACTTCAAGTGTGTCTGCTACCAGCATTGGGAACTGTGTGTTTTGTGCTGCAACAGAAGAAAAAGCAACCCGATACCATCACCGCTGCCGCTGCCGGCTCTGTGTCCTGAAGGCACCGCAGAGGGCACCACCACACTTCGCACCGCAACACTGGTCTCACCGCCGCCACCGTCCGATGCCGTAACCGAGCTGCTGCTTGCACTGTGACCTGTGGGCCCCGCACTTTGCACCACCTCACTTATCACCAACGCCCTGGTATTCACGATGATGCTGCTCCATCCCAACATTGATGCTGCTGCTTGCACCATGGTTTGAGGGCACTGCTCGTAAGTTAAACAACGCACTGCCCTCATTTCGCACTGCAGCCTTGGCCTACCGGCGCCGGCACTTTCAACTGTGGTTCGTCAGCTGACGACCAGGCGCCCACAATGATGATGCTGTTGCCTGCCCCGTAATCTGCCAGCACCGCATCACTTTGCACTGCAGCCCTGGTCTCACCGAAACCCCTGGAGGACTGTCACCAAACAGCTGCCAGCACTGAGACTTGAGGGTACCACACGCGGCACCGCTACACTTCACACTGCAGCCCTGACACCTGCCAATGTCGGCATTCCCAACTCCAACCGTGAGGAGTTTGATCGCCAATGCGTGTGACTTCAAGGGCCCGACAACTCCTGCACCGACCACCGGAACCGGCGCCTGCCGACACTGGCACTTCGGAGCACACCTCAAGGTCCCCGACACCCTGCATTTTTAAAAGATACTGTTTTGCGGGTCTTCCTGACACCATATCTGGCCTGCGACACCACGGTTAGCGAGAATTGTTTGGATTTGTTGTTCTTGACGCCGTGATAGCCACGGATGGAGCTATTGACTTCAAGGAACTGTATTTTAAGGCTATTCATGAGTATTGATATTTCTGAGAATTGTATGGTGGATTTTTATCGTTATTGGTCTTGTTTGCTCAGATAAAATATTGGTTATTTTTCTAAAACTGGTGTAGTGTCCTTTTGTAGTGTTTTCACTGTATTACTGTTGGTTGCGTGCAAATGCTTTACACTCATTAACACCGAGATAAGCCTGACTGCTCATGCCAATCACCAAGTGGGTGAGCAGGGGTTATTTTAGGAGTGTAACTCCCTTATCCTGACTAGGAAAAAGGGTCCCTAGTTGGACAGGGTAACCACCTGCCAATTAGAGATCCCCATTTCTAACAAGAACATTTAGAAAACAATATTTATTTACTTTCCAGATGGCCGCAGCATTGCGTCAAGATATTGTCTCATGCTATGTATTGTATTGTATTGTATTGTATAGAGTATTTATTAAGCGCAACAATCACCCAAAGGGTATCTTGGCGCTACAGTACATGATACAGAAATATGTGGCTAGGTAGAAGCGGAAAAGAGCAAATAGTGCCAGGAAGATTAGACTTTAGGGAATAGCCATGTCTTAAGTTTCTTCCTGAACTGCAGGAGGTCGTGCGACTGTCTGAGTTCCAGGGGGAGGCCATTCCAGAGCTTAGCTGCAGCAAAGCTGAAGGCTCTGCCTCCTGACTTAACTTTCCGAACCTTTGGAACTTTTACCAGGTAGGCACTGGCAGAACGAAGACACCTGGTAGGTACATACCACGTAAAAATGTCTTGAAGGGGTATAGGACCTTGTCCATGCAGGGCCTTGAAAACCAGGCAAAGGGATTTAAATTGGATCCTCTGCGTTAGTGGTAACCAGTGAAGCTCAGCAAGAGCCAACGAACCAGATGACCGACGTGGTTTCGTCAGTGCCAATTTGGCCGCCATGGTCTGAACTCTCTGGAGACGTTCAGTCAAAAATTTAGGGGCATCCAGCAGTAGAGCATTACAGTAATCTAGTCTACTGAGGATAATACCGCCAGTGACCAGTGCTCTCGCCGCCTCAGGTAGTAGTGGAAACATTTTCTTCAGAGCTCTAATCAGAGAAAAACAAGTCCCTACCACCTTATTGACGTGCATTTACAGAGTTAAAGTGGCATCAAGCATAACTCCCAGGTTACGTTCAGCTTTAGCCGGTACCAAAGTAGGCACAGATAGAGATGACCAGAGGTTTTCAGGAAAAGGGGGGGGGGGATCCTCCCGGTGGTACAATGGAGAACCTCAGTTTTCCCTGAATTGAACTGAAGAGAGTTTGCTCTTAGCCATTGAGCAGTGTCTCGCATACAATCATGAAAGGCTGTCAATGTAATAGAGTGATTCCCCTCGAGAGAGAGAAAAAGATTTGAGTGTCGTCGGCATAATTTACAAGTCTCACACCATGTGTTTTTATAAGTCGAACCAGGAGTTGCATATAAATATTGAAAAGAATAGGGCTTATTGCCGACCCCTGTGGAACACCATGGTGGACTTCAGAAAACTTAGACCGATACGGTGAAAGGGAGACCGCTTGACACCTGTCTGATAAATAAGATTGGAACCAATTAAGGGCAATCCCAGACACAAAATTTCTTCCTGTCTGGTCAGCAAGATTTCATGGTTGACCGTATCGAAAATGGCAGACAGATCGAGCAAAATTAGGATGCCTGATTGCCCTCTGTCTGCCCGCATCCGAAGATCGTCCAATACGGTCACCAATGCAGTCTCGGTTCCGTGACCAGGCCGAAAACCAAATTGGACATCATCCAACTTAGAGTTGGATTCAAGGAACTCAGATAGACTTTTGCTGACCAGACGTTCAACTATCTTTATCGGAAAAGGAAGGAGAGAAATGGGTCTGTAATTCGCCGCGCTAGTCGGGTCTAAGGTTGCTTTTTTCAGGAGTGGAGTGACCACTGCTTTTTTCCAACAAGCTGGCACTGATCCAGAAGTCAGAGAGCTATTACAGATCTGGCGGAGAAGGGGAAAGAGCTCATGACCCAGCTCCTTCCAGATTTTGTAGGGGAGAGGATCTAAAGGGGACCCTGACGATACACTCTCTGCAATTCTATGAAAAGTATCCTCTGAGAAGAGCTCAAAGTGATCCAAGGTGGGTGATAAACCCACCTTTGGTCCATTGGCCCTGCCCGATTCCAATACCTCAGTGTGGTTATCCATAGAATCTTTACAATAGGGTAGGTCAGTACGCCTCAGCCCGTCAATTATATTGCTTATTTTTTCCAAAAAATAAATGGCTAAACTATCACATAAGGCTTGGGTCGGCACAACTTTAGACTGCAGACATTCAGGGGCAGTCATATCCTTCACTATTTTAAAGATTGTCCGGGAATTGTTTTTAGAGTTTAAGATGATATTGGCGAAATATTCCGACTTGACCACATTGATTTCCTTCCTATATTTCCCCAGTAGTACCTTCCAGTCAGTCCTGTTCTTGTCTGAGTAGGTTTTCCTCCATTTCCTCTCAGCTTGTCGACAGGCCAGTTTCATAGACTTAAGATGGTCATTATACTAGCTGGCCGAAGGTCTACCTGCTTTCCTACAATTTTTTTCAGGGACAATTTGGTCGAGTTGACTTTGAATTTGGGCACATAGAGTCATATAATTGTCTTCCACGGTACTGCACTCATTAAAAGTTTCAATACAAGAAAACACAGGGTGAGGGCCACTCTTTCTCTTGAGTAGTTCCTTCCAGTTTCTACATTTGAGCAGCCTAGCCTCGCTAACAGCAAACTGTGCTCTTTGAAGATCAAGTAGCCGAAATTTGATCAGAAAATGATCAGACCAGTCAACTGGAAGAATTTCTGCCACTTCCAAAGCCTGTTCCTTGGAGAAGATTAAATCAAGAGTATTTCCTCCTATGAGTCGCCTTGCTGATTCCCTGGTATAAATCCAGGTTCTCGCAGGCTTGCAGTAGATTGTGAAGGCTGGAGTCCAACACTCCATTACACCATAAATTAAAATCACCCAGTATAACCAAATTAGAATGGGTGACGGCCATATTGCAAATCACATCAACTAAACTCTGCAGATGCAAGGACCTTACCGCTCCTGGTGGTCTATAACAAACAATACCAGCCAGAAAGCAACCCTTAGGATCTTTGAGGGTGAAGCCAAAAAGTTCGAAGCCCTCCACTTCATCAATCTCTAGCTGAATAAAATCCAGTGCTTCTCTGAAGATAATCCCCACTCCACCTCCTCTTCCATTGTTACAGGGCTTATGTAATATTTTGTAGCCCGGAGGGCATGCTAGTCCTAATTCTACCTCTAGGTCTGGTTGGGTCCAGGTTTCCGTCATAAACAAGACATCTAAATAATGAAATTCTAGCAGTAATTGGATCTCCACCTGATGTTTCGGCAGAGATCTAACATTGAGTAGCCCTCCCGATAAAGTCTCTTTCCTAGCAATCTCAGCCATAATACCGGCTGTGCCCTCCCCATGGTGCGGGTTAAACCTACCATTTGCCGACTTGCCTATCCGCTGTAGAGCTTCACTGGAATAGGTGAGCCTCTCATTGTTGACGGTATTTTCATCATTTTCGGCAGCATGACTGGCGCTGTGCGTGACCGGTGCGCGGACGGGCGCAGACGGGCTTGCCTTAGGCGTGCCTTTGGCACGCCAGCGGCGCGCCTGCTGCGCGCGTCTGCTGCGCGGCCACGCCAGCGTGCTGCCTAAATGGGGTCGGGCGGAAAACAACTAGACCGCCGACCTCGCGACTAATGGAGCAACTTTAGAGCGTGCTTCCGTGAGGTCCGCTAAGCGGGAAGTGCCGTGTCAGCAGCCCAAGAGGCACAAGAACACTGATCAGCTAGAGCACCAAATGATACATTACACATGACAGTTTTAAAAGTAAAATAAAATCCAGGTCACGTTTTTAAAACTTCAGGGAAGTCAGTGCAGTCAGTGCAAATAGCGAGATGTGCAAAAAAAGCAATTTCATTAAAAACACAGAGCAGAAAAAGCAGTATTCGTTCGTTCCCCCCACCACACACAGTAATCACGTAGCGTTACTTCACGGCCACGCCAGCGTGCTGCCTAAATGGGGTCGGGCGGAAAACAACTAGACCGCCGACCTCGCGACTAATGGAGCAGCTTTAGAGCGTGCTTCCGTGAGGTCCGCTAAGCGGGAAGTGCTGTGTCAGCAGCCCAAGAGGCACAAGAACACTGATCAGCTAGAGCACCAAATGATACATTACACATGACAGTTTTAAAAGTAAAATAAAATCCAGGTCACGTTTTTAAAACTTCAGGGAATTCAGTGCTGTAATGGCCATTTTACATTTATAGAAAGTAGCTTTTTCTATACTTTAGGATGACAAAACCAGTTGCGTGGCCAGCATAGGGTGGGAGATGAGTGGCAGGAGGAAGTGAAGACAAGGGAACAGGGCACTAAATAGAGAGGTTTGGGAGCAGCAGAGGAGCTAGTGGGAGTAAATAGTCAACAAAAAACTGCTGGAGGAAAAGAGTGGTGGTTGTAAAACAATAGCCGAATGTGACAAAGAGGGGTGGGGGAAGCACCGGATGAGCTACGGCGTGGTAGAGCAATGTAGAAAGTGTGGGAGCGAGATGGGGAATATGAGGGGAGCAGCACACATGAGTGAAGGGGAGCAAGAACAAGAAAACACATGAGTTGTTCTGGGGAAAGTAAGCAGTGGAAGAATACAAGTCTTCTGATCAAAACAATGCTAGAGATGCTATGCTCCAGTAGATAGGCAAACACAAGAAGAGTAAGAAATTCCATTGAATTAGAAACAAGTAAATGAGACCACCAAAAAATACAGTCAATGATATGCAGTGAGCTGACCCAAAGCCCACTGTAATTGGCATTGTTCACAATGGTTCTTTTCATCACCAGAAAACAAATAAATGTCTGAACTTTAGGCAAAACCAAGATTATTCTGTTACTTTTGAAAAAAGATTCAGAAACTCTGACCACCATATCCTACTTCTAGCCTAAGACATTGCAAAAAGAATAGTTGCTGTCCTCTTATGTTAATACAAGATTTATTGTGTGATATCTGCCCAATGCCTTTTTAAATTAAGAACATGGAATCATAGTAGACTTCTTTATGTATTAGTTGTTATTTTATGGCATTCTAACTGTATGTGTGTTTGGGAACACATGAATTGAATGTGTTTTTCATGTAATTTATTTTTCCACGTTTATGTGGTTCCTCACAATAGGACACCGTGCCTTTTTTTCTTTTGGTTGTATTTAATCTTCTGATGTATGTGTAGTATGGAAATTAGGCTGTGGTACCAGTTTTGTAATTTGTATTATCTTGTTTAGTATTAAATCATCACTCTGGCTTTAGTATGTTGCATAACATTTATTGTTTGCCAAAAAATGTTTTGTCTTAATGTTAATCTGTATGTAAGTGAAATGCAGTTGGGCCACTGTATTGTGTCAGATAATGTAAACCCAGGTTCTCCTGGTTTAAGGGCAGCTCTTGTTAGTGTACTGCTTGTCAATTAGAGCGCTCCTTTGACTAAATTACCACCACTAATTTGCTCCATCACAATAGCAAAGGACTACCAGGACTATGTTTTAATACCATGGATGAGCACAACAACGTATGTGCAAATGTTGTGCTTTTTTCCTAAACCTTGCACACTTTATATACTTTACAGAGTTGGTGAAGCTTGAAAAAAAGGCAGGTGAAAATCCCATTAACAGTGGGGTTTATTGAAGGAAATGGAGAAAAAAATCTGCTACTGTCAAGAGAATTCTCCAGCAAAAAATATGTTGTTGGATTTGTGAGAAATTGTGCGAACACAAATTCATGTACAGACTACCTTGTCTGATGGATTTGGTAGCATACCAAATCTCTAAAGTACAGGAGCGTTCAATGAAAGACGACCTGAGACTTAAAAATATTATGCCAGTACTTTGAGCCAATCAACCAACTAACCAATCAAAAGCATAAGCAACAAGTAATATTTGAGTAGCTTAGAAACTGCCAGACATATGTACAAAAGGTATGAAATGGACCCAAAGCTGTCACAGTAGTATTGCTCCATGTCAAAGTGTATCTGACCTGCATAATCTTCTGATTGTGGCAATCCATTGCACCCCATTTTGAAATGTGCGCATCTGTAGGAATCAAATCTGTCCTTTATGATTTGCAGCTTCTTCAGTAGTTTCAAGAGGCCAATGGACTCTGCCAGTCTTGGGCACGCACACACCATCTACACATGTCCTTGGCAGATGCCTTCCAGTTTATGAGATGTGGTACAGAGACTAAGAGAGAAAGTCAGCGGGTTCCAGGTCGTGACAAGGACTGGCTGCTTTATGTCCTGTGGTAGAGTGTGTTACTGTTGGGCCACTTTCACTGCCTTCTTTTAAAGTGCTAGAGGGCGAATTGGCAGCTGCATTGCAACGCATAATACAAGGATGCTGGCATGCTGTGGACTGCAGTCTTATTTATTTTATTAATCATTCCACAAAGATTGTCATGGCTTGATCTTCACATGAATATTAATGAAATAGGCTCAGAGTCACTCAGTGTTGTAGCTAGACTAGTTGCCGCCCGTGGCGATATCTGAGGCGGCTGCCCCGCAGCTGTGTGTAAGAGGGGGAAGATGCAGGGAGGAGATGGTGATGCTGCAGGTAAGAGGGGGAGAGGGAGGCCCCCGTCCCAAAAACGTATGCCACCCGGGACGGGCCGCCCTCCCCTTGCTACGCCACTGGAGTCACTCTACATGCACAACCTGTTTGCCCTGCACTACCTCTTGGAGAAGGCGCGGGCTGACTAGGACGTGCCGCCATTATGGCGGTCGCACCAGTCACCGGCCTCCCAGAAGGGGGGGGGCCGCGTCAGTGAATGACGCGGCACTCCTCCCCCGCAACAACCAATGGGGTGATAGGTTGTTTGTGCGCCGGAAGCACTCCCCGGTGCAGAAACGTCCCACTTGCGTCCAGGCTGACCGGTCTCAGCTGGTCGGCCTGGGCGGTGGTAGGGAGCAGAACAGTCTCTTGTTCTTGCTCCCCACAGATAGGGTCCCCGGGCCGGCTGCGGGCCCGTAACGTTTCTTTCTTTTTGCCCACCCACCATCCCCTAAGGCAGATATTGTTTGAAGGTTTGGTTTCCGGTTTAGGTATTGTGTCTGATTATTTTGACCCCTTTTTCCCAAAAGTATTGGCAGGGAACAAAAAAAATGGTATCAGCGTTTCTGTAGTAATGTATAAATAAAGCACAACTTCGAATTTCTCTTTCAATTAGATATTGTCGTATTTAGAGTGTCTCTGGTCCGTGCCAGCGAACCAATGCTTCCCGTGGCGCATGCAGTGGGCCCTGTAAGAGGGCGGCCCTCTTAGTGCCGCATGAGGCACCTTCCCATGCCCTGGAGCAGGGACCCCCTCCTCTTGGAGTCCCTTCTACATCTGGCGACTCTGCGGCGTCATTTCCAGGGTGCAGTGGATTGAGGGACAGGTACTTATACCTGCATCCACCCACTAAACAGGGCCGGACTGGGAACCAAAACCGGCCCTGAAAAAGTGCTCGGCCGCTGACCCCCCCCCCCCCCCCCCCCGAGCTCTTTGCCAGGGCCGGTTTTCGTCCAAATTTGTTACAGGGCCAATTTTGCAACTATGCTGCAAAAACGGACCTGTAACAAAATCGGCCCTTAGGGGCCCAAACCGGCCCCCACCCATGCGCTGCACCGGGGGATTGCCCGGTGCCCGCTACGGCCAGTCTGGCCCTGCCACTAAATACCCTCTTTGTCCCTCGCTGGACACGCTGTCCAGCTATGCCACATTGCCTGGTACAGAGTTACCGCGGGTTGGTAGTCACGTTGCATGGTTCGGAGATATAGAAGGCGTCAGGGTGGCTGCGGTAAGTGCAGGCCATTATATCATCCCTCTAGAACCTCGTGGCTCCGATCCGGTGGTTGCCCAAGGGAGGGGCTTTGGGTTGTCCTGCGAGCCTGGGTCCCGACGGTGATGCGAAGTGGGTATATTTTTCAGGTCGAGCAGGTGGCACCGCATATTGGACTACTTTGTCCGGTGACGATGCACAAAGAGCAACGCTTACGGAATGCCTACGGGATGGTGCAATAGCGGCTGAAAGGAAGGCGCTGGTGAATTAGATAATTTTAATAGCGTTAAGACGTCTGGTCGGGCAATTACAGGTGAGAATGTGTGCAGCCCGGGAGTTGTGAGCCAGGCAAGGTTTACGCCTTGTTGGCAGGAATTTCGTTTCGATCTCTGCGCCCCCTCTCCTTAAATTATAATAATGACGGGGGCCAAGCAGATTGTTCGTTGCTGCACTTGCGGGCGGTGCCCCTGTTGTGCGGTTCGATCCCAGTTGCTGCCAGAGTAGGGAGGGCCTGAGTTGTCTTGTGGGAGCAAGTTGGGCCGGAGTTCAAGGGCAGAAGTGAATTAGCCGACGGGCGCTAGGTTAAGCTTGGCCCACCATCAACAGTCAGTGAGGCCGGCCCGCGGACTCAAACTGTCGTGTAGTAGAGCCCGCCCAGGGCAGACAACAGGCATGGCCCCAGAGTGGGTTGGTGTGCGGCATTCCCGGCGTGGTTTCACGGCCGTTGGCCTGCTTGCGGGCTGTGATCTAGAGTGCGGGCGCATTCCGGGCCTTTTTCTGTCACGGGTTGGCAGGGGGTTGGGAGAGCAAAGTGTGCATGTTCTTGCAGGCAGGTTTCCTATTTCTATGCTCCTCCCACTTTTATACTGACCTCCATTTTGGTAACCTGCACAGTGGACAGGCTCGGTTGCCGAGTGGCAGGGTGTTGGTCTCAGGCTCCGCGCTATCCGGCCTTGGTCTCAATGTGTGCTGTTTGGCCCCGCTATTAAGCAGCTGAGGTGCCCCCCCTATCATATTTGATTTAGACGCTTTAGATTTTTAAAAAAACAAACAATTGCGTTGACCTGTTTTCCATTCAGGGAGCCCATACTGGATATGGTGTGTGTGCTTGTCTAAGGTGCTGGGTGCTCCTGGCGTAGCAGGTGGTGCACTTGCTTGGTGAGCCTTCTGGTGTGCCTAGAGGGGGCCACTTTATCTGTGGCAGGCTGTGCTCGCCTGCTGCCTTGTCTCTCCGGGGGAGTCCGCCATCGTGGTGTTAATTGCGCTTGCTGGGCACGAAGTAGCATGAAGTGAAGACGGCAGCATGTTGGGACTGAGATGCTGCCTTCAAGGTGGCATGTTGCATTGTGTCAGTTATGGAGTCAGTGGTGAGTGCAGGGCCCTTTGGTGGCCATGGCTCTTGTACCCCGGGGCCTCCTGCTGGGCCCGCTGGCTTGTTTTCCTGGCTGAGCGTGACGCAACTACTGGCTATGGCCACCACATACTGCACGGTTTGTCTGGGGGTGGGGGGAGAGAGAGCAACCAATTCGGTTTATTTAGTCATCAATTTATTTAATGAGATTTTATATAGCACAAACTTTACCCGAAGGTGTGAGTGCAATTTTCAAAAGGACCAGTTACATTACATAGAGACTTCAGAGTACATGAGTTACATCTAAGATACAGGCAGAAAAGCTCCAACTTCACATAAGAAGCACAAAATGTTTAATACAGATACTAGTGGTTAGAGTTACAGACATTCAAGTTGCAAATTAACTCAAGGAAAAGATACTAACATGGTATGTGTATTCACTCTGAAAGGGCATCTAGGTGAGTGTAAAACGTTACTAAGTTTAGCTAGTAGTTTGTTTAATAAGCTACTTATTTAATACCTCATCTTCACCTGCTGTGCTTGAATATATCCAGCGTCCCTAACAACTAATGACCCAGAGGCAAAGCCACAGAATTTTCCAAAGCATCAACCTTCGTGCTGCCATGGGGTGCTAATTTTAATACCTTTATGAACTTATTTGGGCGGATTGCAGCACGGTCTGTATTCCCCTTACTGTTCATAACATTTCAGTTTACTTGTAATGCTCCCTAATACCAGGATATCTAGTTCTTTACATGTCACGTTGGCATAGTTTAGTCTCATTGAAGACAGTGCAAATGGGTGCAATGGTAATGTTTTGCCGTGTACATGTAGGATTGGTAAGCTCATATGAAATATATGCACCCATTCTCAGCAGACCAACCATGGGTAAAACAAAGTATTCACTCCCGTTCGGAACACAAATTAACTTGTTTGTGTGGGCTGGGGGTTTGTGTGATGTTTAGATCAAGGGGTTGCCCTTAGTGGGGTAATGGGATACGTATTTACTTTATGCAACTTGCTACTATTGACAAGGTCCAGGGCCCGGCTTGCTGTAGGTGTAAGGTTATGGGTTGGATATATATATGGATGCAATGACAGAAGAGGCTGAACTATGTGGCGCACTATGCTAAGCATAGATTTCAGCTTAAATGTTTTAATCCAATGACAAAGACAGAGCAAGTATTCGGGTCAGAATCATTAGGCCACGGGGTGGCACGACAAAAAAATGTAAATCTGCTTCTGGCACATTTGAGTAGGTGCATACTAATTATGCCATCTAACAATGTGGTGTCTTGTGTTTTATCCACCCCCCCACTTCTCGCTATCCTTGTAAGGGAGTTGCAATCCAATCGTGAGGTAGACCATAGATGGTGCTGGCCTTCTTTTGTGGAATAACACAGCAATACATTAAAGCAGCATTCTCAAAATGTTAAAAGTTGCGGTGAAATAGCATGAATTTTGTAGTCAGTCTCTTTTAATTATGACATACAGAGATCCTTGAACACGAATAGGCACGGGGTGGCACTGTTGGTGCTGTGCGCTTTGAGCAGTTTGGTTCAGTGGGTGCAGTTGTTAGCTTTGTTAGGCGCGAGCGGTGCACTTGACAGCACTGGTGATACTACAAAGCATTCTATGTCATATAGGGAGCCAACCTTTGAGGCATTCTCATTTATCTAAGTAGTTATGCGTAAATATTCACCCAAGGCGCCACGTGGCCATGAAGGCATTCTAGGTGGAAAAGTGAGCAGTCGGGTTCTCAGGTGCATGTTTGGTGGATGCACTATTGCCAAGGTGTAGGTTTGAGTAGTTGGAGTTGGCAAGTGAATTTAACCAAGCGCTCGATGCTACACGAGGGCATTGATGCATTGTGGCCAGTGCACAGGCATTGTTTTTACCCCAGGGGGCGGCAAGCGAAGGCAAGGCTCTTTCCAAATCTGGCACCAGAACACAAGGTTCGTCAGCGAAAACATGCCTGTTGGGTGACTTGTGTAGGTGAAGACTCATTACAGCTCTTGCACAGTCCCATCATTTCAGAATTGAAGCATTGCCGTAGGTATATCTGGGCATAAGAAATGCCAGACAAGAATCCAGAAGATTACAGAGCAAGTGCACTCTGTCTGAGCGTAGTGTATGAGGTGTAAGTAACACTAGTAGCCATCAGCTGATGCGTGCATCACCTACATCAAGTAAGCAGGCATGTCTTTAAGTGTTAAGTAGGACCCATACAGGACATGAAGGAATAATTTAGCTATGCTAACTTGCCAGTGCAGATAATTATTATTTGGGAGCGATTGAGCACTGCATGTGTGGCCATTCCTTGCTTGACAGTGAAAGCATAAGGTCCCTGATTGTACTCAGATTTGAGGCTAGTGGCTAGTGGAACATCGCACCCCTGGTTAGGGTGTCAATTCTGTTAAATCCTAGAGGGTACTACAAGAGTATGAAAATGGGGCTTAGGGAACCCTGACGGAGCATAGGAGATGTTGGCAGTAGTTCCACAGCACTCCACCAGTTCGCCCCCAGCAGTAGTATTCAATTTACCCCATTTTATTAATGAGTTGAACAACATATTAGCTCAACATTCAAACACAGGAGAATGTTTTATACAGTGGATATCACAACCACATTTATGCCAAGGTGCCCTTATGTCAAATGAAGGTACAAGTAAAAAATCGGACAATTGCCTAGGACCACACAATTTAGTCAAGCAGGGCTTAAGGGTATCCATTACATAAGTTTATCCCATCAGAAGTTGTGCCGTTATGTATAGTAGCTGGGACAGGCAGCAACAAATAATGGTCTTGGGGGGTCATTTCGGGCAGGTACACTCACTTTATTTGAATGGAAGCAACAATGGTAGAGATATGCTTCATCCACCCTTCGCGGCAAGACTCGGCCAGCAGCAGTACATCCAGTTGGGGCTGGTGTATTGAGTCACAGGCAGGTGCGCCAAGCGAGCTGGACTATGTACCTATGTCACGCACATTAGGCAGAGGTGTTCCAGTGGGTTCGCATAATAGGGACTGCACCAGAACATGAAATTGCATATGTTAGATTCCAACGTAATGTCTCCGCACCACTCATATTGTTAACAGTGACATGCATTCCCCAAGGACTCTTGTTTAGAAGCACCAGAAGGTGGGCAGGCGCGTAGCTTGGTGAGGATGGTTACAAACAAGCTAGCAAGACATTTTCACACTCTTCTACTAATGGGAGCCCCTATGTGGGAAACAGTGTGTGGTGCTTGCCATTAGTTCAGAGGACAGGAGGATTAAAGAGCATTCCAGGGTCCCAATGGCTTAGCCAAATGATTAATGCACAGGAGGATTGAGGGTGATTACAAAGGTCATAGGTTGATGTGATAGCATTGGCAACGCTAGACTGTCAGCTTCCTGAGTAGAATGCTTTGTATCACCAATCAGAAGGGTACAGGAGGCAAACCAGTAAACAGGCAGGCCTTTGTTTCTGGTGGAGGGAAATTAATTCCTGGGACAAACCTTTGAAGTAGGTCTAAGTCCTGGTTTAAGCATCCATGGTTACAGCCCTCTAAACGCCTTTCTGTTGTAATCATTGAATTACTACAATGTACCATGGATAGGGAGCATATTAGCTACCCAGCGGATGTGTATCACAAGAGGAACAGTTACATGTGATTGCTGAGACCTCATTGACGCTTGTCATAGCAGCCCAGAGCACACCACAGAGGGTGGAGAATAGGCCATGTCCCCTGACAAAAATATGCTAAATTTTATTCGCATGGGATTGGTGCTTGCAATCTCATTCAAAATTTTGCAGCCAGAAATGAAAAAGGTAAAGAAATATCTGTGAATGAACTGAGCTCACTCAGCAGTGAAGTAAGCTAAGATTCAGCATAATCCTATAACCCTGCAGTGTGATGCAAGCAACAATTGGCATTCCCATTATTCAGGAAAGGGCAAGTATTTGTAGGTGTTGTTCTCCTCGGTTCCCCCCACTTGTCTGGCCCCTGGTATACAGCAGTTGAAGTTTGGAATTGTATGACTTACGCTAAAGGTGGGGACATTGGCATGTGGACACAGCAACTAAAAATTGTAGTCAGATGGTAAGGGGCTGGTATGCAATAGGGACATGAAATGAAGCAGTATACTGGGGGTGCAGCCCCCCCCCCCCTTATCGCTTGGATAGTAGTGCGGTGGGATCCGCAATGCTAGAGGCGTTACTTTGCTCACACCTTGGGCAGTAGGACACATTGGCAGGAACCTGTAAATTTAGTGGGTTTCAAATAGGTTTTCTGCATGGCCATTTCTTTAAAAGATGTGCACTATGTAAACATGAGAGTATGGGTAACCATTCAGCATAGTGGGCTGCGTAAGTTTGTCATTCCAAAAGTGGGCTGTGTCTTCAATAGTGGGGAGAAATATAGGTTCGGAGCACATAGGCTGACTGTTACCAGAATACATCTGGCATTCATGTTAAGAGGGTGCAGGCAAACTCGCTCATATGTTTACCCCATCTCCTCTCAAATCCAAAGAGCATTGGCAGTGTCATCTTTTCCTGCCCCTTGGTACACGTTTAGCTTTTGGCTAGGGGCTACATACACCAGGGGGCGACACAGCACCTGTAGATTGCAGTCAGACTGATGGGTTTTGGAGGCAACAAGGATTTGAAATGTAGCAGGATATTGGGAGCACCCTCGATACATGTCATTGATTCCTATGGGGTAAGATTCCTTGCTGGCAGGGTACTCCTATACAGGAGGAGGCCAGCTGGCAGAGATAAGGGTATGGTGTGGGCCTCAAACAATAACTTGTTAACAAATACACTGTTGGCCTGGGAGGCGAACTCCAATATGTTTTCCAGCAGATTCTGATATCAGTGCAGCCCCCCCCCCCTTATCGCTTGGATAGTGCGGCGGGATCCGCAATGCTAGAGGCGTTACTTTGCCCACACCTTGGGCAGTAGGACACATTGGCAGAAACCTGTAAATTTAGTGGGTTTCAAATAGGTTTTCTGCATGGCCATTTCTTTAAAAGATGTGCACTCTGTAAACATGAGAGTATGGGTAACCATTCAGCATAGTGGGCTGCGTAAGTTTGTCATTCCAAAAGTGGGCTGTGTCTTCAATAGTGGGGAGAAATATAGGTTCGGAGCACATAGGCTGACTGTTACCAGAATACATCTGGCATTCATGTTAAGAGGGTGCAGGCAAACTCGCTCATATGTTTACCCCATCTCCTCTCAAATCCAAAGAGCATTGGCAGTGTCATCTTTTCCTGCCCCTTGGTACACCTTTAGCTTTTGGCTAGGGGCTACATACACCAGGGGGCGACACAGCACCTGTAGATTGCAGTCAGACTGATGGGTTTTGGAGGCAACAAGGATTTGAAATGTAGCAGGATATTGGGAGCACCCTCGATACATGTCATTGATTCCTATGGGGTAAGATTCCTTGCTGGCAGGGTACTCCTATACAGGAGGAGGCCAGCTGGCAGAGATAAGGGTATGGTGTGAGCCTCAAACAATAACTTGTTAACAAATACACTGTTGGCCTGGGAGGCGAACTCCAATATGTTTTCCAGCAGATTCTGATATCAGTGACTGGGCAGTGATGGGTAAATGCTTGACCTGGCAACACCTAACAAGTAGGCCCTTATTAGCACAGAGGGCACCATAGAGATTTCATCCTGAACTGAGGTTAAAGCAGAGAACAGTTGTTCTCAAATCCGGGGAGGCCATCGAACATGCCTACGGTTGGGTAAATAAAGCTGTTGTTCAAACAGAGAACTGTTGTTCCCAATTTAAGTGTAGGCCATCGGACTTGCCTACGGAAGGGTAAATAAGCCATGCACAAGCCCACCAACCTGGAGGGCTTGGTTCATCTCTAATTGGAAATCAAATAAAATAACAAGGGCTTGGCAAATAAGGCATGGTCACTTTAGTGCATACACACAAGGTTTACTCGATATGTATGGGAAATACCTGTAGAGGTAGATGGGAATTGTCCAGCTAGAAGGACTGGTAAACTGTCAGAGGTAGAAGGGAATTGTCCAGCTAAAAGGACTGGTAACCGCACATTGCAGGAGGTTGTGGAGCCCTCCATGGTGGGGGGGGTGCCCGGGTCTGACGGTGGTCACATTCAGGGCTTTGGTGGAGTTGCTAGATGATCCGGAGGCTGATTGGTACAAGGGGTACCATTTCAGGAGCACAAAACAGGTGCATTATGCCAAAATCCCAGGAGTCTTTATGGCAGGACCCTGGTTGAAAATGAAGGTGCCCAGCTAGTCCTTCAGGTGATTGTAAGCCTGAGCAACCGGGGGCTTGGCTGGATAAGGCTCCGTCCCTAAAAAGGTGTGAGTAAAAGTGATTGACCAGGGGTCCATGGTATGTAAGGGGGATGAACCCACAAAACGGTAGCACCAATTGGGTTGGCCACGGTGCAGTTTGGCTCATCAGGCGGGCAGGGCAGTTTAGGTTGGTCACGGCTGCCTGCCCTTGGTGTGCCCGTAAGTTAACCCACAAAGATGGCATACTCCTTATATGTAATAAACCTGCAGCAAACAGTTTCCCAACAACATTTTGTGTGGACTGTTTATTTTGCGCAGCGCAACTATTACTGCTAAGCGGGAGTGCCGATATCGGCACTATGCGACTTCCCTTAGATCTCTCCATTTTAGAATGTTTGTTTTAACATGGAGGAGAAATGACAATGAGAGTTGTGTCCAGTCTCATTCACACTGGTTTGCTGCCTGTCGGTGCACTGAGACAGGCTCTCACTGCCGCCATACTAAGGTTGACCAAGATGTTCCTGTACATGGCTTTTTAGAAAATATAAGGACGACGTCTTGCTTGTATTTTAAATTCGGTTTTGTTTTTTGATTCATCCCTCTTTTATATCATCCTAATTACTTCTCCACATTATATTTTCTCTGGGGCCTTATGCTAATGACCAAGTGACATAAATCCTCATCTGCTATGAGATTATTGGGAGGCCTTGAGAGAGCAGTAAAAACCCGAGAACTTCCTGATTTGAGCAGTAAATATTAGAGGATTGGGCAGGTTAAGCACAGTCTGACAGTTTACATATTTCCTATGAGGTAAAGCAATTCACTATTCAACTCAAAACATTTATTTAAACATATCTGGTAAATTTGATCTATTTTAGATCGCGTTTATGTGACTGCACGTGGAAGCGTTCATTTGTGATTGGATGTGAACATACACACCAGGATGGGAAGTGCTAAGTTTGCTCTATCAACTTATCTTTCTTGTTGATTATAAACAAAGAGTCTCATTTACAATCCCATTGTGCTGCATGTGTGTCCCTTTTTAATGACACACAAGCGGGGCAATGGGCTTGCTCTTATTTACAAGGCCACGTAAAGTCACCCTGTGTGACGTTTCATGGGCTTATAAATATGAGTCTCTTTCACGCATTACTCTGCATGAAAGGGGCGTTCCTTGGGTGTTGCTCTGGGTGTTCCCACGCAACAACCATGGACCATGAAGCATTCCCAGATTTACAACTTAGGTAAAGCTGGGGATGTGTATGATTGTGACGCAGAATCATACGTCTCCCAAGGGGAGGCGTAGGAGTGGCACAACGAGGGTAAATACTTGTATCTCTCCTCGATTTTCCTCTTTCTATACAGAAAGAGAAACATGCCCTCAGTGATTGTTTTTGTGCCAGAAGGTGTCCCTTCCTGCATAAAAACAATCATCTCTGCAATACAGGCAGCCTTGCAAAATGACGCAAGGATGCCTGTTGCTGGCGCATGGCAGCCAATTGAGCACCACCGCAGGTGAATGCACATGGATGCGTCATTTTGTTGTTAATACGCTGCATCCATGTGCTTTGAAAATGATGCAGCTCGGCACAGCAAAATGGCTTGCTGCGCCGCGCAGCGTCATTTTCTTGCAAATGAGCCTGTTGGAAATGGCCCTTTGTGGAGGGTTATCCCCAAACTTTGTTACTTCTTCCTCCTATTTTTTCCTGACCTGCTGTTGTTGGCTTTAGGACTCTGAGCACTTCACCACTGCTAATCAGTGCTAAAGTGCATATGCTCTCTGTGTAAATTGTTATTGTGCTTGGTTATCCATGATTGGCATATTTGATATACCAGTAGGTCCCTAGTAAAGTGCACTGAGTGTGCCAGGGCTGGTAAATCAAATGCTACTAGTGGGCTTGCAGCACTGATTGTGCCACCCACATGAGTAGCCCTGAAAAGATGTCTCAGGACTGCCACCAAGGTGTCTGCGTGCAGTTTGTTAACTGCCATGTTGACTTGCCAGGCCCTAACCTTCCCTTTTCTTACATAAAGGGCACCCCTATGGTAGGCCAATGGTACACCCCTCCTGGGCAGGGTGCAGTGTATGTGAAAGGTAGGACATGTACTGGTGTGTGCAACATGTCCTGATAGTGAAATACTGGCAATTTCGTATTTTCACTGTTCACAGGCTATCTTGCCCCATAGGAGAGAATGGGGAATGCTTGGAGTTTATTATCCCTGAAACCAGGATTTAATAACACATCTTTTAGTAAAGATGGTTTTTAAATTGTGTGTTTGAAAATACCACTATTTAGAAAGTGGCTATTTTCTTGTTTAACCATCCTGTGTGCCTCTGCCTGGTTGTGGATTGACTGTCTGGCTTTGGAGTAACAGGGGCTGGGGAGGTGCAGTGGCTCCATGAGTCTAGATGAGTCAGCACTAGGCTGAATAGGCCTGATCTGCATTTGGAGTGGTGGGAGGAGTATCATCTGTCCCTGAATAGGGCTGTGCCTGCCTTCCACAATGCTGGCTCCGCCCCCCTGTGGTGTGTCTGGAGCCAAGGCTCACACTGACAATGGATGTTGTTGTGCACTTGCAGAATGCCCCCTGAACTGATTTGAACTGGGCTCAGAGCCCCTTGCACAAAGAGAACAAAGACATTTTGGAGTATAAGTATCGGACCCAAAACCCCAGACTTTAGATCATTCCTGGAATTCAAGAGGAACCTTTGCCATGGAGAAGAGCTGGAGAGACTGAGGAGAAGTATTGCCCTTGCTGTGTGTCTGGGGTTGGCCTGCAGTTGCTGTTTCTGCCAAAGAAAGGAAAAGGACTTTGCTGTGTGCTGTGTCCCCTGCTTCAAGGAGATCTCCAAGGGCCTGAAGTGTGCTGGCCTCCTGTTCTGCAGTCTCAGGGACACAAAAGACTTCCTGCAAATCCGCTGGTGCTTCTGGACTCTGCCATCTGTGAGCCCTACCCTTGCCTGAGGTGCCTGCTTCCAGTTACAGGACCTCAGAGGTGGGTTTTTCAGCTAATCTCTGCAAGAACCGGCTCAAAGCATTGTGAAGCCATACAAAGTCTCTCGGAACCAACACCGGATAACGCGAAGCCTCACAGAGTCTCGCTGGGCAATGTGAAGCCTTGCCGCGCAGCCCCCAGCACTGACGCCGGACGGCGCAAATCCTTGCAAAGCGACTCATCACCTCCGGTGTGTAAGCCTCGTAACTATGCATCAAGTTTTCCACACATCACCCGCAGACCAGAACCGCCTTGGATTTCCACGCCTCACTTTCCCCTACAGTCCGGATTCGACGCATCACTTCTACTGTGTGCAGCAGAACTGATGCCTCGTCTCCCCAAGGACTCAGGAACTGACACATCGCTGTGTTTTTCAATGCTTCCTTTCTCTGCGGCTGTTTGGCCTTGTGAATTTTGATGCATCTTCAGGTACTTTGCGTTAAAGTCACGCATCCATAGTTTTCTATGGTACAAGTTCTTGAAACCTTTTGAAAGTCATATTTTTAACTGTGTATGTGGGATTTTTGTCTTTTTGGTCTTGTTTAGTTTAGATAAAGATACTTTATTTTTCTAAACTGATGTGGTGTCCTTTTGTGGTGTTTTCACTGGGTTACTGTGAGTGTTGGTACAAATACATTACACATTGCCTTTGGGATAAACCTGTCTGCTCGTGCCAAGCTACCAAGGGGGTGAGAACAGGTTTTCTAAAGTGTGTATCCCCCTTACCCTGACTAGAAGCAAGGGTCCCTATTTGGACAAAGGTACCTACCTCTGCCAACTAGAGTCCCCAATTTCTAACAAAGGCCCAAAGTGCACAGGCACGGAGCAGAGCGATGCACTTGTTTCAAAAATAAATTATGCTGGGTACACTCATGCGCTAACTCAGTAATCCAGGAGTTACTGCATGAGCTGCATCAAGACTGCAGGCTTCAAAAACAGAGTTGCAACTCTGTACTTCGACAGAGCTCATGCACTAGCTGATTGTTGCCAAGTTAGTGTTTGCGCTAAAATTGGTGAAATCTTATTGAAGACATGCATATAGCTCCTTTCTGTGCCATTGCGCAGTCATCATAATAGGGCTTTAGGATCAGGTCTTCAATGGCACCATGCAGGCAGTTAGCAGGAGGGGCTAGATTTCTCCTCTTAAGCAGGGATCTCAATAAGAGGGAGCCATTTCTGGCTGCAGCAAAGGGTCTGCTTTCTCCATGAATAGTTAGCTTTATAAGAAATGGTTGAACATGCTGGGCAGCTTCGAACAGTCCCGCTTGACCTGCTGGGTAGAAGTTTTCTAGAGTTTTGAGTATTGTGCCCATCTGCAATCTAGCAAATTTGTTTGCATATGAGTTTGTTCATACTTTTCTTCAACATGCGCTCCAAGCTGGCATTTTCGATTCGAAGCATGATCAGGACTAGACCAAGGCATTTTGTTTCTTATTCCAACCAGAACTTTAGGCATATGTCACAGTGTTCTTTTCAGGCCATGCCTACCATATTTCTCCCAAGTGATTATATTCTTTTCTGGCCATACTTAATAGAACCATTTGGCAAATATTCAGGATGGATTGAGAGATTATTTTGGATTCCAGAGTTGTGGTGGGGAATCCTGCTGTTAGCATTAGCAGCAATTTTCAGAATTTTCTTTCATGACATCCTATTTTGAGTGCTTTTTGTCAAAGACCCAGAGTTTAGCATAAGAAATTTAGCTTATAAGCTTGGACTGATCTCTCTGGTCGATCAGAAACAATGTCCGAGCGAGCAATCTGTCCTTGGAAGGGTTTCAGTGGGGCATCTCATTTCTCTATTGCCATATGGATCTGTGTGTCCCACCTGAGATTGTTAGTGATGGTAGAGTTTACTTCTTCAAGACTTGTGCCTCAATGGAGAAAACATTGGCATTCTTTTTCTTTTTGAAATACATTGTTTTTATTTTGTGTGTGTTAATCTTTGGTCCGTTTTCATAGCAGTACTTATCCATTGCTGTAAATTGTGCTTGCAAGGCCTTTAGTTTGCGAGCTGTTAAGATTGAATTATCTGCAGAGAGGAGTGCAGGTATCTGGCCGCTACTACATCTTGTGATGCTTTCATTACTTTGCAGTGTAGGTGATTCCTTTATAAGGAAAAGAGTGAAAGGATGAGTATGTCTCTCTGTTTTACTCTGCTAGAAATGGAGATTTTTTGGGGGAGACCTTTTTGTCTGAGCCTTAATTATGATCTTGTTTTTGTGTACAGCCTTTTTATTGGAGACAATAGGACTGGATCCATTCCTATGTCAAACAATTTGTTTCCAAAGTCTGTTTCTTGGTACAAGGTTAAATGCTAACATGAAATCTATATATACTACACAGAGAGGCATCTTTTTCGCAGTGTTGTACTTGTGGATTATATGGAGAAAAGAGAATACGTGGGGGCTTATTTCCTTTGCGCCACTTTTGCGTCATTTTTAACATAGGAAAAGCGACGCAAAAGTAGCACAAGGGCCTTGTAAATCTGCCCCTGGGTATTTGGTAGAGCGTTATTCTCTGACGCCCTCTATTGGGTTGATGATGTTCGCATTTGTGATCCAGAGCTCTGAGCACCATCTTGGAGAATATTTTATTGGCAATGTCTAAAAGGCTGATAGGCCTATAGGATTTTGTGTCATCCGTTGAACCTTTTTTGTACTGGGGGATGATTATACTTTTCCGCCATGAGGGTGTGGTAGATATTTGACGCGCAGATTTCTGTGAAAGTTGCTGCATTGATTTTGGACCACCATTCTGGTCAGTGTTTGAATACCTCAGAAGGAAACATATTTGGCACAGGTGTTTTTCCCTTTCTTAGGCCTTTAATTAATTCCATTGTTTTCGTCCTTGAAGGTGTTTTTTTAATAAAATGCTTCTGGAAGCATTTTCCATTTTTGTGTTGTGTTTTTTGATGAGAAGGTTCCCGGAAACAAGTTTGCGTCAGGTGGGCACAGTTGGTTGGTAGCTACGAAATTACATGTCCAAGCATTTTCCTTGATATTTGTTATAGTGTATTCCCTTTGGTGCTGAGTCCTTCCTCACTTTTACTCCAGAAAGTCTGAAAGTCTATCTCCACTGCAGCTTTTTCTGGAACAGAGACTTAGGGCCAGATATACTAACATTTCCACAACACAAAGCAGCAAGAAAGTTGTGCGAACATGAGAGAGCTGAACTGCGCCATTTTTCCAAAGATATGGCACTGTTCAGCTCTTTCCCAGCGCTGGCACACCTGTAACTGCCTAGCACCAAAGCAATTGGTCCCTAACACAGCTGAATATACTTCAATTAGTAAGTATATAATGGAATTTAATCCAACTAGCAAAAGGTTTCATAAGTGTAAGTACATTCAACAAACATTTAAGTGGTCACCAGAAATCATTTGGATTGCAAACATCAATTTATTCTTTTTATCCAAAACATAAAAGGCATACATGAAGCATAATATGTTATGTGGTTATTTCCAAGGCGGAAGAAAACAGTGAGAAATAAGTGCTCATGTGTGAAAGAGTAAAGAAAAAGTGAGAGTGCATCTAGAAGTAATTACATAGAACAGGTTTAAAATATTCCAGATCGAAGGGGTCCGACCAAGTTATTACTGATAGGACCGGTACCCCTACAAACAGTAGTAGATCTATACTATCAAGATCCACCGGATAGATATTGATTTTTAGAAAAGGCTAACTAGAGTTTTGTTTAAAGCCAAGATTGGTACTATCCTTGAATACAACAAATAAGTAAAATAGTTAAAGGGAGCATAGTCAATAATTGTAGGGCCTTTTTAGGCTTATCAAAGGAATCTCCTTATATATTCCTCTTTTTCATAGAGTTAAGAGATAGTGACATTATCGATTGAACGAGGATATACCATTCTAATGTATGGTAGGTTTAATTTACAGAAGAGTTCCTAAGAAGTAAAAAAGAGTCCATGGAGACTCCTGAAAACCCATCAATTTTGCATGCCAAAATTAATGATTCTGCAAGACGAATTATGATGAATATGCAATTCATAGTCTTTAACCAATTTTTTTCCCTTCAATCTACGATCTTATTGCTGAATTTTCTTCCACCGTTATTTGGGCTTTACTGCTGACTACCGACTGATTGAAGGATAATATAGAAAAAATATGGTATGATAAGCAGAGTCCATATTGTGAAACACAATGAATCACAGTACATTTTACAGTATAATTTAGCAATGGAACACATGATAATGTAAGGGATTCATAATCTCCGAAAAATATCCCAGTTAATTTTTTTTTAAACTCATGTAGTTCTTCAATATTCTTCCCACTAAATATGATTAACAAGATAACACTACTATTAGATTCACAGCTTGAAAATAAAAATGAAAGTAACATTTGCCTAAATTGACGGCAGAAGCAATTGCAATGTAGGTTTTTCATCAAATGCAAAATTCAATCATACCTAATAAGTAATTTGTTTTGAACAATGGAAAATCACTTAAAAACATATAAAGTCAAATAAAAATTAACAAATGCATTAGAATACTTACAAAAAAGCCAAATTAGATCATTCTTCATCTTCAATCAAGCCAGAATCAGACCTTGGTCACATTCAACCCTCTGCGGCTCTCATGCAATGGCCTACTACCCCTCAGTGGTGTTTCCTTCTGCATGAAGTGCAGGCAGTAAACCCTGTTTAATAACATCTGAGCTCAGGTGATCCTATGTGATGCTTATTAATATATATGCTATCACAGAGATCGAAGTGAAGTATGTTATAGAAATATGTTGTACAATGTGTTAGTTAGAGTTGGACAGATGCAAGATAACAGCCAAAATATGGGAGCTGTCCCATTAGCAGCTGTATCTATACATCACTATTCCAGGGGCAAAATACACACACACAAGGCTGCTCCTAAATTGCATAATCATCCTTCACCTCGCTGAAATGCCTCAGGTGCCCTAGCAGAAGGCAGGAAATAGATAACAAGTGAATACATGCAGACACTGCCCTGCTCCCAGTAAAAGACAGCCCCATTTAAAACCTAAAGCCTAGTTCATAGATCCATACATAAAACAGCACCAGCTTTTGTTCAAACTTCAAGGTGTTCTAAGACTATTCTTCTGTTGGTTTAGGACTTTGGATCCTGGTCGAGTTTTCTAAAGGCTTTAAGTCTACACAATAATCCCCTAGGACACTGATAAATTAGGGATGAAACCAGGCTACTGGTTAAAGCCTCTCCCTGTTCGGCTCGTCTGACACATCAGGGTCTTCCAGTGCTGGTTGTACACTGTATCACTTCTGAGGTCTAAAGCTCTCTGGTGTGTAGGTGCAAAATACACTGCTTCGAAAAGACATTTAAGATAGAAAATGCTCGTCATATTATGTGGTTGCGAAGGGAGTTATTTGGCATAATCTAGGGTTTACTAGCTTTTCCCCTTGAATCTCCTCTAGATTGGTGTGTAAACACTTGCTTTCCAGAGTAACCTTAGGAACATTTTGAAGTGAGTTCACCTTTCAATGTTGCTAATTAATCGTTTGGTGATTTTGGGGTGTCTCTCAATAAACTGCAGTCTTGGATTTGAAATAATGATTATTTAACTAACCGTAGAGTGGATTGCCGTTGGGGTTAAAGATCATATGATGTCACTTCCTGCAATGGAATTGACGGTTCATATGGTGCCACTCTGGATGCCATGATTTTAGTAGAAAGTAGCATCCCTGCTCTCATCTGAAATATCTCACTAAAGAAACCAGGAAAGAGGATTCCTCCCTTACATTGGAGAACCTCATGAAAGCTTTCAGGTTTTAAAAACGCGAATTAAGTGGATCCACTCTCACTTTCTTTCAGGTGGCCTCAGTGAGCAGTGCCTAAGGCAATGATCTCACAAGTGTGCACTTGTACTCGCCTGCTCTGTCACTCCCTTTCTCACTCACTCATGCTCGCTCAGTCAAATTCCACACAGTTCTCATGGGTATATTTTCAGGGTTAAAGTTGCACAGCACAGAAAAGTAGTTTGGTTCAATGTATAGTATAGAAGGAAAGAATTAATTCAATGTGCAAGTGGATGGAATAGACATTGAGCACTGTAAAGGGGAAAGATTTCATACAGGGAGTAGGAGAATGATCAGTCGATGCAGAGGGTTGATGGAGAGCAGTTCAGAGTGCCGGAGTGTAGATCCGTCAATGTGCAGACCTTATGGAGGACCACGGAACCAGCATGTAGGTCACATAGAAAGAGTTTATTTGGTGTGCCGGAGAGCATTGCAAGCAATTTGTAGGGTACGCGGACACGTACATTCATTGGGCAGAAAGAAATCAATGAAAGTTCAAGGAAACAGTTCATTGAGTCTATGTATGGTTGTAATAGTCAATGAGTACGTAAACAAGATCTTTCATAGAGTGAGCTGGAACAGATCCGTTTTTGCAGAGGGCAGATGGAAGACAGTTCATTCAGTATACAGGAGTGGTGATTGATCAAAGAGCAGAACATGTGGAAGCTCTTCATTTATTGTGGAACTGCACTTATCAATCAATGGTCAGGGGACAGAGAAACAGTGCGTGAAGTGTGCTGGAGAACCATGCAATCAATGTGCAGGGCACAGGGCCACAGTTTCCTCGAGGAGCAGGAAGGCACCAATCACAGTGCAGAAAACAGTTATTTGGTGTGCTTGAGGCCAGTACTAGGCAGGGTATATGGAAAAATTCATTCAGTGTGCAAAAGTAGATGAATGAATGTGGTGTGAAGAGGTTAATGTAGAGTACAGCAGAACACAAACACCAATATGCAGGGAAATAGTTGATATAATGCAAATTGTTGGGCAGGTTTATTGATAGGTCATGC
Organism: Triturus cristatus; assembly: GCF_964204655.1. Classification (NCBI taxonomy): domain Eukaryota; kingdom Metazoa; phylum Chordata; class Amphibia; order Caudata; family Salamandridae; genus Triturus; species Triturus cristatus. Next base: position 1,370,823,669 of record NC_140589.1, read on the forward strand.
ATTGGAGCACAGCAAATTAAGGGGCAGATTTACAATAACTGGTGCATCCCTGCATATCAGCAGGGATGCGCCAGTTATTTTGCGTCACGGTAGACACCTCTTACACCACCATGGATGCGCCGCATTTACAATGCGGCGCACCATGGCCCAAGAATAGAAAGATGCGTGACGCATCTGATGTCGTAAAGGTGACGCAGTGCTGGAGTTGTGTCACAAGCGCGATGCAACTCCAGCACTGCTCGGGGGTGCCCTATACTAGCTGTGCTGCGTCACTCCTTACGCCTGCTACAAGCAGGTGCAAGGTTTTGACGCAGCGGGGTCGGAAAAGTGACTGAGTGAAATCTTGTAGATTTCACTCAGCCACTTTTCCGCGGCGTTCCTGTGCCCCCCGAGCCGGAACGCCCACATGAAACCTGACGCAGGTTTCATGTGGCGCAGGGCTTTACAATGTGACACATCTCCCTAGATGCGTCACGTTGTAAGTACCCTGCAGCATGGCGCTGGCTTTGCGCCGCTGCTGTGTCACAAAAGTGACGCAACGGTGGCGCAACAGTGGCGTACGGGGCTTGTAAATCTGTCCCTCAGTTGCCTAACTGTATTGTGTGCGAGGGAGAGAGCAGGACTCTGAAATATCATTTAAGATATATCAGTGATGCTCTCTTTCTGCGTATTGTTGTAATTGAATTGTGTTAGAATATGTTAATTGAGGTAACCTAGCCATAGTGTCTGTTGTGACCATTTCTGTTGTCTATAGTACATTACAAAATATGCAAAGTTAAAAATAAAAGTTTGGAGAATAGAAAACCTGCCTCCTGGTTTGTGCCTGCCTCGAGGAGGCATTTTTCTGGTGCAAGTCAGGCCTCAAATGCTAGTAGATAGGGCCTTGCAGGAAAACCCATGAGTTGATGCATGGGAACACCCATGATCCACTCATGTGACCCTCATTAGACACACTATAAATTTTAGGCAACTTTCCAGTGCAAAATAAGTTTTATGCAGAAAGTAAACCCCAAATCAACACTTTGCTCCACTTTGGTGACCTTGCGTTGGTGCAAAGTGTTGCTACATTTCGCACCTGGTTGATATTTTTTTTCTACTGAGAACAATACTAAGATCAGTGTCTACCACCTTTTGAAGCCCATGGCATGCTACTAGCAGTGCTGCAGTGGACGCCACCTTCAAAGTATGGCACGAGGCCTCCAGACATCACCACTGTTGTGAGTGAACCTGCAGTTCATTCATGAGTGCGGTCTCAAACACAGACACACGCACGCACACGAACCCACACACACGCTCCTGCTAGCCTATCACCATTAGTGGTAGACCACTTGTACTGAATGCACAAGAGAGCAGTGTCTGTGCATGTGTTTGTGGATGTTCTCTGCTTTTTCATTCAAGGCTCCTGAGGGTGGGTGGCCTGTGAAGTGCTGTGCAACTCAAGGCCCTAGCTTGTCATGTCCTCTTGACTTAGCACACCATGTGTGATGCCAGAATATTACACTCAGAAATATTGTCTGATGTAAATAGTTTCTTCAAAATATTGTTTAATTAAAATACTACCCTATTGTACTCAAAAATAAAAAATAGTCAACGAATGGGCAAATATTTTAGTGGACTGTATTTACGACACGCAGCTTCTATCAGTCGATATTTCAGACTACGATATTCTAACATAAGACCTTGGTGAAAGGAACAGTTAATATGTGACCAGCCCATGTGGGTCTACCGGATCAGTTCACATCCACGAGCCCTCAATCCGCCCTCCTCACAGACCCACACAGGCCTTTGCACTGCCAATCTCCCTGAACGGGGTTCCCTTGCCCCTGCACCGCGTCTGCTAAAAAGGCCCACTTGACTCCCTGGACTCCTCGATGGCTTCCGGTGCGTCATTCTCTGCTGGCGCGTGCAGGCACGCGGGTGTGTATTCTTCGGTTGTGAGACGCTGCATTATTTAAACTGAAACACAACGACTCCCATGTTTAAAGTATTCTCTCAGAAGAGGCGCGATTGATGTAGTCCGAGCTAACAAGCAGATGGATGTATTGGAATGCCATTATCCTGTGTACAATGATATTATCTCCTTGATGAAAAATTCAGCAGTGTGTGTGGACTGCTGGAGTCAAGGGGAAGGTGGAACTTTAAAAAAATGGAGAAGGGAACATGATCAGACTCCTAATCCCCTGCGGGGTCACATTGGATCATTTAACGGGAGAATTAGCAGTGCAGACGGAGCAGGGTTTGTGGAGCCGCTGTCTGCTTTCCTTATGGCCTTCTTGGCTCGGAGTCCGAGCCTGGCCCTGCAGCCGTAGGGGGCAGCGTTTGGGCCTGCTAAGGCATAGCACACCGTGACATTTTTATCATCTGTCAAAGGGAGGGAAATAAATTTACTAACAGAAGAGAGTTGGCAGGCGCGAGCTGCCCTGTCAGATTCTAGACATTTCCAAGACCGGCTTGAGCCAGCGGAAGCAGGAAAGTGTGCCAGGAAGGCAATGATGGACACGCTGTTCCATTCATGGATACGCTTTGCAATAATACTACGTTGCCTCGGAGTTAGGGCCTTGTCGTAAACACCTCATCTACTTACTAGGCACTTCTCCCTGCACATATGCCCAAAAGCTAGATATGAGATTCTAAAATACTTTTTTTCTTGTTCTGCTCATTCGATTCTGATAGAAATTGAGATGTGTGCGTTGGCTCTGTGTTCAAGCAAATTATTTTATTAATCAATTCCTGCTGTCCCCGCTCTGCATTTTTTTTTTTAGGAAGAGGAGCGGAAAAGTTTAAAAGATGTATTAATGTTCAGTTCCTTTGGATAAAGCCTTGCTAAATTTATTAAATAGATCTACACCGAATCATTTATTTTCACTGCATACTGTAGTACTCAATATAGAGAATAGTTTGTTTTTTAAGCGTGCTTCATTCCCCACTTCTGTTTCTAAGTGGCAACAACAGGTGTTACTGTCACCACGTTTTACGGCAATTAGTTTACTGACCTCAGATGATGTATGGCTGAGTTGACCTAGCTGGGATTCAAATTCATGACCTTTGACTTGCAGTTCGATAGAAGTTTGCGGTGAACATTTTTTAAATTTAGGAACCTTCTTACCAGCTAATATAACGTGCATGACATATTCTTGTAAAACATTCTGCACAAACACCTGGAAGTGTTTTTATTTTTCCAGCACGTGAGAAATCTATGTTGGAGTGTTCCAGAGCATCGGGAGTTACTAGGCCCCTGTTGTGACAACAGGGGCCTTTTGCTTCTAATGTCATCGGGCCCCTATCGCAGACCCTCAAACTTTTAGCACTTGACTCTCAGAGTATCAAGGTAGAGCAGCCCAAGGCGGACTCCGCAGGCGCTGTGGACTAGAAATTCAGAACCAAGCAGTGCTATAAACATTAAAAAAAATCAATTTCCAGCCAGTGCTATATCTTTTGAAAAATAAAAGCACTTTAATGTATGTAAAACTATTAAACACATTTTAAATATGTACATAAGGGTCGGTGGAAAAACCACATAGAACAGCCTCTAAAGGGCCATGCAAACTAGTGCGCACACGAGTCAGGTCACAATAATCAACCACTAGTGGTGGCTGCTAACAACGGGGAGTGGCGGGCCTGGAAAAAGGGTAGTGGGTACATGCATGCGCTAAATTGCCGACATGCATTACATTATTGTTTTAAAGTTAAAATGTTGAACTTTAAACCGGTAATGTAATGTATGCCAGCGATTTAGTGGACATAAGCATAGAGTGACAGACATAAAATGCATTAAAAATGAAACTAAAAGTCACTTACCTTCCTGCACGTCCTTGCTCTGGTGTTCTTCTCTCCTCCAGTGTGGGACCCAGCCAACCCCCCTAACCAATCCTGGTGCTGCTCTCATGCCTTTAACCAGCATGAGAGAAGCACCAGGATAGGATGGAGCGGGCTCTCACAGTTGTACCAAGGGCACTGGAGTCCTGTGATTGCTTTGGGTTGAGAGGTTTAAAGTGCGCATGTCCAAAGACAGCCGGCCATAGAGACATACGCACTTTAAACTTAAAGTGCCCGGCCCAACACTCTTTACTGCTGCTGCCACTCAGCAGTGGCCCTGCCCTGTCACGACACAGCTCGGGACGCAGGTAGTGAAAATTAAAATGGTAATAAATTAGCTTTATTACCATTTTATTTTTAATCTCTGGGGCATTATACTTAGTGGGGTGACGCTCCTCTGCTCTAATGGAAGAGCTGCTCCTGTCAATCACCCTCCTAAATGAAATGTAAACTGCCATTCGGCATATTTCCACATCAAGTAATGGCCCCTGCCCTCATCAGCACCCAGCAACTCAGAGGAAGAATCTGACTGCAAGCTCCTAAGCCATGTGGTTGTTGTTCTTTACACACCAGCCAAGCACTCCACTGCGACAGCCAGACAGAGAAGCAGACAGACTCCGCTCTCCTTCCTTTGAGCGGTAGAGCAGGGAAGTGAGAGCTACAGCACTCTTTGACTACAGGAAGCCCCCTCTTCCTAGGCCCACGGGACAGTAAAGGTTTCTGCAGTTCCACATCTCTAAAAAATGGGACAATTTGTGGCACAGCACAGTTATACCTTTGTAAATTTCAGAACGCTCATTAAGATCTTAGGTAGCTGCGCGCTCTATAAATGTCATATAACATAACATATTTTAGAATCTCTGGCCATCCCCTGCAGAGTTTATAAGCCCTGCATATGAATGGCAGCTTCTTTTTGCAACACCTCCATCCCTGTTGGACCATATTATTCTGGATTAGCTTTTTTGTGCTCCTGGTGACAATCTCCAGCACATAGGAGGCCTCTTTGGGGGACTTTGAAGTGGTAATTTTTGTATCAATTCTAATTTCTCTGGCACACAGACAGTCAGCCAACAAAGGAGAACAGCACCCTTCCAAGTAAGAGAACAGCTGAGAATAGCAAACAAGTATTGGGCAAGACACAAGCAGGGTTCTAGGTGAAATGAACCCTATTTCTAAAGCGCTTTTTCGACCTAAGGCACCTTGGCACTAAAAGAAACAAGTCTGTCAGGACAACACTATATTCATCACTCTCAGGCCTTTAAAGTAAAGAGCCAGGTTTTCATAAATTTCCTAAACTGGAGATGATTATTTGAAGCTTTTATTTCAACAATAATGGAGTTCCAATATTTAGCCGCAAGCAATGAAAATCATCTTCCTTCCCATTCTAAGTTTAACTCTTGGCACCACAACATCCTTGCTTTCCCACGATGTAAGCTGTCATTTTGGAATATACCTTTTAAACATATTTTTACCTGGGCTTGACCCGATCTTATGCAGGGCCTTATGCCCCATACAAAGCACCTTACACATTGATTGTTTTTGAACTAGCAACCAATGTTTCTCTTTAACCCTCCAGTGATTCTGATGTCTGGGTATTCCCAGGAGTAATTGAGCGGAAGCGTGCTGTGTTACCTGCAACTTTTTGCACAGCATTTTAGTAGTACCTAAGTATAGGGTGTTTCAATAGTTCAAAAGCGAGTGGTGCTGCAATAGTTCAAAAGCGAAGTTATCAGTCCTCGAATAAGTGTTTTACATGGTGAAAGAGGGATGTACCAAAAGATTTTTCTCAGCATTGTGATGAGGAAATACATGAAGTGGTCACATGATGGATCTGTGTCGCAAAGAACATTTTTTAAAATCATTGACTGCCCCCAGATTCCGAGTCACGTCCACCAGTTGGGGGACGGTTACCAATTCGGCATCCTTCCACAGATTTGACCAAATTGCTGGAGGAGTTTTACATATTAACACCTCTTTTCACCATTTAATTTTAGACAATTGGTCTTCCTCCAACTATCTACCTTCATGACCTGCAATTTTAAACTTTATTTGCAAGCGCTAGGGGATCCTTGGTGATATTAATCACAATTTGGGTGTCATCCACATAATATAATACCTTAAAGCCATAGCACATATTAACTCAGCCAACAGAACTATAAACAAATTCAAAATTGTTTGACTAAGTGCAGAACCTTGTGGAACATCACAGTGGAGTGCAAAAGGTTGTGATTTAAATGGTTTGCATACCACTGTTTGTGTTATTCCTGATAGGAAGGAAGACAAGAACCTATGGGCTTTTATCCTCATCTTAGAAAGTAGCTCCACTAGCACAGAGTGGGATACGGTGTCAAACGCAATGGACAGATCTAACAGTATCATGTCGGCTGCACCTCCAAGATCTAGAATAATTCAAATGTTGTCTGCTACCGACACCAGCACTGACTCCATGCTATGTCCCTGTCGAAAACCTGCTTGAGAACTAGCTAACAAATTGGGACTCTCTATGATTAAAGTTAGTTCTTGATTTAGTGCTTTCCCCAAAATTTTGTCTGGCAGTGTCAAGAGTGAAGTAGGTCAATAGATTTTCCATGCCATAGCGTCAGCTTTACGTGTTGGACTTGGCTCTTTTTGCAGGGTCATCCCAGAACTTTTTGCCTTCCTCCTTATTTGTTTCTGACCGGTTGTTGGTGGTTCTATGACTCTGGGCACTTTATCACTGCTGATCAGTGCTAAACTCCATATGCTCTCTATGGTAAACTTGGTAAGATTGGTGTAAACCTGTTTGGCATATTTAATTTACCTATCAGTCCCTTGTACAGTGGTATCCCATATACCCTGGGCCAGTAAATTAAATGCTACTGGTGGGCTTGAAGTGCTGCTTGTGCCAGCCACAAAAGTAGCCTTTCTAAACCTGTCTCAGGCCTCTGCCACTGCAGGGCCTGCGTGTGCAGTTTACTGCCACTGTAAAGTGCTACATAAAGTGGTAGCCACGTCTGCAGCTCCCCTTTTACTACATATCATTAACCCCTAAGGTAGGCCTTTGCTATCCCTATGGGCAGGGTGCGGTGTAGGTAAAAGGTAGGACATGTGCCTTAACTGTGTGGCATGTCCTGGTAGTGACAAACAGCCTATTTGGTTTCTCACTGCTGTGAGGCTGCCCTCTCAGATGGATGCATTGGAGATTCCCTGATATGTGCTTCAGTGGTAATTCCTGATCTGAGAGGGGACGTGTGATCAAGTTTTGTATGTTTGGAATAGTAGTGATAAATCTTGCTTAATGGTGAAAGAGGATTTATTATTACTATTTTAGAAATGACACTTTTAGAAGTGGGCATTTCTGTGCACTATGTGTCTTTGTGCCTCCCTGATGTGTATTGCCCATCTGGTTCTAACTGACAGGAGTGAGGGGATGTGCATTCACTCCAGCCAGTCCCTGGGGGGTTGAGGTGTGTCCTGCCCTGTCTGGGTGACTCAGTGCTAGGCTGAATAGACCTGGTCTGCATTTGGAGTGATGGGAAGAGTAGCACCTGCACCTGACTAGGGCTGTGCCTGCCTTCCACAATGATGGCTCCACCCCCCTGTGGTGTGCCTGGAGCCAAGGCTTACACTATGAATGGAGAGTGTTGTGCACTTGCAAAATATATTTTAAAGTGCCCCAGAACTAGTTTGGACTGGGATCAGAGCCCTGTGCAGGGAGAACAAAGACATGTGGACTATAAATATTGGGGCTGTGACCCCATGTTTGCTGAACTGGTGGAAATGGAAAAGAGAAGACACTGCGTGGGATGTGTGACTGGCAGGCTGCTGGATCACCAGGAGGAACCATCTTGGGATTGACCTATTCTTGGGGGGGCTAAGATAAGGATTGCCCCTGTCCCCTGGAACCCTTGTGCTGGTCTGCTTGGCTGCACCCTGCACCCTGCTACCATGTCTCCAGTGCTCTCCCAGGAGTGCAGACTTGTGGACTTGTATTTATTAGGGCTCGTGGCACTAAACCGAAGCTTGGAGGGTGCGCTGTGAGCAGTTTGTCTGAGTCCCAAGTGTGGTCTCCTGCTACAGCAAAGCGCGTGGAGCGTTTCCTTTTTTCTGTACTACAAAACAAAGTGGGGTGCCCGCACACCAGAAGTGCATGGAGGGTGCTTCCTAATGTGTCTTCTGAACCCGATAAGTGGGCTCAAAACTTGAGTGCGGCAGGCGCTGTCACGCCATGACAGAGAAGCCACAACAACCGGAAGCCAGGCAGAGCCCGAGCCTGGTTGTGGGCGGGGCTCCCACGAGGAAGAGGAGAGCCCTGTGTGTTGCCTGAAGCAGAGAGAGGAAGTAGTGAGGAAATCCCATTTGGGAAGTCCTCGATCGTGAATTGTTTTGCCCCCGGCACAGCGGGGCAGGGCCGAAGGGGGGAGAGCCGACAGAGACTTTGTAGTAATTGTTTTCTAATTCCAAGTAATGAAGGGCAGTCTTAATTTTGTGTATCCTGATGAGTTCTTGACAGATTTTCTTCCTTCATTTGTGTGACATTTAGTAAAACTAGAAGTGGTTTGTCTACTTGATAACATACACCAAATATTTCAATATTTTCTTTCAAATTCAATTGAAGCTAAACAAAGCTCTTACTTTTAACCCTTTTAAAAGTGTTCTTGTGGGCAATGTTGTAGTTTTAAGTTGAAGGTGCACTATTACTGAAAAAGGAGTACAGTTTGGATGATTTTACTCCTGTAAGTATTCAGCTGCTGCAGCTTAGCAGGAATGTGACAAATTACCAAATTATTGAAACTTCCTTTTGAAGGCATTTGATTTCAATTGAATTTGGTAATTTTTCCTTACAAAAATGTGGTCTTATAAATCAAATCTACCTTCAATTAATACGTACAGGGATTATTGGAATAACTATGATTGCTCACTGTCTTCAGTTTTGAAATTCACATCAGCTTTCTTCGAGCTTTGCAATTTGTTCAATGCCAATAAATATTTTAAACCCAACAGTTTCCTTTTTGAATGGATCAATTACATTTCCAGAAGTTATAACTTGGCTATCAAGCTTTGCTTCAACTGTAGTTTCTTTAACTTCCACTTCAGGTCCAAAGTCTTGAGCCGGACTAGGGAAGCAAGAGCAGCTCTGGCAAAAATGCTTAAACCAATCCCGCTCCCTTTGTTTCCTCGGGCAATCTCTCTATTTCCATCCATTTATTCTCTCTCTATGTCCTTGTCTCCACTCTCTCTTCTCTCTCTCTGATTCAATCTCGCTTCCTTCCCCTCCCCCCCTCTCTCGAAGCCCCCGAGAGCCTACTTCAATTAACTTTGGGGAGCTGTGGAAAGTGACAGAGGCACCAAGGGCTTCCCTGGGCTTTGAAAGCTGGCCTGCAAATGCTGTAGCCCATAGGAAATGCCCTGTAGAATACAATGCCTGTCTTTCCCTGCCAAAGTGCTTTATAGCTAATGTCCTCTAGCACTTCAATGACTATTGAAATTCATCCACTAAAGAATGCACTATTTAGATGCTCTAGTAGAAGAGCAGGACATTTACATAGTACAAATTGTGCAATAGATTATTCGCCCAGGTGTGTTGAACCAACAGCATCCAAAAGTGACAAACGGTAAATAATATCCATATAAGTTTAAAGCTCTTATACTTTCATTGGTCAAGTGCTTGCAGAATGTTTGCCATTGCTTTACCTTTGCTTAGAGTAATGGTTTAAACACAGTCTTAACCTGTTAATTGATTGCTGTCTGATACTACAAAGATCACACCACCATCCTTCAGAAACAGTGTAGGAGGATGTCTTTTTAATTCCCCATGCACAGGAATGTCTGATTCTTTTTTAGGAACTAGATGTTCCTTTGGCACAGGCATACCTTCTTTCAACTGATATACATGTGCATCTGCTCACGTTACCTACCATAAACAACCCCATTTTCTTTTGAACAGATCTTTCTTCTCATACTTCCTTTGACAAACTTTTTTCCTTACTCATAGTTTTGTTGGCATTTTTTGAAGGTAGCGTTGACACTGTAAAATGAGAAAAAGAGATAGCACAACGAAAGATGGAAATGTTTGTAAGAGTACCCACATGAGTGATAGAAGTAGCTTACATGCTCCATGTTATTTTATTTTATTTACAAACAAAATCATACAGCCAGGCCTTGGATAGTAGGTTCTATAAGATATTTAACATCATGTTTTTTTACAGATTAATACTGTACTGATGAATTACTAGTGTGAAAGTGACTACCATCAAACACACAATATGTACAGTAGCTAGACACTAAATACAATGCACTGCAGGCTACATTCTATAATCTATATACAAAAATTAAATATTACTTGGTTACTGGCAACTTTTGACCAAACCCTCCAAATGAATCAACCAGTAGAAGACAGTCTTCTTGCAGGCAAAACAATTATTAGTGTCAAAAAGCATACTGTCAGCCTAAAGACCAGATTTGGAGTCAAGCGTTGCAGCCAGCACATGGCAAAAGTCCACAAATGCAGTTAAAAATCATCTGGAGGACCTAGCACACTACCAGGCTTTGTACCAAACCCACCATAAGCAATAAGTCACACATACACATGCTCTTCATTACACAGCTTACACAGTAACATGTGGAGAGACAAATACAATAAAAGAAGATTGGACTATATGACCTGATTTATTGTTAGCGTTGAGTTGAGCCAACCACAAGGAATTATCGAAAAGTATATGGTCATACAATTAGCGCAGTAAACATATAGATAGATAAATAAGTAAATTAGAGTGTCTAAAATGATTTAAAACATATGTATGGAGAAGTAAGGGCCATAATCAGGCTTTACCAGATGGAGTAAAGTAAACCAAGGTGGCACAGGACATTATGCCTACCACGCTGACAGACTAGAATCTACCAAACTTAAAGATTATTGCTGTCCCAGCTGACATCTATGTATACTGAAAGGAGCCACCATGAAAGCATTTTCCTGCAAGGTCCAAAATGTTTGATGGATGCCACTGTCGTTTTTAATGGCCGCCCAACAAACTTTAGATTGTTTGTTTTTCATAAACAAACTCCTGGAGTGGGAGTATGTTTTTGAAAAATAAAAAAATAATGGACCCTACACTCTGGGAACCTTTTCCATGGGTCTGACGGTCGTTATTTCCTTCTGTCCCTCACCACCAGGGTTTTCCAATTGAAGAGGGACAGAAAAAAGGACATCACATCCGTCTCCCTAAATAAGGCAGATGGTGTAATGCCCTTATTGTGACAGTCCCAATTCTGTTGCACCAGTGGAGAAACTTTCATTCAACAGAGCAAATGGGGGATCTGTCAACAGAAAGCTTAGGGTCCATCTGTCTCTAAATGAGGAGAGCAGACTGTGAGTTTGGCAGGCAGGGTACCTCATTATGTTTACAACAGAATACCCTGTCCGCCAAACTCCAAATCAGGCCCTAACTTGTTGAAAACCAGGATTGTGAGAAAAACTATTTTATAGGGGGATACGTGTTCATAGATTTAGGAGGAAGTTAGAAATAAGGAGGGTCAGTCACATTAGTATGAAAATTGACAAGATATTGACATGACAATAATGAAGTGAAAGTGTAACAGCAACAGATTGTGTAGTGACGTTGAAGAACCTTTGTACGATGAGCTTGTCGATGATTGATCTTCTCTGGTTTATACTTGTCATAGCTGATGTTGCTTTTTAGTTTTGTGGGCGTGATGAAAATGCTTTTGGAACATTCTCACGTCTATCTTTTCTTTCTATTGTGACACAACCGATTTTTCTTTAGCTCAGCACACAGTTATAAAATTATTCTTTTTTCCACAACCTTTACAAACCTGCCTGATGGCTGCACATTCACCTTCTTGGGAAAATGAAAGAAGAGCTTTGATTTCTTTGAAGTCGTTGGCTTACATGCATCTTGCTCTTGCTTGTGCTTCCTTTTCACATCCAAGGCCAATTCATTTTGGGCTGTTCCTGCTTCCATACCAGCAGCTTGTCAGTCTGCTAATTCTTCTGCTCTCACAGCCATCAACATTTTCTCTAAGCTGTGTGTTTCTCTCAACATGCACTTTCGAAAAGAATTGGAAAGGCAGCCATCAATGACTCCGAAGGGCATGGTTTCTTCACCGGTGAAATCAGAGAATTTGCAATGTTTAATGATGGTATGAAGTCTTTCAACAAATGTGCAAATTTTTCGCCAACCTTTGTCATGCTTGCTTGAAGATATCCGTTTCATAGTCAACATTTGCCATTGGGTTGAACCTGGCCTCCAACTTATCTTTTACGTTCTGGGATGATTTTGCATCTGTCTTTAGCACTTCTTTCACTCCATCTCCTGCAAGGGTTTTTAAGTATTAGATGATCTTCTTTTCATCTTCATCTTCTAGTGCAGCTATGAAGTCATCAAATGTTTCCATCCACGCAGCCCACCTGGCACCAATGTTCTGCTTTTTAGAAGTGTCGACATATGCCATTGATAGCATATGCTGTATAGACAGCTTTCCCTGTACCTGCCGTCCTTTGTAATTCTGCAAGCACAACCCTTGTGCTTGGACTTGAGTCACCACACCCGTTCTGAGGTCGTAGAATGCTTCACTTTATTTATTTTATTTATTTTTATAGTTTTATAGAGCGCAAACCAGACCCAAGCTAGGGTATCAGAGCGCTTTACATAAGGAGTAAGGTGAGCACATTCAATGGGGAACATTGCACACAAAGAAACATAATATACAAGAAACAAGGAATAGCAGCATTGAGAAGAGGTGTTCTGAACAGTAAAAGACAATTCAAGTTCGTGTAGGTCTTAACTTCGCGTTCAGGTGACCTGAGAGAAGAGGTAGTTCGGAGGTTATAGATCTGGTGTCGTGATTGAGCGGATTTAAGGTAAGAATTTGCTCATCAGGAATAATTTTGCTTCCTTTTTTGAAGAGAGGAGTAGAGGAGATTTTTCTGGTGTATGGTGGAAGCGAGTTCCATATTCTTAGCGCTGCCCCGGAGAATGCTCTGTTGGAAGTTTTAGTCTTCTTGAAACGTGAGGGTTTCAGAAGTAGATTGTTTGCGCTCATTGAATGTCTGTTTCCTCCAGATAAGGTAAGTTTTTGGGCTAGGTACTGGGGGGTGTTGTGGTGAAGCGCCTTGTGTGTGATGCAAGCCATTTTTAGGAGGATTCGAGCTTCGTAGGGTAGCCAGTTGAGTGCATTCAGGTGTTGCGATATGTTGTCATATTTCCTAGAACCTGTTATAAGTCTTGCTGCGGCATTGAGACAGGCTTTTAGAGGGGCGGTTGAGATTTTGGGAAGCCCTGCGAGGGTGGTATATCCGTATTCAAGCCTTGAGATAACTAAGGACTGGACAGTTTTGAGGTCCGAGTTATCAAGAATAGTTTCATTTTTCTGAGATAGCTGAGGTGGAAGCAGGCATTTTTAGCCTATAGGTTGATGTGATTTTGCATGTTAAGTTTCTTATCCAGAGTGATTCCAAGTGATATGGAGGAGTACACTACAGTTGGCTTGCAGTTCATCGCAGTGATAATTATGATCCACTCTTTTGTCTCAGTGGAGTTCTTAGGGAGGGAGATTAAGAGAAACTCTATTTTTTGAGAGTTTAGCTTGAGGAAGTTGGTCGATAGCCATTGGACTGTCTTTTCGAGAGCTAGATTCATTGTCCTTATCTCTTCGATAGAGGAGATCTTAATGTACAGTTGGGTATCATCTGCGTACATGTGGAAGGAGATGTTCTCCTGCTGTAGTAGCTCGGTGAGTGGTTCGAAGTATAAGTTGAATAGCATGGGAGATAGGGTGGAGCCTTGAGGAATTCCTAGTAGGTTAGGAGAGGAAACGGAGAGATTGTTGTTGATCATGTACGATTGTGTTCTGTTTTCCAGGAAGGATTTGAACCACTGAAGGACTATACCAGATAAACCCATCCTGTTTTCTAGTCTTCTTAGTAATTTGTCGGGATTGACCGTATGGAAGGCTGATGAGAGGTCGAGTAAAACTAGCAGGCAGGTTTTGTTGTGGTCAAGGGCTTGAAGGGCGTCATCTACTATGTGCTGGATGGCTATTTCTGTGCTATGTCCAGGTCTGAAACCCGATTGGTGAATGTTCAGTAGATTGAAGTTCGAGATGTGTTGATTCAGTTGTTGCTGAACACATTTTTCCAGGACCTTGGCTAGCATGGGAATGTTGGTTATTGGTCGGAAGTTGTTGGGGTCGGAGTTGTCTGCTGTTGTGTTTTTTTAGGATAGGGGTGACTTGGCCTATTTTTAGGCAATCTGGGATGTGACCTTGTGCTAGCAAGGCATTGATGATTTTGGTCCAGAGAGGTGAGATGATATGGAAGAGGTGGGGTAAGCAATTTGAGGGGACAGGGTTGTTGAAGTGGTTGTTGAGTTTGGTCATCGCTAGAATATTTGTGATGTCATTGAGATCGTAGAGTTTAAAGGTGGACCAGTGAGAGTTATTTTTGGGCAGCGGTAGCTCATGAAGTGCAAGAATTTCGGCTTGACTGCTCTTTGGGGTGGCTGAGTTGATTGCCGCCGTATTAAGTTCGAGTTGGAGGGAGTTTGTTTTAGCTGTGAAAAATTAGGAACATTTTACACTACTCAACTGTGATTTCGATGTTAGGAGTCAGGATTTGGCTAATTTGTTAGATTGTTGTTTCAGAATTTCGAAGAGTTTCTTTGGTCTATTTTTGGCCTTGGCTAGTTCTGATCTGAAAAAGTCTTTTTTTGATTGTAGGATACTTTTATTGTAGGAATTTCTAGATTTCCGGAGAAGTTTAAGATGATGGGGGAGGGATGTTGCCTCCATTTCTGTTCCGTTGATCTAAGTTTGCGTCTCTCTTCATTCAAGGCTCCGCTGAATCATGGTTTTTTGTCTTTATACGGAATTCTTTTGGAGCGGCTTGGTCGAAGACTTTGGTCATTTGGCAGTTGTAGTGAGCGGTGAGGTCGTTGACGTCTCACACGTTATTGGGGGGAGTGAGAGCCTTCTCCCAGTGGGAGGCAAGGTTGTTCCAATCAACGTTTTTTGGGTCTCTTATCCAATGTTTTTGCTTGCTTTGTTGCAAGAAAGTTTTCTTGTAAGCTGATGGAATTTGGAAGGTGATAATGTGATGGTCTGACCAGTCACAAGGAATAACCAAGAGCGATTCAATCGTATTTTGTTTAGAGATGATCCAGTCAAGAGTGGCACCCATTGAGTGAGTCAGCGTTGAGATAGCTTGGGTCAGGGAATGGTCTGCTAGGAAGGTTTTGAGGGCATTCACCTACTTGTCCAGGGGGTAATCCCAGTGGAGATTGAAATCGCCAAGAAATATGCCTTTGGAGTGAGGGGAAGAGTTTGAAGTAATGATTTCCATAAGCTGTTCTGTGAATTCTGCGTTCGAACCTGGAGGATGGTAGAGTATATGTAGTTTGTGAGAGTGGATACTTGATGATTTAACAGAAATCCCCAGGTATTCACAAGAGACTAGGGGTTCAGAGTGAAATTTCAAGATGGTGATGTCGGAACGATGATTGCAGGCTAAGCCTCCGCCTGTCTTGTGCGTTCTGTCTAATCTAATGATGTTGTAGTCAGGGGGGACTAGAAGGTCTAGGCAAGGAGAGGATGATTCATTGAGCCAAGTTTCTGTGAGGATGATTATATCCATTTTCCTGTTGAGGGCAAGGTCGGCGATGTCAGAGGCGTGTTTTGTATTTGATAGTAGGTAAATTCTCTTTTTCTCATACCAGGTTGCCGCTGCTGTTATCTTTCATCTTTGTTTGAGTAATTGCTCCGTATACGGGGCGTAGCACAGCATTTCTGTTGACCGATTCACCCTTAGTTTTAACATGCATTTTGAATGTGCTCCTCTGTAGGGCCTTCACTTTCTTCTTTGGTTGTGTAGGGGCTGAAGCAGGGCTTTGACTCCACATGCACCAGTCACAGACTGCTTTATATTGATTTGAATAACACATTGTATGCACATGCAGTTTGCCGTACCATTGCAAACTATCAGGGAGAGCAGCCTTGTTTTATTTTTCAGGACATGCATCTCATACTTGTCGACAGATGTAGCATCTTCCCCAGCCATGAGGAATGTAAATGAAATACGTCACATGGGAGCTGTAGTCAAATAATTATTTCTTCCTCAGTATACACTCACACACTATGAATGATCTCATATTCAACATTAACCACACCCTCACCCCTCCCCGCATATCACATGTTTCCTCTCCAAAGTCCGCCCATTCCCATGAAGGTCCTAGAGCACATAACATCAATATGCTATAGGCATGAGTAGGACAAATGCTCTTGTGCATCACTTGAGGATCTAGGGCCACAAGGAAGGAAACATACTTTTCCTTAAACACCCAACACCTACCGTAGTTAAGCTCTTAACCTCAGGTTACCCTACAATACCATACGTTACTGTGCATATTAGTTTAGGTTTTATTAAAATGAATATTTGTCTGATTAATTTTTTGATAATCTCTCTTCAGTTAAAAACAATAAAAATACTGTACCGTCCGTGATTGATTCTTCTTTTTGCCTGATCAGCTAAACCCCTTGTCACCCCAATCTCTCATAACACAATAGAAAAACACATACTTGCTCCCACAGCCTTGCTGTCCCTACTGACACTATAGTGCTTTAAAAACAGAATCTTTTAATTTGGCTTCATCGCTTGGGGCTTTTAAACACTTGAAACATTTTTGTTTTAGGAGAAAAGAACCAATCATTGTGCTGTTAACTAATTTATCACAACATTTGTTTTTGGGAAAGCACAACTTTTGTGTGAACACTTCATATGCTGCATCTGCAAATATCTATCTATCTATCTATCTATCTATCTATCTATCTATCTATCTATCTATCTATCTATCTATCTATCTATCTATCTATCTATCTATCTATCTATCTATCTATCTATCTATCTATCTATCTATCTATCTATCTATCTATCTATCTATCTATCTATCTATCTATCTATCTATCTATCTATCTATCTATCTATCTATCATCTATATCTCGGGTGTAAAGTTTGTCCTGAATCTAGTGTACATTTACTGTTTTTTTGTCCACATTATACATCTCTGAGGAAAAACTCCACTTTGAAGAATGGTTGGCACTGGCCATTACCTCGAGGTGTTGAGAATATTGTGCACTGATATACGCAGAGCTATAGTTTTCTTCTTCACAAGATTTTGCTATGCACCGTGGATTAAGCGTTCTAAATGTACTGTATGAAGCCCTGTTTTTTTTTTACCAGTTTTGTATTCTCCCCATTTTTTATTGTTTTTAATGGTTTTTATGTTTTAAAAACTATAATATGAAATAGTTTTTATATATCTTGTAATTTTATTCTTCTTTTTAAGATCCTTATGATCGAAATAAAGTTATGTGATGATGATGTATATAGGTCGCAAACCCAAGGTCTTGTCGGTTGTTACCGTCATAAAAAGACCCTCATACATTTACACAGGTCGAGGGCGGTATATTTGCATTTTCCGCCTTTAGTGTACTGTTTCAGCATCATCATTGGGTCATTTTTTTGTAAAATGCTGACCTCCACCTGGAGGAAGACCTGGTTGGTACTAGCAGTAGTGGTCAGAGATAAGAATGAGTATGTGCTCGTGATAAAGTGAAAAAAATAATAATAAAATCCCTAAGTCACTTTCAACCTCAATGATTTATTCGGAGGCAGTGATTGGGAGGTTAAAAAGTGAGGTCGTGCGTTTAGAATGAGTAACTTATCGTACGCACTTCTATATGGTCATTGGTCAACATGTTTCAGCCCTCTGTATAGTCTTGGGGCTTTCGTCAGGACCGGATTGTGAGTGCAGACTCTATTTTGTTCTGCACAGAATGGTGAACTCACCACTCTCAATTATGGGAGGTCAGATCAATAGTATCTGTACCTAGAAGGAAAAGAAAAACATTACAGTGTAACGTGCGGTATTACCCCATGTCTTGTTATAGGTAAAGAATTGCTGAAACAGCATTTTTTCGCATTGGAATAGTGTCGCGCTTTGTTATGCGCGTGATTAATGGTGAGAAATATAACACGAAAGCTAACATGGTTGTGCGGTTTTCAAATACAGAATTAAAAGTGTCGTTATGTACTTGTTCTTCAATTGTACACATTCATCCCAGTGTCAAGCGACCAGCCGACATATAAGTCAAACTGAGAACTTAAAACTCCTGTCTCATATTGTCGGAGGATAGAAACATTTCTATCTACTACATCCAAACTGTCGAGTGGTTCATGTTTAGGTTGTTCTCTAGTTGCGGGAATAAAAATAGTGCTACGGGAGAGTTATCGCATGCACGGTGATAGAACAGTGAAACAAACCAAAAAACACACAAACAAACTGTCGTGAGGCTTCGGAGCCGTCTAGCGTTCTTATTTAATCATGCGGGTTTGTGATGCTCATTACCTTAAGCGCTTGGTCTATGCGCCTCATGGAGTCACCGGCAGGCTATAGAATGTAAGTTCATTCTAGGGGGAGAGAATAAAGGTTAACGCGTCTTACTTGGAGACCTTTGGAGTCGTCAGAAAGGTCCGCTCGTACGCGGTTCTCACCCGTTACTTCTTCGTAGTCTGCTTGTGCTGCCTCTAGCTACGGTGCTCCGTGTGACGCGGGTGCCGGTTTCGGCTCGTTTATCATCCCGGTCATAATGAAAAGTGACAAGGGACTGTTGTGTGAGTGGTTGGCATCAGTGGTTGGCATGATGTTAGTAGTTCCAAAATCACACTCGTTTTTATATACTTGCCATTAGGTTAGTAAAATCGTTCCTTGGTGTTTATTTTCTTTTGTTAAGCTGAGACTATGCATTATGTTTGTTCGGTATGTATACCTGCATCATGGTTGCAACGTCCCTAACAATTCTTGTAAGGATTATTATTGTCACTCTCTCACAAAAGTCTGTTTCGGATTCTCCTCTATTTAATAATTCATGTTACTTGGTCCGGTGAGAGCCCAGTTTTATCTTCATTGAAATTAATTCATTCATGGCTACAAAAGATTTCCTTTTTAATACCTATGGAAGACAGACTTCGGTAGTCATGGAGACAAATTTCCAAAGGGTTAATATAATTAGGAATTCTAACTTTATTGAGAAAGAGTATGCCATGGGACATTATCATTCATCCCTTCTGTGTCTGTGTGGAGCCGATAAACCCAGCGTTGTTCTTTTTCGTAAAGAATCTTTTCTGCGTTGTAGGGTTTGGTTGTCAAAGTTTCTAGGACTACCCATTTTAGGTCATCAGGGTTATGGTTCTGTTCGATGTAATGATTGCTCATTTTCGTGGTGATGCGTTTACATGTTACATTACTCCTGTGTTCGCAGATACGGACCTTTACTTTTCGGCAGGTCATCCCTATGTATTTGAGACCACAGGGACATACGATCATGTAAATTACATGTGTCGTATTGCAGTTCATATGGTGGCGTAATGTCCAGGTTAGGTTGGGTAGGAGTTGGAGTGTCTTCGTTGTTTTTGTGAGTTTACAGACTGAACATGATCCACATGGATAGTGTCCTACTACTGGTTTATAATTCCAGAGAGTATTCACAGTAGTTTCCTGTTTGATGGTTTTAGGTCTTGTGTGTACAAGAATATCTTTGATATTCTGCGTTCGTCTGTTGGCGAAACGTGGTTTGGGCCAGTCTAGGTTATTCGATGTTAAAATTCTCCAGTTTTTATTAATTATTTTCTTCACAGTATTTGTAAGTGTGCAATAGGTGGTTACACATGTCAATAAATCTACTTGATCTTCCCGTTGAACTGATTCAAGTAGGCTCTCCCTGGGCTGATTCCTAGCCCTCTTTTGGCATTTTTTGATGATCTTCAAGGGGTAGTCTCTGAGTTCTAGTTTGTGTTCTAAAGTTGCTGCTTGGATTTTGTAGTCTGTTAATTTACTACAGTTTCGTTTCAATCGTAAAAATTCCCTCAGCGGTCTGGGATGATAACTGTTGTATGACAGAATGCTGTTTTTAGATGTTGGTTTATGAAAAGTTCTTGTTTGTAGTGTATTGTTTTCAGAGAAAATAGTGACATCCAGGAAATCTATTTTCTTGTTGTTTGAGGTATAAGTGAACTTTAGGCACTCATCTCTTGTATTGATCCAGGTCATGAAGTCCTCTAGCGTTTCTTGTGTGTCTTCCCAGATTAGTAGGATGTCGTCAATATACCTTCGCCAAAATCTCATCTGGTCTAGGAAGGGATTGGCAGGGTTTTGTACCCATTGTTGTTCGAAAGTACTGACGTACAGCCCTGCTACACTAGGAGCAAATGTGCTTCCCATGGAAGTACCGTGTCGTTGGGCATAGAGGGTCCCTTCATACTCAAAGAAATTTTCAGTCAGAGCCATCTTACAACACTCCAAGACAAAATGTCTTGGTGTTCGATATTGCCAGTCTTGGGTAAAGAGAATGTCCTCTAGGGTTTCTAGGGTTTTCTGTTGTGGTAGGCTTGTGTACAGGCTCTCCACGTCGAGACCCACTAAGAGCATTGTTTCTTCATTATATGTTAGATTTAATAACATGTTGAGAAGATCCCTCGTGTCTTTCAGATAGGTGGGCGTTTTCTGTACTATTGGTCTCAGGAATTGATCTGCAAATTGTGATAGTGGTTCAAGAACCGATCCAATCCCTGAGACTATAGGGCGGCCTGGTGGTGGTGATTTGTTTTTATGGATTTTTGGCAATGAATAAAAGTATGGTGTTCTGGGTGATTTAGTTCTGAGGTATTCAGCCTCATGTTTGGAAATCCATTGATTGGTCTCTGCCTCTACTACCATGAGTTCAATAGTGTTCTGTAATCTCTTGGTTGGATCTTCAGTGAGTCTTTGGTAAAATTTGGTATCTGCAAGTAGTGTCAAGCATTGGTTGTTATATCCTTGTTTGTTTAGGAGGACAATGGCACCCCCTTTGTCAGCAGGTTTTATTACTAAGTTGGTGTTCTGACTCAGTTCCTTCATTGCTTCTTTTTCTTTCCGTGTGATGTTCACAAAAGGTTTCCTGGTTGGTTTGATGTCATCTATTTCTTTCATGATAGCTTGTTCAAAAGTTAAGATTTCTACAGGTACCATTTGGGAAGATGGACAGAAGGTCGATTTTGGTCTAAGATTGGTGTCGCTTTCTTGTCTGTAATTTTCTTTGTCTTGAAAGAACGCCTTTAGTTTAATCTTCCGGCAAAATTCAGATAATTCACACTTCAATTTGAAAATATCTGTTGTCGGTGTTGGGACAAAACCAAGTCCTTTGTTGAGGACTTTTTCTTGGTCATCCGTTAAGGTGGTGCCTGCGAGGTTGATTACCAATGATTCATTGAACTGGTTCCTGGCTGTTCTTTTGTCATGCTCCGGGTGTGTACTTGTCTCTCTTGGTCGTTCCAGGTTATACCTTTTCTTCTGCCTCTCCTGGTGTTTTGGCCTCTCCCTAAAAAAGGAGGCTGTTGTAGATTCATTGGGGGTCCCATGGTGTTTGGGCCTGGCAGGTAGGGATTCATCCATCCTTGGAAATTTGGAACATAAGGTTGAAAAGGGAGTTGAGGTTGGTCATAGTATCTTGGCATTTGCCAATTGTTGGTTCTTCTTCTTTGGTTACGCCTAAATTGTCCTCTCCCTCTTCTTGGGTTAGTTGTATCGTCGCCGCTCCAGTCTGAGTTATTCCCAGAGCTTTCTCCTGTTGTATCTTCATCTTCTTGTTGGTCTGGTATGATATAATCAGTTCTTCCGTAGGGGTGCATTTTCTCCATAGAAAATTTCTTCAAATCTTTGCCCAATTTTTGGATTTTATTTTGGGTGATGTACTCCTTCGTCTCGTTCATCTCTTTATTGATTTCTTCCAAGCGTTTCTTATACACGGAGATCTGAACTGTCGTCTTCAAGTTAGCCTCACTGACTTGAATCTTGATTGTGAGGGCTTCCACTAGTCTTGTTGCTGTTTTTATTATTAAAACTAGGTAGTCTCGGGTGCACTTCCAAGATATTGACGACCAGTCTTTCCGGAAAGCGAGATCTTGAAGAAAAATACGTGGAGTATTCTGTACCCAAAGGCCTTTCGGAGCCGAATTGGCTCGTAGGTATTCTTTCATAATGATCCCATGTATAGCTGTTCTTACTTGATCTTTCTTCATTTCTGTTAAGTCATCCCACTCGTTGTTGTGTGTCAGAGTTTGTGATAAGTCTTTATCTTGCAATAATGAGGCTCCTGATAGGATGGCATTGACTTCTTCTTCTGTATAGCTTAAACCTTGATTGTCCGCCATGTTAGCTCAATTTCGTTTTGTTTTTATTATATCAGGCTTATTGTTAGCATTCTCGTGGAAACTAAAAGGTTTCCCACAGCTGTGCGCTGCTTCAATATATCGTAATCAGATGGAGGGAAAAAGAAGCTGAGGTCCATCCGGCTTCCAAGTCGTTAGATTATGAATCAAAATAGAATGGACCACTTGTCCTGTGTTCCCAAGGTCTTGTCGGTTGTTACCGTCATAAAAAGACCCTCATACATTTACACAGGTCGAGGGCGGTATATTTGCATTTTCCGCCTTTAGTGTACTGTTTCAGCATCATCATTGGGTCATTTTTTTGTAAAATGCTGACCTCCACCTGGAGGAAGACCTGGTTGGTACTAGCAGTAGTGGTCAGAGATAAGAGTGAGTATGTGCTCGTGATAAAGTGAAAAAAATAATAATAAAATCCCTAAGTCACTTTCAACCTCAATGATTTATTCGGAGGCAGTGATTGGGAGGTTAAAAAGTGAGGTCGTGCGTTTAGAATGAGTAACTTATCGTACGCACTTCTATATGGTCATTGGTCAACATGTTTCAGCCCTCTGTATAGTCTTGGGGCTTTCGTCAGGACCGGATTGTGAGTGCAGACTCTATTTTGTTCTGCACAGAATGGTGAACTCACCACTCTCAATTATGGGAGGTCAGATCAATAGTATCTGTACCTAGAAGGAAAAGAAAAACATTACAGTGTAACGTGCAGTATTACCCCATGTCTTGTTATAGATAAAGAATTGCTGAAACAGCATTTTTTCGCATTGGAATAGTGTCGCGCTTTGTTATGCGCGTGATTAAAGGTGAGAAATATAACACGAAAGCTAACATGGTTGTGCGGTTTTCAAATACAGAATTAAAAGTGTCGTTATGTACTTGTTCTTCAATTGTACACATTCATCCCAGTGTCAAGCGACCAGCCGACATATAAGTCAAACTGAGAACTTAAAACTCCTGTCTCATATTGTCGGAGGATAGAAACATTTCTATCTACTACATCCAAACTGTCGAGTGGTTCATGTTTAGGTTGTTCTCTAGTTGCGGGAATAAAAATAGTGCTACGGGAGAGTTATCGCATGCACGGTGATAGAACAGTGAAACAAACCAAAAAACACACAAACAAACTGTCGTGAGGCTTCGGAGCCGTCTAGCGTTCTTATTTAATCATGCGGGTTTGTGATGCTCATTACCTTAAGCGCTTGGTCTATGCGCCTCATGGAGTCACCGGCAGGCTATAGAATGTAAGTTCATTCTAGGGGGAGAGAATAAAGGTTAACGCGTCTTACTTGGAGACCTTTGGAGTCGTCAGAAAGGTCCGCTCGTACGCGGTTCTCACCCGTTACTTCTTCGTAGTCTGCTTGTGCTGCCTCTAGCTACGGTGCTCCGTGTGACGCGGGTGCCGGTTTCGGCTCGTTTATCATCCCGGTCATAATGAAAAGTGACAAGGGACTGTTGTGTGAGTGGTTGGCATCAGTGGTTGGCATGATGTTAGTAGTTCCAAAATCACACTCGTTTTTATATACTTGCCATTAGGTTAGTAAAATCGTTCCTTGGTGTTTATTTTCTTTTGTTAAGCTGAGACTATGCATTATGTTTGTTCGGTATGTATACCTGCATCAGGGTTGCAACGTCCCTAACAATTTTTTCGTATTCCAATGCGAAAAAATGCTGTTTCAGCAATTCTTTACCTATAACAAGACATGGGGTAATACCGCACGTTACACTGTAATGTTTTTCTTTTCCTTCTAGGTACAGATACTATTGATCTGACCTCCCATAATTGAGAGTGGTGAGTTCACCATTCTGTGCAGAACAAAATAGAGTCTGCACTCACAATCCGGTCCTGACGAAAGCCCCAAGACTATACAGAGGGCTGAAACATGTTGACCAATGACCATATAGAAGTGCGTACGATAAGTTACTCATTCTAAACGCACGACCTCACTTTTTAACCTCCCAATCACTGCCTCCGAATAAATCATTGAGGTTGAAAGTGACTTAGGGATTTTATTATTATTTTTTTCACTTTATCACGAGCACATACTCACTCTTATCTCTGACCACTACTGCTAGTACCAACCAGGTCTTCCTCCAGGTGGAGGTCAGCATTTTACAAAAAAATGACCCAATGATGATGCTGAAACAGTACACTAAAGGCGGAAAATGCAAATATACCGCCCTCGACCTGTGTAAATGTATGAGGGTCTTTTTATGACGGTAACAACCGACAAGACCTTGGGAACACAGGACAAGTGGTCCATTCTATTTTGATTCATAATCTAACGACTTGGAAGCCGGATGGACCTCAGCTTCTTTTTCCCTCCATCTGATTACGATATATTGAAGCAGCGCACAGCTGTGGGAAACCTTTTAGTTTCCACGAGAATGCTAACAATAAGCCTGATATAATAAAAACAAAACGAAATTGAGCTAACATGGCGGACAATCAAGGTTTAAGCTATACAGAAGAAGAAGTCAATGCCATCCTATCAGGAGCCTCATTATTGCAAGATAAAGACTTATCACAAACTCTGACACACAACAACGAGTGGGATGACTTAACAGAAATGAAGAAAGATCAAGTAAGAACAGCTATACATGGGATCATTATGAAAGAATACCTACGAGCCAATTCGGCTCCGAAAGGCCTTTGGGTACAGAATACTCCACGTATTTTTCTTAAAGATCTCGCTTTCCGGAAAGACTGGTCGTCAATATCTTGGAAGTGCACCCGAGACTACCTAGTTTTAATAATAAAAACAGCAACAAGACTAGTGGAAGCCCTCACAATCAAGATTCAAGTCAGTGAGGCTAACTTGAAGACGACAGTTCAGATCTCCGTGTATAAGAAACGCTTGGAAGAAATCAATAAAGAGATGAACGAGACGAAGGAGTACATCACCCAAAATAAAATCCAAAAATTGGGCAAAGATTTGAAGAAATTTTCTATGGAGAAAATGCACCCCTACGGAAGAACTGATTATATCATACCAGACCAACAAGAAGATGAAGATACAACAGGAGAAAGCTCTGGGAATAACTCAGACTGGAGCGGCGACGATACAACTAACCCAAGAAGAGGGAGAGGACAATTTAGGCGTAACCAAAGAAGAAGAACCAACAATTGGCAAATGCCAAGATACTATGACCAACCTCAACTCCCTTTTCAACCTTATGTTCCAAATTTCCAAGGATGGATGAATCCCTACCTGCCAGGCCCAAACACCATGGGACCCCCAATGAATCTACAACAGCCTCCTTTTTTAGGGAGAGGCCAAAACACCAGGAGAGGCAGAAGAAAAGGTATAACCTGGAACGACCAAGAGAGACAAGTACACACCCGGAGCATGACAAAAGAACAGCCAGGAACCAGTTCAATGAATCATTGGTAATCAACCTCGCAGGCACCACCTTAACGGATGACCAAGAAAAAGTCCTCAACAAAGGACTTGGTTTTGTCCCAACACCGACAACAGATATTTTCAAATTGAAGTGTGAATTATCTGAATTTTGCCGGAAGATTAAACTAAAGGCGTTCTTTCAAGACAAAGAAAATTACAGACAAGAAAGCGACACCAATCTTAGACCAAAATCGACCTTCTGTCCATCTTCCCAAATGGTACCTGTAGAAATCTTAACTTTTGAACAAGCTATCATGAAAGAAATAGATGACATCAAACCAACCAGGAAACCTTTTGTGAACATCACACGGAAAGAAAAAGAAGCAATGAAGGAACTGAGTCAGAACACCAACTTAGTAATAAAACCTGCTGACAAAGGGGGTGCCATTGTCCTCCTAAACAAACAAGGATATAACAACCAATGCTTGACACTACTTGCAGATACCAAATTTTACCAAAGACTCACTGAAGATCCAACCAAGAGATTACAGAACACTATTGAACTCATGGTAGTAGAGGCAGAGACCAATCAATGGATTTCCAAACATGAGGCTGAATACCTCAGAACTAAATCACCCAGAACACCATACTTTTATTCATTGCCAAAAATCCATAAAAACAAATCACCACCACCAGGCCGCCCTATAGTCTCAGGGATTGGATCGGTTCTTGAACCACTATCACAATTTGCAGATCAATTCCTGAGACCAATAGTACAGAAAACGCCCACCTATCTGAAAGACACGAGGGATCTTCTCAACATGTTATTAAATCTAACATATAATGAAGAAACAATGCTCTTAGTGGGTCTCGACGTGGAGAGCCTGTACACAAGCCTACCACAACAGAAAACCCTAGAAACCCTAGAGGACATTCTCTTTACCCAAGACTGGCAATATCGAACACCAAGACATTTTGTCTTGGAGTGTTGTAAGATGGCTCTGACTGAAAATTTCTTTGAGTATGAAGGGACCCTCTATGCCCAACGACACGGTACTTCCATGGGAAGCACATTTGCTCCTAGTGTAGCAGGGCTGTACGTCAGTACTTTCGAACAACAATGGGTACAAAACCCTGCCAATCCCTTCCTAGACCAGATGAGATTTTGGCGAAGGTATATTGACGACATCCTACTAATCTGGGAAGACACACAAGAAACACTAGAGGACTTCATGACCTGGATCAATACAAGAGATGAGTGCCTAAAGTTCACTTATACCTCAAACAACAAGAAAATAGATTTCCTGGATGTCACTATTTTCTCTGAAAACAATACACTACAAACAAGAACTTTTCATAAACCAACATCTAAAAACAGCATTCTGTCATACAACAGTTATCATCCCAGACCGCTGAGGGAAAACTTACCTTACAGTCAATTTTTACGATTGAAACAAAACTGTAGTAAATTAACAGACTACAAAATCCAAGCAGCAACTTTAGAACACAAACTAGAACTCAGAGACTACCCCTTAAAGATCATCAAAAAATGCCAAAAGAGGGCTAGGAATCAGCCCAGGGAGAGCCTACTTGAATCAGTTCAACGGGAAGATCAAGTAGATTTATTGACATGTGTAACCACCTATTGCACACTTACAAATACTGTGAAGAAAATAATTAATAAAAACTGGAGAATTTTAACATCGAATAACCTAGACTGGCCCAAACCACGTTTCGCCAACAGACGAACGCAGAATATCAAAGATATTCTTGTACACACAAGACCTAAAACCATCAAACAGGAAACTACTGTGAATACTCTCTGGAATTATAAACCAGTAGTAGGACACTATCCATGTGGATCATGTTCAGTCTGTAAACTCACAAAAACAACGAAGACACTCCAACTCCTACCCAACCTAACCTGGACATTACGCCACCATACGAACTGCAATACGACACATGTAATTTACATGATCGTATGTCCCTGTGGTCTCAAATACATAGGGATGACCTGCCGAAAAGTAAAGGTCCGTATCTGCGAACACAGGAGTAATGTAACATGTAAACGCATCACCACGAAAATGAGCAATCATTACATCGAACAGAACCCTAACCCTGATGACCTAAAATGGGTAGTCCTAGAAACTTTGACAACCAAACCCTACAACGCAGAAAAGATTCTTTACGAAAAAGAACAACGCTGGGTTTATCGGCTCCACACAGACACAGAAGGGATGAATGATAATGTCCCATGGCATACTCTTTCTCAATAAAGTTAGAATTCCTAATTATATTAACCCTTTGGAAATTTGTCTCCATGACTACCGAAGTCTGTCTTCCATAGGTATTAAAAAGGAAATCTTTTGTAGCCATGAATGAATTAATTTCAATGAAGATAAAACTGGGCTCTCACCGGACCAAGTAACATGAAATATTAAATAGAGGAGGATCCGAAACAGACTTTTGTGAGAGAGTGACAATAATAATCCTTACAAGAATTGTTAGGGACGTTGCAACCATGATGCAGGTATACATACCGAACAAACATAATGCATAGTCTCAGCTTAACAAAAGAAAATAAATACCAAGGAACGATTTTACTAACCTAATGGCAAGTATATAAAAACGAGTGTGATTTTGGAACTACTAACATCATGCCAACCACTGATGCCAACCACTCACACAACAGTCCCTTGTCACTTTTCATTATGACCGGGATGATAAACGAGCCGAAACCGGCACCCGCGTCACACGGAGCACCGTAGCTAGAGGCAGCACAAGCAGACTACGAAGAAGTAACGGGTGAGAACCGCGTACGAGCGGACCTTTCTGACGACTCCAAAGGTCTCCAAGTAAGACGCGTTAACCTTTATTCTCTCCCCCTAGAATGAACTTACATTCTATAGCCTGCCGGTGACTCCATGAGGCGCATAGACCAAGCGCTTAAGGTAATGAGCATCACAAACCCGCATGATTAAATAAGAACGCTAGACGGCTCCGAAGCCTCACGACAGTTTGTTTGTGTGTTTTTTGGTTTGTTCCACTGTTCTATCACCGTGCATGCGATAACTCTCCCGTAGCACTATTTTTATTCCCGCAACTAGAGAACAACCTAAACATGAACCACTCGACAGTTTGGATGTAGTAGATAGAAATGTTTCTATCCTCCGACAATATGAGACAGGAGTTTTAAGTTCTCAGTTTGACTTATATGTCGGCTGGTCGCTTGACACTGGGATGAATGTGTACAATTGAAGAACAAGTACATAACGACACTTTTAATTCTGTATTTGAAAACCGCACAACCATGTCAGCTTTCGTGTTATATTTCTCACCATTAATCACGCGCATAACAAAGCGCGACACTATTCCAATGCGAAAAAATGCTGTTTCAGCAATTCTTTACCTATAACAAGACATGGGGTAATACCGCACGTTACACTGTAATGTTTTTCTTTTCCTTCTAGGTACAGATACTATTGATCTGACCTCCCATAATTGAGAGTGGTGAGTTCACCATTCTGTGCAGAACAAAATAGAGTCTGCACTCACAATCCGGTCCTGACGAAAGCCCCAAGACTATACAGAGGGCTGAAACATGTTGACCAATGACCATATAGAAGTGCGTACGATGAGTTACTCATTCTAAACGCACGACTTCACTTTTTAACCTCCCAATCACTGCCTCCGAATAAATCATTGAGGTTGAAAGTGACTTAGGGATTTTATTATTATTTTTTTCACTTTATCACGAGCACATACTCACTCTTATCTCTGACCACTACTGCTAGTACCAACCAGGTCTTCCTCCAGGTGGAGGTCAGCATTTTACAAAAAAAAAGCCCCAATGATGATGCTGAAACAGTACACTAAAGGCGGAAAATGCAAATATACCGCCCTCGACCTGTGTAAATGTATGAGGGTCTTTTTATGACGGTAACAACCGACAAGACCTTGGGAACACAGGACAAGTGGTCCATTCTATTTTGATTCATAATCTAACGACTTGGAAGCCGGATGGACCTCAGCTTCTTTTTCCCTCCATCTGATTACGATATATAGGTCGCACTCACGGAAGATTACATTTCCTTTATTTCAATTTCTTTTTAGGATGAAACCCACACATCAACATGTTTCATTCTCCACAAAGAACATGTTCAAGATGATACTTGACGACGCCAACAACAGCCAATAAAAACATTTTTGTCATCACATGATCACTTTCAGTGATTGTTGGTATCATTCAGCATTGCGGGAGTTGTAGTGAAAAAGTGCTATGCATATTATTTATAATGTGAAAAAAGGCATAAAGTAAATCAAGAGAGAGAAAAGAATGGAGAAATGGTTTTCATTTTAACTCCTCATTATTTGAACCACATTGTAATGAAATAGCTTTTCACTGTTTGGCAATTTTATTTTTTCTTTCAATCATTTAAAAAATAATTACTAATTCTTCTATGCTGAATTTTTTATACTAAATATATATTTATTCACTAGAAAACCAAGATTACACATAGTACCATAGGAATTCAGCAGTTATAGTTATAGTTATCTCAAGAAACTATAACTCAAACCCTAAGGTAGCTCACTTGCACCCCGCTATGCACAGTTTTTTCATCAATAATTTTATTTGAAATATTGCAGTGATATTATCAATGATGCCATAGAAAATGCCATGACTGATGTAATATGTGGGGTAATTTGAAGCGCATTTCGACGGTGCAAGGTATAGTTTCTTGAGATAACTATAACGGCTGAATTTCTAATGTTTTATATGTGTAAAATCTGAGCCTAACTACAACGTCTCTGTAACATTTGGTTTTTAGTGAATTTCTGAAGGTTTTTTTACATTCTTTTTCCTAACTATAACATCCCTGTAACCATTGTTTTTTTCAGTGAATTTCTAGTTTTTTTTAACGCAAAGTAATATTTAATTTCCATATGTTTATCCAAACGGCAACATGCATGGCCTTTGGCCATGCGGGGTTTGGGTGTTAGCCCCATATGTACCCCTCCCTAGGTTGATTTTGGCCCCTGGGTCCGGCCATACTACAAAAAGGGGGAGTGGGCCACACAGCCCCTCTTCCTGGGCTGCTTTCGGACCTGGGGACTCCATCCCCTGGAGCCTAGCAATATTAGAAAGTGGGGCAGGAGCATGCAATCCCCCTCCCTGCAACGATAACGGCCTGGGGTCCGATCCCCTGGAGCCCAGTCAATGTCCAAACGGGAGAGGGACCAGAAGGCCCCTCTCCCTCGGGCCAATTTTGGCCCCAGGGACCCCATCTCTCGGGAACCTGGCCACCAAAGGGTGGGTGCCCACCCAGGGCACCCACAACACTATGATTGGTGGCTGTTGAGGAGCCCTGAAGCCCTGTGGCCCTAGCTGGTCCCCACCCCCAGCTGGATCCAGCATGGCTCCCGCCTGCAGGGAGCAGCTAAAAATACTGCTCCCTGCAGGCGGGAGCAATATTTTAATCTGTTTCCCTGTCCACTTTAGTGCGGGCAGGGAAACAGATGTAAAGTCCACTCCCAGTGGGTGGGAGCATTTATCATGCACCCCTCCACTGAGAGCGGACTTGATGTTTTTTCCCGCTTGGTGGGAGTTGTGAAATTGCTCCTGCCAATCAAGAGCAAAAACAGGTTTCCCTGCCAGTGCTACTGCAGGCAGAAAAAAACATTATGTCCAGGGGGTAGGCACCCCGGGACATAGCATATGAGCTGGCCCTGGGAGTATGTGGTCCCCACAGCCATTAATAACAAATGGAGGGGGGCTGTGCCTTTGACCATGCACATGAGGGGGTTGGAAACAGGGCCTGGCTGTGGCCAAAACCCCTAGGTGCAGCTGACACACCCACAGGCAGCCAACCCCACACTGCAGACTGCCATTTGTCACACATAGCGTGGGGTTGGCTGCAGGGCTTGGCTTGCAGCAAGGCCCTGCATCCAACTCCCTGCAGGCAGCCAACCCCATGCTGCGCATAGCATTTGGTCTAGCACTGCGGGGGGTTGGCCACAGTCAAAGTCAAAATATTATTTATTCGGTTATTGCCGTAACCATAAAAGAGTACATCAGTACAATTAGGAGCATTAATCATCACTATGTGTGGTTAAAACAATCAAAAACGACAATTCATAATAATTTTACAAAAGACATCAGTAAGCAAAGTGCTCCAGTGCCTGAATACATATGAATCGATTTAGTAAAAGCGTATTAAAATCCATGTAAAGTAGGTAACTTTCAGCTTGTGTCAGTCTTGTTCAATTTATCAAATATTCACCATAAGTCAATAGACACTGTATAGACTTATTATTACACAGTTAAAAAACCAAGGTAGGGAAATGCATTATACATAAAAATATGTAATTCTCTAACTGTGCGGAAAGCAGCATTTTGATCATGTTCCCACTAAATCACGCAAACGTACCGCTGAGGAAATACATTTGTGAATTATCTGGCAAATTTCTTATGTTTGCGGGAGCTGTAAGTAATACAGAGGTCTACATTTCCTTATATTCAAAGTTTTTAAAAGTGAGATGATAACAGTTCTCCATGGCCGTGAATAAAGCTAACAGAAGAATATAAAATGCACCATATTTTGTTTTGACTCCGAATCGCATTGGCATGATTGGAGCTCAGCACCACAATATGTCTTGCGGGGAAAGAAAACCAAAAGGTGAGCTATACTGAACCTAAATCTGACCAAATGAAATCTTGCCATATGACTTAGAGGGAAAAATAAATAAGGTTCTATGTTTGTACAGACCAATGGCAAATACTCCTGCACTTTATTCCTACCCAGTTCTATGCGCTCATTATCTAGTTTTAACATGGATTACAAATCCTTTTTCAGCTGCTGTTTGGATATATTTACCATTGTTTCTGAAGTGTTAAAACATTCCTCTCTGCCCACTCGTTCTAGCATTTTCTTGATGTGCCGAAACCAGGGAATCTCCTGCGTACGTTCTAGGCTAAGACAATCTAATATTATTGCGCGATTAAGCGCGTGCTCTTCTTTAACCCACACCTAGTGCCACAACAGTATCGGGGCTATGTTTGCACAATGCGTTAGTGGGATTAAACCTAGCTCCCTGTAAAATAAGATAGATGGCAGGCTGCTAGGAACCACCAAATGACGTCTGAGAAAATTATTTTCTGCTGTCTGGAAGCACATTAAGTTACCAAAGCCCCACACTCGCACCCCATACAAAATGACAGCACAGCTGCAGGGTTTATAGATGGTGATTGGGGGGTCTTACTGCTTGTGACCCAACTTCCTTGCAAACCTAAACAGTGCCTCCATATTACTATCAAGGCATCTTTTCCTACCATTCACAATGTGACTCCATGTTCCTTTCTGAGCAAAAGGTATACCTAGATGCAAAAAGGTTGGCACATTAAGTAGGTTATCACTATTAATATAACAGGTTATTAGTGGGCGGGGATTCCGTCTCACAACCATAACATATAACTGAGCCATATTGGTCTTTAATCCGAGATCGTGCATAAAATCATTGAATCTGCTTAAAAGTAATTGCAAACCCACCCCAGTCCTGGACATCAAGACACAATCAACAGCATAAAGTAATGCTGTAAAATTTCTCGAGCCCACTCTCGGAACATCAGCCTGCCCTCGACCAAGATGATTCTCAAGGTCGTTAATATATAGGCAGAATAAAGACAGGGCTAACATGCACCATTGTGTGACTCCACAACTCATATATATGGGAGCAGAGAGTTCCCCATCTGCTCCATATCTGACTCTGCGGGTTACATCTTGGTGCATTGGCCACAGATTGAGGTCTTCCATCAGGCTCTGTGGCCACACCCCCAGCAGGCTGCCAAACCCTAACCGTGCACAGCCTTTGGCGTGCGCATGCATCGGATTGGCCTTTGGACCCCAGGAAACATAAAGATTAAGGGGAGGAAGTGTGCAGCCCCCTCCCCGACCCTTAACTTGCCCCGAGGACTTCATCCTCTTGGACTTACTCCAATATAATGGGAATGAGGGCCATATGTGGCCTCCCAACCCAAGCCTGAAAAACAGGCCCTCGGGACTCTATGTCTTGGGGCTAAATACAATTCAACAAGGGAGGAGGGCCTACAGTCTTCTCCCCAAGACTTCTTGGGTCTTGAGGACCCTATCCCCTGGTCTAAAATCTAAGAGCAGAGGGCATGCAGCCCCCCTCCCTGAGTCTTATAAGGCATCACCCATGATGCCAAACCAATTAAAAAAGGAGAGGGAAGCCAAGTGGCTTCCCTCACTAAGTCTTCATAAGCCCCAGGCACCCCATCCCCGGAGCCATTTTTTGTTTAGAAGGGAAGGGGGATGCACTGCATCTTACCCCGAGCCATATTAGGCCCCTGGGACCCCGTCTCCTGGGGTCAAAGAAAATTACAAAGGTGAGGGGGCATGCAAACCCCTGAGTCTTTTTGGTTTCCAGGGACCCCATCCCCTGAAGCCAAAATTATATCAATGGGGAGTGGGCATGTGACCCCCACCCCTCCAAGCCTTATTAGGCCCCAGGGACCACACACCCGAGACCAAATATAATACATTTGGGGAGGGTGCTGCACTGCCCGTCTCCCCAATCCTTTGCAGGCCCTGGGGACCAAGTCCCTCAGGGCCGTATTCCTTTTAAAATTTGAGGGAATTCATGCGCCCCCCTCCACAGTGCTTTTTGTTTTAGAAAGAGAAGGGGTTCACACAGCTCCCCTCTCTGAGACTATTTTGGCCCCTGGGTCTCCATCTCCAGGGCCCGCATCATTTAAAGGTGGTGCCCCAGTGCCCACCTGTGGCACTCACCAGGCACAATGTTAGGGGCCACAGGGGGAGCCCCAGGGCCCCCCGGCACCATCCAGCTCCCCGCATGGTGCGGGAGCCAGTATTGCTCCTGCCCGGATGGAGCAGCTATTTATTCTGCTCCCTCTAGGTGGGAGCAATATTTGGTCTGTTTCCTGGCCTGCATCAGTGCATGCGGGGAAATAGAACACAAGTTTGCTCCCAGCCGGAGGAATCATTTGTAAAGCTCCCACCAGATGGGAGCAGATTTTGTGTTTCCCCCTTTTGGCGGAAGATTTGAAAATACGCCGGTGAGGGCAGGGAAATCACTGTGTCCTGTGGGTGGGCTCCCAGGGTCACAACGAGGGCCATATGTTGTCTCCCTCCCCAAGCCAGAAAAACAGGCCCCCGGGACTCTATGTCCTGGGGTTAAATACAATTTAACAAGGGAGTAGGGCATACAGTCTCCTCCCCAAGACTTCTTGGGCCTCAGGGACCTTATCCCCTGGTCTAAAATCTAGGAGCAGAGGGCATGGAGCCCCACTCCCTGGGTCTTATTAGGCATCCCCCCCGTGGAGCCACATCAATAAAAAAGGGGAGGGAAGCCATGTGGCCATGCACATTTAGTCTTCATAAGCTCCAGGGACCCCATCCCCAGAACCATTTTTTGTTTACAAGGGGAGGGGGATGCACTGCATCTTACCCAGATCCTTATTAGGCCCCTGGGACCCTGTCTCCTGTGGTCAAAGACAATTACAAAGGTGAGGGCGCATGCAACCCCCTTGAGTCGTTTTAGTTTCCAGGGACCCCATCCACTGAAGCCAAAATTACATTAATAGGGAGCGGGCATGTGACCCCACCCCTCCAAGCCTTATTAGGCCCCAGGGACCCCACACCTGGGACCAAATATAATACATTTGTGGAGGGTGTTGCACTGCCCACCTCCCCCAGCCATCTCAGGCCCTGGGGACCAGGTCCCTCAGGGCCGTATTCCTTTTACATTTTGAGTGAATTAATGTGCCCCTCCCCTCTACCGTGCTTTTTTTTTTTAGAAAGAGAAGGGGGCCTGAGCCTATTTTGGCCCGGGTCTCCATCCCCAGGGCCTGCATCATTTAAAGGTGTGTGCCCAAATGCCCACCTGTGGCACCCACCAGGCACAATGTTAGGGGCCACAGGAGGAGCCCCAGGGCCCCCTGGCCACATCCAGCTTCCTGCATGGTGCCGGAGCCAGTATTGCTCCTGCCCGGATGGAGGAGCTATTTATGCTGCTCCCTCTAGGTGGGAGCAATATGTGTTCTGTTTCCCTGCCTGCTTCAGTATGCGCAGGGAACTATAACACAAGTTTGCTTCCAGCAGGAGGGAGCCTTTGTAAAGCTCCCACCAGATGAGACAGATTTTGTGTTTGCCCCCATTTGGCAGAAGATTTGAAAATGCGCTGGTGCGGGCAAGGAAATCACTGTGTCTCATGGGTAGGCTCCCAGGGTCAGAACGAGTGAGCTGGGCCCTGGCCATTAAAGGCTTAGAGGGGCGTGGCCGCAAGGCCCTCTCCCTCCAAAGTTAAGCTACGGACCTAGGGGATGGTGTTTGCAGGCCTTTGTAAGGCTCCCAGAGGCTTGGGCTGTGTGACCCCCTCCCCATAAAAAATACTTTGGGCCTGAGGGATGGGATCCTCGGGACTTAAACAGGTTGGGGAGGGGGCGGTGCACCCCCCTCCCTTTAAATATGCCTGGTCCCGAGGATGGGGTTTCCAGGGCCCTGAATGGGCTGGGGAGTGGGCCCTACTGACTCTCCCCTCCCCATATATATGTGTATATAATAAAATCGCGACAGTCATTTTGTTTGCCACAATAGTGCAGAAGACTCAATTGATCCCAGCAAACACAGACAATTTGTTTTGTAATGGCCACAGGCCGGGTCTCTTTGGTTCCCTGCCATGGGGCCTAGGGGGGCAGGGTATCCATACCCTGCCCCCTTATATCATTTATTTTTTACTTCAGGACAAAGGAATAAGTCCTGTATTGGTTGCCAACAACATATTTCTCATGTTGCTAGCAGCCAATCAGAGTCTGACTCCCATTGGAGCGAGATTCCCAGGGGATAAAAACTCCCTGGGCCAATCAGAATGCTCTGTTCTTAAATTGATGCTCCCACGAGCCTCTCGTGAGCCTCTTGCTGACCCAACCATCCAGATAAACAAATAATTTTGTACCTTAATTAAAAAAACTACTGAACAGATTTACATCAAATCATAAATAGAAAAATCTGCGGACCAAGATCTAGCTTCCTGCCAAATTTGGTGTAAGGTCGTTCAGTAGGTTTTGCTGTAGCACTTCTTAAAGAAATCCGTAGAAAATGCATGAGGATTTTGCGTTTTAGGACCACCTTTTTTCACAGCCCCCACTTGATGGATAGCCCTGAAACTATCCAGGAAGAAGCTGAAGTGAATTTGCTTTTTCTTTAGAAAGTTTTGTAAAGATTTGTCCAATGGCACAAAAGGGTTAGCAAACCAAATAGCGCATTGTCAACGGAAAAGCAGTCCTAACTATAACTGTGGCAGTCACCACTGTGTAGTCCATGTAGTTATAGTTAGGACCTAGTTAGCATAGGAAGACTGTTTTTTGATTTGCAAATACTTTGGCACCGTTTGACAATTCATCACAAAACTTTTCCAAAAAACAAGTTCATCTACCTCAGCTCCTTCTTTGAAATTTCAGGGTGATCAGTCTAACTGGGGTCAAGAGAAAAATTGCGGTCCCAAAATACAATTTTCCCATGCAGTATCCATAGGAATTGTTTTGAATGGCGCTACAGCACAAATGGCTGAACAGAATTTCAACACGAGTTATAGTTGCTTGAAAGAACTATAATTGGTGAAAGTTAGTGTTTTTCTTTCTTTTAAATGTACCGTATACCATTTTCACCTTTCTATAACTTCACTTTAATATTTTTTGGTTTCAGTCAAGATAGATAGATAGATAGATAGATAGATAGATAGATAGATGGATGGATGGATGGATGGATGGATAGATAGATAGATAGATAGATAGATAGATAGATAGATAGATAGATAGATAGATAGATAGATAGATAGATAGATAGATAGACAGACAGACAGACAGACAGACAGACAGACAGACAGACAGACAGACAGACAGACAGACAGACAGACAGACAGACAGACAGACAGACAGACAGATAGATAGATAGATAGATAGATAGATAGATAGATAGATAGATAGATAGATAGATAGATAGATAGATAGATAGATAGATAGATAGATAGATAGATAGATAGATAGATATTTGTATACAGACAAGCAGAGTGTAATATGCAGTTTAATTCCATTTTTTAGTGAGTCAATGACTCACAAGGGCTGAAGTCTCTTGTGGGTCTTGATGACCTTCCTCTTCGTCAACAATGGTAATAGATTTCATATTGCAATAAGTGCAGTGCACCTAGAGACATGGTTTATGCCATAGATTTTTTTCCAGATGTATTTATTGGAAACAATACATGGATGCAAAGGTTAACAACCAATGGTACAACCTCCCAGAAGAATGTGAATTCTCCTGAAACTAGCGAGGTGCCTTTTGATTTCTTCAAGGGCATTTCTTGATATGTTCAATTCGCTTGTACCTCTGAATTCCCCTCTGCTCAAATAACGTACACCAATAAACTTTCACTGTCATTGCAGAAATAAAACAATATCACATTGCATGTTGTAGAGTTTAGGGAATGGGCCCTGGTAATAGCCATTTTTTGTTTTTGCTAAAACTCACAAATAAATAAATAGCCAAACATTTTGTGTAACACAAATTTCTTTTTTTATAAATGTCTTGACTTTTTTCAAATGCATTAGATTTACGTGGGGCAAAGAAAGTATGCATATGCCCGCAATTGGCAAGTGGCAAAAGATCTTATGCCAGTGAGAATTCTTCTTATTTGAGTCCATGATTTACATCTCCAGATAAATATACTTAAAGTCATTGAGTGGTAAAAGGATATTTTGAATTTCAACTCTGTATTTTTTTAACTTATGTTTTTAGAACAAGTACTGTCTACACTGTTTGTATAAAAAAATGAACAATGAAAAGAAACACAATATAATGATTTTTTTGTGTAACATTACTTTTCAATTTTAAAACATAAATGCATGTAACAATCAAAGCAAACAATGAAGGTTTAAACAAATGTATATGAAAATATACCCTGCAGCAATTTGGAGTTGGCTTATTATCATGTGAAAAAACCTATGCCGCCAAAAGGAACTGCAGGATCAATGCAAATGTGACATTATTTTGATATCTTTTCATATTTTAATAGAATCAGCATTGATAAACTATTTCAGAGAGTTGATTGTATTTGGAAGCTATCACACTAAAGTAAGTGATGTGAGGAAGGTTCAGAAAGCATTTGGCTTGATATGGACTGAAGAATTTTAAACATAAAATATAACTCTATGTTTAAACGGTGCAAAGCTGAATTTCAGAATACAATTAAAGGCAGAAAGACAAAAACATAAACAATACAAATGTACTTTAATACAAAAATGTGCACCAATAAATATATAATATTGTGTACTCTGTGTGGATACACTCCTAAAAGAAGAAACACTTGGCAAAACAATTAACTATTTACCTAGCACAGGCTTTAAATTATATATGGGCTTATTTACTCCATTGGGATGGCAGAGAGCACTACCTCCGCCATACATCAGGCCCTCCGCCCACCAAATTTAGAGAAATCTGCTGACCCCAAGGACATCTCTCTACATTGAAAGGAACAGCTGTCATGACGGTTCCTGTTAATGTAGGAAAAGTTCGAAGGATGGTACCGTCAGCCATGATGGCCATCCGGCAAATTTTTCCAAAGCTTTTTGTTTTTCGGAAACAAACTCCTAAAAAGGGAGATTGTTTTTGAAAAACATAAGAACATTGCCCCCACACCCTGTGAGTCTGTGAGTTTCCTCCCAGGGTATGTTTTTTTTTTCTGTCCCTTAGGTTTTACCTGGTGGTGATGGACAGGAAAAAGGCATGACACCATCGCCCCTAAATTGGGGGGATGGTGTAATGCCCTTCCTCTGATGGCCCATACTCCGTTGGGCCATCAGCGGAAGTAATCCAATGGGTGCTCCGTCAATGGAGTACTTAAGCTCCACCCATATCTAAATGAGGCGGTTGGACCAAGGTTTTGGGGGGCAGGGTACTCTGTCACATTTGGGATGGAGTACCCTCTCTACCAAACTCTAAATCACTCCCACAGCCTTTCAACTCTACTAAGAGGACTATTAGCCCAAAAAAATCTAAAGGACCTTTTCACTAAGGCAAGTATACATGAGTGGTACTCATGTGTAAGTCTACGCTATTTTGTAATTTAGTATTTCCGAGTATAGATTTACACCTAAGTGTAGACATATATGCTTTCACCCCCTGATGTGGCATCCTGCAACAGGATTTACAAGTGCAAAGTTACTACTATTAACTTTCGCACGTAGGCGGAGCTATCCACCACTATAGCGGAGTTATCCTTTTGGGAAAGTATAAGGGAAGATGTTAAACTTTATTTAAAAAAAAATATTGCAAATATGTTAATATGAAAAATAAATATATCATCAGAAAAAATGTTTACTATTAACATAGTCCTTATAAAATAAAATATGACAGTGCATTAACTCATTAGAATATATTTATTGAATTTAAGAATAATATTTCTTAAAGAATAATTTAAGACAAAATACACCCACAGTATCATTTTTTTATTTATTTTATGTTCAGTTTTGGTAAAATGTATGTGCTGAATTGGTTTAAATTATTATTTTTTAACAAAAGTTTACATTTTAGTTAATTATTTCTTTTAAACGAAGTTTGTTATGACAAATATTTAAAAGAATAAAATACCTATTTAAAAATCAATCTAACATTAACCCTTTCGCTGTGGCGGGAATTCCGCCGCAGCGCTGGGGGGTGCGGGGGGCAGCGCGGTGGCGCTGTGCTCATGACGGAGCCACTCCGTCATGAGCCATGGTTGAGCTGTGCTCATGACGGAGCAGTTCCGTCATGTCTCTGCCCAGTTGCGTTGTCCCCCCGCACAGGCGGGGAAACCGCCGCATGGGCGGAGCGGCCGCCAACGGTCGTGGCATGACGGAACCGCTCCGTCATGAGCACACGGCAACCGTGGCTCATGACGGAGCGGTTCCGTCATGAGCGAGGAAGGGGTTAAACGATATATAATATTTATTTATATTTATATAAAATAAATAAATTCAAAATTCGTGTGTGTTTGTGTGTGCACAGCCTGTTGTAAGACACTGTCATTTGTATTTTAGTTCAGCAAATGTTTCCTCAAACATTGCATTACCCTGCATAGAGGGGTTATATTTCTTTTTATGAGATCCCTGAAACAATAATCAATATGCTGTGTTCGGATGACTCTCTATAGATGCAACAATACCTTGACTCAATACTTCAATATTCTGTGCTCTTTTTTGGACATCCATCAGCATTGTTATTATGTAGTGTCATGATAGGTCATCTTTTCAATATCTCTTCAACATACGTGGCAACAACTACCCAGGAGCTTTCAGCTTTTAGCCAGTGATGTATACCTTGGTACAAAGAACCACCTAATTGTTTTTCTCTTTTTCCGTCCATGATAGCATTTTCGCGTGGGGGTGGGATAATAAGAGACCCCATTGACCAGAAAGTTAAGGCTCTTCTGCTGGGACAGGCCCCTTTTGCAGGTTTTGCAAATTATAGTAAAATATAGTGGATGGCATATGCTTTGTGAGCTAGCTAGTGATGGCATCAATCTCATGGTCCAGTAAGCAGGTTGCTGTGGTTCTGGTTCATTGCAAAAAATTCACGAGGACTTAAAACAACTTCAAGCTCTCCGTATCACCAGCCACAGTTTGATCCCACCACAGATGATTAGCAAGCATTTCACTGTAGTGCAATTTCTCTCAAGCACAGCTGGTGCCGTCTCAGCAAATTGTCCAGTATAAGGATTAGCAAGACTACTGTTTAACAAAGGACCCACCAGTCACCCAATTGTTCAGCTGTGGAGCTAGTTTGATTGCTACTAGCTTTGCTTAATCTTCCTCCTATGGCTGACTTGCAACTCAGTAGTTGTGCACACAGGAAGCCAAGAAGGGTAAACTATAGTGGAATGCAGACGTGAGGTGACCATTCCAGAGCTAGGTTAGCTATGCCATCAGGAATGATTGTGTATATATTACAGTTATTATTGGTGTTAGAAAATGGGTCTCTAGTTGGAAGAGGTATGCACCTTGTCCAAGTAGAGACCACAATCCTAGTCAGGTTAAGTCAGTCACACACCATAGATTATCCCGTGCTCACCCTCTGGTAGCTAGGCACAAAGCACATAGGCCTAGCGTAGGAAGCAATGTGTAAAGTATTTGTGCAACACAGTGACACAATAAAAGCACCACAAAAAGACTCCACACCAGGTTAGAAAAGCATATATGATTTATATAAATAAAATAAGACCAAAATGACAAACATCCAATAAGTAGAAGTCAAGATATGAATGTTTAAAGATTTAGTGTAAAACTAGCGCTTAGAATCAATACGCGTCTATGGGGCGTATCTGGTCGTGCTGGACCGGGACAAAGTCAAGAGTTCAGGCCAACCATGATGGAGCGCTGCCTGGATACAGGAGAAACTCAAAGGACCGCTTACGAAAGTACCTTGTTCCTGATATCAACAGCGAGATGTGCGGTGCAGCCGAGCGATGAGTCTGTGTTGATCCCGCAGTCGAGGTGATGCGTTGATTTACTTCACACAGTAGTGGTGATGTGCTGATTCCAAAGACAATGCGCTGAGCCAAGAGGCGTTGATTCTATAGACGAAGCACTGGGTTTCTCCACACAGTCAAGGGGATGCGTCAATCTTCCCACACTGCAGCGGTGCGATGTGCTGGTTCCAATGCTTCGGTTTTTTAAGGCAGTGCGCTGGTTCTGAATGCAATGTGCTGATTCTGCTGCCACAACAGCGGTGATGCTTCGGTTCTGCTACACGCAGACAGGAGATGCATCGGTTCGACTGGAGCAAGCATCTGGGTCCACTTCCAATGGACCAGGCACAGGAGCAGGTGGTATGACTTTGATATCTCTGAGTCTCAAAAACAGGAGGTAAGCCAACAGGCCCTTGGAAATCACTCTGGATACAAGCAGAGCCCAGGTCTTCCTCCTCAGGGTCAGAGGGAAGCAGGCAGCAGGGCAGCTCAGCAGGAAAGAGGTTCTTCCAGAGCAGCAGTCCAGCAGAGTGACAGCCCTTGTAGCAGCACAGCAGTTTCTCTGACAGAGGTTATTTACACGTCCAGAAGTGTCTGATTTGGTGAGGTTAGAGACCCAGTTCTTCTACCCAGTTATGCCTTTGAAGTGAGAGTGACTTCAAAGAAGGGTCTTTGAAGTGCACAGAGGTCCTTTCTACCTAGCCCTGACTGTAGACTCACTACAAGGGGGTAATCAACCCTTTTTGTGGGGACAGGACACTGCCTATTCAGGTGCAAGTCTCAGTTCCTCCCTCCCATCCTGCTCAGGATGAGTCATCGGGATGCAGATGGGCACACCTAACCTTCCTCAGTGCATGGTTGCATAGAGGGAATGTACAAGGTCAAGCTGTTACCCACCCCAGATGTGTATTGGTGACAGGCTGCAGGCACACAGAGCAGTAAGAGCAGAGAAATGCCACTTTTAAAAAGAGCTGCACAAACAATGATGGATGGAATGCTGAACAAATCAAACATTTACCCCCAGTCAAGAGATCTGGGTTAAATCCATCATTCTTTTGCTCACTATGCCACCACAGTTTGGATCCAGCCATGCAAATCAGCCTTGATCCTGCACCTCATGGGAACAGTCCAGCCTGAACTGCCAAGCCAGGTCCTCCCAGGACCGGAAACAAGAATCCCAGGAACCAGTTTCAGGGTATCACCCCTCATCAGTCAGGCTAGCTTGAACCCAGTGGCACAACAAACAAGGGACCCATGTCTGGTCACAACCATCCCACTTAGGGAGAAAAATGCTGTGCAAACTAATGATGGACGTAATGCTGAACAAATCACACATTCACCCCCCAGTCAAGAGATCTAGGTTAAAACGAATTTGGGTGTTTTTCACTACCAGGACATGCAAAAATCAAAAGTGCATGTCCTACCTTTTACTTACATAGCGCCCTTCCCAAATGGCTACCTAAGGTGTACCTTGGGGGTGACTTACATGTAATAAAAGAGGAGTTTGAGGCTTGGCAAGGGGTTTTAAATGCCAAGTCGACATGGCAGTGTAAACTGCACACACAGGCTCTTCAGTAGTAGACACGAGACTTATTTAAAGGGCTACTTGAATGGTTGGGACAATCACTGCTGCAGGCTCACTGGTAGCATTCAATTTACAGACAGAGGTAGTGCACTTTCCTAGAGGCTTAAATATACCAATTGAGTTTGAGCCAATGTTACCATGTTTAGAGGAAAGAGCACTTGCACTTTAGAACTGGTTAGCAGTGCTAACGTGCTCAGAGTCCTAAATCCAACAAAAACAAGGTCAGAAAAAGAGGAGGAAGAAGGCAAAAAGTTTGAGGTGATTCTTCAGAGGGCCATTTTCCAACAAATGGGAATTTAGATGTTTTTAAACATCCTACCTTTGGTACTTATGGTAATGAGGCAATAGCAGTCGAGGATCATAACTTTGGCTAAGAGGGAAACCAATATTAGACCTTGCAGTTTAGCTATACATAACTAATTGTGGCATATATAATATGTGCCTTGTTTTGTCAAG
This sequence comes from Triturus cristatus, assembly GCF_964204655.1. Lineage (NCBI taxonomy): Eukaryota > Metazoa > Chordata > Amphibia > Caudata > Salamandridae > Triturus > Triturus cristatus. The sequence goes on from NC_140589.1 coordinate 1,370,867,656, forward strand.
TCTATACCCTGTGCCTTTTCAGGGACACTGTAATTAATGGGGTGAGTGATGAATTTGAACATGAAATGCTTGTGATGAAAATATGTATATGTTATGTATTTTATGGCTGCATTTACTTATGTTTTCTTTATATTTGCTTTTATTTTTGTGCATCTCAACTTTCAGATGAATCAAGTATATGGTATTAAGGAGTACTCATATTTTTTTGGTTACAGAATCCATAACTCACTTATTAGAATACATTTCCTCCCAAGATCAAGAGTTTTTTTGGTGTGGGGGGGTGAGAATGAAGTGATCAAGGTTTTCAACAATGAAAACCATTACTTTAGCTTCTTGTACCAACCATGCCGCAAAGCTTGCCTCAAAGGGAATTCACATCAGATGTACACACATAGTGGTGGGAGGTCGGCACTTTTCACGATCTCTACTTAACATGAAAGCACTCACAAATTTTAAGGCATATTTACAAGCCCCTATCCTCACAGGAGCATCACATTTTTTATGCTTCGTTGGCCTAGCGACATTTCCCATATTTACAAGGTGGCGCTAAGCTACTTAGCATAGATTAACGCCACCTTGTAAACATGCCCCTTTCTGCCGCAGTCTTCTGCGGCAAAGGGGCTGGCAATGGGTGTTGCTGTGGGAGTTTCACTGCATCACCCATTGCTTTTTGATGCTGCCCCAGATTTACAAGGCTGAAGCGGCGCCAAAAAAGAACGCCATGGCATACCAGGTGCTAGAATGGTGATACGAGGAGAACTTATGAATTTCTCCTAATTTTTTGCTCTTTCTATGTGTGTTGCATTCTGCAGCACATATAGAAAGAGCAAATTGCCATTATTGATTGTTTATGTGAAGGAAGGTGTCCCTTCATGCACATAAACAATCACCCCTGCCGCACAGTCACCCTTGCAACATTGTGGCTGGGTACCTGCGCTGGCACTAGGAAGTTTTTTTTGCACCAGCGCTAGGGGAAACACAGGGGTACCCCATATTCTTGTGAATACAGCGCATCCCTGCATTTTAGAAATGTCAGAGCGCGGCACTGCTAAATTTGCCGTACCTCTGAGCTCCGACATTTCTTTGCAAATATGCCCCTTTGTCTTTGGGAGGTACTTCCAATATTTAGCATGTTTCCAAGCAAGGCCACCTCTCTAGCCCAGTTCCTACATTTACGAATACATTCACTCAACCACACTGTTAGTTTCTCACAGTTGAAAATGCTCTTTACGTTTCCGAAAATTCTACTATTCTAGGAATTATGAAGAGCAAATGACGCTCTTGTTGAGTAAGTGCCCTCTGAGGGAAAGTAACTGGCATCACGTCAACTACATTGAAAACTGTCCCCACAGAATTATAATTTACAAAGAGACTAAATACATCATTTACAACCTGCAGCCTTCCAGTCACTATTTGTGCTCGGAAGTAAACATCTTGTTAGTGTGGGTGACAGGGCACCTCCAACTCTTGATTGCAAGTTTGACAAAGAGGTCTTTTATCATGAAAAGTTAACCAAAGAAGGTTAGGAAGAAGGCAGTGTGATTAAAAATGAGCTAGGCTGTAAAGGAGCTTGGAACCACACCACACGCCTCATAATTAACTTTAATAATTATAAATGTAAATGCGGACAAGCCACAAGGTTTTAATGGTCTGCCACATGCTTCCGCTAATTATTTTAGAGTTTGGACACATTCGGTGCCAGCTAATTATAAGCCCAGCTATGGAAATCATCTGTTTATATTAGACTTATTGATCTCCAGTGTTTAAGCAATATGAAAAGGGAAAACTACAATGCTGGACCATCTGCTTTGCATTCCTAATTGCTTTTAAAGAATCAAGCATTAAAAGAAGAATGTCAGCTCTTTTATATGACATGACACAAACTTTCTCGCCAGAATCTGTTTTGACAATACACTCGAACAGGGATGTACTAGAATTAAAAAAAATATATTAATTATTAAAATTGAATTTTTTATTTTTTTTTAAATCCTGCCAAATGGTCTTCCCATTACCCAGCACCCAGATTTCGCGCGTCCACACGCGCACCCATGAAAGTCGCTATTGTCGCCACACCAGCACAGCAGAAAGCTTCCAGGCTGCCTTTATGTCTCAGCATTTACATCTTTTAATTGCAGATTTCCTTTTACTTGCTTAGTTATTTCTCCACCATCAAACACACCTTATGGTCATGAACACTTCTTGTTATTCCACATAATGGATAAACAGGAAGAGGGGAAGAGAAATGAGCATTATCATACGCGCTTGATTACCTCCTCAGGGATGCATTCAGCTTTATGGTGGAATAAATCTGCAGGGCATACTATGGAGGCAGTGATGGGTGTTTGCGTTTGGAGGTCATACCTTCATTATTCCGTGTCCCCAGTGAGGCATCGCTGCGCAGATCTTTATACTTTTGACTTTAAAAAAATCCCCATAAAATCTTCTGATATCTGTGAAAGAATTAATTTTTTTTCGGTCGCACACTTAGGCTTCTGAAATTGCTTACTTTCACAATTTGATTTGCTAACAAATGTTTTTGTGTTTTGTTTTTTAATGAAATCCCACCCCACCTCCACAATTCAGCTTATGATGGCCTTAAAAGTTTTTCTGCATCAGCATTTTCAAAATATAAATTAATTGGTCTCATTATTGACCATATTAAATCAACAATTACAACAGGATGTTGTGTGAGTATTATTCTGAAATCATGATGGTTCTGTACTTGCTGTATTAGAAGTGGCATTTTCAATATTGATACAGCTATTAGTTGTTACTTCTTTTTATACACCTTGAAGCTGTTTTCTGCCCAAGCACACGTGATGCAAATTTTAAAAACGCGACTATAGCCACTATGTTAGAGCAATAACTTGTTTGTTATGTATCCTGTGCTACTGCTGATGAATGACATGTTAACATCAGCCAAATCAATGTTACTACATGTTTTACCTATGCTAGGTGAAAGGCAAAGTCGTCTCTACCAGGATTTAAACAAATAGGGCACTTTCATGTAAATTTACTTTTTTTTTTAGCTTAATTTTACTAATAGTAATTTTATGACTGCGGAGAGTCTGCAGTCAGAGCGGGGAACTCCGCACATAAAAAGATAGGACAGGCCTATCTTTCTATGTGAGTAGACGTGGCAGTCACAAAAGTACTATCAGTCAAATTTACAATACCTTTTTTTAATCCAACAGTAGGAGCTCGTAGCAAGTGAAACTGCTGGAGCAGCTCAGGGGTAATAACAAAATAAGAAACAAAAGCAAAAAAAGAACTTACCTGCCGCTCACCGCTCTTCTGCTTTCTGCTGTGCACAGGCTGAGGCTCCCAAACTCCCCTCCGGCCGATCCAGACTCTGCTCTCATGCTGGTACCCAACATAAGAGAAGTGCTAGGATTGGCCTGAGTGGGCTGGTTGTCCACTCCAATGAGAAATGGGAGCCTGTGCCTGCAGTTCTCCACCCAGCAGTACAGCTCGGGTTGGAGAGATGTTAGTGCGCATGTCGGTTTGGCCATCCTCAGACAGCTGGCCAAACCGGCATGCAAACTGACAGCAATTCCACCACTCCTCCTGCATGCTTCCAGTGCTCTGGTAAGTGTGGCCTGTCCCCAATACTCGCCTCCCTGAAGAAAAATAAAATGATAATAAAACTGTTTTATTATCTTTTTATTTTTCAAGTTTGTCTCTGCTGGCAGGGGAGGGCGACGCCATAACGTAGGCGCCTCAGCTGGTATCCAAGAGCAGCAAAGAGGCTAGAGGTTTGCAAAGGAGATTGCAATTCATGATGAACACATTTTTGTCATGAGAAGAATGATTTGGGGATATTGGTGAAGCTACAGCTGATTGGGATTTCTGGAACTACGTCCTATTAATAATACCACAGCCGTTAGGTCTGGCATGCATTATTTGCCGAGAAGGGCAAACAAGAAACAGTACAAACCTGGCTCAATGACATGAACATTCATAGCTTCAAACTCCAACTTTCAATGAATGGCAAGGCACTTGGATTCACCCTGGATACCACTTCATACCCAAGGAACAAAATGCTGATGCCCTGGTACCAGCTCTCTCTTCCAAAGAAAGTGAGTTTGTTTTTCCCAGAAAGCAACTTCAAAACTGCTGTTCAAGCTCTCATAGTCTTTCATCTGATCTGAATGGAGAGAAAACCCCGCTCTTTAGCCTCCCTTAAGGGTATCTACACATAGCAGCAGATCTTATTTAGGGCCTCAAGAAGTATGATCCTATCACCCTCATCATGATGGAACTCCTTTGTCATCCTGTTCTAGCCCATACCATATTCAAAACCAGCTGCATCAAATATAAAGCCATCATGACCAGCACCTCTGCTTATCTATCAGACAAGTTCACAATCTCTGGTGGTTCTCGGCACACCATACCCAGGAAGCCATCAGATTACAGATTAAGAAGTATACAAATGAAAAAGCAAGAAGGCAGGCCTTTTCTAAGGATCTGGAGAGAAATCCCTGTAACCATCATGACTGCCCCAATGCTGCTCCAATTTGGGAAAGAGATGAAGAAACATAACATCACAATACATTAATAGTGCACAACCCAGCTTCCTCTTAATTACTCGTTGACTTTACGCCTGTCTTTAACCATGTACAGCACTACGCTGCCTTTTGGCAATGTTTGCACTAACAACATACCATATGCATACATACATACATACATACATACAAACATACATGCATACACACATCAGGATCATCAGGACCAATTGCTTTGGCAATTTAGAAAAGTTGAAGAAGCACGTCTTGTATTAACTGTCCACAAGCAAGCTACCTCTCCTATCATTTGTCTTTGACCCTCTATAGAGCTCCACAGCATTATGGTTTTGTTTAGGGCTGCCTTATAGAATTACCACATACATACACGTACATAAATACATTATAAATCCTGACTAAAATTAAAACTAGCATTTGCAATGCAATAGGTCTCGCCTTTGCAAAAGTTTGAGCTATTGGCATTGTAAATGACAATGCCTTTTATTTATGTGTTTTGAAAACCTGCAAGCGGTGCGTAAACACGCACTTTGTACTTATAGTCTCTGCTTACGAGAAGCAAGGCTGGCAGTAAAAGAGGCGCAGTTACTGCCAGCCTTGCTTCTCGTAAGCAACGACTATAAGTACAAAGTGCATGTTTACGCTCCGCTTAAGCAAAGGGAACAGAAGGCTAGAAGATACAGTATTGGCTAGAAAAGCGCAAAAGGAAGATCAGGATAAGAAGAAGGATGAAGAGGTGACTGGAGCAGAGGTAAATGGAAGCAGAGGAATGGAAGCAGGGAACAGATGTGATCAGAGGGAAGAGAAAACTTTTAGAGATAACACAGAAAGCAGGAAATAGAGGATGGAAAATTGAAGATCAGAAGTAGAGAAAATGGAAGAAAGAATAAGGAAGATTAAATAAATGTTTAGAAAAGAGGGGAGAGGAAGCAACTGAAACAGATTGAAGATGAAATACATTTTTAGAAAGTAAGGAAAGAAAACAGATGAAGTAGAATGAACATGAAATATAATGTTGAAAAAAAGGGGGGAAGCGAAGGAAATACGCTGATGAAAGAAGGGAGGGAAGCAGAAACAAGGTTGACAGTCTCTTTTACTGCTAGCCTCGCTTCTCGTAAGCAAGGACTATACGTTCAAAGTGCATGTTTATGCACCGATTGCAGGTTTTAAAAACAAATGAATAAAAGGCATTGTCATTTACAATGCCAATAGCTCCAACTCTCGCAAATGCGAGACCTATTATTGCATTGCAAATGCTTGTTGGGCTTGCTACTGAGAGTCTGGGTTGGGGAACTTGATTAGTCAAATTCATAGGACGAACCTACTTATGGTGTAGTGCTTCGTTAACACTAGGGAGCAGTCAATTTGTGAATACTATACACAAGAATGTTATTGCACTTTCTGATGATTATGTAGTGCAGTGCTTCCCAAACTTTGTAACTTGTAACTTCATAATTTTTAGAATAACAAACTTTCGCAACCATTCTTGCTTTAATGGACAGTGTGCACCGTGGACCAGCTGGGTGGGTTTTGCAGCAACACAGTTAAGTGTTTTGGTCCCTTCTGCAGTCACAAAGAATTTCTTCTTTTACTCAAAGGCTAAAATTCTTAATTCTTCTGTAATGAAGGTTAGGCCAGGATCAGAGCAAGGGATTTGCTGCTCTTTGACCATGATATATTACTCATTAATTCATTGCTTCCACTTTACATCTCTAGACCTGGAAGTGACAAGTGTCATGGGCTGGTGTTCAATAATCACTACATTGGGCATGTCCGTTTTGTATGGTTTACAGAGCAGGTATGTACCTCGCTATAGAGGTACATACCTACATGGACCCTTGCCATTAAAGTGGCTTTCTGCCAGTCCTAATTGCTTAGCCAACAGCAGTGTGCATGCTCGGACTTGCTATTTGGATGTCACAATTGAAACCACAGGCCTACGAGTTCCACCCAGTTTAATGATGCAGGCAAAAACCAGAACCAGTTCACAGTACATTCACGCCTAGAAGAGGGAGGGCGAGCATGAATAAGAAACAACTTGCGTATGCCTTTTATGGAAATGAAGGTGTGAGGGGTAACTTTAGTGGACAGGTGGAGAGCCTGGAAGGACTTAGGCAAAGAAGGGTGGGAAAAGTGAGGCAAACATGCAAATGAACCAATGTTTTGATGGGACGGAAACAACTGAATTATTCCTTAAATCATACCTTGTCCTCTTGCTCTCGCAGCATCTGCTCCTTCAGTCCCTCCAGCTTCCGGGGGAGCCTGTTTCGCAGGGATAGCAGCTCTTGGTGCAATTCCCGCAGACCATCCCTTTGAGCCAGGTAGACCAGGCTAGAGTCCCGAGGGCTCCTGCCAGCAGGGCCAGGAGAGGCCATATCAATGCATGGAGCCGTGAGGACGAGGGAGCAGCAGACCGAGACGAGGAGCTCCAAGACTCACAGGAAGGCTGCGGGGTAGAATTAACTTCCTCACAACTGCGTGCGGAGGGTGTCCCATGGCCACCTTTTCCCTTCCTCTGCCGTGATAACATGATGGGTAAAACTACTTGTACCCGATTCAAGCTGTCTAGTAAAAATGCACCGTCTGGTCTTGACACCTTAAGCAACAGACTATGTAACTTCCTACCCAGGAATAGGCGTTAAATTAAGCCAAGTGGGAGGATAAAGAAGAACAAACACGGCTGCTTATATGGGAATCCTATAGAAAAATGTAAAACTGCCTTTCGACTCTTTCTCATGCAATGTAATACATAAGCTGCATCCCATAAAAGAATTACCATTCAGCGATGCAACGCAGAAAATATATCCAAATGCTCTGATACTTATTAAAATGCCAGATAAAGTGTTACCAGTCCATGCGACTAATGCACTCCGTTGTTTGTAACACAGGGCATCGGATTCCGCACCAGAATCTGTATCAAGGGAAAGTGCAAGGAAAACAATTAATTATAAAGATCGCAAAGTTTTCGAATGTTGAGCACAGCTTGCTCTGCGTGAACTATTTACTCCAGGGATTTGCCTAAACAAGCACGGTCCGCTTTCACTTTCGTCTGTTCTGAAAGCTTTCTTGTCTTTATGGGGCCATGTGTTTGAAACACATGGCCCCATAAAGATAAGAAAGCTTTCACAATGCACGGAAGTCAGACGAGCCCGTCCAAATGGGACGGCTCAAAAAGCCAAACGAAAACGTCAGGAACAGCTCTTTTCCAATGGCTGGCCACCGTTTAGCATAAACGGTGATGCCAGCCAATGGAAAAGAGGGGCGGGGCTTAAAGCCCTTTACAGAAAATACTTAAAAACTTTAAATCTCGCCAGCGAGACTGCGCATGTGCGCAGCCCACGCCAGCCGAGACCTAAAAATGCCTGCTGCACTGATAAGAAAAAAAAGGAAAACAATAATTTCGGTATACGGTGCTTTTATAAAATAGGGCATTCAATACAAAACCCATTCTATATATATTTTAAAGAATAGGAATAATACGTTTTCTGACAGCTGCATCATCATTCAAGACGTATGCAGGTAATTCAAAATTATTTTCAATGAAAGAGCCATCTGGAGATAAAAATTTAAGATTTTGATTTCACAGTATCACAATATTTCTGTGTGCAGATTGCACTTTGAGCAGTGCAGAGTCCACTGGATGAGCAGATACATTTTCCACAGGCACAAGTGTCAATAAGAGACAATAAAATCATATTTCACTTTAAAGTGGTATTACAAATAAGGTGGACACCATCAAGTGGATATTCCCAAGCAATTTCAAAGGATGTTCTAACACTCACTGTGCTTCAGAATATATAGGGCTTTATTTTGATGTTGCTCGGAAAGCCTCCAACCACTTTTCTGACCAACATGGAAGGTTTACATTCGGCATTTCGGCTGTAGGGATTATGATGTCAGTTTCAGACAGCCTTTCCATGTTGTCCTTTCCAACATGGAAAGGCAGTCGGAAAGCAACTTTGGGGGCCCCTAGTAGGGCCTCCTTACCCCCTGGCCTTCCGGTTGTGGCCCTGGGGGGCACCTATGGTGCCTCCCTGAAAATCCCTGCATCATGTGGCAGGCACCTCATGGTGCCTGCCACAAGGTGCAGGGATTTACACAAACTCCCATTTCTCCGTGGGAGCTTGAGCTGCTGGTCGTTTCCGCCCGCCACACAATCTTCCATAGAGAAATGTGAGTTTGGGACCCCACCATGTGCGGTGGCATCAAAATTAGGTGTGCGGAACCGCCGACCTATGGTCGGTCGGTTTTCACACAAAAATGGTGTCGGTTGGAGGCAACTCTGACCGACATCGAAATTAAACCCTTAGTGTCATAAAGGTGAGACAAATAGGGAAATATGAGTGGAAATTACACAGAACACACCCATTTGGTCTGAGAGGATAAGAAAATGGATTCCGTCAAATATAAAACTTTGTGAAAAAAAATATAGGGCCTGATTTAAATCTTGGTGGATCAAGTCTGGCTGTGGCTTTTTCATCGGTCTTCCCCCCGCCACCTTGGCAGTCCGCACACCCTTTTTAGATGTTAGTGGGTTAATAGAAAAAAGACACTGCCGCAGTCCCATCATCACCGCCAGGAAATCTTGACTGTTTCGACAGTGGGATAGGCAAAAGCAGCTGTCGGACGGATGACCACCAGTTTTTCCTGCCGGCCCAATAATTACAATGTGCCTTGCAGCCGATGTGACTGTGGCTGTAAAACCTCCACACCTGAGTTGGCATAATGGAATGGATATAAGGCAGGAACTCACCTTTTTTCACTTTCACACCTCCTGCTCCGCCATGGATCCAATCTTCCAAGTCCTGCCTCTGCTGCTTGATGAAGAAGATCTGTATTAGGCTCCTAAACCATGTCATCTTCATTTTGACATTTCAGAGTTGTGACATTTGCAGGTATATGGTGCTGCATCAAAGTGTAAAGGGAACAAGGGTTGATCCCGGGAAAGACACAGACTTTGGTTGTACAAATCTTGTACCTTGGCAATTTGCACTGTGATTGAATGGAAGAATTGAAGATTACATTGGACTTGTTCTCTGTCATGTGTTGGCACTAAGACAATATGTGGGCCATCATTAGCTCAAACCACATGTGGTAGTGGAGCCAAATCATGCTAATATCCCTTCACTTTGGCAAAATCCTCATTGTGTGTACAGTGTATGTGGCTGTTAATGTGTCTCATCATTGTGGGACATACTTCTTGAGGCACACCACCGAAACTTGTTTGTGACATTCCACCATATTCCGGAACAGTCGATTGGAATGATCCCGTGTCTACAAAATGCAATACTGTCAAGTTTTTGTCTATTGGCATTATTGTTGTGGGATTCCTTATGTGAGCCAGAAGATCTGGCTTCAGCTGATGACATGAGTCAATGATAATTTGAAAACTTGAATGTGATAACCTGCACTCCTAAAGTTTTAGAGTAACTTAAACAATGTCTGTAAATAGGTATAATGCTTTAAGAACAAAGATTTCTTAAAAGTGGTGCTGTCCTTGTATGACCTGATTAACCCCCATCAGGCTTTAGTAATGCAATAAAATTTCAAACAAAAACTGTTTGAACTCAAGGGCGCACTATTCGTGAGCCCAATAAGGTGCAAAATTTATGCTATCTTTTATACACAATTTCAAAAATTCAAGAAACAAGAAACAATACTAGGTAATCAGTAAATTCTAAAAAAACAGTGAATCAATACATTCGGTCAATCAATTGCCATTGGTTAGTTATCATTGCAAAAAAACAAATAGGTCTTGGAAGCAATGTAAAACAGATATAATTAATCAGGAAAATAACTCCAAAGAACAGAGCGTATCAGTTCAACGACTGAAGTCTTCTTTATTTTCTTGTGTGTTTTTTTTCATGAAAAAGAATTTTTTCACCAGCATCATGGTTTCCCAATGCATTTCAGTATAAGAACCTTCATCAGGGGTACACTACAAAAACATATATACAATGTATAACAAATCTAACAATCTTTATATATCTAACTGAGCACATAATTTACAGGTATATTCTGAAAGCAGATAGATGAGAAAACATGAAAATGATGTCAGGCCCAAACACCAGATGTCATCGCCAGAAAATTTGTGTTAAATACATTTTTCATCAATGAATTTCAAAGGTAATGACATAAACCTTTAAGAACCATGCAGAATACGTTAATGTAACCAAATATAGCTCTGAAAATGCCCCGTGATCCGAAGTGTGTAAAAAACGTGCAAAAAAACTCACAAATCGTGAAGCTACACTCTGTGAATAACACAAATACCTTTACCAAGTCACCAACGGGTCTCACGTGTAAAACAAAGGAAACGCATGCTAACTAGTCTCCTGATCAATAGCGCCAGAGGACTCACCTCCATAAATGCCAGAAATACAACTGTGGGACTACCACATGTGTATATCAGAGATATCAACTCTGCACGGGATAAAAAGAACAAACAAAACACATAGGTGTAACTGATAAAATGTTGAAGTTCAAAAGGTCCGACAATTCCCAACAAACCATAGTGCTTGAACTACTCACAGCAAAAATGATTACACGTAGACCACTAGTTTCCTGTAGTAGTACGAATTCCTCAATGTCAAAGGTATCTCTGTGGAGAGTGACTAAAATTAATATTGACACCTAAGTTACAAGCAGCGTAAGACTCAAGAGGTTATAATTACAAATACACCTAACTTCTGTTGATTTACCTGCAGTGTCGCTACGCATGTACAAAAGTTATGCTCCACAGCCGTCAGCGCCTGGCCGCTACAGTTTCTTGGACTGAGCGTCTACGTGTGCGTCAGAACGGATGTGCCCTAAGTATAGAAACAATGATAATTTGCCCATTCAATCTGATTTTTGGGATATATACCCTTCTTCCATGTTGGCAAGGTCTGGGACTGAAAATGTGAAAACTGGTACTGAGTATTGCTATCATATATGGATTGTTATGTTAGTGAAAATGTTGACAGACAATTATTGGTCAAATGGAATAGACATAGCAGTAGATGATTTAATGGTATATTTTTTAGTGATTCATGGTTGGGAATTTGAGAAAAACATTTTCTACTTGCAAATAATCTATGTTTACACAATACTTTGATTTTTGTCATTGTAAAGTTATGATGGAAGAAACCAAATGCATTGATAGAGTTGTGATACACAACACCAGTCTATGAGTTTTTGAGTTGTGAATGTATTAAACTAAACATGAAGCAATTAAACATGTGAAAATGATAAAGCAAACCTAAAAGTGAAGAAGTTAGTCATGGTGAATGAAACCACAGTTTAAGAGCCATAATTGTTTGAATGTTTGAAGTTCAATGTCCAAAATATGACTGGCGTCAGAAAGGTAAATGTGCCCAGAAATAGTCCACAGAGTGTTGTAGGACTGCAGGAAGGGGTAGATGGTGCTGGTAAAGCTCTGCAGATATGGATGTAAATGTCCTGCAGCACCCTAGTCAGGGAGCCCATATTGGAGTTGTGAGCCTGTATCTGATAATGGAGTTCCCTCTGCACCTGCTTCATCTCCCGGAGTTTGGTGAGTACTTGGCCCATCGTGTCTTGGGACTGATGATAGGCTCACAAGACTTGGTCTATGGTGGTCTGGGTGAGAGTGACCCCAGTGGCCTCACTATGTAGGCCCACAGAATCCCTCCCACGATCCATAGCCTCACTATGCTGTGCCCTTGGCTCAGTGTGTACCATCAGACTGCTGCCTTGGTGGTCTGGAGCTGGTGGTGCTGTGTTCTCAACATTATCCAGGACTGGGGGGAACACGATCGGTGTTACAGTGGTAGGAACAGTGAAAGTGGAGACTTTGGTTAGCAGAGGTGTTACAGCTGGGGTGGGAGGTGTCGGCGGGTGCCCAGTGAGATTCACTGGAGCCGTCTGCCCATGCTGACCAAATGGACCAGGATCCTCATCGACATCCAGATTACTAGGAGTGTTGTCCTCACTAAAGGCTTGATCCGGTGTGGGAGTGGCGGTCTCTTTAGTGGCAGATCCCTGGCCATGTGCTCTAGCAGTTGGACCTATTGAGAAATTGAGAAAATTTGTATTAGTAAAAATGTGTATTATACATCCAAATCTTTTGAGACAAACAATGTATATACCTAGAAGTAATAAAGGTAGAGATTATTATGATGATAGTTTTCATTGGTACTGAACATAGTACCCTAACGTTTAGCAATTTCAAACAGTACAACTTCAAATAAGCATAAGATGCCCTGAAATGTTTACGAAGTGATTAGGAAGTTTACATAATATCTCCCAACCATTCATCCCAACACAGTGGAGAGATGAAATGTGTAATTGATAATTCCAAGGCCGGGCTGACTTCAAGACATACATTTACACACCTTGGATTGGTGTTTGGCATTAGTCATCGTGTGAACAGTGCAGAATAAATGTTTTCAATTACCACTTATATTCAGCATAGTAATTTTCATACCTTATATTTTTTGTGTCAACACAGTTTGATTTATGAAACTCATGACATCACTTCAATTGGTTGAGAAGAACAGGACAACATTCAGAAAATAACACAAACCATTCGCAGAAAAGAGCATCGAATAGGGATTGATCACTACATGACACGTTACTATATATAGAAATGTGTTAGACAAGAGAAAATGAGCAATATGACATAGCAACATTTATTTAGACAAAACAGTGTATCATGGTAGTTGTCGTCATTTCAAAGGTAACTTCCCAACACTTGCAAAATGGTTAGTGGAACTTACCTGTGGACAATATGCAGTTGAAATGGGACAGATACTTACAGTATAACACACATATGGCTAATGGGTTATTTGGTGTTGTAACACTTACAGGCACCATACCATCATGTGACATGTAATGGAGATTGACACCTGTATTCTTAGATGCAATACAATACATTCACACAAACAATCACAATTATCTGATACTGATAGTTCAAGGTTTCTATGTTATGAAAATATGTGCAGAACACATTGTCAACAGCTGAGTTGAGAGCAAACATGACATTTAGTGGGATTTTGTAAAGTGTAATTTACCAGACTCCACTCCACCAGGTATTCCTTTCAAGCCTGCAGGATGTAGATTTACAAGACCTTCTCCTCCTAGGGCATGAGTTTTAAGGGGACCTGGGAGAACAACCACTAGTCCTCTAGACCTTGATGTGATGCTTGGAGGCCAGGGACCGCACCCTTCCATACAGGTCATTCCACCTCTTCCTAATTTTCTCCTGTGCGTGCAGCTTTTAGCTACAGCATTCACTCTGTCGACTATTCTGGCCCCCATTTGACTTTTCAGAGATAGGGGTGTAGTTTAGACTTTAGGTCCAAACACTTGTTGCTCTACTACATCACCAAGAATCCTCTCAGGTCGCCAGGATCTTTTTATCTGCTAAATAGTGTAGAGGGGAGGCAATCCAAATTTTAGCACATAATCAAACAAATCGAATTTGAACTCTAAAGGACCACTGACTCCGAATCTCAAATTTTAGGGGTTTATTACAAAGCCAAAAATAATTGCACATTCAAGCACCTCAGCACGAGGTTAAGGAAGTAAATGGGCACTAATACAAAAACATTCTACGCAGGAGTCTCATCCGACTCAGAATAAGGAGAATAGTCAGTTCTAAAAGCATCAGGCAGGCAATAACAACTCCCAATCTCGATGTTATAAATCATTAACCTAAAAAGGAAAATCCGTTAGTCTAACCCTACTCTATCTCTAAGGTGACACCCCTACTTAGCATTTTCCCAGGCAAGAGGATAAAAAGGTGTCAGAAGTGAAGACTTCCTTAGAAGTACTCTCACTTTGTTAGAGCTCGTTCTAAGATGCTCCTTCTAGCTTCCCATCTAAACCTCAACTGCTCGACCCACGGGGCACTCTCCCTAATTCAAAATCCCCAAAACATAGAACACGCCCTCCGGCACACCTCTTCAGCCAGGTCTTCTCCCAGTAGTTTTCCACTGAAACTTGTCTCCCTTCCAACGACGGTTTACTATCCTTGGGTCCCAGGCACCTTCTCCGCCGAAAGTATCATCCCAGCATTCCAGTATACTCCCATATTGGCTTCTCATGCCATCCTAACTCCTGAAACAAAGGGTTAGTTCTCTAACGAGCTAGGTGTCCTTGCACTGCACCAGAAACATGGGAATGAGAAACTTTCCTCTTCTCTGAGATTTTCTTACTTTCCTGAAACCCAAAGCCTTACCAAGGGAATCAATTTTCGGCCTACAATATTTACCTAACATAAGAAACGAACATGCCTCTCTCTTAAACGTATATGCGATCAGGCCTTTACACAATTTAAACATACATTTCTAGAATCACATTATAAGCATTGATTTCATTATACTTCATGTATGAGTAAGCAAAGCTACACGTGCAGACTTTAATATGGTGCACGTGTAAACCTAATGCACCACATTAAACGGGAAGCAATCATTATACATTGCCTTAAATACATTTTCAATTAACAACTACATTGCGCTTCATAAATGAAATGATTACATTTCTAATTCGTTCTAATAAATGCTGCTTAGTAATACAAATCTAAGTCACACATTAATACAAATCCACTAAATATGTGGGTGCCGACTAACAGTGATTATGATGCACCCCTACAAATTTCAGAAATACATGGCGCTCTATCAGTTCCCCCCTTTGATGACTAATGTCATCACACCATTTCAAAATTCCCTTGGAGAAAGAACTGACCTAAACAGTACTTGTTGCCATCCTCCCCCGTCGGAGTCTCTCCATATTCTTAAGATTCTAATATTGACTGTCCTACAGTCTAGCCATTCGCATTTCACTCGCTCTAAGAGCTCTCAACTCTGTTTCCTTTATACCACTTATAAGCTCTGATGAACCCCCACAAGCAAACCACACAAACCACAACAATGATGAGTGGTCTTAACACAAAACCAAGGAACCCCTTGCCCAAGCTGTCAAACCAACTTCCCACTCGACTAAATCCTTTACCAACCTTTTCCCACACTCCCTCTTCAGTCAAATCCTCTATCTCATGATGGATCGTAGTAATGTTGCTTATATATTTTTCCAGATCCTTGCTGTTGTCTGGAATATATGTCTAACATTCCTGGACCTCCAGTAATTTACAGACCCCGCCCTCTTTTGCTAATAATACATCTAAAGCAAGGTGGTTCTGCAAAACCATCGTCCTTATCGATAACATCTCTCCATCCACAAGTAACAGTTATTTTGCTGTATTCATCGACAACTCATCAACCACATTCGCCAATCATCTGATCTTCACATCATTCAAAACCACAACAAGCTTGGTATCATTGCTCCAAAAACATTTCCAATCACTGCTCCTGCATTCTCAGCTCTCTTCACTCTTGAATGCTGTCCATCCGCCAAAAGCTCCAAATCCTCTGCATGGTAAATCTTCGGAAAAATAATTCCCAAATAGCACGTACCATACCAGTTTTCCACTCAAACTTGTCTCCCTTCCAACGACGGTTTACTATCCTTGGGTCCCAGGCACCTTCTCCGCCGAAAGTATCATCCCAGCATTCCAGTATACTCCCATATTGGCTTCTCATGCCATCCTAACTCCTGAAACAAAGGGTTAGTTCTCTAACGAGCTAGGTGTCCTTGCACTGCACCTTAAATATGGGAATGAGAAACTTTCCTCTTCTCTGAGATTTTCTTACTTCCCTGAAACCCAAAGCCTTACCAAGGGAATCAATTTTCGGCCTACAATATTTACCTAACATAAGAAACGAACATGCCTCTCTCTTAAACGTATATGCGATCAGGCCTTTACACAATTTAAACATAAATTTCTAGAATCACATTATAAGCATTGATTTCATTATACTTCATGTGTGAGTAAGCAAAGCTACACGTGCAGACTTTAATATGGTGCACGTTTAAACCGAACGCATCAAATTATACGGGAACCAATCATTATACGTTGCCTTGAATACATTTTCAATTAACCACTACTTTGCGCTTCATAAATGACATGATTGCATTTCTAATTTGTTCTAATGTATGCTGCTTAGTAATACAATTCTAAGTCACACGTTAATGCAAATCCACTAAATATGTGGGTGCAGACTACGGTGATTTTGATGCACTCCTACAAATTTCAGAAATACATGGCGCTCTATCAATTTCATCCACTAGGACTGACTAAAGCGGGGATATTTGGGATCTGCCATTGTGTAGAGAAATATAATTAAATGAAAAAATGAACTACTAAGTAATAAATGAAAGAAGATAAAGGGACAAGAAACAGGGAAAAGGAACAAAATAACCTCGCTTAGCTGGCAAAAGCTCTGCTGGAAATGTTGTGGTGCAGTGGAATGGCAAAGGATCATGGTCTTCAATTGGAGTGTGTTTTATAGTGTGCTATGCGGAAAATGTTGTGGTGCAGTGGAATGGCAAAGGATCATGGTCTTCAATTGGAGTGTGTTTTATAGTGTGCTATGCAGGTCTTTCAGTTTGGCCAATGGACATACGTTATGTTCTACTAGCACAGATAACAAATGGAGTATCCCTCAGGAGTAAGAGACACTAGCAAACTTGGAATGTTACATGCCACACCTTTACACCACTCCTAAGGAAGTGGGAAAAGTAAAATATTCCTTTCTTTTAAATAACCCTCATCCACTCTTATAGTGGCATGATTCATCATCAGGTTCAGCCTGACTCCTAAAGATCAGAGTGGGCATGATCATATTGCATGGAGCTCTTTGAAGAAAATTACCTATGGTGCATAACTTTAAGATGAAAATTCCTCATCCACCCCGAGGTTTCCCTTTATTGGTTGGGTGGATGGGAAAGATTAAAACAATAATATATTCGGGGTTATAGAATAAAATGGTTCTATGACCCTAAATCACGTATAAATACGTCACTGGGGGAGTGATACAAGCTGACGAAAGCCCGGGACCTATATAGGCTATTAGTGTAGAGCTGAAACATGTTGGTGTGATTGGTGAATTTAGGGTCATAGGTCTATTATATCCAAGAACCCTGAACATGTTTTCCCATCCACCCCACCAATAAAGGGAAACCATGGGAGTAGATGAGGAATTTTTATATTAAAGTTACCCCACCCAGTTGCAAGTTCAGACTAACACTATAGATTCATATGTTCCCCCACTCTCCAAAAGCTCTGTAGACATGGGTTTTACACTCACAGACTAAGCCGTGGAGTTTTTCCTGCACATGCATGGAAGCCTTGTAAATCACAAAACATTAGGAAAACTAGACAGGTTGTAGAGGTATGGTTAAGCCTCTACGTCTTTCTTCATTTTCGTTCACTAGCATTTGTACAAATATCAAAAATATTTTCCTGAACTAATATAAACACACTCTGTCAACTCTCCTTGTGTTCGCTTTCTGAATGGGACATCTAGCTGAGAAGATCTTTTGAATGGTTAAAACAGAAGTGCCATTAATTTTCCAATAATTCTTGTCAGAGCAGAACATTTTCACATCTGCAATCAGAGCAAAATAATTTAGTTGCATGCTCATCAGAGACACATTTTAGCCCATTTTCTATTCCCCTGCTCACTGTCCAGTAACTTTTTACCTCAAGTTTATCAACCAGCACTTGATCACAAATTATTCGGATGTGGGTTTTATTCATTTACCAAAAACTTGCTTCCCATTCAGCATTTCAACTCATTTTTAGAGAAGGCTTTTATTCAGAACTCAGCAATGCCTTGAGACAAATCTATTATGCGTGTTTCCCAAAATGGCTCCTCGACCGTCATCAAGAGAAAACGCACTACCATGTTGCAAAGTAGGTTGAAGAAACCTTCCAACTGCTTGGCAAAAGGTAAAATACAGAACTTCACCTGCTTGCTTTTCAATAATAGAGGAGAATCCAACCCCTCCCTTGCAGAGGGAAGCTCTGCCATAACCCCTCTCCCAAGAGCACCCAACACCATCTGATGTCTACTACACTGACTGCCAAAGCATACATAATGGCCCCCTCCCACAGAGGCACTCCCCTTGATGGCATATCTTTGACCCTCCCAGCACTCCTGCGTACCTGGCCCTTTCCCCACCCCATGAACATCTGCTTGTCCCTTGCCCTTCTTCCTCTTCACAGACACTCCTGCTTGTTCCTTTTCACACCACTGCACCCCAGGTTCTGCATTCTCTGTCCCATGAGCACTCCTCCGTGCCCCATCCCCGTACTGCTGCAGCATTCCCATCTGCCTAAGGCAGCAAGAGTCAGGACACCAGGAGTACACTTCTAAGGTCCACAGGACCTCAGCGCAGGGCTCTTAGAGACTCTCTGGTTATCAGTCAGAGGCCAACAGCAAAGTCCAGTCCCAGTCCAGTTGCCATTGGTCAACTGGGCTCTTTAATGTGAAGATCTCTTGAAACTTGTTGTGCCCTAGTTGTCACACAGGAGGTCAGCCAACTGACCCTAAGAGTCCACTCAGGTCACGGACAGTAGGCCCAGTCCTCTTCTATTTTTCTGCAGGTACAGAAAGCATTCTAAGGGGTGCCTAGGGATGGCACACTTATGCCTGGCACTAGCTAGTGAATGGGGTGACTCCTGGGCACTCCTGAACCAATGGGGTAAACATTTCCAGGGGTAACCCTACCTACTTTTTCAGTTGTTCCTGTTGCTACGTGTCTGGGCATTTTCAAGAGTCCGAAATCTTGGTCTCTGAGGGTTGTGGGTGTGTGGGGGAGTACACTATGGTAATCACTGGTGTAATCCCACACCTTACACTAAAATTCAGTTTTCTGCAGGCCTTGTACCCAGTACAAACCAAGAGACAGAAGTCTGGTATGATAAAGGCAGGGTCCAACAGCACCTAGACAGGAGATACGCAATAATTGTCCTGGCATTCTGATTTGTCTTTTCAAGTGCACCAACATAACATAATTTGTCACTGTTATGCCAACAGGATGCCCACTACCCCTACCCAAAATATTCTGCTGAACTCAGAGGAATCATCCCTGTCAATTCAGCTCAATCTATTGTGTTGCTCATGGCAGGAATTCCACACCTCATTCAGGTCAACTACAGGCTGATTTTTTCTGGAGAGGTAATGTATATCAGCTTTCAGTAGCTTCAGGCAGGGTAAACGTAACTTTCTAAAAGTAAGTTTTCATTATTATTTATTAAAAATGTGACTTCCCCATTGAAGTTGATTTTCAATAACTATTACAAATAGTGGTTACATTATTTTTCTAGCTGTTCCCATTAACAATATTATAATTTTCATCTGTACTCTAGTGTTTTACATAGGACAGTGAGGTCTGCCACAATGAAGATAGGGTTTTGAACCTTATTACTTTAGGGACATGGTAATGGTAATTTTCTGCCTGTCCCACTTAAATAGCATGCACTCTGCCTTGTGGGTTGCAAGGCCTACATATGGGTGACTCACTCATATTTAAAAGAAAGGTATTTGCTTGTCAAAAAGGGACATTTTTACAGGTTGCACTGTAGGTCTTACACTGCAGCTGTCAGGCTACACAGCATAGGCCTGTCATCATGTTTGCATTGCCACTGTAGTAGATGGCACAATATGAGCTGCAGTCCACAGGTGGCATTTAGCTTTCTATGCCAGGGTTGTAGTTGTGCACCATTTACTATAGCCTTATAGGAAAGTTCATTGTGCCAATCAGAGTTAAGCCAATTTTGACATATTTAAAGGGGAAGCACAAGCAATTTATTCCTATTTATTAGGGTGAAGTGCACAGAGTTTTAAAGCCAGCAGAAATAGGGTCGAAAAGGGGTGAGAAATCTGGGGTGACCATGAAATATTCTGGATTTTCTATGGCGTAAGTCAACAATAATAATGCATTTCTAAATTATTCATAATCTTTGATAAAATATGTACTTCTTACGACTTCTAAATTGGTTAACATTCTCTTCTCCACACTATTTATCTCCATCAGCTAAATCACAATTTGCCTCCATTTTCAAATTGAACCTCTCCGCCTTTCAACAACTATACCATTATTTTTCCTGGCCCAACAAAATTGCTACTCCAACTCTATTTCAACTAGCCTCCAAACCCTTTATATTCTTACCAGACCTCTTACCTTGCTTACTTCTTGTGCTCCACCTGTGGTCATGTTTTATACATACTTTTGTTCCTTAGAGATTTTGTTATGAGTATGTATCTGCATAGGAAACAAATGCATTCCTTGTTACCAAGCATTTAAATATATCCTAAGCTTCGCACTATCCCATTTTGACTTCTCCCTGGATCTGGAGAACTTCATTGTTCACATTCTGTGTCTGAAGGGACCTCTGATCATACCACTGTCAGATGTGCCTAGAGATTTAACCATAACCATACTAGTTAAGCTCTACTGACACATGTTCAAAACCACTAGATCTAATTTATAGCTATAGCCAAAGGTCCAATGCCACATGTATGCAAGTAGACACTTTCAAAGTGGATTAGGATGCACGTGTAATCTGGATGGTTGTGACACCATATTTTTCTGCAGCACTTTTGACTCATTGGTATATAGTTGATTGCAAATCTTTTTCTCCATCCCTGGAGCAGAATGTTCCATACTGTGTCTTTCCTCAATCCTATATTGACAAATTCTATGAGGGCTGCAGGACTAGAAGCAACATAATTCTTCTAAGAAGAGTTGAATGGATGTGCAGAGATGTATTTTAAGAATCAAGTCATGCAGTTGGAGTTCTTCCATTCAGCACAGCTGGCATCTCCTGAGAGATAATCCCTTTGCCACTGTCAATGTCAGCATGTACTATACTGTAGCCTGAAACCAAAATGGATATTGATATTACAAATGTACTGTTTCCTAATTGGGTCAATTTTGAAGGAGCAAACTGATAGCTTTACTATGCACTGCCCATAACACCCACAGTGCATTTAAGCAGATTTGTCTTTGCAACTTCTGCCTTAGATTTCTTGGACCAACTATTTAGCGAAGGCCCCAATGTAAGTGAATATAATGATTGTCCTGATATTATAAAAAAGACTAACTTATTGCTGATATTATATCCACAAAAAGGGATGCGGTGTAACTTCCGGCCATTCAACTTCTCCTGCAAATTCCGTGAATAATGACAACATGCACAATGTTTGCAATGGGCTATTGCTACCAGGTGCCTCCTTACCTAACACTAAGATTCTTATGTGTACCCCCAGTCAATGAACCTTTACATCATCTCTACCCCTAAAGTGGCCAAATTCCTCATAATTATTTTGAGTATTGCATCAAGTATGTCATGTTTCCTCTTTCTATCCTCTGCTAAGGTATTTGTGCGGCAATGCACTGTCACATATATAGTGCAGCTGTCCACATTTAACAATTCCACATTAAGGGGTTTATTACGATGGTGGGTGGACAACGTACACCCGACACTGTAACGGAATGCGGGACCGTACGCCAGGGGTGCGGCGGTCCCGCACCTGCAATAGGATGCCACCGCCACCGTGGCAGTGGCATCCCTTATTCTCAGCATTGTGGCGGGCGGTGCTCACTGCACCACCCACTACAATGCTGTGATCATAATATGGATGGAGGTGTCTTGCAGACACTACCACCATATTAAACACGTTTTCCGCCCAGTCGACGAGTCGACCGGCGGAAAACCGGCGGACGGTCTTTCTGTCTGCCGGGGTCCCCCCGCCATCATAATGTGGCAGGGGGAAATGGTAGCCAGGTGGTGGGAATTGGCGGGCGGATCGCCACCGCCATATGGGCGGTGGTGATCCGCCCGCCAACATAATCGACCCCTAAATCACATTCACTGAAAATGAGAGGCTTGTAAGTTGCAATGTCACATACTGTGGCTCTAACTCCTGCACAGAATATTTGTTTGTTCTTTCATTATTCTGAGGTTGATTAAATAAATACCATGGAGTTGGATAACAATAGACACCTGGTATTCAGTGCCAACATGCCCCAAAGGATGAATGTGGTCTTTACAAATGCACATGCTATATTGTTGTTGGGAGGCAAATTTTCAACTAGTACATCAGATGCTTCAGAAATTCCAGGAAACTTATCAAAAGTATAAACTACTTTTATGCTGTTATCTAGATCAACAATGCCCAGTTTATCAATTTCTGTTTCCAAATATGTAATACTGCTTACATCTGCAAAGATAACTATAGCCATCATTTTCTCTATGAATTGTGATTTCAGCTCATGCAAAGTTGATGTGAATTGGTATCAAAGCCACACTATTCACACCATTTGTAAAGTGTCCAAGAACAGAACACTATCCTACTGCATCTGACAATCTGCTCACAGATGTGAAGAGAGTTGTTGCATGCAATGTAAAATTTATAGCAATTATTGATGGGTTCTGTACCAGTGATTACCATCTTATAGTTTATTCGGTATAGGTGTACGGTACAGCCAGAAAACAACTTCATGAATACATTCAATAGAAGACATCTCTGTTCTTTTACCATGGTCTTCACCCCTGATGTCTGGGCTGTGTCTCCTCGCTTGCCTCCCTCAGGATCCTTCCCTCATGTCCCTTCGCTGGGGTCGGAGTTCCAGCTACAGTCAGATCCAGCGTGATGGTTCGTATCTCCTCGCAACACATCAATTCCGTGGTAGGTTCACTTTGCTCCCCATACTTTATCAAACTTCATCGGGCATCCCCTACTTTCAAACATCACCCTTTCTGCCTCCATGCAATGTTCATTCCCACCCTCCACTGTGCTAACAATAGAACTTGTGGCTGACCCCACATCCTGGCCACGTACCTCTTCGCCACCATAGACCCCAACATTCAGAATCCCAGAGGCATACGTGGGATGTCTACATCATTCAGGATCCCCAAGGATATCAGCTGGGGCATTCTCAGAATATCCAGTTCCATAATGGCCTCAAGTTCCTGCATCACTCCTATCCAGAAACCCTCTATCTTGGGGCATCCCTAAATAGTTTTTGGGAAATTCCCACCCGGCTGAGGCATCCCAGCGGGACTTGGTGCACTACCCATTTTTAATAATTTGCTGCGGTTGTAGTAAATGTGGTGCAATATTTTTAACTGTACTAGTTTCAGACGAAACTTTATAGCCACCTGCCTCAGGTGAACAAGGGCCGCCTCCCAGTCTATGTCCTCCATGTCCCCAGTATCTGCTTCCCACTTCACCCATTACGGGCATGGATAATCAAGGTTCAGTAGAGATGGGAGACCAATTTTCCAGGGGAAAGTACTCCATGACATACCCCCCCAATTCATCTGTTCCTTCTGAAGTGCATGTATCAACTGAAGATATTTAAAGCTCTGGTGGGGGCCAATTGATAATCATCCTGCAGTTGTTCTAAGGATTTCACCTATCCCATATGAAAGATGTCACCCAGGGTCTAAATGCTAATCAATTTCTATTTCTTAAAACTCGTGAGCTTATGGACTTCTTATAAAATCATACTCTTCCACAATGGGGTGGCCATCGTTAACTTTCCTTGCCATCCAGTAGCCTTCTAGGCATCATCCCACACCTTCAAGGCTGCTTTGATCGGTGTGGGCAAGCACTTCCTCTCCTTTTTGCCATATATTTAGTGAACATACTTGCCTGGCTCTATCTGTGCCCTGTCGACATGCGTCACTAATGCACTATGAGGGGAACAGCGATCTGATTATTAATGCACACAGCATGTCTTCCCATTCACTAGTGGGAAATCCACAACCTTCATTTCACCTAATGTGTTTGTTTTGTTATTGGGCTTTAATGGGATGGTTTTCACTTAATCAGTCTTGTGAACTATACTAAGAAAGGATGCATTAAAAAAGCTACTGGACCCTATGATTAAGATTATGGTTGTGTACCCAGAAGTTTTCAGCCGACTACTTTGGCAGAATTGGGACCTTCAGGAAGGAGAATTTCATCAGAGATGTGGTGCATGCATCTAGAATTCATTGTCAATACAAGCTAGTAACCCCTGCCATCTCCTTTCCATTCTAGGCTATCCGTTAAAGGGGTCACCCAATTGCTGGCATTTTGGGTGTATGCCAAATTAAAGCGCAGTAAGTAAATGGATGTAGGAAGGGGGAGGTAAAGCTGTTGAAATAGGATGAGGCTCTGATGGGCAAGAGAACAGTAGAGTAAACCCCTTGTCCTATTAGTTTATATTGACCAAGAACTAAGGCACAAGTTCAATGTTAAATTATAATCACTGTGAAAACCAAGAGTTTGCAAGAGGATCAGAATTCCAAGTTGTTCGATAAAAATGGCACTCCATTATTTGCTCTTAACAGATTTGCCAGATAAAACCCGGTGAAATCTTTCCGGGGGAAATGCCAGGTGTTGGACTTGGCCCTTTTGGCATGTTCACCCCTAAACTTGTTGCCTGTCTCCTAGCCTTTTCCCTGTGTAGTGTTGGTGGTTTTAGGCCTCTGGGCACTTTAGCACTGTGGCCCAGTGTAAAGTGTGTGCGCTCTCTGAGTGCGTGTGGTGAGATTGGCCTGCCCTCCCATAGGAATGCATGAGGGATATGTGTGTCCATGGTAATTCCTGGTATGAGAGGAGTGCAGGGGTGAGTTTAGTATGTATGAACTCGTGAGAATAAATGCTGCGCAATGGTGTGTGCAGATTTATGGTGACTGGTGGAGAAATGCCACTTTTAGAAGTTGGCATTTATGTGTGCTATGGGTCTGCCTGCCTGATGTGAATTGCATGTCTGGCTTGTGATTGACAGGGGCTGGTGAGGTGTGGGTGGCTCCAGGAGGGGCAGGGTGAGTCAGTGCTAGGCTGAATAGGGACATCTGCATCCTGAGTAGTGGAAGGGGAAGTTCCTGGTCCCTGAATAGGATTGTGCCTGCCTAGTGAATGCTGCCTCTGCCCCCCTGTGGTGTGTCTGATGGTGAGCCCCCACCGAACAAAGGGGAAGAGGAGCTGTGTAAACAGAGTGCTCCAAATCCCCCCTAAACCAGTTGCATCTGGTTTTCCCCCCAGCAATGTACCTACAGACAAAGGAAAATGTCCTATAAATGCAGGGGCTGCGACCCCATGGAAATGCTGTGCTTGTTCTTACTTTGGGGGGGACACTCTGCCAGGAGGAACCGCTGGGGGACCCAGCTGCTGTTTCCTGGGGGTCCCTTCGTGCTGGCCTGCCTGGCTACGCTTTGCTGGGGTCTCCCCAGGCCCCAGAATTCTCTTATTTCTGCCTTTTCGAGGACTTTTGTGGCCTAGCGCCTCGTGAGCGCTGTATTTGGGTCGCCTAAGGAGAGAGGAGCTGGCCCTGCTGAAGCACGAGGCTGCGAGGGAATCCCGGCATGTGGGATTCCCCCCTGAGCTCCTTATTGAAGCGGGAGCCCACCCCGCATTTGTGTGTGTTGCCGGCGGGTGCCCACCCCGCATTTTGCAGCTGTCGTGGGTGCCCACCCCGCATGTGGACGATATTTTCCTTTTTTAAATTAGCGGGTGCCCACCCCATGTTTTGGCAACAAAATCGCCGCCGCAGCCCGAATTGCCGATAGGAACGCCGCAGAAAAGGAAGTCAGGCGGGCGCCGCCTGACTGTGGGCGGGGTCCCTAGTGGGGGCTCCCGTGAGCTGGTGGGAGCCCCACACATGCCCCACAACGAGACCGGCCCAGAAGAAGAAATCCAGGCAGGAGCCTACCCCGCTTGCCTGTTGTCTGGACATAAGAAGAGGAGGCTGTGGCCGGTGAAGTCAAAAGAAGCCCCAGGTGAGTGGGGGCTTCAGGAGGGTGCAGTGTTGGTGCTCGCAAGGCCAGAGCACTCGGGCCTGTGGGTCCTGAGGGGCCTGCAGGACAGCGGGCTGCTCCACGTCGGAGGCAGAGATCACTGGACACTGGCTGCAGCAGACGGCTGCTGACTACTTCGCTCAGCCCGAAGGAGTGGTGAGTGGAGCTGAGCCTCTCTTCTTTTTCACCTTTGGTTGTGTTCTCCCGGCCGCAGCGGAGAGAAGCCAGTGTCTCTTTTTGCTACACAGCGGCGCCACAGTTACGGGCAGCTGCAACATTTCTTCTTTTGGGCACAATTACTTCTTTCCTTTTTAGTCCCAGAGGGGGTCTCACCTTGGCCAAGGTTGCACCTCAGGAGCGGGCAGCTGCAACGTTGAGCAGGATATTGTTTTTAAAATCCCAGTGGGGGCATTTTGTTTAGAGTCCCAGAGAGGGGCTCAGGGAGCACGCTGGTGCCCGTGCTCATTTTCACAGCTGGCCAGCAAGTAGTGGGCAACTGCTATGATCAGGCCAGTGCAGTGCGCACTTTTGCTTCTGCTGCTGTGCAGCCAGCCCGGACATTCTGCACATTGGGCATTTGAGCCCCTGTGAGAGGCCAGTTGTCCTGGGGTCAGTTTCAGTGCATTGTGCCCCTGATTGGGGCACACTGTTTTTATGTCAATTATTGCCTTAGGTGTTTATGCTTGCGAGGCCTAGTGCCTCATATGATTATTGTATAATGTGGTTGTGTGCTAATTCTGCCTAACCTAAGTTGGTTTATGCTAATGAGATTCATGCCTGATATGATTTAGGCGTCCCATGTTTTATGTTACCTGATCTAGTTCTCAGGACAGTATTATACCAGCAGTTACAGGTTGTGCATTATGTATAATTAACTTGTGCATTTCTGAAGGTTCTGACCGTGGCCCGATTGGCCCGGCCAGGTGTAAATAATCCCCTGTGAATTTTGCCCATGCCAATAGGCACAGTGTATATATGTATGTGATTGCATTCTAATGTGTTTTTATAATACAAAGACAATTTTTTATATAACCTGGTGTGTTGCTGCTGTGTGTGTGTGTTGCGCAAACGCTTTACACATTGCCTCCGGGATAAGCCTGACTGCTCGTGCCAAGCTACCAAGGGGGTGAGCAGGGGTTATCTTCGGCATGTAACTGCCTTGCCCTGACTAGAGTGGTGGTCTCTGTCTGGCTTTGGCACAAGCCTTAGCCAACCATAGATCTCATTTCTAACACCAGGTAAAAAAAGCAAAACATGCAGATTTCAGTGTAATAAATGCTGAATCTCATTCCAAGTTGTGGAACTCATAATAGGCAGTATGTACTGTAGCCGGATCCAGTGCCAAGTGGGGTTTAATATTCCACCCTCTTCCACAGTACTCTGAATCAGCCCTAAGAGCTGAAACATATCTTACACTGTCAAGGGCTCCAGCTATTTGTAGTGAAATTGCTAAATTAGTAGTAATATATAGCTTTTTTTATATTGTGCATTCTACCACAGTTTTGAGTTCTCTCATTACTGTGAATACCTGGTGTAACTATTACCCATGATAAGGGTATTCCCTTTATCAACCTCTGAACAATTGGCAATTGTTATGGCTTTAATAGGCTTCAAATTCGTGAAATGTGGGTCACTGAAGATCTTAGCTGAGAGCATTTAACTCACTGACCCATCTTGCCAAGACTTCTGGACAGTGGCAGCTGGCACGGATCCGGGGACAGGAGAGTAGTAAAATAAAAAATAAATAACGTACCTGATCACAGCATCTCTCGTTGTCCCTCCTTTTCGTCCCTCTGCTCTGTCAGGAAGCACCCTGGCTCCCCATAGCCAATCACAATGCTGCAACGCAGCGTTGTGATTGGTCTTAGTGCCATGGTTCAGTGCTCAGCCAAGGATTGGGGTCCTGGGCATGTTCTGACATGAACCACTGCCTCTCATTCCATGTCCCCACCAGACACCGCCGCTCCACCCAACTGGCTCTGGCCACCATCCCTCGGATCCACAAGACTAGAACCGGAGGAAGATCCTTCTCCTACCTCACTGCCAAGACCTGGAACACCCTGCCTACCCACCTCAGACAATCCCCATTGCTGGCCCAATTCAGGAAGACCTCAAGACCTGACACTTCGACTGAATATCTAAGCGCAGACAAACCTCCAGCCACCCACCACCCTCACCCCCACCTTGAGACCCTCACAGGTGAGTAGTCATGCTTTACAAACTCTGATTAATTGATTGATTGACTGAAATATAAACATAATAGGCCATTCCGATTTGGAGATGCAATGTCCCTTGCTGGTGATGTGATATTTCTGACCAGTGTTGCAGAGGTTCATGCTGCAGTTCCATAATCCAGCAAAGCTGCATCGTCATCACAGAACAGAGAAGAGAGTATGGCATAACTGGTCTGTTGAAGCCCCAGTTGGTAGACAATATGGTACATGTTGCCTGCAGAAATCCGCTGTGGGAGCTTATGTCCACCACACTTACTCACTGAACAGGGGTTGCCCAACTGCCTTTCAGCACGGCAAAAAGGAAAAATAAAATGATAATAATGCAATGTTATTATCATTTTATTTTTCCATGTTGAGGCAGTTTTGTGGGGCAGTGCTAGGCTGGGCAGCAGGGAAGAGGAGTGGTGCCACCTGTAAAGTGGTGGAGCTCTAAGCCCCCATGTAGTAACAATGATGACACTGTAATGTAGTTACTGGAACTGGCCCAGGGCACGTGCACCTGGGCCCTTTTTTTAGCGAGGGTCACATGTTCTGTGATGCCTGTGTTGAATGGGTCTACCGCACCCTGTTATGATGTGGGCCCTCTTCCTTCCAAGGCTCTCACCCTCGGGCTCCTGCCAATACTGTCTGTTCATCCAACACCATCTTCGGTGCACTTCTGCCTTTTGCACTCACCGCCCTTCATCTGAGGGTACTCCTTTTCTGGTGCCTTGCACACCCGGTTCCTCCTCTTGCGGTGACATTCTCTTGTCGCTGGGTGAGCATGCAGCGCACTTTCTTCAGTCTTTCGTGGACTTGCTGCCTGGGGATTTGCTGCTTGGTGGTTCTTGCGGTTGACTCTTGGCAGCTTCCTCAGCTGGCAACCCTGCTCATCTTGGGGGTCCCTGCATTGGTATACACTGTCTCTCACCCCCTTTGCCTATGAGCCACTAACACCTTCCTGGCGCTGGGACTGTTGCACTGTACAACACATGCCATCCAGATACAGTAACCACCTGTCTCCTTACTGCTGCAGTGACCACCCATTACCACCAGTTGTCACTGCATTCTGCTTCGCAGGCTCTGGCAGCCTTTCTGCTCAAAGTTCCCTTCAGCTCTCACTTGCTGATTAACGATGTAGCCCTTACTACCCACAAAGCATGACAGAGTCCTGGGGGGTATGTTACTTCAGTTTGTGCAGGTGCACTTTCCCCCATCAACTTTGGACCAGAGCAGCTGTCCCTGTGCTGCGGTGTATTTTCTTGTGCACTGTCCCTTAAAAAGGACTTTTTTTTTTCACTGCAGGACGAGGTGCCTCCCACGACCTGTAGGTGGCACTGTTTCATTTGTCCTAGACCTCAGCAGCTTCTCTATTGCTGTGGGCCTCTTTGCTCTTCATCCCGGAGTTTTCTTTGCCGCAAGGAGACATCATCCACACGGCTGCCTGCAACCAAAAGGCACAGGCAGGCACAATGAGGGCTGCCTCTGTCCTCCTGTAGGGCTGCTACAGGTCTCTCTCTGCAACCGTGTAGCCCTTCACTCCAGAATCCGACGCTCCCCGTGGCACCATGGAGTGCCTTGCCATCTCCCTCACTGCATGGCTCACATCAGCACAGCAGGTAGATGAGGTGCTGTCCCTATGCCGTGGTGGTGGTGCAGGGTTGCGGGACATGCCCAGGTAATTTTCTTTCTCCTGTGGGCAATTACTTTTACCGAGATAGGGCGGCAGGGTGGTGGGATGCTTGGAGGCTCTTCTTCCACCTTGGTGTCTGCACCCTTTCTTCGCTGGTCCCTCTTCTCTGGGTTGATGCGACATGCGGTGCATGCGGATGCCGGTCTGTCCGCGCTTCACCATCCTGGGCCTTCCAGGGGCCCTCCCGCCATGCCGACGCTGCCTTTTCTCCAGCCCTTTTTACAGTATGGATCTGCAGTGTTTCCCAGTGCCGCGACTTACATGCATGCTGTCCTGTCTTGCGCTGCCTTATCTTGTCGCCACGCATTGCGGGAACTGGTGTGGTCATCTCGCCCCACGAGGAAAAGTCAGATGCGGGGTAGGCTCTTGCAGGCAGATCGGCAGCGTGGAGGTGGCCTAAGCGAGGCACTCACTGCGAGCCTTTTCCCACTCCTTTTCTTAAGACTACCCACAGTTGTGCTGGCTAGCATTACAGTGCCAGGGGAGTCACCAGAAGATGCCGGTACGTTCACTGGATGGCCTCCTTTCCTCCCAGCAACCATCGACACTCACCTGGCAGTAGGTACGGGGTGAGCCTAAGACTCTAAACACACTTTTCCCTACGACACAACGACACCTCGGCCAGCAGACCCGTGGGTCAGGTCCCGCTCATCGTCAATGTAAAGTGGTGGGGCGTAGGCCCCTATATCGTAACAATGATGACACAGGCACCATAATGTAGTTACTTGAACTGGCCCAGGGCACGTGCACCCGGCCAATTTTATTAGCAGGGTCACATGTCCTGTGATGCCTGTGTTGGATGGGTGTGGGGTGGAGTGTGATCCAGCCCTCGAGGAGTGGCTGGCACAACAAACACTAGAACAGTGACCAGGCGGTCACTACAGCACCCTCCTAAGTGCGTATGAATGTTTGGCCAGCCCTCTGGGGCTGGCCAAGCATTCATGAGCTTTTGGCATGTTCTCTACCCAGGCTGCATTACAGCCTGGGTGGAGAACATACCCAGGCTTCCAGTCCCTGTATGAGCGCCGAACCAAAGTGCTCAGACCAATCACAACACTGCATTGCTTAGGTGAGCCTGGCTGCTTCCTGATTCCTGTTTCAACAGAAGCCAGGAAGAGAACGAGAGGACAGAAGAGAGGTGGCGGCCGGCCAAGCTGCCAGCGGGCCGGCTGGTAAGTGATTTTTGTAATTTATTTTTTTAACACCCCTCCGTCTCCTCCCCCTCTCCTCCTCACACCCCTGCCCCACTACTGATTTGAGAGAGCAGCCACGACTATCACTAAGGTCCAACAGTGAAAACAGGGAAACCTCTGCACCAAGTAAAGTACCATTTCTAGCAGAAGATGTAAAGTATTTGTTGGTACATCAGGAAAGTGGTTGTGGGTGGCTCCCACTAACCTATTTACTGCCCTGAAAGGTCTAGCAGGACTGGGGGAAACCCAGACAAAGAGAGGTCTGGATGTAGCAAACAACGAAGGTGGAATATGCCTGTTCATTGATGAAGCCTGGGAGGGCTGATGTGGCCATGAGTGCTGAACCTCTAGGACTCTGAATAATTCCAGATATATATTGGGAACACCAGACTGCCACAGGGTGCTCCATCACGGCTTGACAATGGGATGCACTCAGTTTGGATTGTGCCTAGTCTTTGATGCTGATCTTGAGTGCCTCTTGTCTTTCTTTGTGTTTACCTGCACTAACTGGCCCCTTTCTGCCAACATGGGCAAGCCTCTGTGGGACAGGCAACTTTTTGAGTTGCTACAAGGACAAAATGTTGCACCTCTGATTGGAACGCGAATGCACCTGTTTTTCTACCAATTCTTTTGATGTAGATTCTTTCAAGCTCATTTGTTGAAGAAACCACAGATAGAGTGCAGCCAAAAAAACTCAACGAGGCAGTGCCTTACATGTGACATCTGCAGTGCCCGCTACCGTATTTACTCTAAATATTCCACCTACCTCAAAAGACCAGAAAACAGTTGCTGACAGATTGCTCTGGAAGTCACAGATCAATAATATATTATTTGCCACAACTTAACCTGGGGAACGGCCTACACAAGCATGCCATCTCCCATGCATCTCCCTATGCAGGTCAACCCGTGTCTGGAGTGACGCTTTTCACAACAGTGTGCACAATCCTGCTATGAGACATGCGTGCTTTAATGTGCCAACCTATGAAAGTAGGTCTGCAAGCAATGACAGATATTCCAGTTATGCACCATCCCCTAATTCAACAATATCTCTTGTTCTATATTTTAGATGATGGTAAGATGAGAATGAAAATGCTGCACAATGAAAGTGGATTTTCTGCCATGTACATAAAAGAAAAAGACACACAATTGATGGACGGAATGCAGAACAAATCAAAACATTCACCCCCAGTCAAGAGATCTGGGTTAAATCCGTCATTCTTTTGCTCACCATGCCAACCCCAGTTTAGACCTGGCTTTATGCAAATCAGTCTTGACCCTGTGCCTCATGGGAACAGTCCAGCCCGAACTGCCAAGCCAGGTCCTCACTGGACCGGAAACAAGCATCCTAGGACCGGTTTCAGGGTTTCACACTTCTTCAGCCAGGAGAGCTTGATTCCAGTGGCACAGTGAGCCCAGGACTCACGTCTGAGCATACCTGGTGCACTTAGGGCGAGAAAGCAAAAGACACCCAATTGATGGACGGAATGCAGAACAAATCAAAACATTCACCCCCAGTCAACAGATCTGGCTTGGCAGTTCGGGGTGGACTGTTCACATGAGGCACAGGGTCAAGACTGATTTACATATGGCCATGTCTGAACTAGGGTGGCGTGGTGAGCAAAATAACGATGGATTATACCCAGATCTGTGACTGGGGGTGAATGTTTTGCCATTGTGCAACATTCCGTCCATCATCTTGTGTGTTTTGATGTACATAAAAGACACATACCTATTGGCACTGCCATTAGGATCAAATTATAACTTGAGGGATGGGTGGGAGAAATTAAACAATAGAACTCTAAGAATATCCCATGGAGACAAGAAGGTGATAGAAATCTGTAGTTGAAACCAAAGACACCCAACGCAAGAACTTTGGGGATAAGAGATTTGCCCAGGCTGCCTACTGTAGTTAAGGCACACTTTTCACCCCCACTGAGGAAACCACGGGCATAATCAAAGCCCTGAAAATAAAGGGTAAATATGGATGTATCAACAATTTTAAACGCAGAAGGCAGACTCCTAACTAGGAAATCAATGGAGACGCATACTGAACATAGCCATACACATGCAAGTGAGGGACACTAAATCAGACTTAGAAATGAATGGAAGTAAAAACAAGACTGGTTAGCAACTGCCTAGCTCAAGGGCCTGTAGTGTCAGATGTCAGTTTTTTACTCTCCCACAGATATAGAGCGCCATTTCCATCCACCACCACGATGTTTTGGATTTAGCACATGAAGATTAAGGGTGGGAGGAAAAAAGAAAACATAGCGTGTCTGTTTTCTTCAGGGGAAACCCTACAAACCAGGGGAAATAACTCCCAACAGGATATAAATGTCTTAAAAATAGTCTTGTATCAATTTGATTCGAGATGGCAGGACCATTGAAGGACGGAGTGCCAATTGATGAGATCCAAAGTAAGAAACAAAGTGAACAGGCTTCCATGCAACACAATGAATGTCTGGCTCGCGCTCCTTTTATACTTCTAGGCAGTACTGACCATAAAGGAAGCAAAAAGGTTCAACAATAAGTAATTCCCAACCATATTCCAATGGTATGTTAGTTCAGAAAATAGTAGGTTAATATTATCCATCGCAAAGTAAAGCATGGACATGAATCTTGGTGTGTAATACGCCCTTTCAGAACAGGCTTCACCAAGCAAAAAGGACAGCAGAATTTAGTTTTTGTTGATCAGTTAATCAGTGTTCTAAAATGTGTCTTGTGTGGAACAGAGTTTATTTTAGAGAGTCTACTACCATGTGTTGCTGGTGGCATAAGAGTATTTTGGCCACGGCAAATGCTGTCTAGAAGAGTCTCAAAATGCTTTTTCCATGGCGTCTGCCTCCTCCTCTTGACATCTCCAACAGAGGTCCTTAAGAGTGTCAGTTTTCTATCTTATATAGGTAGGAGCAGTAAGCCCCGTCCTGGAGCCAAGATCCCACACCAACTCTATCCTAAGAGCAAAATACATTGCAGTGCCGAAGAAGATCTTGTCTCGAAAAGCACGCACCACCATAGAACAAGAAAGAAAACTAGATCTGATGCCGGCGGAAAGTGCTCCACAAGTGTGAAAACATTACAGCAGCTTTGGATATGCAGAGATAACTAATAGACATATGTGAGGGAACCATGGTTGTGCTGAAAAAGAACAATGGCCTTAAACTAGTGAAAAAATATTGATATGAATACCCAGGATATCCAAAAATAAACCAGGGAGCTATGTCAGATCCAAAGAAGTGAAATCTTCCAGATAAATGAAAAGTGACCTTACCCGGATAGTCAACAGAGAATGAGTAAATCAATCCCAGTGGCAAGAAGTTCAACTGGGACAAAACCAAGTTGACCTAGTAGTTAAGCAGGGTAATGTTATACTAAAGAAATAGTGTTGCTATTTGATAAAGTGAAAATACAATATTTGATGATGGAAACTTAATGAATGTGTAGTTGACAAAATCCCTTTTTAGAGACATCCATAATGAAATAAGAAACAAATTAGTGAGATCCCTGGGGAAATGTCACCAGGAATGGTTTTAGTACAGAATTTAACAGGCTTTAGTAAAGCATGCAAACACAGCCATGCACAAATCCCGTTTTTGCGGTTACAGCGGTATCGATAATGGTCGTCATGGTCATTATAGTGGTGGTGTGACAGTGAAAAGGGTTGCAGTGGCGGTGGTGGTAATAGTAGTAGGAAAGGCAATACTGTTGATGGTAATGATGGTGGTAGTGGTGGTTGGAGCAAAAGTGGTGCTGGTAATGTCTCACACTTGAGTCCTGACAAAAGCATTAAAAAAACGACTGCAGTAAATAAAAACCTACAAAAACGTTGCCTTCTGTGCACAATGCTCATCTGAGGTAATTAGTTGAATGTGTGATGATTGGGAGCATTTTTCAGATGTAAAATATTCCCTCCTGCATTTCAATTCAAGCACTATATAGGAGGTGGAATGGTACACCAAACAGACAACAAAATGAGGTGAGAAAGTAATACTCCTCTGGATGGAGCAAAAGCCTACTCTATGTATATTGAGAAGAACTGGCAGGAATAAGTATTGCAGACTGCTGTTCTGTCAGGCCAGACTGAAATATGGTGCAGACATAGCACGTAATGGAAGACCCCTATGACTGGCATATTGCACTGGAAATACGGAATAATCAGCAGGGTTGAAAAAAGTACTAAATGAAACCCACTACAAAACAATATAAATGTGAAAAGGAGATAAATAGAGAGAAAAAGAGAGAGAGAAATGAGAGAAAAAGAGAGAGAGATTGTGACTTTGAGACAGTCAAGTAAGAGAGGTAGATGAAGTGGGAGTGGGGAGATGAGTGGAAAGATGAGTGGGAGGATGATGTGTGAATGGGTGACAAATAGTGAATTTAGGAGTAAGAGTGACAGAGAGAATGAGAAATAAAGAGAGGGTGAGACAGTCTTAGAAAGGGAAAGTAAGAAGAGTTCAAAATAGGGAGAAGGAGAGAGTCTAAGATAAAGAGTAAGAGGGAAAAGGAAATAGGTCTAGGATCAGAGATGTGTTGAGAGAAAGACATAGATAGATTGTGAGATGGTGACAGAGACAGAGAAACTGACAGTATAAGAAAGAGAGTAAGGAGGATAAAGAGAGCAACAAAGAAAAAGAGAGAGAAAGAAAGAAAGAGAAAAATGTAGAGAGTGATTAGCAAGAAAGAGAGCAGGGGTCTGAGGGAAAGACACAGAGATAGAGATACAAGCAGAGAGATAGAGAAAATAGTTTACAAAATATGCATCATTCATTTATGTGAAACGTTCTATCTAGTGAAAAATACGCATACGCACATTTTAAAAATTCAAGTGCTTCTGAAAATACTCCTGGATTTTTTTTAAGACCATAAAATACTGATATCTCCTCCAA
Organism: Triturus cristatus; assembly: GCF_964204655.1. Lineage (NCBI taxonomy): Eukaryota > Metazoa > Chordata > Amphibia > Caudata > Salamandridae > Triturus > Triturus cristatus. Next base: position 1,370,903,822 of record NC_140589.1, read on the forward strand.
ACGTATACGTAGCCCCACAGGAGCACATTTTTTACTTCAACACCCCGTGCTAAGAACATCTGACCCTATGACTTCAGAAAATCCAAATTCATACATACTTAAGTGAGGATTTTTAACATGAAAACTCAGTCCATGGCCATTGAGTGAGTTTTTGGGGACTTGAGTAGAAATGTAATATCAGAACTCAGTCCATAGCCAATGAGTGAGTTTTTGGGGACTTGAGTAGGAATCTCTCGGAGGTGTGAGCTTCATCCAGTCTCGGCAATGGTTATGTAACAGGCGCGGGCCGGATGGGGCGCGCCGCCATTATGGCGGTCGCACCCGTCCCCGGCATACGCAAGGGGGGGGAGGGTGAGGCCGCGGTTTTCCTCTCTCCTCCCCCCGCGTCAGCCCAATAGGGGTAAGGTTCGTGGGGGCGCCGGTTCTGAAACGTTTGGCGGGCGTCCAGGCTGACCGGTCTCAGCCGGTCGGCCTGGGCCCCCTCCTTAAAAGAGGCGGTGGGGAGCAGAACAGTCTCTTGTTCTTGCTCCTCACCTTTAGGTTCCTCCCCGGGCCGGCTGCGGGCCCGCAACGCTACTTTTTTCTTTTGCCCACCCACCATCCCCTAAGGCGTAGCAGTGTTTCTGTAGTAGCATAAATAAAGCGCAAAGGCGAATTGCATTTTTAATTAGATTTTGTCGTATTTTAGAGTGTCTCTGGTCAGGCGGTAAGGTCATGAGGGGTAAGCATAGTCTTCGGTCCTCAACGGTCAGCACCATATAATTCCAGGGGGTAGTGACAGACGGTAGGTAGGCTGTCAGGGTGTGGGGGCTGGGGGAGTCCTCCTTCCCAGTGGGCCTGGGGCCACCCCCGCACGCGCATGCGCATTAAGGTGCCTATGCAGAAGTCTGCAGCCCCCTTGTAATGGAATGTAAGGCACAGGGCGTAGGGGGGGCCCGGGGGAAAGTATCCATCCGACAAGCTGTAACCCCCTGCGCAACCTTTTCAGTATATGGGGACCGGGGGAGCTGCCAGTCATTGACTTTACCGTAGGCTCTAGAGAGGACACGCAGAAAGTAAATAACATGTTTTTGATAGATTTACGGCAGGAGTGTCTTGTGTATTAGACTGTGTTAAGGTTAGGCGTGAATATCTGACTGAAAATGTAGCTGTAAATGTATCTGTACTTTCTGCGTAAAGTTTTGTGTATAAATAATGTTTTTTCCTAAATTTGTTTTGTTAAATGTTAATAAATACGGCCGGGGGGGGGGGTTACTCCCCCCTAATCCAAAAATTATAAATTATCTGTTTGGGCTCACAAGTGTTTACATTGAGGGTGAGGGATATGTTATCCATAATCACAGGGTCGGTCGTCTAGAGTTCCAGAGTAGGGGACATGGGTAAGTACCAGACCATATAATGTCCCTCCATGCAGAACCAAAGCTGCCCTAGAAGCGTTCCCCTTATCGGGAATGATACAGTCCACAAACAGCGAAAACTCTTTCCTTCAGGCAGAGAAGATGTGCATCACATGTGCAAGGAGGACTGCTTCCACACAGTGGGCACCAGGAAAGGGTGCCACAGAGGTGTCCAGCTCCGGTGTTCTTGCTGGCTCTTTGTACTCCAGACTAGGCCCCTAATGTCGGTTAGCTTGTCACCAGTATTCTCCTAGTGCCCAAGCACCATTTATGATGTTACAGCGATAAGAAATTCACAGTGAAGAAAGACCAAAGCGGAATTCAACAAGAAACTATAACCGTCTGTCTGTAGATTTCGCAGCCGAGAGAGGAAGAAAAACACGAGTACCCTAAAGAAGACAATACTGTTATTCATATGAAATAACGAAGGTTCTGATAAATCTTAAACTATTTGGTATAGAAACATTTCTAGAAGGGAAATCACCGACACGCCTTAAACAACATCCTTGAAATAATTTAGGACGCGAATAATATATTATGTATACTTTTCCTGCGCCTCACAAACTCCAGTCATACCACAAAGTGTTTTCCATCACATTCCTTTGTGAGAAATATTTGCCTGCAGCCCGAGCTATTTTAATTGTCTCCTGGAACCCGAGGACGATCACCAAGTCTCTTTACAGTGCCCCCTAGTGCCACCCACGTTCCCGCCTGACGTGGCACGCAGATTTCAAAGCCAAGGTTCTCCGGGTTACGGCGCTTTCGCCAGCCCTTTGTCCCGTCAGCCCAGTCGCTGACATCTTTATCTGCCAACACATCCAGATGTGCAATGAATGTTGATTTCAGCAGCCCCCCTCCTGGCCCCTCCCCACCGGTGTCATTAAAACCAGTGAGGAAGCTGCTCCCCTGGCATCGTTGGGAAGGCCTGGATTTACACTGCGGACTAAATTATTGATGAAGAGCACTTCTGTCGCAATGTGTTCTGCCGCCGTTAAATGAAACTGCGCGGATAGAGCTGTCACTGCCTCCTCACTCCCCGCGACTTCAACATGACATTTATGATGTGGTTCACATTGCACCCGAGCAATTAATTTCCAGAGGACTCCGCATTCTGTAAGAAGATCCCTGACAATTATGAAAGGCTGGTCTTTCTTATTTTTTTCAATGAGCGCGGCACACGATCATCAATACTTTTTGTACGATAGGAAGACCCGCACATTACACGTTTCTTTGATTTGCCTCCTGCTTCCGATGGGGACTTTTTTTGCCACGCGCACGTCATGATAGGTTTGGAAACTTTTCATCTTCATGTCAGCGGCTCCTTCTTGATAGAGCACGGGAGGTTATTTTTTTTCCCGCTTCAAATGTGTTTGGGACCTCCTGCTAGACAGACAGCCTTGGCTAGAACATCTGCACCCGTGCCTATCAATTTCAGTAATGTCTGCTCGGCTACACCGGCAAGGGGGACATGTTATGATCGTCAACGTGCGAATCTCAAAATGGAGGATGCAGCCATTAACCTAATGGTCTCCTGGCTGACAAAGAATGCTGTATTTCTTTTCACAGTGTCATTAATAATAATATATCTTTTATACTTTTCTGTGGAATTTTTTTTATACGCTAAAAAAAGCATGCACTCTTGTGGCGCGTTGTTTAATTCTACATGGTTAACAAAATAGTTAATGCATCGAGAGCATTTGCTTGCTAATAAACATATCTCCTGCACGAAGGTGAATACGTGTGACGTTTCGGGCCTCATGTGAAAACAGCAATGCGTCACTTTTAATTGCGCCCTCCTTGCGACATGCTGGATGCGTCTTATTTTCAGTATGAGGCATCATGTCGCAAGGAGTTACAGATACATCAGTATTTCTGACGTATCTGTACGCGCAAAAATGACGCAATGCTGGAGTGTGTCACAAAAGTGACGCAACTGCAGCAATGGGTCATTTCAAATGGGCAAGTCCCATTTCAAATGTGCCTGCGCCAGTCTTACCCCTGCTGTGAGGCAGGCGTAAGATATTGACGCATTTGCGTCCTAGAAGTGGCGCAGTGAAATCTCATAGATTTCACTGCGTCACTTCTACAAGGCTTACTTGCGTCAGAACGCCTATCCTGCACACATTATACCTGTCGCCGGTATAATGTGGCGGAGGGGTTTACAAAGTGGCGCATCTACCAAGATGCGCCACTTTGTAAATATGAAGCAACATGGCGCATTTTTTACGCCACTGGTGAGTCACAAAAAGTGACTCACCGGCAGTGCAAAAGTGACGCAAGGGCTCATAAATAAGCCCCTTCGTGTTCATGACCTCTTCTGACGTTTCATCGCCATTATTACTTCTATTAAATCCTTGCACAAATGCATTATGGGGTCACTGAGAACTCATGCACATTAAGCAGTAATTTTCAGGGTACCTCCCTTACCTCATCATCATCACTAGGACACTGGCCCCATGGTCCTCTACCTTACATTGGTAGATTAATTTTGCAATTCCGTGGACCTGACAGCTTCTTTGATTGGTAGGCTTTGACATTGCTGAAAAGGCCAGGACGCAACATGTCAGCACTGTCTCTATCCCTTCTAACAATGCTTGTTAAAAAATGCAGTGTTAAAAATGGAAACTTTCTTTCCAATGAAAAACAACAATATACAATCACCGTATGTAGCCCAATGTCGCTATCACTATTACTATCACACTGCTAGCCCCCTTTTAACATGTGTGCTATTTGAGATCACTCCTACCCTCCCTACATAGTAAGATTAATAATCAAAAATGCCACAAGTAATTCAGTTGAAATTGCATCTTCTTCCCACTAAATGCAAGCTGAAGTGATTACTCCCTGAGATGGCAGTTCACAGTTCAAAGTCATGCAGGTGACAGCTTAGGAGCAACGCTTTCAGTCCTTGTGCCTTGTAGTTGTGCTATTCTGACAAAAAGAAAGAAAGAGACCCGTATCTGGCATCATGCAATCTGTCTCTAAATTCAATGGAGGAGGGCTTTGAGAATTTATGTTTTTCTGAGCAAAGACTCAGGAAGGATGCAACACTTCCAGGTTTAGCAAAGTAAAATACATCTTCACTGGCATTAAACCAAGCTCTGCTTGAAAATGGATCTCAAATATTTTTATGGCAGTTCACTTTTTGCAAAGCGTCTAAACACTATGGCAAAAGTTGCCAGACTTTTTACTTGCATGCTTGGTGTTTTTGCACAGTGTGTCTTGGCACAATGGCACTGCACAAGAAAAGAACAATGCATTCTGAGAAGTATATCTTTTTAAACTTTTTATACTTAACTTTATTGGGCTTTATCAAACAAACAAATAGACAAAACAGTTCATGGTAATGGGCCACCCCTCTTTGTCACAGACCACATATGATATGAAGGGCTGCCCGCCCTTACAATACTGTAGGATCACATTGAAATCAGACAGTAAGCCCAAAGTTGTGGTCCTCTTTATCCCATCCCCCCCATTCACTCCAACAGTCCCACCCAAAGAGCCCCATACTCATTTATATTTGGCTGGACATCCCCGTGCCACATATACCGTTGTTCTTGTGCGGTGCCCCAATCTAAGCCTCTCCTCCATTAGGTGATTGTGTGTGTGTGTGGTGGGGCTCTTCCATCTAGTTGTTATGTCCCTTTTGTCTACCATGGTGGCTGTGCCCAGAAATGTTTTGTCCGCCCTAAAGCCTCCTATGCCTTCTAGTACCCCCAGGAGCAGAACTTGGGTTGTGGGTGGAACCTCTCATCCCAGAACCCTGAGAAGTATATCTTTTATTGAAACATTTTATTGATGAATAAGAATATAAGTGCCAATTTGAAGGGTGGGGTGGTGGAGATATTTTTCTTTAAGTTGAAGAGTTGCTATCAATATAGATTGGTATTTCACATTAGTTATGTGTAATTATGTCTATACTACTTTCCACGTTTTGAATGTGATGGAACGATTGTATGTCAAGTGGTGGTCTGTGGGGCCCTTTTATGGCGTGAAATAATGAATTGTTACACAAAATAATGTATGTATCATACATGGTTGTAGAACTCATAATTTCACTTAAAAGTGAAACCGTCAAAAACTTTGTGGAGTTGCAAAGTTTTTCATACAAATATGTGAAGATTGCTAAAAAAACATTTGGACTGTGCATCTAATCCTACTTTGAATTACTGCCACACTTTATATTTTATGGCAGAATACATTAGATATAATGATAAATAATGTATGCTGCCAGAAAAACACCACTCCAATCCTTTCACAACAGTCAAATCAGGATCTCCCTGTGACGCAGCACCAGTGCACTTGCTGCACAAGGTACAGGAGGTTATACTACAGGTATTACTGGAAGTTCTCAACTGGTCCATAATCACCGCTATAGTACCAAAGACCTGGAAAAACGCCATGGTTAAAGCACTAATTAAAAAAAAAACTCAACCCGGAAGTCTGGAGCAACTACCGGCCAGTTTCACTACTCCCCATGACCAGGAAAATATTAGAAAAACATGTAAATAAGACCCTTACTAACTACCTTGAATCCTACGAGATTTTACACATCTCCCAGGATTCCAACCTAACCATGGCACAGAAACAGCACCACTAACAGTTATGGAGGAATCACGGAAAGTCCTTGATCTGGGAGGTACAGTGGCAATCATCCTGCTTGATCTAAGTGCCGCATTTGACACTGTAAATCAAGGTATTCTACTGGCTAGACTTAAGGAGGTGGGAGTCGCAGGCAAAGCTCTAACCTGGTTTAGGTCCTTTTTAACAGATAGATCATTCCAGGTGTTTGAAGGCAGTCATTCCTCAAGAAAGAACCCACTAATTTGCGGTGTCCCACAAGGATCATCATTGAGCCCCACTCTTTTCAATGTGTACTTAAGACCCCTGGCTGAGATAGTTCTCCCGTATGGGGCCCAGATAGTGACCTATGCGGACGACACTCAGCTGGTGGTAGCCCTCAACCACCCTAAGAAGAGCACAGTTGACCTTGACGCTTGCCTAGGAAAGGTGGCCACCTGGATGGACCAATCATACCTTAAGCTTAACAGGGATAAGACTGAGCTAATAAATCTTGGCAATGTCAAGAGCAGCCCTTCAGATGTGAACTGGCCAAACTGCTTGGGTCCAGCCCCAAAACCCAAAGAAAGGATCAAAAGTTTAGGAATATGGCTAGACAGGTGACTAAAACTTGACCACCAAGCAGTACAAGTAGCAGCTATATGCTTTGGAATCTTAAGGGAATTGAGGAAAATATTGCCACTGCTCCCGGAAATGGCACGCAGAACTATGATACAAGCATTGGTGCTGCCTTGGTTGGACTATTGTAATTCATTATACCTGGGCACCCCGAATGCCATCACAAGGAAACTTCAGGTGGTGCAGAACTGCGCAACTAGGCTGCTACACAACATCCCCAGAAAACAATCAGCTAAACCAGCACTGAAGGCACTGCATTGGCTACCCATCACAGAACGCATAATGTTCAAATCACTTTGCATTGTGCACAAGAGGATCTGGGGTACTGGTCCAAAAATTAACCGCTCTTTGATGTCCTTTCACTGGCCCTCTCGCAGCCCGAGATCGGCCAACCTATTCCAGGCGAAGGTTCCTAAAATCTTTAGAGTACGTTCGGGCGGGCGTATGTTCTCATACAATGCGTCCATTCTATGGAACACACTTCCGATCCAACTTAGATCAATGACTCACCACTTTGCATTTAGGAAGCAATTAAAAACGTGGCTCTTCCAAAAACTGCAGTGAGACTGGAAACCTCTTGTGGTTGCTACTAGAGCTGGGTTGCCTAAGGGTAGCCATGCGCTTTATCAAGAATGAATTATTAATAATAATAACAACTAGTAACCTGCCTTTCATCAACTTAAAAAATATCATGGTTGAACACTGTTTCAGTACAACAAACGAGTAACTAGAAAGTACATCATAGGGTACTACTTCAGGTATAGTTTCATTAGTAGGCAGGCAAGTAGGGGCCCTCAAACTAGTGGTGTGGCAGGTGCTTCAGGACCCCCCCCCCCCACAGGTGTAGAGTCAGTTCAGAAAGTGGAAAACAAAAAGGCCTTTCAATAAGTTTTTTTGGCACAGCATTAGCTCAGTTCAAAGTCAATGGTGATTAAGGAGAGCCCAGAGAATGTGTGACAAACTACTGCACATTTGCTTGCCATGCACTTTTAGGTTTACATTTTGTGACTTCAAAAAGATGACATTAACTAACAAACATTTGCCACTCCTATGATTGCATGCTATGGGGGATGGAATAATGAGCCAAGTGGAAGGCACCAATGTCAAAATAGCTCAGCTTTAAAATGTACAAGTATTTATAACAAATAGGCTTGTTGGGTTCTTTTAATTGTGAAATGTGGTGGCAGGTAAGTATCCAAGTAGGATGAGCATACAGTCCAATATACGTTTATTGTATCTTTGTATTCAAAGTTGTCTAAAACCACTGATCTAAGAAATTCTATTTTAGAATTAAATTGGCACAATCAGTTCATATGTTTAAAATTATTGCACCATAAAGTACCATTGAATCACATTTTCTTTAAAAAAATGTTTTGGACTACCTTCTCATCCACCTCCTTCCTTCCCACAAACACAGCCTCACCACTTAGACATTGTTTTGCTTGTTTGCTGCACTCTCGTTCATCCAGCAACACCAGGATGTTTTTTTTAACACATACAATTAGTGAGCTGATGCCCCTGGTCAGCACCCACAGTCAGAATATTGCTACAGCACCATTGTTAGTAAGCAAAGCAAACACTGTCAGTATTCAGTGGCATATTTCTTTCAGGCAGTTTACTCATACACTAGGACAACAACATGGAGATGTTTTTTGACAAGCCTGATGCCAAGCGTATTCAAGTGATACATCTCTTTTTGGGGAATAGAGCTTTGATTGCACCTAAACCAATAAAAAAACTAAAAAAACAAGATTGGAAGCATACAAAGAAATAGATACCACAACATAGAGAAAGGCACAACCAAAGTGAGTGGAAACAACAGCCAACAAGCGTTATCAAAGTCGGTAGGTTTTACCACTGCCACCTCATAAACCACGCTTTTGCCATTGTTTATGGCAAAAACAATTCAAATGCCTACCGTTCTTGGGCTCACATGCATTGGTGACCACCCTAGAATACTTTTGTGATAAAATATAACAAAAATAATGCAAAACAACCTTCCTGCGCACAAGTAACTAATGGGCATATTATCAAGACAGGCGATAAAATTATCGCCGCTTTAGCGGCAGAAAACTGCCGCTTAAACGGCGATAATGGGCTTGATAATATGCTCTATGGAATTCCAATTGAAGCCCATGTTAGATGTCCTTCACATTTAACATGGGCTTCAATTGGAATTCCATAGAGCATATTATCAAGCCCATTATCGCCGTTTTAACGGCAGTTTTCTGCCGCTAAAGCAGCGATAATTTTATCGCCCGGCTTGATAATATGCCCCTAAACGAGACATATGTTGAAACGAAGTATGGAGAAAAGACAGAAAAAAGGTGTAAGAGGAAAATATGAGCAGTAAAAGACAGAGATGGAGGATTATGTTATGTTCAGGGATGGACCACCCCATGTTGAAAGACCAAGTAGGGATGTTCATGAGGTGGACCCTGTGAATATGTATCAGGTGGTCACAGCTGTGACATCACAACCAAAAGCAATAAAAATGACCAGGACCCAACCTTGTGGTCCTTAATCAGTGTACTACAATGCGGAGTCCGAGCCCTTTTATTTAAAACCGTCGCATGGCCTAGCATATGAACTCTTTGCCGCAATACAACAAACTGGCGATGGGTGGGTACTGAAAGACACTAAGCACCCTGGGGTCTAGAAGTACCAAAAGAAAGATGAAAAGGTGATGTGTGAAACAAGAAACAAAAGCCCAATTCACCTAGTGAGAGGGCACTCCCTTTAGGAACTTAATCCCTCACTCACCCTAGGTGACATGCTTCATCATATGGGATTCTCCTCCCAGAGAAAAAACCCAGTTTCTCTGGGGGCTACAACCCCCTCTAGGGTTCTTAGTGTCTTTCATACTTCATTTGGGGATATAATCCTGTGTGGTCTCAAAATTGTTCCCTTAGACCCTCCGGCATTTAACCGTTCTTTAATAGATGGGTGGGTACTTGCACGCCCACCTTCGTGCTCCTGCTCCTTGGCGCTGTGACTGTTGCACTCCTACTGGTGGCGTGCACGGTGCAGAACGTTTCATGTTGCTCCACTGTTGTCGCTCCGGCCTGATTGGGCTACAAGTGTCACTTGCTGTTCGTACTGAGGCCTGCTCCTGCTGTGAGGCCTATTCCATCCGTGTGGCCTGCTCTTGCTTTTACCATGCATTGACTCAGCTGTGCATGCATGCATTTGAGCTTCCGGGAGGGGAGGAGTGGTGTGCTCAGTCTTGCTCCCCTGACCTCCTGCCTGCAGTGGTGTCTACAAGGCTGTGCTCCTCCTCAGCTCTTCATGTTCCAGGAGCCAAGTTGAAGTTCAATGCTCTAAAGTTCATGGGAAAGATGCCTGTCAGGTGTGCCTGGACATTAGCTACAGCTCTGTTTTCCCCGGGATCTGAAGACCTCACTGGAGTAATGCTGACATACTGGTCACAGCACTCATTTTCCCCTACCTTAGTGCTATTCTGCAGGCATGGAGCACCTTCTGACCTGCCTCTCTGTGCATCATCTGGTTGCCTGGTGAGTCATGAAATTCACACCTGCCACCTGTAGCGCCCATATCATGTTTTCACCTAGCACGTGCCTACCAAGCACATAGCATACTGGGCCCTACCCCTCTGCGCAGGTCATCGGCTGTCCAGGCTCCAGCACTCCTGGGACATGTGCATCATGCTATAGGACTGTACCACTGTGTGTTTGTTTGCCATCTTCCCCCATCCTCCAATTGCTTCTCCCCAACTGCTCCATCAGAGGTTAAGGCCACCTCCACCTAAGGTCAGTGGCTTGAGCCCTGCGCTGTCTACATCGCCCGCTGCTACCAACATCATGGCTTCCGTACCTGTCCTGGAACCATTTGTGGTGGATGGGACCCCACCCGCTCAAGCGGCAAGATGGAAAAACTGGGTGATGCAGCTGGAAACTTATTTTGTGGCTATTACACTGGGGAGGGGTGGCCATTCACAAACTGGGGAATTCTGTTTTCGAGACTGGCCCTCCATTCACCCACACTGCGTTAAAACAGACTTTGACAGCTCACTTCGAACCCGTCTTAAATACCGACTATGAGAGGCTTTTGTTGCGCCAGGCCCGTCAGCTACCTGAAGAATCCGAGAACACTTTTTATGTTTGCCTTAAAGACTTTGCCCAGTGGCAATGATGAAATTCATGCCCAATTTATACAGGGCTTCTCTTTGGTTAATCTCAGAGAGAACATTCTCCAAGTTCCAGGGATGTCCATGTCCGACATGCTGATGATGGGTCGCTCCAAAGAACTCTCAAAAGTGTGCGCTGCACACATGGAAACAGCTCTGCAACGGCAGGTGAAGACGTAACCCCTTAATGCAGTGAATACAGATAAAAAGAAACCCCGTCCCAAATTCAACTCGGTTCCCAAGACGTTTTACGGATGTGGAAGGTCATATCCACACTAAGGACCCTGTCCTGCACATAGAAAATGGTGTTCGGCAGGCAATAAATATACTTTACCGAGGTATGGCATTCTTCCACATTCAAAAAGGGGCAGAAACCCAAAGCAATCAATGCAATGCAGTCTTCCACTATGCAAGAAGATGAAGAGGACTTAGATGATGATGATGACCAAGAGGGAACTGTTCATAACATCCATACACTCCAAACCTCGTGGATATTCGCAGAGACACATTTCCAAGATCAACATTCTCCTGGCAGGCCATCAGTTCCCGGGGTTAATCGACACAGGAGCTCCAATTATTGTTTTGGCACATGTTGTCCTAAAGACACTCCCTTTCCAACTGTTCTTACGCCCCACCTCCAATCAGGTTTTCGCATATGGATCATCCACACCACTCCCACTGGCTGGAGTTTTCACAACAGAAATAACAGAGGAGTCTCACTTGACCTGTGCCAAGGTGTATGTGACCAAAGCATCAGAGGGAAGCCTTTCACCTACACCCCAAGGTAGAAGCTGAGCTGTGGATTTTGGAGCAAGCAGACATCATTGAGACGGTTGACAGCCTTATGCCCTGGGTGTCTCTAATATTGGTGGCACAGAAACCCAAGCAGCCGGAGGAAGTCAGAATTTGTGTTGACATGTGTCTGCCCAATCTGGCCATCCGACGTGAAAGACATCTCACACCCACTGTCGATTACATCGTGGCTGAAGTCAGCAGCTCCAGGTGTTTTTCTAAAATGGACCTCTGTGTGGGGTAGCACCAGCTAATGGTTGCCGGGAATCTAGAGCTATCACTACATTTTCCACCCATGCAGGTTTGCCGAGGTACTAGCGGCTCAGTTACGGAGTGTCGAGTGTGGCAGAAGTATTTTAGGACACAATCAGGGGGGGCTTGACTGGCCTCACAAGCGTCATAAATGTCAGTGAGGACATTCTGGTCCATGCACCAACAATGGAGGAACATTTCAGAACCACTTTTCAAAGACTAAAGGACAGTGGTCTCACACTCTACAAAGAGAAATGTGTGTTTCTTTGAAAGGAAACAGCGTTCTTTGGATACCGTTTCTAGGAGTAGGGGGTCATGCCAGATCCCGCAAAATTCCACAACATACAATCAGTGCAGGCACCCACCACTGTCACTGGAGTGTGCAGCTTTTTAGGGATGGTTACATATTGCAGGTGTTTCATGTAGAACCACCGGGGTTAAGACTCCCAGGCGGCAAGGGACTGAGAGATACCACCCCAGGCCATGTCCAATGAAGTCCCCCCATTTGAAAGACTTTGTGGTAAACTGATTTAATGTATTGACGCTAAATTTGAGCAAATGTTATGTCTCATCACCATCGCCATCTTTCTCTCTCTTTCGCTCTCTCTCTCTCCCTCTCATGTTGCACTCACCCCACTGAGTTGTTGATTTTGAAATGCCATGCACTACTTTCTCTTTGTGCATCATTCAAGTGTTATCCAAATGTTTATGTTTGGTGTTTGGTCTCTGGGTAAAGGAGAAGTGTTGTGTTTGGGGATGGGCCACTCCATGTTGAAAGACTAGGCAGGGGTGTTCACGAGGTTGACCCCGAGAATAGGTATCAGGTGGTCACAGCCATGATGTCATGACCGAAAACAATAAAAATGGCCAGGGCCTGACCTCATGGTTCTTAGCCAGTATACTAAAATACCGATCCTGCACCATTTTATTTCAAACCGCTGCGCGGCCTATCACCTACACTCTTTTGTGGCAATACAACAGATTAGTTGAAAAAATGAAAATATGAGCAGTAATGAGACAGAGACAGACGGTTCGTTAAGTGAAAACATTCTAAGAATAAAAGCCAATGTTCAGAAAAAGGTGAGCAGTGCTGTAGGAAACTGATAAAGATGACCATTAGAGAGAAGGCAAGGAAAATGGTAGAGAAACCAGTAAAAAGGAGATATGCATAGAGAAGATAAATATAGTAAGTTAGAAACAATGGATAGCAGAATGAGCAAGATAAATTGGGAACAACAAAACAGTAGTGAAGAAACATTGTGAGCAACAGAGAGCAATAAAAAGAAGAATGATGAGAGTGTACAAAATAGAGGGGAGAGATGGACCACAAGAGCAACAGATGATCAAGAGGACAGTGAGGCTTTGTTTTAATCAAAATACAGAAGGATTAAAAGATGGGAGAACGAAAGAAGATACATTATTAAGTAGGGAATACTGCACAGTGACAAACAACTACTGGCAAAGCCAATAGGTCTTTTCTATGAGAGAACTAATGCTTTGTCAATGTTTCTGTACAGCAATGTGGCTGCTTCACAGTATTGTTGAATGTAAACAAAAGTGCTATCATGCTGTCAATGCTGGTTGTTTGATAGGCCTTTTTATCTTACTTTCAGCATAGCTCAAAGTGAAAAAAAGCTAAGCTGCAGCCAGCATTGACAGCATCACAGCCCTTTTTAACTTTAAAAAATGCTGCATAGCAACACAGGGGCAGGCAACAAAATTGGGGGGAGAGGATCGGGGGAATGGGGCAAGCAACAATACATACTGAATGTGCAAAACAACGCCCTGAATCTAAGAAGAGAAAATTCCTAGGTGACATGCTTCATTATTAGGGCCATCCCAGACAGCCACTGTCTGGGGCATGCTACAACTTGCGTAACTATGTAGGAGCACTTTTTGTGGAAAAATGTGTAGTGCAGTGTTTGGGGGAGTGGTGATGGTGATGCTAAAAATACCTAGCTAGTGAGCGATTTATTTATTCCAGCTCCTAGCTGGTATGGATAAAAAGGGGTTAATAGTAGGGAGGAAGTGTAACTGTTATGTGTATACTATCCCTAGTATTTGGTCGACATGTGTGAGCACCAAAAATAAAATACATACGGGTGAAATCAGACTCGTAGTATTTCTGTTTTGGCAAAGCTGTGTCTCATGGACTGCGGTCCGCCCGGGTACGAGTAGGTGTCATTGACGGAGGAGTGCTGAGCCAAGGTTACTACAAGTCCCTCAACCCTGGCAGTCCGTGAGGCACAGCATTGCCAAAACATAAATAATACGAGTCTGATTTCAACCGTATGTATTTTATTTTTGGTGCTCACACATTAGGTGTGCATCTGTTCTTTACTATATTATTTCTTTAGCATAGGATAGTTGTTCTCACGGAGTGGTACGCATGTGGCTGGTCCCCATGTGGTCCTGAAGAAGAGGTTTAGGGGACATCTCGAAACATGTTGACCAAATACTAGGGTTAGTATACACATAACAGTTACACTTCCTCCCTACTATTAACCCCTTTTTATCCATACCAACTAGGAGCAGGAATAAATTAATCGCTCACTAGCTAGGTATTTTTAGCATCACTATCACCACTCCCCCAAACACTGCACTATACATTTTTTCATAAAAAGTGCTCCTACGTAGTTCCGCAAGTTGCATCCGCCCCAGACAGAAGCTATATGGCATGGCCCCAATGATGAAGCATGTCACCTAGAGGCAACCCTTGGTGAGTTAGGGGACTTAAGAAGAGAGGGCGTTGTTTCGCACATTTAGCGGAAGCCCTTCCCTTTGGTTAGGTTCTCTGATCTGTCATTTACTGATTCATTAATAACTACCTTTTACTTCCACAACAGCCTGCTCATAGAGCTACCTAGGGCCGAACTTAGGGGTGACTTAGGCGTAATAAATGGGGAGTTTAAGGCTTGGTAAGTAGCTTCTATTGCGAAGTCGAAGTGGCAGTAAGCTGCACACACAGGCCCTGCAATGGCAGGCCTGAGAGATGGTTCAGGGGCTACTTATGTAGGTCGCACAGTCAGTGCTGCAGGCCCACTAGTAGCATTTAATTTACAGGACCAGGGCACATGTGATGCACTTTACCAGGGACTTGTAAGTAAATTAAACATGCCAATTGGGGATGAACCAATTTTACCATGTTTAGGGTACAGAGGACAAGCACTTTAACACTGCTTAGCAATGGTAAAGTGCGCAGAGATCAAAAGAGAGCAAAAATGATGTCAGGAAAATGGAGGGCGGCTGGCAAAAAGTTGTGGGAAGACCACCCTAAGGCTGTCAGGTCTAACACTGTGTTACTATACAGGCAATACATTGTGTCATAGTGGTGTTCTGATCAGCAATTTGGGGCACTTTTTTCTAGGCATTGACCTGTTACTGTTTTCACTTTTGATTAGTTTGTTTTTTTATAATTCGTTTTATTAACCAATGGTGGATCACAGCTTCAAACTGTCACTTAGATGAATATTACAGTTCTGCGGACACGACATAGACATTGTACAAAGGATTGTTAGATTGAGACCAGAGAAGTTATTAAAGTTACAGTGCTGTTGGATTGTCCTGGAAAGGAGGGACAGGTGGCTCACAGATATCCCCCCGATAAGCATTCCATTTGTCCCAGATCGCGGTCCATTTTTTAGGGCAGCCTTGTGCATGTAAACAGTTTTTCCTGATCATGCACCAGTCCATATCTGCCTTCCAGTCTTTGATCTTCGGCGGTGTTTCTGCCCCCCATAGTCGTGCAATGTTCCTTTTTGCTACCATTTGGCCCAAGGTTGCCCATAGCTTATCTTTACTGTTGAGGGCTGCGGGCTCCCACATGTTCAAGAGGCACCTCTTTGCCTCCAGCCTAATCACTATTTCCAGCCCTTCGCTCATACAGTCATGAACCCCCTTCCAATATTTCTGGATCTACCCACACTTCCATATAACGTGCAGAAAAGAGCCCTTCAAGCCACACTGTCTCTTGCATTGGTCATCTGTCGCCCTGTCCATTCGTGTCAACTTGGGTCCAGAGATATAGACTCGTGTAGAATTTTCAGTTGGACAAGCCGTAATCGGGATGAGATCGCCACTTCCTGTGGGGAGGCTACTGCCTCCTGCCACTCCTCTTTGTCCAGTTCCAACCCGTCTCTCTCCAATCTCTCCCACAGTGCTAAAAGGGGATCTGCAGTATTGTTGATTAGCTTTTTGTAGGTAAGGGAGATTACTTTATCCGGCTGGTAACAATCAAGTAGTCTGTCCTCTAATGGGGAGGATTCTGGGGGAGAAGTTCTCTCTGTCAGATTCGAATGGAGGGAGTGTCGGACTTTCAAGTATCTAAAATATTCAGTGTCAGCCAGTTGGTGTGTGTGTTGGAGGGAGGCAAACTCTACCACCGTGCCTGATTCCCATAAGTTGCCAATCTGTGAAATCCCTATAAGGTCCCATTTGTCAAACCCCTTTGACCTCCCCAGGTTACCCAGTTGTTCCGAGTCCCATTGTGGGGTGGCTAGCGTGAGTTTTTGGTCCCACCCTTGGCTACGGTTCACTGTGTGCCAGACTTGGGCGAGTGTTTTTTTGGTCCCGTAAGGAAGTATCTGCAAGGTTTGGAGTAGAGCGCTCTGTTAAGTTCCCTTCGGGGAGTAACCATCTATCCATCCTGTACCCAGGGTCATCTCCAAGGTGATAGGCACAGTGGTTCACTGCTGCCAAGTGGGCAGCCCAATAGTACTTCCGAATATCTGGTAGTCCTATACCGCCGTCATACCACCCAAGTGTTTGTTTGTGTAGAGCAATGCGGGGTCTACCGTCCCACAGCAGTTCTCTTTGGATGCTCTCTATTTACTTCAAGTACTTAGCCGGGACCAGGTCCAGGGAATTCTGAAGGACATATAGGAACCGCGGCAGGGACATCATTTTAAAGAGCGCCGCTCTTGCCAGAAGTGACAACGGTAGTGTCGTCCAGCTCGCGACATCGCGCTTCAGTCTTTGCAGTGGGGGGAAAAGGTTGCTTTCGTAGAGACGTTTAGTGTCAGATGTGATTAAAATTCCCAGGTATTTAAAGCCCTCTTGTGCAATCTGGATAGGGCAACCTTGATGTGGGGCGGGAGGATCCCCATGCAGGACATAGAGTAGAGACTTGCTCCAGTTTATTTGATACCGAGTTTTTCCCAAAGTTAGTAAAGATGTCAAGAACCACATACAGTGACTTTTGCGGGGAGGCGTGGTAAAGGAGAATGTCATTCGCATACAACGATATACGGTGCTCCCACCCCTCCGTCCACCTAAGCCCTCTAATCGATGAGTCTCTGCGTATCCATGCCACTAGTGGTTCCAAGGAAAGGACAAAGAGCAAGGGCGAGAGTGAGCAGCCCTGTCGAGTGCCACGACCCAGGGTGAACACATCCAACTTCTTGTTGTTAACTACTACCTGTGCTAGTGGGGCCGAGTAGAGGAGCTCCACCCATCCGATGAAGCCCGGGCCGAAGCCCAGTTTTTTAAGTACTGCAAAAAGGTATTACCATTCAATGGTATCAAACGCCATTGTGGCATCCAGTGAGACCACAATCGCATCTTCCTGGATCGGGTCCAGACTTCCGGGAACACCTTGTAACCTACGTAAGTTTAAATCTGTGTTACGATGAGGCATGAAGTCGGATTGATCAGGATGCACCAGTGTGCATATGACCTGTGCAAGCTGATTCGCTAGTAGTTTAGCTAGGGTTTTGGGTTCTCCGTTTAGAAGGGAAATTGGTCTATAGGATGAGCATAAATCCCTCGGTTTTCCTTCTTTGTGGATGGTGACCAAAGTTGCTACTCTCTGGTCGCGAGGAAGTCGACCCCATTCTCTACTCTCTTCGAACATGGCTTTGAGATGAGGGGCAAGCTTATCTGGATTTAATTTATATAGCTCAATGGGCAGCCCATTAGGTCCCAGGGCTTTACCTGGTTGGAGGTTCCCTATTGCCTGTGCTATTTCGCCGACTGCTAGGGGACTGTCCAAAGCCTGACGTTCCTCATCTGACAGAATCGGTAGGGCAATATCAGCCAGGAGTGCTGTCGAGTCCTCCTCAGGTAGGTCCGAGCCTTTACGGTATACCACTTTGTAATGGTTTGCAAATTCATTAACTATGGCCTGGGGATCCGATAGCATATTGCCGGAGCAACTTCTTAGTAGCGGGACCAGCCTACTTGCTCTCTCCTTCTGATCCAACCATGCAATCAGATTTCCCTGCCTTATCTCCCTGATCATATAGCTTGCCATCCCTGTCCCTTGCCAAAGTCTTAGCCATATCTGTAGCGATTGTCTTGTACTCATCCCTTTTAAGGTGTAGAGTATGGAGTTCCTCCTGCCGGTTCCCTTCTCTCATTTCTTCCTCGAGGCGGAGGAGGAGATCCGCCTCGAGGCAGACCATGTCTTTGAATTTCTCTTTACGCACTCCGGCTATAGCCGATAATGCCTGCCCCCTGATTACCATTTTAAATGCTTCCCAGAGAGTCAGGGAAGATCCTACCAACCCTTCATTGTCCAGGAAATAGTGGTCTAACGCTTGTATAAGTGTGGCTTTAACTGAGGGATTTCGAAGATACCACGAGTTAATAGGTGCCACACTCCCCACTCTGTTTTCACCCAGGGCAAGATGCATCCACTTCAGAGAGTAGTCGGAGATCCCTCTCGCCATGTGTCGTATTTCACATACTGTCGTCGTTTGGGCAGCGGGCATCAACAAATAGTCTATTCTAGAGAAGGTATTGTGCGCCCCCGAGTAGAACGTTTACTAGTTACAGTCAGGGTGGTACACCCTACAAAGATTCGTGAGGCCGACGGCCTCAAGGAAGTTTGTAAGCCAACCGCTCGCAGTGTCGATGTCTCAGGGCGGATAGCGATCCAAGTGGCCTGACACCACAGAGTTGAAGTCTCCTCCTACAACCAGTTGGCCTTCCGGGAGTGAAAGCATAAGAGTGCCTAGATCCCCGAATGTCTGGCCTTGTAGTCCCGGTGGCACATAAACCGCCACAACTGTCAGCGTACGAACCTCTCATTGACCTGAAATGGCAGAGTAGCGACCCAATTCGTCAGACTAAGTGTATAGTACAGAGAATGGGAAGGAGTGTTTGAGAAGAATACCTACTCCCCTTGAGCCTGAGGTGAACCCGGAGTGAGCAACAAGTTTTTACACCTGTCAAATGCAAAAGCATTGAAATTATTACATCAAGCTGCAGTTCAACTAGTCGTTGCTAGGTGTCACTCAAGTCAAATGCTTTTGCATTTGACTCCTGAGGGACATCTAGTAACGACTAGTGGAACTGCAGCTTCATGAAAGGGTTTCAATGCTTTTGCATTTGACTCGTGAGGGACGCCTAGTAACGACTAGTGGAACTGCAGCTTGATGTAATAATTTCAATGCTTTTGCATTTAACTTGTGAGGGACACCTAATAACAACTAGTTGAACTGCAGCTCTTTGTAGAATTATTTTGATATTCGACACTATAATATTCACTGCCCACTGCTAATCTCGTCCCATAATGCTTTGCAGGGCCTTTGGTTGGGATTGTATTTTTGCCCATAACTGTGCTTGGGGTGGTCCTCAGAGAATGAAACCACCACGGAATCGTTCAGCAAGATGTGCTCTTTGTTTTCAAGGCATCTGCTTGGTTCTCTCCCTAGGTTGGAGGATCCCAAAATCATCACCTCTCTCACTGCTTACTAAATTTTCATTTTCACTTTTGTGAAATGACTATATGTTTTTTAGCATGTAAAGACAGAGATACTTGTTATTTTACCAAAAGTATATGAGGTTTCTGTTTTATTAATTGGAAGAATGATGTAGTAGTACTCCGCCAATTACGCCCACCCTTAATTGTGAGTGAGGTGATATATGTCCATCATTCGTCGTCTGCAGCTGAGTTCTAGTCCTAATAGTCGTGTGGGGCGTGACCATCCAGTTCCCCCCAACAACCCCCCTCCCAAAATCTTGAAACCCTTTGTGGCAACCTAGAAACTACCCTCCCTCCGACCAATACTAGACCATCCCCCTCCCTCAATCTGCGTTGTGGTGCAATGTTCACGGGGGCCCAGGAGAGCGCCCATGCATACAAACATCCAAAACAATTGTGGAATACTGTGAATGGCAAGAATATTCAGAAGCAAGTTCAACACCACTATGCAAAGACAAAACCCCGTTACCAACAACCCCCCTCCCTGCTACCCTGCTTTGTAGGTCTAAAACTACCCACATCCCCAACTAGCAGAGCGCCTGTTGCCCAGAAATCAATCCCAGAACAAAGGGGCTGCTGAGGGTCGCCTTTATGAGTCCCCCTCGGGCCCCAACCCAGCCCAGCTTCGTGAAAGTTCCACTGCTATGTGCTGCTAAAACTCTATTGAGCCACCCCACATGAGGAGTACCAAAACCCCACTTACTGGAGCTGACTGTACTTGGGCCGTGATGCTGCTCTAATAGATTCGATCCAGAGTTCATACCATGTATGGTATTTTCCAGAAGTCTCTAATGCAGCTGGGCTCAGTGATCGTGACTGCTGGGATCGTTTCTCTCGTGCGTCAAGACCCTCTGGGCCACTCGATGTTCCAGACAGGCAATCCTGTGTGTCTCTCCGTTCATCCTCTCAGCGTTAGGCGGTCCTCTGTGATTGACCCAACCATTCCTGCACCTCCGAGGGTGCCGTGAAGAACCAGGACCTGCCATTGACCATCACTTTCAGTTTCGCTGGGAAAAACATAATGTATTTTACATCCCTGTCCCTTAGAGCGCGCTTCATGCCCTCAAAGGAGCCAAGCTTCTGTTGAACCTTTCAATTGAAATCCAGGAAGAATCTAACGGTCACGTTTTCATAAAGGAGGTCCCCATGGAGCTGAGCAGCTTGCAGAATAGCATCTCGATCCCTATAATTCAGGATCCTGCCGATAATTGTTCTGGTGGGAGCCCCCGGCTTCGGCGGCAGAACTAGAGCTCTGTTGGCTCATTCAACTGTAAAAAGGGTGGACAGGCGCTTTGGTTTAAGATGGGTCAATATAAGATCCCCCAGGAATGGGTCCATACTAGGGCCCTCTGCCCCTTCCTGGATCCCGACCACCCGTATATTGTTCTGGCGGGCCCTTCCCTCCTGATCCTCGAGCTTAAGAGCCACCTGCTTGTGTAGGTGGACTAACTGCTGGACCCGCTCCTCCAGTTTACGCGTGGTAGAGCGAAGCTCCGATATGGATGACTCCGCCACCGTAACTCTCTCCGAGGTCTTGTTCATATCGGCACAAATTAGGTTCATTTCAATCGAGACTTTGTCGATCTTGGTTTCAAGCATTGTGCCAAGAACGTGAATAGCCGACATTATGGAGCTTAGGGAGGGTTCAGATGTCATCTCTTGGCCACCAACAACTCCCTCCTCCACTGCAGGCTGCTTCGGGACCGCATACATGTCTAATTTGTTGGAGTGGATCTGCAAGGCACCCTTAGGTTTCATATTGCCCGCAAAAGGTCAGCAGTTGCCTCAAGGTAGGAGGAGCACCCCGTGGGCCCCTGAACAGCTCGACTCCCACACTTGTACACAGCCGCCAGAACAGGCAGTCGATAATGGTGACCAATAGGGGAAGGGTCTGAAGCCCAGTCACAGACCCCTCTCCCACACTCCAGGTACGTTAAAGAGGGTCCACCAGGTCACCTTGCACGCACGGGCACGAGGCCGGTGTCCTCCCAAAGGAGTCCCAGGACTCCCCTGAAAGATAGTCCCGCAAGTCGTGGCGCAGCGGGATCTTGACAGCCCCCGGCCCAAGTCCGCACTCTCCCGGTGTGGGAGTAAACTGTTAGCTTGTCTGTCCAACCACAGGCCAGACACAGCGGTCCTCGGTCTGAGACATGGCAGAGCTGCAGATGGGTCCCACGCCGTGCTCACAGGCAACGAGAGGCCAAACTATTGTATGGGATCTGGACATGCGCCAATGAAGTTAATGGAGGAGGGGGGCCACCCCAGTCCACACCGCCTGCACAAATCCCCACACACAATGTTCTTTTGTAGGCTGTAGGTTGTCACGCCGGGGGAGGTATGCACAGGCACTCAATCTGGGTCAATCTCCCCCGCCCCCAACACCGCAAGAGTCAGCAGTTAATGCGGGTAGTCCTCATCTGCCTCTCTGGCCCAGTTACATGATACAGTGGCATTAGGGATACTTGGTCCGGATATAGAACAGTCTCGCTGTCTCCCGACACCGCCTAGTGCTGCGCTCCCTACCGGGTGGGCGAGGCAGCACGATGCAGGACCCCCGTAGGTCTAAACAGCAACAGGGTCTGCCAATTCACCGTCTCCGGCCAGTCCCGCCGCCATCCCTCACAGCCTGACGCTGCTGGGAGCAGGCGGGCGTGGCAACACCAAACAGATCATTCTGCCCTTTGGGCAGGATCGCTGCCCAACCGTGTCGCCGGCTCTACAAATGGCTCTCCGCCACACAATCCGCTACCCTTGGGGCCGAATACCAGAGACACAGGATCATGCAGGCAATGCGGGGAGGCGTTGTCCTCCACCTCAGCTCTTGCGCACCGCAAGGGGCCACAACCCCCACCAACCAGCCGCTGCCACGACTTCAACCCGACACCGCCCAGCACCCAGATTCCTACCAGGTGGGTAAGGCAGCTCGGCGCAGGGTCCCAGGGAAGTGTATACGGGCCGCACCCCACGGCGCCACGGCCTCTTCAGTAAGGAAACACCAGCGGCGTTGTTTGTCTCTCTGGCACCACCCAGCTGCTCCTGAGGCCTCCAGGATTTCTACGATATCGGGACACCGTTCAGCTGTGCTCAGTGTCCCACGTCCACTCAGATACATTTCCCTTTGCAACTACCGGATATTTAGACGGATATTCTGGGCTTTCGTGGTGGCCCCCGGGGAGCTCTTTCTCTACGCTGCCATCTTGGCAGACGCCTGGCCACACCCCCCAGTGGTGTCTTTTGTTAATATGAAATTCCAATTCATAGTTTTGATACAGTTCCAATTCTCAGACATAAAAGTGCAAATCACAGTTTTATTTCTGCACTTTTTATAGATAGCTGTTGTTCTGATAATGCATAGATATCCAAAGTAATATGCAGATAAATGTAAATAAATCATATATTTTTGTACCTATGCTTAACATTACACTGGCAAATATTCCGGCAGTACAAAAATAGCTTATAGACTTCACAGACCAACTAATGAATGTTCTGTAATTCTTATAAGCTAGAGTCAACTTACTTTCTAGGAGACTCACAGACCCGCTACTGTGAGCTCTGTAATCCTTCTACTTAGCAGCAACTCCATTTCTAGGTAGACCCCACAACCCTACCACTGTAAGTTCTATGCCTTCTACAAGATTGATCTTCCTCTCCTTGTAGAATCTCTATAGACCTATCATATGGGCCTTGCATATACTGATTTGAGATAGAGTAGAGACTCATGCCAATTATGTTGTTATCTGACATCTACTTGACTTCAGTGTCTTATCCTCCATTTGGACTCAACCACCTATACAGCATACACAGACTTCTGACAAGTGGGATTTGACTGAGTATGTCCAGGTGAAATTCTTTCAACCAAAGCATGTGGCCACTGAAAATGATGCTCCCATCTCATCACCACACCCTATTAGCCAACAAATTGTCTCACTAGCACATCCCTCTGATCTGTCTGGTAGCCCAGCTTCTTCTGCTCTAGAAAACTGCTGTCATATAACTCTACAATCTCTACTGCCAAGGATTACTTACTCGCTCTGAAATACCACAACTTAGAATATTAAGCAACTTTAGTAATTTCCCTCATTCAAAATGCAGGGAAGAATAAGAGACAATCCAATGGTAGCCATGTTCCAGCCAAACAGTAATATCAGCAAATTAAAAAACAAAGATGAAAACTGGCACACATAGATTAAAAAAACAAGCATCTACTACACTTCCCATCCTGTGCTCTCTGCTTTATGTATTGTATCATCACTAGATCAGTCTAATATCCCAACATACCCCTACAACTCTCCTGATTTGGATGCTACCATTCCAATACAACCCAGCTTCAGCCAACACTGCTGACATCTCTCCTACTTCTACAACTACTATCATCTCTAACACTCCAACTGTAAATATCATCCTCCCACCAGTGTATCCAGCCTATACTCATATCACTTTTGAACCGCTCCATGAAACACTTACCCCTCTCCAAGACTACTTGCTGATTGCCCTATACCTCCACACAAGAATGTCTATTCTGCTTTTTTCTAAATTTAAAACCCTCAGTCCCTTCATGAGCTCCTCTTATAACCCAACTGAGCATCAAAGCAAATCACATATTAACCCCTTCTATTGCCCACACCTCCTTATCATCTTACTCCTCCCATCCACCTCCTCTTTATGCTTCCCATCATTCTACACCTCATGCCCAAACATGCAGGGCCACCAAATGAGTTCAAACTGTAATAGAAATGGAGGAAACCCAACAACCGCCGTTGCCAAGCAGCAGGCACCATCTTTGCTGTCCTCTTAATTGATGCTGGCTCTTATGCCCTAGAAGCCGAACCTGCTCCTAAAGTTCCTGTCCCAGCAGGCCTAAGGTTTCTCAGCTTCCACTGTAAACAGGCTTCCCAGACTCCATGTCTCCATCTTTAACCAATGGGGTTATTTGTCTTACAGAATAGTTAAGGGTGTTCTGCCTTCCTATTGATTTCTTTACTGACACATTTCCGTAAGCCTGACTATTAGACAACCCTGTGTCTGAGATCAATTTCTGACAAGGTTTATAAACTGAGCATCATGCAAAAGCAGTCCACCACCAGTGGGAACTCATAATTGCTATTGCAGCTTAGAGCACGCCAACCTGCGGTCCGGTGTGGAGCAGACTGGGAGTGCTTCATGTAAGCCCAGCACAGAAGGTTGCTGTCACATGAATTCTGTCTGGGTGACAATGACAGACATGATAAACCAGCAAGGGGAATGAACTGCAGAAGCATCTTCACACTACCATTCACAGGACATATGGTCTTTCCAAAGTATAAAAAATTGAAAATAACTTTAGAAGAGTCGGGAATCACACATTTCTTAAACTTCATATTCAGGTTACCCGACCTTGTACCATAATAGAGGTTGGGTACACAAGTAGATAATGATAAAGATCAGCAACAAAGGATTTCAACTGTGAAGAATGGAAAACAGGATACATTTTACAACAACTGTGTAACTGTAAGTGAAAACCCCCTGGATTGCTGTGATGAGTAATGAGAAAAGAAACATAATATTGTGAATAAAATTTCCCTAGGAAAGTATAAAATGAGAAAACTGTCAAGCCTGATACAAGAAACTAATGAAGAAGTCATTCCTGACTTAGAAGCATATTCTTTCATCCTGATATTGGCTTTGTTTGTGTAAGTCTTTAACATGATCAGTAGCAGCTGTGATTAGTGGATCAATTTAAGAAGAAGGAAAAATCCTTGGATGATAACATTATAAGCTGGAAACAGGTGAAACTTTGTGGCACTAAGTGTCTCATTCTTACAAGAAAATTCACGTAATGGAAGATAAGAGGTCCAGTCACCTTGTGAGGCATTACAATAACAACGAAGATACTGTTCAAGATTCTGATTGGTTAACTTTGTCAATTGGTTTGAGGGTGGTAACCCAAAGAAAGTGCTTATTTAATACCTAGCACCTTACAAAGAGCCTCATAAAATGTGAAAGTTATTAGGTTCCTCTATCAGAAATTACAATGTGTGACAAACCCGAAGGTGAAAGATATCTGTCAAAATGATCGGCCATCTCTTTAGCTGTAGACAATTTCAATAGAGGTGAATACTGAGCCATCTTTGAAAAATGATCAACCAATACCATATTCAAGATCCTTCCAAATGGGGAAGGTTAGCAATGGAATCATTAGATATTGTTTTCCATGGTTCTAAAGCTACAAGTAAGGATTGCACATATCAAAAAGGTTTAGTAAAGGCTTGTTTTGAGCAAAGATGGGACAAGACTTAACATAGTTTTCGACATTAAAAGGAACTTAAGGCCACCAAAAGAACTTAAAACAAGATCCAACATGGTTCTGATAACTCTGAGGTCCAAAATAGCTAAATCATGACACATACACATCACATCAAACTGCAATTCCTTGGTAGCTATTAATATAGCTTAGTGGCTGAAATACAAATTATTACATCTTGTAATGGGAGTCTTTGATGATTATTTTTTAATCTTCAAAAAGAATAAACTCTTGGAAAGTGTGAAAATCCATCGCAAGACTTCTGTCTTTCATTACATGTCTCTCAAAGTCTACATTCAATTAACAAAATGATGACAATAACTATAAAAATAAGTGAGACAATGTGTATAAACAATTTCATCCCTAATCTCTTTTTTTAATCCATGCTGAAAAAAAAATGCTATCTGTGTTTTCTCAACCCACGTAGCCCCAGCAGCCAATTTGCAAAAACAAGTCAAGAGCCTCCTTAGGAGTATTCTGAGAATCACGATGCTCAAATATAATCTTGAAAACAATTAGAAAAGAAGCATAACTCCCAAGGCGTGGATCAGAAGCAGTTATTAAAGGTGTTGCCAAAGCAGGACCAGTAAAACTGAGGCTTAACAAACCTACTTTTATCCCATCTTAAGAAAACTAAGCAGGGTGAAAAATAACATGCACTGTTAAGGAATCAAAAAACTTGTTCACTTTCATGGGATACCCAAAAAGGAGTTGGTCACCTGAATGTATACTGGGTTATCTGTAGACCTTAATAATAAGGTCTGTATTAAGATTCTTGTCTGAGCAAACCTATCATCATTAACCTCACAATCTGTCAAGGTCTGGATGAAGTCAAGCTCTCTCCTGTTATCTTCGTAATTTGCCTAAGGAAAGGGAGACTCCTCCCAGTAGCCATGGACCCACCGTGAGATAATGTATATGTAGAAGGTAACGCTTGTTGCATTAAAATGGTTCCTTGTAGGAAAAAAAGCCACTAAAAGTAAATAAAACACTCTCTTAACAATAGTTCTTGATGGAAGATGAAGACCTTTACATGAATTGGGAAGCCAGAAATCAAATCTACCCTAAGTCAAAGTACAGAAAGAGTCTAGCGTAATCTTCTACACGGAAGAATTCTACAGGGAACAACAGCTTCAGAAAAAAGAGCAACAAATCAGGTACAAAAGTAACTAGAGTGTCAAATAAAAGCAAGGAAAAAAATGGAATCTAAAGTGTCACAACTCATCCTTCTAAGGTTCAAGCTCCTTTATGTATGAGTTGAACAGTACATGACTTCACAGGAAAATGGGCGAACACCATCTTGGACACGGAAGCTCTGACAGCACAATCTGGGAAGATGCCTATCTTGGTTAGGAATAAATATATAACCATGACCACAGCCACCATCACAAGCAGGGAAATAAAAAAATTCTGTTTGGCAAGCACAATAAATATCATAAATAAAGATAAAATGCCAGACATTCTGCCTTCTGGTCTTCCATATCACTGCACTCCATTCACAAACACCAAGATCAACATTCTATACCATTCTTAGAGCTGCCTGCTACCCAAGGGGTCTCCTCAGAGCTACTACTACTGTGAGCCAACCCATGCTGCACCACTGCACTGTGTGAAGAAGACGGGAAATCCTTCCTACATGTTGAGTGTGCTGCCTCAGTGGAACTAAGGCTGCTCTCCAGTGAGTTCTGTCTGCTCTCTGCTGATTTAACAACAACTAACTGCTACTATGTCTATTCTTTACCCAGGTGTCTATGCATTTTCTTCCTGACCTCTTCATTGTTCTGTAAAATTAGTCTTAAGCATGCTTGAATCTGACATTGACTCCTTTGCACACTACTTTCTCATCAACCTCTCCAACCTTCATTCTTCCCCTCTTTGTCCTCGTGAGTCCTAGATCAGTCAATAACTACTACCTCAACATCTGGGATCCTATAGAGGATTACAGCCCTGACCTACTATTTATGACAGAAGATTCTTCATTAAAATAACCTGACTGAAAGATAGGGAGCAGCATGGCCAATGAATCCTCTGCAACTAAACCAACGAGAATCTTGCACTCTTCATGCGGTCATCTGGCCAAAGTTCCTAGGGTCCGGCTTGCGAAAGGTGGAGGCAGATCCATCTCCCTTGTTGGCCCTCGAGCCTGGAATAGGCTTCCTGTTGAAGTGCGTATAATTGAAGGGGAGAAGCCTTTTAGAAAGAAACTTAAGACCTGGTTTTTCACATTTTTGTCTCTCTGCATCTTTTGCCTATCTTACACTCTGCACTTTGCTGGGACACTCATTTTGACTAGTCGCACGCTCAATAAATCCCTTCCTTCATTCATTCAACCACTGTTTCATGAAGCTCTTATGTGACAACGTTTTTGCGACTCTGTTTCTGGTATCCCATTTTGAAGTGACTGGGGGTCTGTTGTGAGGAAGTAGTTTCAGCAATGGTGAACACCGGCTCCCAAACCCAAACCCAAACCCGTGTTTTCTTTTTTTCTTATTGAAAGTGAAGTTCAAGAATTTTGGTTCTAACAAGAGCGTTGGGTCTACTTGCAGATTAATGGATGTAATTAACTCTAATTTGTTTTTAAGGATTGCGTTTTCAATGCAGTCTCTCACCATCTAGGGAGAGTTCCGTTCTGTGGCTCAGTTTAGGATTAGGTGGCTCCTCAGCTTAGCAGTATTGGGGCAGCATGTGTCAACCTTCTTGCACGTTTCAGGGCTGGATGTGATCAGCTTGACTCTTTCACCTTGAATGTTCTTGCCATTGCTCATGGTTGTCGGTTGGAGGTTTTTGCAGATATTTCCTTGGTATTCAGGGGCGTAACGCAAAATGATGTTGCCCCCTGCAGAATGTGATGAGTGGTCCCCAAGTCTACCATATCTCACAGATATTCAATGGCCATGGGCTGAATGAGAGGCCCTGAATGTTTTGGTGCCTCTGAAAGGTTTGGGGTCCCCCTGTGCCCCAGAGACTGCAGGGACCTGTGTTATGCTCCCGTTGGTATTGATTAGACAACGCTGTAGTTAGTTCAGAATTTGTCCATTGAGAATTAAGGTGCCTAACTTTAGTTTCATTAAGTTTCATGTCACATATTTCCTTCAGAAGCTCATTAGCATTATTGTGTGTTTCTTTTGTGACTTCCCCAATCACTTATGGCAAGATTTTACTTCCTTTCCATTCCCTGTTTCCAGTTCCAGGTCAGTTCTATCTGACAGTATAAAAAGGTACTGATCAGTCTGCTTGGCCTTTGGCTACTGCACTCTCAATCCATCACTCGCTCCAGAAGACTGACATTTGTTTTCCCTCTTCTGCTAAAAGGATTCGAGCTGCCTTGTCATGATCCGCCTGTATTTGCAGAGGTGTTTATTGTTTACGGTTTCTTCAGTCTGCCACCATTTCCACTCTTGATCCAGTTACCATTCTGGACTCAGAATTGGAAATAGGAGGCAGTAAGCGTTATCTTCGATCTAAAAGGTATCAGAAGGAATGTTTCTGAAGACCTGGGCTTGATGGCGACTGTGTACATGTGTGCATGTTGCAATGTTTAACTCATTGTGTAGGACCTGAACTGTTGCTTTAGTACTGTATCATAATTGGGCTATTGGGGAGCCTCTTTGTATTTTGTATTTTATTTTAACCTATTGAAAATCCTGTTCCTTAGTAATGTCTTCAGCTAACTCTAGCCTTTGTCCCCTACCCAACTACACTGCTCATATGATCTTTTCACGTGCACCCTACCTGACTAGTCCTGCAGGGTCCATGTTACCTGATCTATTCTGCAAGGGTCCTTTCATGTCATGACTCTGTCCTTGTAAGGACTCTTTCATGTTCTAAATGTCCCGGTCGACTCCACAGCCCCTTGACAAACGTCACCTCAGTGCACGGCCACTGAGCCTCGGCTCTAAGGTCATTCACCATACCTTTTTTTTTTAACTAGGGAGGGTTGTTGAAGCTCCTCCTCGATTCCTGGGTTGCTGAGCTGCACTCAACTCTAGGTTAACTGACCCTTAAGCCTCTTCTGCCTACAATCTGGGTCGGGCTGGGACAGAAAATAGGCCCAGGCACCAAAAAAGAAGTGGTCCGATGAGTGAACCAGATAGCTAAATAGGTGGCCCACATTTGCAAAACAAGGCAGTTTTGAACTTGGAAAGACAAGCTCTATATGCAATTTGCAACCTGTGGGCGACTGCATGCATTTGTGCTTGGTGCCGGCAGTGCTTGTGGTAATACCAGAAAACAACGTACTACCAGACCATAAAACATGCCCAAGGCTTACCCTATTATTTCCTGTAACCTCCATTCAGATAAACTTTAAATGGTAGAACCTCCCTACAGTCAGACAATAAACTCTGGAATTCAGTACTTCAGTACCTGCTGGTATAAGTCAGAGAGACAATCGTCTTCAATTCTGGAAAACCTAAAGGCCTGGCTCCACCCTTCTATATACACACGAGTCACCTACTGTGATTCAACTAGGGAGTAAGTGTTCCTGGTAGCGTATTTCTCCTCTTACACACTCTGAAACACTTTACCTACATGCTCTCAATCTACACCATACCATGTTTGGAGCACGTATTCAAATTCACGCTTCTCAACCAACATCTACCAGATTGATCATTCTACACCTGACGCCCCCGACGCAGGTGACTCGATATGTGAAATAGAGCGCTTCGTGTCCCCGTTAGTGGTATGAAGCACTGTAAAAATGCTGCAATGCAACACAATACAATACATTTCAGGTAGAAACTTATATTAATGTATTTTTCTCAAGAGAGAACTGTGTGGTCCCTGTGGAAAGAAATATTGGGATCTAAAGTCACTCAATTAAAATCATATTGTACATACGGATCTCTGGTCTAACAGTGGCTGTCTGAGCAGTGGCGTAGCAAGGTCAGGTGGTACACGGTGCGGAAAATTTCTTGTCATCCCCGGCTTGACAAAATGGCAAAAATATGTGTTTAAAACACATATTTTTGCCATTTTTTCACCCCCTTCAGTGATGACACCCGGGGCGGCCCGCACCCACCGCACCTCCCTTCCTATGCCACTGTTTCTGAGTAAGTTACTTGTCTGTTTCTTACACTTGTTTGTCCCTCAAAAGAAACTTTAAAAAAAATCACAATGGGCTTATTATTTTGATGGGTCTTTTTTTATTTAATAGGGCCATTTCATGATTGCTTTGATTTGGCATTTTCATGATTACTTTCATTGGGTATTTATATATTTTAAATTTTATAGGCATCATTTGAATGCTGGTAGAAAGCTCCAGCAGCTTAAATGCACTTGGCTTTCCAGAACAAACAAAGAAAGTTAAAAGATGTGGAAAAAACACAAAACACACACAATAGAAATTTACGTTTACTCCTGTTTGATTGAGCAAACAATCACATGCCTGTAATGATGTAAATTCTGCTTTCATTATGACTCTGTACTCCCACTGGCTAATTACATTTCAGACATAAAACCTGTCAACTTTGCTGCTCTGCAGTGATAAAGGCCCCTGCAGGGTAAAATAGTCACCAATCATATGTTATTTTTGGAAGCATCCAAGCTAATGTTAGAAATAACTCTTGTATGTAAGCCAACACTTTCTTTCTTAGAGCCTGGCAAAACAAGAAGAGAGATAATCTTGTTCAGTTTGACTAAAACTTTAATCCGTTCTTTGTACTTGAAACATTCTCTTCTCACTTTCAATTGATTTTATTTAAAATTGTTCAGTGTTACGTCCCCGAATCCTGACTATTTTATTCAAAAATTGTTAAACGTTCAAGTACATACGTAATTAAATTAAAAGAGAAGGGAGCATGCCAGTGACCCAATAGACACAGAAGCTCAATAAATAAAACATTGATGAGCCCAAATTTGTCCTACTGCAGAGCTATGTTGTGAGGATTGTATCTCTACAGTTGCTTAACCCTTGGGCGGTGCAAACCAATGACTGAAAACAGCGCCATATTGGGTGGGGTGCAGCGTTTTTGCTAAACTAGAAATGGACGGCAACAGCTGTTATGCACTCGTTTTAACATTCTTTGCTAAGGGTGGGTTGTATGCACTACCTGTCTGAAATATGTATTGAATATAGAAAATACATCTGTTGCTCGTTCGTTATGTATTTTTTAAGTCTGGCTTGACATGACAGCTATCGCCAGATCTTGTGTAAACAACTGAAAATGAGCTTTCAACAGTACTACAGAGAGAGGGGCTTAGGCTTCACCGACATGTTGATTCCGTAGAGTTAAGCATTTGATTAAGCAGAAGTTGTAAGTTCCTACAGAAACAGTGCTTGTATTTGACTTTTTATCTGATGGGCAAGCCTATGTGGAAGAGGTGTGGCGCCGCGGCCAGGGTGACTGACTCCGGAATGTGGGGATCACTGTTTGATCCCCGGCACCGGCAGGCAGATTAGCCTAGCACCATGTGACTCTGGGCAATAGCTTGCTTAATCTTCCCGACGGCCACCAGCGCCTAAAGACCCTTACGGGTGATTGTTTGTGCTTTACAAATGTGGATTATTATATTTTCAATACAGCTGGACCGTATTGGTTATGGTTGCAAGTCAATGATCAAGGCTGTAGTGTAGATGTGCTTAGGGTGAAAAGTTACAATAAAGCCAGGGGACCTGATGCATTTATTGGAAAAAGTGTGTGTTAAAGTCAAAAAGATGTTTAGGGAGGATTATTGTTACTCTGTATTAAAGCCTGCTGAGAGGTATTGTGTTGGATTGAATTTTACTAGCCAAGGGTTTTGGTGTTGGTTACCCTCTATAATAAAAAGAGCAGAAGATGAGATGCAAAAGAGGACCTGTAAAAGGAGGAAATGGTAAACAAAAGTACTAGTCCAAAAGCCATGGCAATGAAGTGCACTCATTTACAGGCAGATTTGCACGTGACCAGATAAATGCAGTCGATCACAGGCAATAGATTCACTATCTGGCCATGGATCAGGCTACATCAGTAACCCATTTTATGTTCTCATTGGTCCTTCCTTCATTACTTTCCTTCTCCTCTTTTTATTTCATTGTTTTAGGGCAAACAACCCGGATAGCGCTAATGGACCACTTGCTTCCCTCTAATTTTATCTGCAGGTTACTACATCTAAACCAGTTGACAATCATGGAATGATATTGTCAATAATGTACCATTTTTACCATTTCAGGAAGGCCAGCACCAGAGGTGCTGGAACCTGAAAACAACAGAACACTATGTAAAGCAACATTTTAAGGCACTCAACTGCTCCTTTGTTTAATTTGATTTGTTATTGCAAGTATTTGGCCACCATGTTTAGGCAGCAGCATGTTTTTCTTTTCTCTCTCCTATTATTTATTTAGTGTATCTTGCATATGTTGTTGAGTTTTGTGTGTTTTATCTTGGATGTGTAAGTTTGTGAATGCAAGTATGAGTCAGTGTGCTGATGAATGGATGCATGAGTGCAGGGATGGGTGAAAGAGTGCATGCATGTTGAATTATTGAGTGCATAAACCCATTAATGACTGAAGAGGCACTTTCATTTAATTTGAAAGCCAGACCTATTGGCATTGTCAATTATTGTTTTTAATTGTTTTAAAAAGTAATTTTTCAGGTCATGCTTTAGCTGTCTGTGGTTTAAAAACCTATTGTGTACAACACCAATAATTAGAGTGAATTTTGGGAAATTGCCTATCATTGTTGGTTTTCTTTTCGATCTCATTTGCTTGCTTCTGATTTGATGTCTTCCTTCCCTTTCTCAGTTTTGTCCCTCCCATGGAGTAGAGGTGCTTTACACTGTTTGTGATCTGATGTTTTGTATCTTTCAGTGGTTTAAATCAGGGGACTTTTTTTTTATTTTTCTTTCAGAACGCCGTAGGAGTTCATGTGTTTATTCATCTCTCTCTCTCTCTCTTTTGTGTACTAGCTCTATTTGACATGTTTGCCCCTTTTGTGTGCATCCAAGTGCAATACAAATATACTTTTAAACCCTTATAATACATACAAGAAGTACTTTACCATTTAAGAAAACTAGCCTTGCCACCTTTTTCACATCACCTTACTTCTTTAATACCCCTCTCCTCTTCACAGCTTTTCTGTTGCACCCTCTTCCCACCCTGCTTCATTAAACCCGCACATATATATGTATGTGTGCATTTATATACCCACATACACAGCTATATATTTATTTATTGTATTGCAATGTTTAACATTTCCATATTGTTTTGCTAATAACTTTGGAGCTATTTGCCGAAACTTCACAAAACCTTTTTTTTTTTAAAGTTAATTCACCTTAGCTCCTCCCTGTTAAGTGTTGTGGTGAACCACCGAGTAGGGGCTGCGAAAAAAAGAGCGTCCCAAAACATCCATAGGAAAATTGAACACCAAATTTGGCAGAAAGCTAGATCTTGACCCAGAAAGCATGCTTTTTTTGATTTGCTGTAGATCTGTTCAGTAGTTTTTAAGAAATTAAGCTCCAAAATGTATAGATATTTCACACCGCAATGCTGACAGATGTAGAGATAACATCTGATTTGCTGCCACCACATCAACAACATTTTCGGACTCAGGGACTAAGTCCCGGGTCATGAAAAAAGCTTCATAAAAACATATTAGGGAGAGGGTATTAATACCCTGTCCTCTTGGCCAATCCCACAGGGGCCAAAAACATATTACTTTTTACATTTTACCACAAATTAGTGTGGGATTCGCAATAAAAGTTTTAAAAATACCACTGGGGTGGGCCAGGGCCGAGGGGCTTAGCAAAATATTATAATGGGGAGGGGGCATGTGGCCTCCCTCCTGAACCTTTTTTAGCCCCCAGGGACCCCATCCCCGGTGGCCAACTGATTTAGAAAGGGTAGAGAGTATGTGGAGCCCCTTCCCAAGCAATTTGTAGACCCCAGGGACCCATGCCCCTGGGGCCGAGTTAAAAGTAATGGTGAGGGAGCATGCCCCTCCCCGAGCCTCATTGATGCCTCAGGGACCCTATCCCTAGGGACTGTGCATAAAATTTAGGGTAAGGGGGGCGCCTGCCTTGGAGCCACTGTATGACCCAAGGGACCCCATCCCCTGGGACCGGGTCTGTGATGGTTTCCCCAGGGACTCCATCCCACCAGGACACCATTGTTTCCCTGCCTTCGAGAGTGCAATCTGGTAAAAACATTTTTCTTCCACCTGGTGGGAGCTTTGTGCTCCTCTTTCCAGTTCTCCAACCCCACCCGAGGTGCAGGATGCGCATGAATGTTAATATGTATTCATCTCAAGAAGATTAGATTGCAGGCCTTAGAAGGTTAACAGTGAGCATTAACACACAGTCCTGCTCCTCTAATCTTCAGACAAATAACGAATATTGACTGAATGAAAATTGTCTGTTCAGGAAAGGGAAGACGGGGAGCGCTGTCACACTCCCTGTGAAGATACTGCCTCAGCGGAAGCCTGGGAGCTCTGTCACAGGAGTGGATAGATCAGAAATGAAATGAAGCACGTGTGTGTTGGTCGGGCAGGGAGCTGGCGAGAGCAGCCAGGGGTGGGCTCCCCAAGCTGCTCTCCAATGCATGCAGGGAGCCCTGGTGCATGTAGGGTGCCCTGGTGGGACCGGGCACCCCAAAGAGAAAGCAGCTAAAGAAACCAGCAGCATGGCTCTTCCCATCTCAGCGGGAGAGCTGCTGTTTACAAATTCACTGCCAAGCTCGAGGAGCGCCTCATAATGCACTGTGGGGCCTTGTCACATTCCTTTCCAAAAATCCCTTGTTTTGGTTCTGTGGTGACCCTAGGAGAGCGGAGTCACCACCAAGGAAGTAAGGAGCATGTGGGGGAGCTGCAGGAGCAGCACAGCCTCCCTTCATAATGTTACATAGACCCCACCCTAAGTTGGTAGGGACATTAGAACGATAACCCTCCAAGGGTTTCAACACTTTTTCAAGCTTCTCCATGTTGGAACTTATCTTTCATTACTTGGGAAAAGTATGTCCTCTATGAATAAAAAAAGAGAAAATATGGGTAAAGGTTAAGACTGCAACCAGTTGTGGCCTGAAAATGTCAATATGAGGTTTTGTATTAAGAGACACTCTCTAAGGGTGAAAGGTGGTAACTACGCTTGAGTTTTTACTAACGTGATGTTGTTCTCTAGGGACTATGTGGAAAAATGTAGTGTTTATGGAATAAAAGTGCTGATGCTGCAAACATCTTCTAGGGGTGAGAACTACAATTGCATAAATGTTGTGATTATAATGGTGTTACTCTCAGATGCAATGCTAAAAGTAACTTTGATTAAACAAATCACCTACACATGCATACACATATTCTCTTGCTAATGCTTTAATGAAGTGATGATGTTGACATACTCATATTCCAAGTAAACATGCTTTATTGCCCATTTAAGTGCACGCTCATTCAAAGTGATATTCCATTACTGCATTTCCAATACAAGTAAAGGTTCTGCGAAGTGATTTGTTGCTCTAGCTCTCCCTTTGGAAGAGGTAATATTGATTATTCAATACCACCCCAAAAGCATTTCCATCAGCATGTGTATATTTGTAAATTGCCTCATAGTATTGAGTAGTGTGTGTGCAATAAATATACTTTTTACTTTTCAAAAGATAAAACACAGACTGGACAATCATTTATTGAGTGTTATTATTGTGTATCTGTGAATGGAGATTACCAGCCCACACCACCTCCCTTGAGTAACTTGGAATGCTCTGCAACACTACCCTATGAAAGTCAAGTGCTACAATGGGGTGTTTGGTTCCCAATGGTGGACAAATGCGGACCCATTTCTTGTGCAGGCCACACAGCTAATGAACCATTTTCCTACACCTACCTTATTCAATTTCTCATCTCTCTGCTGGTCGTGATCCTATGTACAAATTGACTTCTTGATCGAGTTAAACAAACCATCTGCTCTCTCATATGCCTTGTTAAATGCCTGCTCTTTGGATGAGCATGCCATTGAGATTCAATACCTTATTAAGGCTCACCATCTTGCCATAATATTTGTCATAGAAACATGGTGAAAGGACAATTCTGACCCAGATATCTCCTTACAGCACCCTTTGGATACCATACTACATGTCTTGACAAAATCCCCTGATCTGCAAAACCTCTCTGTTGACACCTTTTGTATGGGAAACATTGACATGTAAAAAAAGAGCGGCCCCAAGCCAAGACTTCAATGTGTTAGGAATGACAAATAATTGGGCCGTGGTAGACCAGAAAGGATGAGAGAGAAGGTATAGAGCAAACCTATGACTCAAATAGATAACATCTGCATTGCTGTTTGCTTTGTGTGCCATGCAGAGGACTTTAACTATTAAGTGCTTCTTCAAGGGCAACCAGGGGATGCCACTGGGTTGTAGGAGGAAGCCCTAAAACCAGTCTGGTAGCTGTATTCCGAATGACTTGGAAATGAAAACCTGTGAGTAATCCCTCGGAGTTTATGTAATCTGTCTAGAGATGATCAATGAACGGGCTGATGGTTTTACAGGCACCAAGTGGGAGAAACAGGACCATTTTTGAGGAGTTTGAGGAGTATACAGCATGTTTTAGATACCTGATTGATTTGTTTCTCAAAGGTAAGTTGGTTGTCAATAATGATGCTTGAATCTTTCGCTGAGGAGACAGGAGTGGGTGGAGAGCCCAGCTCCGACGCCACCATATAAGGGTTTGTTACTGAAAATAAGAATTTCTATCTTGTTGCCATTAAGTTTGCGGAAGTTTTCTTGCATTGAACAGGCAACTGCACTCATAGATATTCAGAAGCTGAATAGAACCTGACTGGGTGTATCTGGTACAGCGACGAGGATTTGAGTATCACCCGCACAGGACAAGATTTTGAAAACAGCAGAAGAGTTGACCTAAAGTGGAGAGATAAATCTTAAAAAGTGTAGGGCTGGCACAGAGATGGTGGCAGATTCAAATAGAGGGGTCTGGTAGTCTGGGCTCTGTGAGACAAGATGGAGCAGAACTACTTCAACGTCAGACTACAAACACCTATTTCATTCAGTATCTTCAGTAGAGTGAGAGATGATGCCAAAGTCTGCTGACATATCCTAATAGTATAAGGGTGGCCTTGGTCTATACACCTGAGATCATCCACTACAATTATAACCATGGTTTCACTACTGTGGGAGTGTCTACAACCAGACTTAGGGTAGTCTACTAGGTTGTTTTTCTTTAAAAAGATGGAGAGACACATGTTAATGGCTCTGTCTAAGATTTTGGAAAGTTTGGGGAGAAGTGAAATAGAACAGCAGATCCCTGGATGTTCATGGTCAGCTGCTGCTTTATTAAGTAACATGGTGACTTGGGCTTTTGTCTAATTATCTAGAACAGGGGTTTCTGCTGTAGAGGGGCCACATATGGTAGTAATGAAGGAGATGACCCTCTCAGAAAATAGTGCTAAAATACCAGAATGGCCAGGATCAGAAGGTGAACATTTGGACTTGGAGTAATTTTAATTAGCCTGGAGTAATGAGAGTACTTCTGATAATTCTGCATTACTCTTTGATGCTGAATTGGAAATAATAAAATGATGACTCCTGCTTGCATAATTAAGAGTAATTTGAAGGAAAAATTCTACTGCAAGAGCACATTTAGAGAGTGCGAGTGGCTACTTGCACTGCTGATCATGCTTTGCTGCATTTAGTGTTATTTCCTTAGTGAAAAATGCCTCCTCACGTCCATGAAACGCAAGGGTGCCTTTTGCATTACAAAACTAGTGCTAAGTGCTGGAGTAAAAATCCTACTCCAAGAGCACACTAAAGAGCAGCTCGCTCTGCTATTCGTGTTTGGTTGAATGTAAAACTATTTCATAGTACAAAATGCACCTTCAAACCCATTTTGGATGCGAGGGGGCATTTTTGCCCTAAGAAAATAGAGTCCAATACAGAATTACTCTTTTCGCATAATTCTGTGTAATTTATATATAATTCTGCATGATTACAATACATAGAATTATACAAGATATGCCCATCCCTATTGTACATGACTTGAGAATAGCGTTCACTTCTGTAAGAGTTAAGTTCAGATGTACTAATTCATTTTCTTGTTGCAAGCCCTGCAATTCAGAAAATCACAGGGTTCAAGACAAGAAAATTAGGTTTTCGAATGTATTAAACCCATTTAGCAATTCAATAACTTGTTACTGATTCTCTAAATGGGTTTAAGAAATCATAAGACATTGCTGTTTGTAAGGGGCGTGTTTACGACGACCCTTACTAGTAACGATTCCTAATGATCAGGGCCACTGGAATTATGTGATTGTGCAGCCAGGCATTGGGTGCATAATTATATGTTTGATACATTTCCCACATAATCCACCAACTGCTGCATAATCTGAAGTTTTTAGCAAAAAAAAATAGTTTCTGGCATAAATAGGTAGAAAAGTTACTAAAAAAAACGCAGCAACACGTGTTGCCAGGCAGTGGAAGTCCCTTTGCAAAGGTTGACTGGTAACCTTTCTGTTGCATATTGCTTATTGCTATATGCTAAATCGCTATGAATGAGGTGCAACCAATGCCCAAACAGTGTTAACAAGTGTAAAAATGACAAAATAATGAGGCAATACTTTCACAAAATGTGGCGCATTGTGCCGCATAATTTGCCTTTTCCTTCTGCACAATTTCCTCAACCCTACTGAATAATGTGGCCCTCCCCGGCACATAATTCCAGTGACCTTGCTCATGATAAGTATCAATGTTTACAACCGAAATGCGGTCCCAAAATATTAATATTTTACCAACACCTCAAAGGCAGTGGTAAATTGCTTGCAGATGGAAAGGGCTTTGAGAATGGTCCCAAAAATATTTTTAGGAGCAGACAGTGACTATGGGACCACTGCCTACTCTTAAAAAACAGTTTTCCAAACTGTTCTCTTTCTTTTTTTTAAAAGCACCCTGTTTTCCTTTAAGAAAAATTAGCTGCATTCAAAAATATATACATTGCTTCATTTGAAAACAATCTCTTGCATGGTGGTCTACTGTCCTTGTGATTGCAGCAATCATAGTGGGTGGCAATTTGGGACGTACCTCATTCATAATTATGAGATAGGTCCATTTACAACCTTCTGTGATTTGGTATTTTGTGAACTGGTTGTGTAAGTGCCTAGATTGGTTTGCAATATACCATTAGATTCGCTAAAATTTGGTACAACCACTTATAACTAATCAAATTTACGTACAGCTAGCCCTTATTACCTTAAGTTTGGGAAGAATCATGTGGCTGTCAGGGAACTTCATGCCAAAAGCTGACAGCACTGACTCCATTGCAGGTTGTGGTGAGAAATGTGCATGAAGCCTTTCCAGTATAGAGTGAAAGAATGAAGACAGGGCTTGTCAAAGTTTTTGAGAGGGCAAGATAGAGGATTAAAAACTTGAGAGTGAGAGCAATTCGCTGACTAGGTCAAACATCTCTCAAGATAAATTTGATGCATACTCAATTTCTTTTTGCAAAATAGGAGGACCAGGTTTCTCGAATGAGAATTTGATATTTTTTAATAACTAGTTTATGTAGAAGCTTGTCCAATGAGTTGTAGGTGGAGTTAAATTTGTGTTCAAACAACTTTAAAAATAGTTTGTCATGTCAAAGTTATTTGGAATTCTAAGGAATCAAGAGGCATATATGATGGGAAAAAAGTTCATGGTGGGGGATAGTTCATCCAGAGCATTTGTGATCTTTGAATTAATAGTATCACTTGCCCTAGTGATACTACAAAAAGGGTAAACCGGTTTGGATTGTCATGTATGGGGGAGAAATGATGGAGTGATTTTGCACCAAGGTCTGGGGGACTGTGGTTAAGGGGTGTGGTTCACCAATAAATACGTCTCAAGGTCTGTGTGACAAATTTAAGTCACAGATCTCCATTTATTGCCGTGTGAGTGATCGAAATGAATTAAATAGCAGTTGGGAGATTGATGAAACATATCTGGGTGCTGGAGGAGAGGAGGTGGTGAGACAGAAGGACCATGGGAAGGACAGGCGAGAGATGAGAAACTACACAGCCCACAAAAAATTAAGACTTCTAGTTTTCTAATTTTGATTGATTGACGAGGAGCGGAACATGCCTTACCATACTCCTTGAGTGCAAGGAGGGCCAGGGTAGTGTAGGTCTGCAAAGCTGAAGGATTTGGAGGAAGGCCCCTGGTGTGGGCTTGGTCCAGGTGCAGAATGACATGCATTTGGCATGCCTTAGAGGCTCTGCCGGTGCACCTGCTACTCATGCTACCTTCACAGATGCACAGCTATGCTGGTTAAGTGAGCAGCTGAGGGAACGAAGGGGCATGGCTTCCAATCCATGAGAGCATTTCAATGAAGAGAAATGGCAGGGAATAAAAACAATGACTGTAGCCCAACAGCTCTGGCTCCAACGCCAAGTTCCTTTGGTGGTGAAGGCTACCCTGTAAATAAAAGGTAGGCTAAAATATGTATACAAAAGGGAAATACAAAAAAGAAATGAAAAATGGAACCCACTGCATAGCAATGAAGCTATAAGATGCAAGGCTGGCTGGCTTATGTCCTTTCTGAAGGGCCACTCACAGGCTGTAATATTTGCTCCCTCTTCTCTTCCTTCAAGGAGTTTCATTGCAGTGTTCCACAGGGCGCCACCCCCTTTAGCAACACTTTATTCAATGTTTATATGTTCCCTTCCAAAAACAGCTGTCATCCACTCATGAAATGAAACGTAGATTTATAAAGCGCGAATTGCTGCCCTGAGGCGTCCAAGCGCTACCTGAAGAGTGTAGTCATTTGTCAGAGGCGATCAGCAGGGGGTTAGTTGTGGACATTAAAAAGAAAGGTCTTTAATTGCTTACGAAAGGAGAGCAGATTAGGGTTAGACCGGAGTTGAAGGGGGTGGAGGTTCCACGATTTAGCGGCGTTATAGGAGAACATCCTGCCACCAGCTCTCGCTCTCCTGATTCTGGGAACTGTAGCCAAAAAGGCCTGGCCGGAGCGAAGATGTTTCGTAGGGTGGTGCTGTGTGTTCACGGCTGATTAGCGGACCTTTGTGCCAGAATGCTTGATGGGATATGCACATTGCCTTGAAGGCAATTCTTTGCCGAACCGTCAGCCAGTGCTGGCTACTCAGCCCAGGTTTTGCTGACAGTCTCTGTGGCAGCTGAAGCAATGTGCGGGCAGCGCAGTTTTGGACAATCTGCAGCTTGCGCAGTGTGTAGTCGGGGGCACCAAGATACAGGGCGTTGTTAAAGTCCAGTCGAGACTGGATCAGGCCTTGAACAGCAACTTGCTTGGCCTCCATAGGTAGAAGTGGGAGCACTTTTTTCAGCATCCTGAGGAGGCCAAAACAAGTTGCAGAATGCCTGATAGCCTGGGTGTCAAAGGTTAAGGCTTTGTCCAGCCATACCCCCAAGCTTTTTATGTTGTCCTTGGGTACAGGGGGGGTGCCTAGGCATGGAGGCCAGAGGGAGTCAAAAAACGATGGAACAGCGGGGCCCATAAGCATCAGCTCAGTTTTATCCCCATTGAGCTTAAGGGAGGATCTCGTCATCCAGCCTTTTACTTCATCCAAACATTTCCTTAGTCCCATTTGTGCAGATTGGCCGTCCTCCTGTGCCAGGGATACCACAAGCTGAGTGTCGTCTGCATATGAAATGATCTTAATGCCAAACGGACGAACAACCTCAGCTAGTGGCCTCATATAGATGTTAAATAGCGCAGGGCTTAGCGAGGAGCCCTGCGGAACCCCACAGCTTAGGGGTTTGCTCGAGGAGACTGTATTTCCCTCAAAGATCTGAACGGACCTGTCGCTCAGAAAGGATTTGGGCCAGAGTATTGCCTTGCCTGAGATTCCAACCTCAGAAATGCGACACAACAGCACGTCATGACTAACCGTGTCGAATGCTGCGCTCAAATCGAGGAGGACCACTGCCACTGATCCGCTTCGATCCAAGATCCTTCTGGTTCCCTCGGTGACAGCTAGTAAGGCAGTCTCGGTCCCATGTCTAGGTCGAAAACCCGTTTGGGTGACATCCAGCAGCTGGTTATTCTCCAGAAAGTCCATCAGATGTATATTGATGTGCTTCTCTAAGATTTTGCTCACCCAGGGGAGCAGGGAAATGGGGGGGTAGTTGCTAAAGTCGCCAGGATCAAGGTTCGGTTTCTTCAGCAGCGCACATAGCATAGCCTGCTTCCAGGGGAGTTGGACTATACCGGAGGCAATGGAGGCATTGAGGAGGTTCCTGATGGTGGGGAGAACAACCTGAATTACCGAGATCATTGCCTCCAGTGGAGCTGGGTCACATGGTGAGCCTGATTTTACTTGCCGTGCTAGAGATTCCAGGGAGTCCTGTTCTAACAAGGGAAAATGTTCCAAGGTAGCTGTGGGTTGAGGGGTGGCCTCCACCGGGCTTGGCCATGTATGAGCATCGGGGTGAGAATCCATGGCAGGAAAAGAGGAGTAGATTTGGAGGACTTTTTGATGGAAAAATTCTACAAGGTTGTTGCAGTGAGCTAACGTTTTACATGGAAGCGTAGAGGGTGGTGGAGGTTTTGTGAGGCTCTACTTTGGGTTTCGATTTTGCCCGCATGATTTGTGTAGAGAAATAGGTTGCTTGAGCAATTTTTACCTCATCTTTGTAGGCTCTAATCGCTTCTCTATATAGGATTTTACCGTGGGCTAAGGTTCTTTTTTAGGTAGATGGCACCCAGCTAATTCTCAAGGTGGTTGCAGACCTATCCTCCATTTAGTTTTACTTTTAAAACTGCATGAGTGTTGTTGCTTTGTAGATGGATGACAGTGCACAATGCCAA
This sequence comes from Triturus cristatus, assembly GCF_964204655.1. Lineage (NCBI taxonomy): Eukaryota > Metazoa > Chordata > Amphibia > Caudata > Salamandridae > Triturus > Triturus cristatus. The sequence continues at coordinate 1,370,947,320 of NC_140589.1, forward strand.
AATACTGACAAAACTGAGATAATAGTTTTTTTAAAAACCTACCGTCTGGTCAATCACCATGGTGACATTACAACTCCTAGACTGACAAATGTATGCCTCCTTGCTTATGTGTAATGATGAGCATAGGAAAAAGTGTCCCTATACCGCAAGAACACTCTAGGCAAACCTTTGTCATGCTCAATATTTTTCATGCTAGACTACTACAATTCCCTCTACTTAGGACAGACTGTCTATGGCACAGCAAGACTTCAACCTAACCAAAATGCTGTGGCACATCTCACATTAGATTTAAGCAGATTCTTCAGGATCTCATTCCATCCTAGATCTCCTCACTTGCTACCTGTTAGCAATAGTGCCACTTTTGCTAACAGCGCCACTTCAAGGTGCTATACACATGCCATGAAGCCCTTGACACATCTTCAAATAAGTAAATCGGAGCGCTGTTTGCTTGCTACGTTCCATCTAGGACCCTTTGTTCCAACGGCTGATCCTCCTCTAAGGCTGCATATAGCCTACATTGAGAAAAGGCAGAGTGTGCATGGCTGGTTGGGGCCGACAAAACAGTTAGTGCCGTCAGCAGTGGGCAAGCTACTCCTCCCCTGCCCTAGAGCAGCCCTGCCCATCCGCCCGCCCCTAACCAAACACTTCTGCTTTCTCGCAGTGCGAGAAGCAGAAACATAAAATGGTAATTTTACCATTTTATGTTTCTGCTTCACGCACTGAGAGAAAGCAGTGGGGCGACGATCCTCCGCCCTAGTGGAGGAGCAGCCCCTGCTGGCAGTAGAAAAACGAATTTAAGAGGTTTCAGTATCATTACCTGTAAAACTTAAAGGTACATATCCAACTTTTCAAATACACTGCACCCTGCCCTAAAGGCTGTTTAGGGCCTAACATAGGAGAGTATTATATGTATTAAAAAGGAAGGTTTAGGTCTGGCAAGAGGTTTATTTTCCCCGGTCGAAATGGCAGTTTAAAACTGCACACAGGCTGCAATGGCAGGCCTGAGCCGTGTTTTGAAGGGGTACTTTAGTGGATAGCTCAATAAGTGCCTCAGGCCCACTAGTAGCATTTAATTTACAGGACCTGGGTATATGTAGTACCACTTTAATAGGGACTTTTCAGTAAATTAAAGGTGTCAATTGGGTTTGAGCCAATTTGACCATGTTCAGTGCACTGAGAAGCATTTTAGCATTGGTTAGCAGTGGTAAGGTAAAGTGTGCAGAGTCCTAAGGCCAACAAAAAGAAATTCAGCAAATAGAAGGGGGAAGGCAAAAGGTTTGGGGGAAAACCCCAACAAGGATGTCAGTTCCAGCAACACATGCACCTTCCAACGACGGCCTACCCAATGGCTGTTGATTATGGCGGACAACTTTTGATTATTCATCTGCTCTAAGAAGGCAAAATGTGATCTAGGTTCATGCTGGAGAGTAATCATGTCACCAGAATTTTCCTTGATTAAATTCTCCGTCACATCTCTTTGTGTTTGAACTGCTCCATACATACATACTTCGATGTATAGGACCATAGACATGAGATCACATGAATCAAAGGTAAAGGCAGGGCGAAAGAGAACATAAATAAAAGCCCATCAATAGTTCGGTTACCATGGACTGAGGCAAATGAGACATCTTACAGATGTGATAGTTCGTTGTCAGGACTTCACTTTAGCTTCTAGTTCTGTGGCATTGTTTTGAACTCCTTACATGCATGTTATGAATTTGAGGGATTACTACGATAGTCTAAATATCTATTGAATCACGGATGTCAATTGGGGATAACCAATCGTTGTTGCTGCAGTGCCTGTTTTGGTCTTTGTTATGTTACTGTGGTCTCCGTTGCCTCAAAGGCAGTAGCAGGAACAGAAAACAAGCATTTGCAATGCAATAGGTCTCGCATTTGCGAGAGTTTAAGCTATTCGCATTGTAAATGACAACGCCTTTTATTTCTCTGTTTTGATAATTAACACATAAAGAGAATAAATTGTCATTTACAATGCCAATAGCTTAAACTCTTGTAAATGTGAGACCTATTTCATTTCCAAGAAGTGGCCGCCATTGTTCTGGGCTGCTTGGAAAGTGAAAGCGTGCTTGGCGTGATGAATGTTGCAGGAAAGCAAGTTATGAGTGTAGTAGGAGAAACTCATTAAAGAAGATAGTGCTTACAGACTTAATAAGACATACTGTGTAACAACAGAAGTAAAAGGGCCAGTCCTCATGGGAGGTTACAAATGAAGACAAGGCGGTACTAAGGAGGGACTAACAAGCCTATTAACGAATCTGAAGCCAGCATTTACAAAGGACAATGATACAAGCCAATAATAAATATGGGCGGGGAGTCGTTGGAGCTTCAAATCCATAATTGTACACAGCATGCATTGCGGAGCAGCGCATAAGCTGCCCAGGCTCGACCTAACAACATCAATCAGCAGCCCGGCGAAAAAGGCACCAGTAGACTTCTGGTGACATGGCAGGCAGAGACCCACAGTCATTGCTATGGCACTAGAAAACAGGGTTGCTTAGGCCAGAAACACAATAGTCAGAGGTAAAATTAGGCCAGTACATGGAAGCATAAGACCCATGTCACCTCACAGAGGGCTGGAACTAAACCTATACAACATACCTCAGAGCACAGGTTTGGCCCGAAGAAGATTTCTCTGTCGTTAAATTTGAAGGATCTTGGTACATGTAGCAACTGGATTATCGTAAGAAGGACTCCGTAATATTTAAGCCCTTTAGAAGCTGTAAGTTTAACGTGAAACGTGTAGGCTGTGGCTGTATTGCATATGATGGACTTGTTTTTAATAACTTATGTTTTTTGATCCTTGAACTTTAAAACATTGGACTGTATAAGGAAAACATCCGTGAACGACAAAAAGTGTTTGTTATGTAAAAGAGTTTATAAATGCGGACTATATGTCTTTGGAAAGTAACGAACAAAAAATGTTTCAGGTATTTTTTCAATAACAGCCATTAAAAATGAAAAAATGATGAATGCTCTATAAATAGTGATTGTTGATGAATAGAGGTTGGCTCCCTACCAACAAATGACGTTGTGTTTCCTCATTAGACACACAAGCTATATGATGAGCATTTGCAAAAATCATGGTAGTAAAACGATAATTAGCTTGCCAAAATGCATTTCTCTTTCGAACTCAAAGGCTGCACCAGTGTCACTCAGGTAAAGGACCAATGTGCCTGAACAGAAATGAGGATGGCCAATAATAGTACTGAAGTAGCCTATTGTTCAACCTGTACAGAAAGCTGACAATTATATAGTTAAGAGCAGTACACCTCCTTGTTGCTTTAGTAATGATCCAAGCCTCTCCAATGAATGTACTCTACACTCATTTGGGAGAATGTGCGAATTGTGTCTCATCTCCCTCAATTGTGGCTCCTAGCTCCGGTACAGAGACATTTTGCTATCCTCTGTGGGTCGGTCTTAAACACTTGTTGTGTGCCCCAACTCGCAGACCATCAAAGTTGGCTTGCACAAAACGGATTGTTGAAGTAAACCAAGATGGCCGTCATCAAGAGGCCCAGAACTCCAACTCCCACTTGAGGGGCAGGTGGTACAGTGCACTGCTATGGTCATGTAGGCAGGGTATCATTGGGCACTGGCTGACATCTCCACTGTTAAGAAAGTATAGTTTACTGACCTGTCACTCGTGTAGTGCTTTTACCTATCGCTAATAAAAATGAATGCATCTTGTAATTTTTTCTTTGTCTTTCAACAAATTAAAGAAATAAGAAATTGGCTCCAAAGCGAAAACTCTGCCCACTTTCGTGATCTTCAACAGTCAATTTCCTGTTTTTTCCGACCATACCTAAATGCTTTGTTGACACTGACTGGGTGAGTTTTGGTTTACACATTGCTGCTTTGGTGGTGATGCTTGTCGGCTCCATACGATGGTGACCTTGTACTGGTAAAGGCGTATATGTTACTGGATCATCAACTGACATCGAGTTGGCGGGAAGGAAGCGAGCTCTATTCTATTTACAGGTCTTTTCTTCCCCTTTACTGTAGCATCCCTTTACATATATGATTCTGCAAGTGCAGCGTGGAACTGCAGTACATCACACAGTAACACAGATTACTCAAGTGAATAGTAACATCTGGCTTAAGCTGTTGAGGGTAGTATGTTGAACTGTGCTGCCTCTGTGATATGTGCAACCCACCCCCCCCCCCCCGAAACCATGTAACTGGTAGATGTGAAAAGAAAGTGTTCTGAGACAAAGCTAGCATCTCCCCGGTAGGCAAGCAATGCCATCACACCACAGCCATTCAATGTTGCTTTTCATGTCTGTAATGTATACTGCGTGCAAAGTCAGCAATACGACTCTGCCGCCTCTGGCTCCCCCCTCCACTCCAGACACGCTCACCATCACTCTTTGGGACACACAACACGCCGAGTGACACAGCATCTTAAATGCACAGTTGTGAGCCTTCTCAAAAGACGCCAACCCACTAAAACAGCGTCACCCGCCAGTAGCAAGAAGAAAGGTAAGGCTGCGTGTGACTGTTGGTGTAATCACTTACGGGGCATAGATGACGGGTTCAGTCAAGCAGCCATGTGCAATGAATGGTGAATTCGAATGTATCAGTACTGTCTTCAGATGTTGGCGTGGTAAATTATGGTGTATGCACAAAGCATTTCTGGCACTGACTGACTGAAATGAGAGCAAATCGTATCTTTGGGCAGTACCGAATATCTCTTTGGCAGGTCTGCAATGTGTCATACAATATACCGCCACAAGGTGGTGAAGAAGGGCAAAGCAAGATGCGTGCTTTATTTTCCCAAGCCTTAAACCAGCAATTACACTGGAGTTACCACTAGCCAGAGCAAACCTCATGTATACCGGTGGCACAGTAAGCCACTGTGGCACAACCTCCTTCAGTATCCCCATACAGCAAGCCCCTTGACTTGCCATAAAAGCCTTGCACAAATAAATTAGGGGTGTGTGAAACTCATATAAATTACTTTTGCGTAATTGTGGAAAATTTCGTTAAAATTATGCAAGACAAAAAATATTATAGGGAACATGCATTCTCGCCTCAAGCACTTTGCGCAAAAATAAAAAATAAAAAGCACAAAAAACGCAACGGATGTTAACAAGAGTCGTAAACATTCTGTCATTTTTGAGGAGGGATTTTTATCTGCGCAACCCCTATTTACACGAAATTGCGTGTAATTTAGCATAATTTCTCAAATTACACCGGTGTATTTGAAATTTCGGCCAGGCCTAAAATAAAACTGCTTCTCAAATGGCAAATGCTTTTCACTAAAGCATCTTCTGCTATAACTGAGATTCAGCCATAAGGGTAAAGTTAGTGCTAGTGACTTCTCAGTCGTGGCTGTACCAAATTCCTAAAATTAAACCCAAACTGTAACTGGATGTGAAACGCTCCATTACATCTAATGTGGCATTAACAGCTATGCTCGGTATCGACCCTTCCTCAACTTTTGGCCGAGCTGTCAGTGTCTTTCTTGATTTCGCAAGGCACTGCATGGATTATAGTGATAACCACTATATTTTCTGGGGTGATGGGATGTATTTTGCATGCTCGGTGATTGCTTCTTAATTAAACAAGCATTGGCCGCGCGGCCGTACAAGTAACGGCCGTGCAGCCCTGAAATCAGAAGTGATCGTGATAGCGAGGACGGCAGACGCGCTCTGCGCGTGCACCAGTGATCGCGCTGGGAGGCAGATGGCCGCGAAAGTGAAAGTGATGGCGTTGGCGATCAAGCGTGGCGAGCGATGAGCTTAATGAGCATGAGGAAGAAAGCCTCTGCTCGTAAGCGCACGCCCGCGCACATGCACTGTAGCTCTAGGCCAGCGGTAGCATTTTTTGGAGCCCTCACAAAAAGTCTTTCCAGACCAGCGCATGCGCTGGGTCAGGCGAGACCTAAAAATCATCACCCTCTATTATTTTCAGATCCAACTTCCTGTCCTGTCCATCAGCAGCAAATAGGAAGCTTTTGAGGGGCTATGGGTAGGGCAACGAGTCATGCATCTGATGACATCAGGAGTGAAAATGTGCCTGATTTAATTTCTGCTGTGTTTGGCCTTTGGGTGAATTTGTGTCCCAGCTACCTGCAATGCGTTTTATGTCTTTTTTGTGAATGAAGATTAACCTTTTTGCTACACCAGTACATTCTGATGACTATCGTGATAACAAGGGCACAGCTCACCATTAAAGCTCAATTACAGACTGAGCTATTTCCGCAGGGTAACCATTTTGAGGAATAACACCCCCTTATCACAAATAATGGCCATTGGGTGGGGTACAAGAAAGAGGGAGTAGATTAGGGAAGTTCCATTGGGCATTGATAGCCTTGTGGATATGTGTCCAGAAAGAAAAAAAGGTATATACAGAAGCCACTCTAAATGCAGGTTTGTCGTATTCAAGGAAACAACAACAAATTCGCTCAGCATGTGAGGCTTCAACAAAAACACCCCCATCTTAACCATTTGCAAAAGCAGCTTGTAGAAGGTTTGCAAATGTCAGCCTTAGAGGCAGACATCGCCCAGTCCCTTTGTTCAAAAGTGCTTATATTGTTCCCATCTAAAATGCCAGTAATATAAATAACTCTAGTTTTAATCAACTTGTGGATTGTGCATCAGTGGAATATTTTGTCTATGTGTGCCCTTAAACAAGTAACCTACTCCATGTGGGGGATTGGAGAGGCAAGAACTTGCAACCAAGAGCATGCAGTCCCTGTAGCATGACTGAAGAAAGGGGCAGATGTCTGTACCTTTTTTTTAGCTCGCAAACGGGCAAATTCGCAGAATTGGCCCGTTTGCGAACGGAAAAAAGGGTTTTCAAATGTATCAAACCCAAATTGCGATTCGGTGACCTGTAACCGAATCGCAATTTGGGTTTGCAATTCGGTATTAGAAATCGAATCGGTATGTATGAATGTTTTGTGAACGTGAATGCCGTCGCAAAACATTTGCATTTTACCACTTACTTCAAGTAGGTGGTAACACATTCGCAACTGGGAAGGGGTCCACAAGGGACCCCTTCCCCTTTGTGAATGTTAGTAAAATCATTTTTTAAGAGCAAGCAGTGGTCCCACGGACCACTGCCTGCTCCTAAAAAATTAAAAGAAAACTTTTTTTTTTTAAACGCATCCTGTTTTCCTTTAAGGAAAACGGGCTGCATTTAAAAAAAAAAATGCTTTATTTAAAAACAATCACAGAATTGATGGTCTGCTGATCTCAGCAGGCCACCATTTCTGTGATTTTTGCGATTCCTATCGGTCGCAAATTGCGACCTATCTCATTAATATTCATGAGGTAGTTCATTTGCGATCCCCTAGGATTCGCAGAAAGTGTTAAACACACTTTCATGCATTCCATTTTGCAATTTCCTAATTGCGAATCGCAAAGATTCGCACTTAGGAAATCGCAAAACAGGGCCTTCAAACATCTGGCCCAAAGAGAACCTGTAAAGGCAGAGCAAATAGGGCTCCAAACTAATAGGCCTAATAGGACTAAGGCATGTTTCCTTCTGGTCCACCCTACAATCTCATCCAGCGAAGGAAAAGTTTGCCCAGGACAGACTGCAAGCTGCCCCTGAAATTCTAGCCGCATGCAATGACGAATCATAAAGTGGTTAACGGTCCCCAACCCCTGTGCCATCCCGGGTAATTAAAGCAGGCAGTGGGTGACGGGGGTGGGGTGTGGGGGTTGAGAGGTTTCAGGACAGAGAAAACAGAGAAGAAAGGGAGATGGGAGAAGCCACAAGGAAGGGAGCAGGTCTGGTTTGAACATTTTTGCTATGACTGCTTTTAATTCCCAGTCTGGCCCTGGCTCGATGGCCATGAGCATCTAGGGGCTTATTTACAAGCCCCTTGCGCCACTTTTGCGTAATTTTAACATGGGAAAAGTGACGCAAAAGTGCGCAAGGGGCTTGCAAATAAGCCCCCTAGAGTATAGATAAAACACAATATACCCACAAAGCAAACATAGTTCCCCCTCCATTACCACTATTAAGAAACATTTATCCAAAGCAACACAACTAGCTATATCGAACTGACCTCCGAATCGCGACTATAGCCGAGCAACTACCCAGACTATATAAACCATAAAACAAAGCTCATGTGATCCAAAATAGAATCACTTCCTTTTTTCACTCATTGTTTGCGTGCCTGGCATTCCAAAGTTTGTAAATGGCAAAGTGGTGGTGCCATAAGCACATCATAAATAAATACATAAATAAATTCATGAATAAAAAATAAATCAACTCATTAATAAAGAAATAGCATGATAACTTGTGTTTGGCATATTTACTGTGTGCTGTAATAGTTTGCAAGGGTGAATTGCAGTCAAGATGGCAGCACATATTTCCATTAGGGATTTCAACCCGAGAAACAAATATACTGATTTAGAACGATGTCATTTTCAGGAAATTTTCCATGTTGGCCTGCATTCCATGTGTTCAGTTACAGAAGAACATAAAGTTATTAAATATTCATATAAATATGAAGTAAATTTGGTTTTCTCAGAATTTGTATGCAAGGGTATATCATGTGGATTAATTACGCTGGGACAGGAATCAATATATCAGCGTTTAAGGATCTGGAGGAGAGCAGAGAGCACTGCCGGCACCCAGAGGGCAGGAGCTCCCATTAGGAGGTATGCTGCCCAAATGTAACTATGTGTCATCAGCCAGGCAGGGAGGACTAAAATGAACCTCCACCACTAATTTCCAAAATCTTCTAATTATCATGAGATGAATCATAGCTGATAGAGGATTTTATGCCCATGAATTACTTTCTGAATTACATCCTGAGAGAGGAATCAATATATTAGGAATATATTACTTTACATACTTAAGGTGTACGTACTACAAACCAGATTGTCTCCAAGTGCACACATGCCGGAGAACACTGAGGTGAGGAATTTACAGTTGGCAACAAAGAAAGCAGGAGATGGGCAGCTTCTGTTGGCCGATAGAAACCCTTGTTCAGATGTGTAGTGGCAATATATAACTTGGTCTTGTCTAGTCATTGATCTTTATTCGGATATGCACTATCCATAAAAGTACAAACATTTCTCACATAATTAATCCTAAAAACATTTGCATTAATCCATCATCTTTAAGTTTAAGAACAGAGCTCAACTACAAAACAATACAGTGAAACATTGCAGAATTATCACGCATGTTCGATAGCAGCAACATATGCTAAAGTGCCAAAGTGCAAAATGCAAATATTTCAGAAGATAGCAGCAAGGATGGACAAATTATTTTGTCACATTAAAAAGCCCTCAGGTTCTATTAGAAGCAAACCACATAAAACAATTTAATAATCATCACAAGATTATTACCAGTATTGCAAATAGCAGCATCGTGTGAGAAAGTGCCAATGTTCAAAGTGCAAAATAGGACTGAGAAAAATAGCAGAAAAAAAGGACAAACTTATTAAATTCCATCCTATACAACTAAAAACGAAACACCAATCCAGTCGTACGTAAAAGAGTGCATTAAATTTACGAAATTCATTAAAATAAGATATACATTAAAAACAGGGTGCATAACCTCGTAAAAGCAACAAGTCATAAGTCATATAAACATCATTGAGGAGTTTGTTTTATCTAAGCCTGGGCAAAGCACTACGCTACGCTCGCGTAGTTTGCGAAGTTCGCGCTACTTCGCACTACGCGAACTGCACGTAGCACAGTGCGAACACGCGTAGCGTAGTGTTGCGTAGTGCTGTGGTCATTTTTTGCTTGCTCGCGGTCCTCAACGTCAAGTTGGCGTCCGTGAGCAAGCAAAATGACATCCCGGCGAGACTTTTTCCTTGTTCGCGATCAGCAACATCAAGTTGGCGATCGCGAGCATGGAAAATAAACCTCCCGGCGAGATTCCCAATGCGAGGAGGTCAGGTTTCTCATTGCGAGTGGTCGCGTATGCTCGAGACCGCTCGCGATGGGAAACTACCAGTTCGCGTTGAGAAAGCTGCCGCTCGAGTAAAAATCTACTCGAACAGCAGAAAACTACAGCTCGCACTGTGCAAGATGCCATTTTCAATGATTTCACAGTGCCGGTTGCTTGTCCGCACTGTGCAATCATTGAAAACGACATCTGGCACAGTGCGAACAAGGTACTACGCAGTTCGCTAAGTGCTACGCGTAGCTCGCGTAGTGCGAACTGCACTTTGCGTAGCTTCGCGAAGTGCTACTTTGCGAACTACGCCCAGGGTTAGTTTTATCCTACGCATGCGGGTCTGCCAGGCACTGCCCAAAAATGTAGCTACCCCGCAAACCATGACTAGGGAAGACGTATCAGTAATAAAAACCCGCAAGGCCATCTTGTGACACCTTAGACCCCACTCCCTACATATTGGTTTAAGCCATAACATTCTTGCACCCCTGTAAGCTGGACAAGCAAAGAGGAAGTGAGCCACAGACTCCTTAGGGGCTACACACCCAGGGCAAGATTTAGCTATAGAGCTTGAATTATTCCACCCAGCAGTAAATTCATTCACCGGGAGGGTCCCGAACCTTAGTTTTAGATAGAGGGATCTATCCAGGGGTTTTTGTATGAAGTCAAGGAATGGTTCGAGTTTCCTTTCGGGTTTAAACTCTAGGAACCGCTCTGTAAGGGTGCCCACTTTGCCTCTACATATAGCCTCCTCCTGTACCCAGTCCCAATATAGTTTCTTCATGACTTGCTTGGAGGGTGGTGATTGGCTGACCCATATTTCATTCAACCCTAATTTTAAAACCAGCTGTCTAAGTTTACTTAGCCACTTAATCTTGTTGCCCGAGTTGAGTAAAATTAGTTCATCCAAGACAGCCGCGTAGTTTGAGAGTTCTGGCGACCTCCTAAGACGAACCCAGAAGAGTAACGTGCGCAGGCAGACTATATCTTTTAATAGACGCCTACCCATATCTTGACATAGTGGTTTTACCGGGGTGGAGATGGGGAGAGACACCAATTCTCTCAAAAACTTGTTTTCTGAGCTCACCAGGTTGGTTATGTCCTCAAAGCCCCACAGCTCAGATCCATAAAGTGCCGAGGGCAATACTTGTCCTTCATACATAGAGAGAGCCGGGGCTACGGGTTTGCTCGTGGACTCTCGCTGTTCCCGCAGAATTGCTCCAGATACTCGTTTATGATTTAAAAGCATTTTAGCCAAATGATCCTTCCAATTCATCCGACTATTGACCCTTACACCCAAATAGTCGAATGAATCTACCAACTCCAGTAGGGTACCATTAAGGGAGACATTATTCTTAAATCTCTTTGCTGGCGAGAAGGCCATAAGCTTTGTTTTAGAAGTGTTGATAGTAAGACCTCTATCCTCACAGAACGAGCTAAAGCGATCCAGCAGTTTTTGGAGGCCAGTTGGGGTTTTGGAGATCAGGAGGGTGTCATCCGCAAAGAGCAGGGTGGGTGTTTTTTCCCCCGCCATGGACGGGGCATCGGCTGGGTCCTCCCTCAAGTGGTCCACCACTCCGTTCACAAAAAGGGAAAAAAGAGTCGGCGCCATTACACATCCCTGGCGGACTCCTCTCCCCACGGCCACTCTCTCTGTCAACTGGCCCTGAGTACCCCATCTAATCCTTGCAAAATTCCCCTCGTGCAATTTCTTAATTAATTCAAGGAGGGTAATAGGAAAGCCCATCTTTTGTAGAACATCCCATAATCTATAACGTGGGACCAGATCGAAAGCTGTTTTGAGATCTATAAACGGCAAGTACAAGCTGCCCTTCCCAATGGTCACAACCTTCCAGTAAATAGCAAAAAATCGGAAGATCTGATCCACCGTTCCCACCTTCTGCCTAAAGTGGGAGAGGATGTTTTTTCCTTCTATCCACGACCCTACCCTGGATATGATGACCCTGCCAACCACCTTCTGGACCACGTCTATCAGGCTGATCGGTCTGTAGTTGGCAGGATCGTCCCTCGCCCCCTTTTTGAACCCTGTTACCACCTCAGCTCCCTTCCATGAGTCCGGGACTGGGTGGCCTCTTAAAATCAGGTTCATTATTAGGGAGATCAATTTAGCCCAGGTTACTGGATCATTTAGAAGGAGATCCCCAGGTTTCCCATCAGGACCTGCCGCTTTTCCCGGGATCAGATGTTTAATAGCCGTTTTAACCTCGTTAATGGAGAAGGGGTCCTCGGGAGCCATAAAAACTCTATCATCACTATCCATTATCAGAGATGGAGAACTTGGCTCATCAACGCCACAGTACAGGTCATAGAAATGTGTGAACCATTGTTGTTCTGTTATATGGTTAGCGATGGGTTCCGATCTCCCTCTCCTGGCTTTATTAATTAAGTCCCAGAATGTACAGGAGTTCTTACTCAGGGAAGCGATTTTAAGGTTCTGCCAGTGTTGTTCTTCCCAATCCCATTTTGCTATCGCTAGTGACCTTGCATAATCCCTCCTAGCCGTTCTAACTAGTGAAGGATTCTTTTTGAGCAGGCCTGTGGTTAATGCCTTCCTTTTGCCCCTACATTGAGCCGCATACCAGGGATTGCTTGTTTTTACCTGAGTATGGTTCTGTCTAACACTACCTCCCTGTATAATAAAATATTGGCCCACTTTCTCTATCATGTTTTTATAAACTAGGGGAAATGAAAGGCCCTGTACATTTTCTTTTACAGCTGCAAGTTGCTCTAAGTCTGCAGTCATCTCTACTAAATGCTCACTAATCTTATCTAGGATCCCTTCCTGGGATGAGACCCTCTCCCATTTCAACCGGCGATTAGAATTGTACCGGACAACCTCCTTCGTTTGCATTAGTGGTGCTTTATTTCTATTTTCCTTTTTTAATCCCCACCTTAACTTTGAGCAGAGGGGATTATGATCACTGTCCTGGGATGGTATTACCTCCATATCGGTTAGTTCTCTCCAGATGTTGACGTCAAGTAAAATATAATCTATTCTTGACGGGCCGTTAAGCCTATTAAAGGTCATTGCCCCGTCTGGATCTGAGCTTGTTCTACCATTTAACGCTCTCAGGTTATGTTGCAGGGTCAGGGCATTGATCTGGATTGCCCTCGGAGACCATTTTCTGATTGGTGCTAATGTCAAGGCCGGAATAGACCATCTAGAATCTTCCTCCTCTATTCCCAGGGAATCATCTCTGGTTAAAGGTTCGAAGGTGCAATTAAAGTCACCTCCTACGATAGTTTTAGAAAACGGGGAGCTACCAGCTATTTCTAGCTCTAAGGCTGTTATTGTACTTGACATTTGATCCCCTGGAGACCCTCTTGCATAAACATTATATAGGTCTATCTTACAATTCATATCTTGCCCTTGGATTGAAAGATGTAAAATATCCTCGGTCCCTGATTTATGGACAGTGATATCCCAATTTAGTTCGATCTTGATCCAGACATGGAGTCCCCCTGCTGGTCTACCCTTCACTGAACTTATTACGGGGGTGAAAAAGGTTGAATACCCTGATTTATATATAGGAAGTATACTCCATGTCTCTTGGAACATATAGATGTCAGATTTCTCAATGAAGATGTTCCAATTTAGTAAGCTCACCTTTTTTTGTAACCCAGCAATGTTCCAAGAGAGCAGTTGTACCACCTTCTGGGTCAATACCGGAACAACTGTTGTAACTCCCATAATCCCATCCCTCCTGCAAGGGTTTAGCTCTATACTTTCTAAGCTATTCCTTGTTTGCTTCTGAAGGGTGTTACTGCCTCCGATACCCGCCGATTGCCCTCTTAACATACTCCGTGCACTACCTATTTGGGGTAGAGTGCTCTGCCCCACCGGGCGTCATTCGATCTGCTCCAACCCGCTATACCTGTTTCTTAGTGGAAAGTAAGAGAGTAAGGGGGAATATGGATGGTGAATCTCCCGGTGTGTGGTACCCTGATGTGTTTTAAATGGCAAAATATTCTGGCTCCCCTCCTGTCGGCTAGCTAAATCCTGCCCAGAACTCCGGTAAGGAGTAGAATAGAAATATGATAGGTGCAAGGGGAAGATTTGGGTGTTTGACCAAGGTAGCGACCTACTACAAATGTATTCTACCACCCTGGTATTCCTAAAGTTGATTACTACACAGTTTCCCATTATGGTTTTAGGCCCAATCCCAATCCAATCTACCCTTCTTACACCCAATATTTCACCAGGAATGTTGGGAGGAAGAGGCCTATTCTTATTAAGCCATTGAACACATTTGTTTTTTAATTCGAAGTGATCCTCACTCTTCCCCTGACTTAAAGAGGGAACCCCCACAAGGACCACAACATATGTAAAGATTCCGTCGGCAGGTCAAGAGTGGGCAAAGCTGGTAAGGTCCCCACCTCCAAGCTATTTCTACTTCTTCCACTAGATCGAGGTTGGTGGTGCAATGTGTCTGGTCTATTTTCAATAGATCCCCTCAGGGCTGAGGATTTTCCCACATCTACTATGCCTGCCCTAGTCGGAAGTAAGGCGGGATCAGGTGAAGGATTTGTGGGTACCAGAGCCGGTACGGCTGTTGTATTTTTGCCGGCTAATGGAATTATGGGATCGGGGATAAGAATAGATTTATCAATGCCAGAGATTCCTGGAAGACCGGACAATTGGGATTTCCCTGGGCCTGGGTTGTTAATCGTGGAAATCAATCTGTCAAGCCTAGATGTTAGTGGCTTGAGATATGAGCCAATGATCTTTTCAATATGTGCTTCAAAATCGGATAGAAGGTGTGTGACCCAGACAGGAGTTCCCAAATTGTTCTAACAGGGACTAGCGGCAACCTGTACAACATCCGCTGAAGATGAAGGAACTTTAGCCAGCTTTTTATTTTTATTTTTACCTTTCTTTCTTCTCGAGCATGGTTTAGAAATGTTTCCAACTACGGGAAGTAAGAGTAAATTAGAGACCTCAGGGAGGTCAGTAACATCTTGTGAAATTTGTGCGCAGGGCACCTCAGCAAAGGAGCACATGAGAGAAGAGCTAAGATTAGGGAGGTTAACAGTGCCAGCAGAAAAATCCCCAATCGACTGAAGGGGAGGGACAGCCGGTGTGATAGACAATCGCCTTTCCGTATTCTCTATTGCAGATGCTACAATCCCAATTGTCTTCTGTAGCATCTTATCATTGGCAGTAAGGCTTGGGAGAGGTTATGCCGTAGCAGCCCGGAGCCTGGTAATACGACAAGAAGAGGCAGGCTGTCACATTATGCCCTTATTACTCAATGCTAAGATTAAGTTAACAAGACCCACATACAACAAGCTTGATGCTTCCGCCCCAATAAACAAAGCAAAACCTGACGACGAAGAACAGTGATTAGAGGTTCTCGGACCAGCTACGGGCAATTTTGATAGTTATGTCATTGTGTCCTGGGTATAGAGAATTGGAAGTACCTTTGCGGGTAAGACAGTTACACAAGACAGAATAAACAAGATTTCAAGGGGGTGCCCCAGTCCAGCCTCTTCCAGCCCCCGATGGCCACAGACGAACTCGCCCTTGTCCCGGGCTTCTCCCGGCGCGTCCCGCGCGCTTCCTCGCGGGACGAGGGACCAGGGGGAGTTTTATGCGCCCCCTGGAGAGCTGTGATGATGCGACCTGCCCAATAGAATCCTGGGGCTTGTAGTCTGCAGCAGGGGACCGGCGGTCGCGGTTCAGGTAGGGTCACGTGGGCAGCACAAGGAAGCGGAGCGGAGCAAAGCCCTGCCACGAGGGGTGAAGAAAGAACAGGAACCCACAGGATCCACGGAGCCACGGAGCTACTCCCGGCGATCAAGGTCACAGGTTCAGCAAAGGACTCGGCCCCAGGCAGAGCTTTATGCGCCCCCTGGCGCGCTGTGATGATGCGACCTGCCCAATGGAATCCTGGGGCTTGTAGTCTGCAGCAGGCGACCGGCGGAGCCAAGCCCGGCCGGTCGCGGTTCAGGTAGGGTCACGTGGGCAGCACAAGGAAGCGGAGCGGAGCAAAGCCCTGCCACGAGGGGTGAAGAAAGAACAGGAACCCACAGGAGCCACGGAGCCACGGAGCTACACCCGGCGATCAAGGTCACAGGTTCAGCAAAGGACTCGGCCCCAGGCGGAGCTTTATGCGCCCCCTGGCGCGCTGTGATGATGCGACCTGCCCAATGGAATCCTGGGGCTTGTAGTCTGCAGCAGGCGACCGGCGGAGCCAAGCCCGGCCGGTTGCGGTTCAGGTAGGGTCACGTGGGCAGCACAAGGAAGCGGAGCAGAGCAAAGCCCTGCCACGAGGGGTGAAGAAAGAACAGGAACCCACAGGAGCCACGGAGCCACGGAGCTACTCCCAGCGATCAAGGTCACAGGTAAGGCCTTCAGTGGTGTGTGTTCAGTCTCAAGGCAAGGGCCAGTTGGCTGCGGGGAGCGCGCCCGGGACTCCCAGGACTGTTGAACCGCGCGCACGTTCAGAAAAAAAACTTGGTCTTGTCCCTTTGTCCATTAATCTATGACAGCGTAATAGGATAAATTACTAAATTGAATTGGAATGTCATTAATAGACCTAGTAGAAGAAGACGAGGACTTTACCCTTATCATGATTGTTAAGGTATCTTGCAATATCCTTAGGGCTTCTGTTCTGGCACTGTGGCCAGGGATGAACTAAATGGGAGTCAGTCTAACTGACTGCAAGGCAAATAGTTTTCCAATAGTAGGTGATTGGGTTAGAGGATGGGAGGATGATTGGGTGAGAGAGTGGGTAGATGGGTGAATGAAAGGATAGCAGAGAAAATGGAAATCTGAGAAAACGATGGATGGATGGGTAGACAAAAGGATGGCAAAGTAAATAGAAATCTGAGAGAATGGATGGATGGATGGGTGGGTTAGTTGGTAGATATGTGTGACAGAATGGCAGAATAAATGGAAATTTGAGGATAGATGGATGGTGGTTGAAAGTATGGCATTGTAAAGGAAAATCTGAGAGAATGGATTTATGGATCAATGGGTGAAAGGATAGAAGCATAAATGGAAATCTAAAAGACTGGATGGATAGGTTAGTGAAAGGATGGCAGGGTCAATGGAAGACTGAGTGGCAAGATGTATGACATTAGTGGAAATCTGAGATGATGGATGATGATGATGATGGATAGATAAATGATTTGGCAAATGATCAATTGATGGATGAAAAGCGTTATTGATGGATGGATGGATGGATGGATGGATGGATGGATGGATGGATGGCTGGATGGATAGATTGATCGGCCAATGGATGGATTGAATGGTGAAAGACTGAATGATGGATGAAAGAATAAACGGGTGACAGACTGTAAAGGTGAAATGGTGGATTTCAGTGTGTGAATAGTAGGAGCATGACTGGATAGATGCGTGGATGGAAGAGACAAAGGAGCTCCTCTATGGAGGTTTGGGCTTTACTTGATACCATGAGAACTTTGGTTCAAAGTGGGGGGTATTTACATTTTCTGTCTACTCCCTTGTCTTTAAGGATCTGTAATAGAATCTGGGTTATGAGGGAGGGGCTGTTTTGAGAAATGAAGAATTTTTGTTAAGCCTTCATGTTCTGTTCTGAAGAAGCGGAGTGTACATTTTCTCAAAATAATTTGGATAAGCATAAGGTAAGGTAAAAGGTGAACTGTGTTTTATTTACTAAGGTCCTACTGGAGCTGAGTTGTTTTGTTAAAAATGTATTTTTGTGCACTTCGTGGGTAACATTTCATATGGAGCTGGGCTAAATTTAAGAGGGCCTCGAACTCTCTTGGGGGCATATTATCAAGGACGACGTAAAAATTATCGGCGATAATGATAATGTGCTTGATAATATGCTCTGGAGAATTCCAATAGAAGCCGATGTTCACACCTGAACATGGACTTCTACTGGAATTCTGAAGGGCATATTATCAAGCCCATTATCGCTGCTTTAGCTGCAGTTTTCTGCCGCTAAACCGGCGAAAATTTTTAACGCCGTCCTTGATAATATGCCCCACAGTTTCTTAGAGATCCTTTCGTTATACACTCCCCATTAAATAAGCTGATTGCATATTTTATCTAAGGTTGGGCGAAAGTGAAACAGCCATTGGTTTTCATGAAATTCCATACAACTCAATGTACTTGCTGGAATCTTGTGTGAATTAAGCATGAGGCCATATATTGCATTCAAAAGTCATTTGAGATAAAGGTACGACACAATTCTGAGGGGAAAATGTCTCTGGGACATAGTTGATGATATTTTATCTGCATAAAAACATTTGCCCAGGCCCAATATTTTGAGTTTTTATTTTCCAGTTTCTGTGGTCTTCGTGAAGTTTCTTCCTCAGGGGCACATGTATGAGTACTTTTTCACACTTCACATCTTACATCACTCAAAGATCATATGGCTATCCTTTTACCTGTAACGTTATTTAGATTTTTTGGAATATGTATCAACATCAAAGAAATATTTTTTACAAATACATACATTTTCATATTTTTAAATTGGAGGTAAAACCGGTAACGGCAGGTTACAAAATGATATTAAAAAAACAGAAATAATGTGAATGTAAAAATAATACATTATAGCAGCTATTTTCAAGTGTTAAATAAAAGTACAACGAAATTTAAGGAATCGAATAAATGAGTGCAGCGGGCCTTGTTGATGAATGCTCAGTCAGCTACCTTTTTGGGCAAAACTGATTTACGCAGTGCTAACATTTTATTTGGTGGAATAATAACGTTTAATTTTAAGAACAGATTTTAGTTTGTGTCCAAAGTTAAGAAAAGAGCTGAGCAGCCTCAGTCTGGCTGACCTTTGGGTTGATCCCTTGAAGTTAACATTTGTAAAAGCTAATGATCTTCTCTTGGAAGCCAAGTCTACCTGGTAATTATCTACAGACTTTGACCTGGCTATCCTATTAAAATCTTGAAGATTATACATTAATTTTCTTCCTAAATGTCAAACATATCTAAAATCCTCCTAAAGTCACATACTATATAATGAACTGCATGCATCAGATATCACACCAGAATAATGTACTATAGAGTCATAACATTAGCTTACATAACGGCGATTTTGTGCAGGGGTATAGATTATATATAACATTTCCTGACCACAATTCTAGTTAGGATAAAACTTTTAATACAAAGATAGGACATTTGTTTTCGAGTTTTCTAATTTTAATAGCTCTTTAAAAAAACCTGTTATCATACCTCCATGATTAGTCAGTCACATGTATACAGGATTACACAGTTATATCAGTGGCGTAACAAAAGTTTAAGGGGCCCCCCTGCAATGTACACGGAGGGGCCCCCGCTCCGGATGTAATACGGAGTGCTCAGGCCTAAGTACTGTGCTGAGGAGGCCCCCTGCAGCTCAGGGGGATGCGGGGGCCTGTGTAATGCCCCTGACTTACATGTTTTTTAAGATTATATACAAGTTTGTTGTATTCGTTAAGGCTGTCGTTCATGGGGATGCAAGGACCTTGTGTAGGGAAGAGCATCACTCAGTGGTGGTTCCGAAGGAGATGGGTTAGGTCTTATCCACGCAGCAGTGGTGATGCGGTGGTGCCGATCCCGCAGCAGAGGCAATGCGCCAGTTCTGAACCACAAAGCAGAGGCAATGCATTGGTTCTGGTCCGTACAGCAGTGGCAATGAGTCAGTTCAACAGCGGATGCGTTGGTTCCAGTGGAGCAAACACCTTAGGCCCACCTCCAAGGGTCCAGGACTTGGGTGGCTCCACTTGGCAGGTCAAAATCAGAAACAACAGAGTCCAGGTGCAGAAGCAGAGTGGTTGGAAGTCTTTTATGTGCCTGAAATTTCAGACCAGGAGGCCAGCCAGCTAGCCAATTAAGTCATTCTGGGTTCATGTGATGCAGGTTCAGTCCCTTTCACCCAGGCAGGAGGGGAGCAGGTCAGCAGGTCAGCACAGAAAAGCAGGAGTCAAACAAAGCAGCAGCCCAGCAGACAGTCCCTTCAGCAACACAGCAGTCCTTCTTCCTGGCACAGTCTTCGTCGGTCCAGAAGTGTACTGAAGTGTTGTTGTCTGAGGTCCAGTGCTTAATTCTCAGTTGTGCCTTTGAAGTGATGGGAGACTATAAAGACATGCTTTTGAAGTACACAGAGGTCTTCCCTTCCTGCACTGGCTCCAGACTCACTACAGAGGGGTGTGCAGGGATATGACATAGCCTATTCAGGTGTAAATGAGGCTGGGTCCAGCTACTCCCTCCTATTCTGCCGGGATGACCCATGAAGTTATACCTAAGCTTCCATTGTGTGTGGCTGTCTAGGGGAAATACACATAGCCAAACTGTCACTCACCCCAAACATGTGATCAGAGACAGGCAGCAGGAACCAAATGGTTAAAGTATGAACATCCCAACTTTCTAAAAGTGGCATTTTCAGACTTGCAATTTAAAATCTGATTTCATCATCAATTTGCATTTTAGATTGTGATTCCAGAGACACCAAACTTAAAAAGATTATCTCTTCACAATTGGGAATTACACTTATAAATTGTAATAAAGTAATCCCAATTATTGGCTATAGGAGAGCTAGGCTTTGCAGTTATGAAAAACAAACTTGAGGGTTCTTCACTACCAGGACATGTAAAACTTAAAAGTACATGTCTAGCCTTTTAAATACATTGCACCCTGGCCGCTGGGTTGTCCAGGACCTACCATAGGGGTTACTTATATGTATAAAAAGGGAAGGTTTGGGCCTGGTGAGAGGTTTGTCTTGAACGGTCGAAACGGCAGTGTAAACTGCACACACAGGCTTTGTAATGACAGGCTGGAACGGATGTATGATGTTACAACGCATGCTTTTACAACGCATGCTGTTACAACAAATTTTTTACAACGCAAATGCTGTGACAACGCAAGTCTTTACAACGCAAGTCTTTACATCGACTTGCAGTAGATGGCGTGCTAACATTAAAAAAGGGTAATTTACTATTCTAACTCCAGTCCACGTTGCAGTAGGGAAGGTGTTTGGATAGTAAACTACACTATTTTTAATGTTAGCACGCCATCTAGTGCAAGTCGATGTAAAGACTTGCGTTGTAATGGCATGCGTTGTCACAGCATTTGCGTTGTAACAGTTTCGTTGTAATGGCAGTGCGTTGTAAAAGTTGCGTTGTAATGGTTGTTCCCCGGCTGGAACCATGGTTGGAGGGCTACTTAAGTGGGTGCCACAAGAAGTGCTGCAGGTCCAGTAGTAGATTTTAATTTACAGGCCCTGGGCACATGCAGTGCACTTTACTAGGAACTTATAAGAAAACTAAATATGGCAATTGAGAATAAGCCAATATTATTGTATTTTAAGGAGAGATTACATGCACTTTAGCACTGGTTAGCAGTGGTAAAGTACTATGGGGCATATTTACAAGCCCCTATCGCCACCAGAACGTCACTTTCAGTGACGTTGGGGCGGCGATACCGGCTTCACCTTATTGTGGGTAGGCAATGGGTGTTGCAGTGGGCATTTCACCACAACACCCATTGATGTTGACGCTGCCCCATATTTACAAGGGTGGCGTAAATATGGGGCAGCGCCACAATTAATACAAAAACAAAAACCTGGTCTTACCCTGTCGAAATGAGAAAACAATGCTTTATTTCTCCCCGTTTTTGCTGTTTCTATGTGTGCTGTGCTGCACAGGAAGATGAAGGGACACCTCCTTCCTGCATGTAAACAATATTTCCCTGAAATGCAGGCAATGGTGCAAGGGTGCCTGCGTTGGCGCTAGGCAGCTGCAATTAGCTCCAGCGCAGGGTGAAACGCAAGGCTGCATCTTATTCCTGTAAATACAGTGCAGCCCTGTGTTTCAGAAGTGGCAGAGCTTGGCGTTAAACCAACAACGCTAATGCCGCACACCATCATTTCATTGTGAATACGCCGCCTCAGAGTCCTAAGGCCACAAAAAATGAGGTCTGAAACAGTGGAGGAGATAGGCAAAAAAGTTCAAGGGAGGACCCTCTCTAAGGCTGTCAGGTCTAACACCACACAAATCACAAGCATGTCCCAGATGCTCGATATATGGTTCAAGTCCAATATGCTTCAAGGTGTGTTAGAAATTGGGTTTCTGATTGGCAGAGATATGTTCCCAGTCCAAGCAGGAACTATAATTCTAGTAAGGGTAAGTCAGATACACACTGTTAGATTTGGCACTATTGGCGTGAGTCTCCCTTCCACTTTTTGCTGTTGCCTCATTTGTTTTTGCTGGGCTAGATGCTTTGGGCACATTGCCACTGTTGTTCAGTGCCAAAGTGCAAGTGCTCCCTATTGTAAATTGTTGTATGGATTAGTGATTCCATGATTGGTTATTTGATTTACTTGTCAGACCCTAGTACAGTGCACCATGTGTGCCCAGGGCCTGTAAATCAAATGCTACTGGTGGGCTTGCCACCCACAGAAGCAGCTTGTAAAATGTGGCTCAGGCCTGCCATTGCAGAGCCTGTGTGCAGTCTGGGACTGCCCTGTCGACTTGGCAAGTGCACACACTTGCCAGTCCATAAACCTTCCTTTTTCTGCATGTTAGTCACCCCTAAGGTAGGCCCAAGGTACACCTGTGGGAAGGGTGTATTGTATGTGAAAGGTAGGACATGCCCTGATGTGTGTGGCATGTCCTGACAGTGCAACTTTTCAGACACTCACCCTCAGTCACAGATCTGGACTGAATCCATCATCGTACTTTATCTCACTTCGCCACCCCAGTTCAAATCCAGTCATATGCAAATCAGTCTTTACCCTGTGCCTCATGGTAACAGTTCAGAGCAAACTGCTAAGCCAGGTCTTTCCTTTACTGGAAACAAGCATCCTGGGACCAGTTTTGGGGTAACACCCCTTATCAACCAGGCTAGCTTGAATCCAGTGACAAAGTGAGCAAGGGACCCACGTCTGGGCATACCATGCCAACTTAGGGCGATGTGTGTGGCATGGCCTGATAGTGCACCTTTTCAGACACTCACCCTCAGTCACAGATATGGATTGAATCCACCATCGTTCTTTATCTTACTTCTCCACTACACTTCAGACCCAGCCAGTTTCAGGGTAACACCTCTCACCCTTGAAACCGGTCCCAGGATGCTTGTTTCCGTCCAGAGAAGACCTGGCTTGGCAGTTAGGGCTGGACCGTTCCTTAAGGATCGGGGTCAAGACTGATTTGCATATAGCTGGGTATGAAGTGTGGCGCTTACACTGCTTACCCTCCAGAAACCTCTGCTAGGGCCAACAATCAGGGAGAAAAAATCCAACGCAACAAGTTTATTACTAGGGAAGAGGTGAATGGCTATTTATAGATTAACACTGATAGTATGTGATTTAGAGCTCTGGCGTAATGATGTGCAAAGAATGAACACTAGTCAGCGAAATACATAGGAATAAAGTGGAAGGTTTGAGAAACTCTCAGCAGACCTCACAGACAGAAGAGAATATGTGCAAACACTTTTATACTAATCCATTAAGAGACTCTTAAGGCGGGGAACACCAGCTGTATCACTAAGGGATATATGCAAGTGTTGCAGCGCGGAACATCAAATTCCCCCTTCGTCACAGACCAAATACCTCAGCCTCAAATTCAATCATATACATTCATTGGTGGGGCCCATAACACCAATACTTACACTCCGTTGATCTGTTTTCCTAGGGAAATAAGTTTCCAAACGCTGACATGAAAGGAATACCTTTACCTTACTCTAAACACATTGACCTCAGACCTAAGATATCCCTTTCATAAGGAGATGGATCATTTAGTTATTTGCAGGTTTAGATTCACAGTCATTTATCTAGTCTTTAAAATCTCATTAAATTCTCTTCTTAAATAATCGACACAACACATTTATCAATTAATCAAGTATTCTTTATCTAAGAAATATTGCAAGAAACGTTAGAAATCATCATCAGCATTTCAGAGCATCATATTTACCTATTCTGGCTAAAGTCGTCCTCTAAGTCAGTCAGTCAAGGCAGAATTTTATTCAGCAAAGTTAGGCCGCAATTCAGTCTCTCAAAGATTCAGGATAACAGCTGTCCAGCAGTGTCACCGTCCTCTCCGTCAGCATAACGTCAGGAAATCGAGTTCGTCAAAGAAGAGCAAGACCTAATAGTTCAATTCCCTACATACTTTTATAATGAAAATAATGTCAAAAAGTATCAAGATCGGGGTTTAGAAAGTCCTGATTGGTCCACTTGGGGTCGAGAGGTACAGTTCTCAGGGTGTCAAACGATGAAGTCATCAAACTTGCTTGTTCCGGCTTTTAAATCGAGCTTTGTCTTTGGTATTGGATAGGTTCCTGGAGCGTCCTTGAAGGGTACATGTTCTCCCGGGGTCAGGTCCAGGCCACTGCTGCTGGCGGTGACGCCTGTGCACTTCACCCAGAACCTCGTTTTGTAAGGGCAGTCACTTTTAATGTCTCGTTCAGCCATCTTGTCTAGGCCGAAATGGTCAACTTAAGCAAAAGAAACACAAAAACGTAATTAAAACATAGAAATGGTTAATAAAATGTTATCCCCTTGCTAATACCCATATGTGTGTGTATTTATCTAGCAGAAGCAACACTCATAGCGGTTTATACTCACTGAATAAAGCACAAATCACAAATAGATCACCAAAGCGACATATAACATGCAATATTCTAGTTTTCTACTATTAATATGCGTACTCAAGTTAGTTTGCAATTAATATAGCCATGCAAGGTGCAATCCCCACGTATAATTCTTTTGTTAATATAATTGGTGAGTTATCACATCAAACGGATTAATAATATTACAATTAATTGATTATTCGGATTAATATAAACATGCAGAATGGGGGGTATACAAAATGTTGAATTACCCGCTCCAGCACAAGTGCCTTCAGAAGAACATGGTACAGCATGATGATCACCAACTCTGGATTACCAAAGAATGCCTTTGTTACATGCTACACTGAATGTAATATGCTAGCAACATGTACCTCATGAATGATATGAAATCCCACATGAGTTCTGTATACTGTGAGTATAACGATAAAACTATCACTGCACTGGATAATCTTTTATGTTATTTGGAAAACTAAATAGATTTAAAAACATCAGGTGTAGATGAAACAATAATGTGTGAAATAGCACACATTTGTGGGGCTGGTAATTCTGAATAGAGATGGGCCTACAGAGGTATAGCTCCAGAAAACGGAGTTCTAAATATTTTTCTACAAATATATCACAGCCAGGAGTATAGCTATCAGTGGTGCGGCATATGCAGTGGCACCATAGCCTGAGACCTAAGGGATCCACTGAACTCTCACTATTGCTGTATTTAAACAGCAGTAAGAGGGCCCATTTTCTTGCTTGCACTAGTGCCCATGGCACCCTTTCTATGTCACTTGCTATACCCAGAGGAATAGTGCTGAGGAGTTGAAAGATCGAAAGCAAAGGCGGCCTGTCATTACAGACTTCAGGGCTCCACTCCCTCCCTTTTCCAGACCATGATGAGTGAAAGTGATGCAGAGCAAAAGTCGGCTTGGCAAATACCATGTCAGGGTCAGGTAGCCAGTCACATTACATATACCAATGCAAATGCACTGGCAGCCTGGGACACATTTTGTTGGGCTGAAGATTTCACAGCCCTGAGGGCTGTGACCTTATGAGCATGACACAGCTTTGTGAAGTCCTCCATGATGAGGTGGAGCATCTCCGATAGAATCACCCTTGGGCACTTTAGGTGTAAGCCCTGAGGTACCTAAGGCTGAATGTCTATCAATGATTCCCCTTAACACAGTGGGGTGGGGTCAGCAAGTTGTACTGACCCTAGCTGATTCTTTAACAAGTTAGAGAAGGTCCTCCTCTAATTGGCTGACCCATGACAAGGTCAGGCAATGAGAGGAGGTGACGGGATCATGCATGAACCTCTTCCTTTCCCATACCCTCCAGCAACTTCCGAGGTCTTGTTGCTCCTCCTTCCTACCATCCACCGGCACTGTCACAACCATAGGCCAGTGAGTGCATATTCTGTGTTGGGTGTGTGTGTTTGTATGAATGTATGTGTATTTATGTGTGCATGCTGTGAATGGGTGTGTGACTATTTATGCTCTTGGGAATGGCAGGTGTTTGTGTGTGCCCTTGTGAATGGATGGGTGTGAGTGAGTGTGCATTTGGATGGGTTTGTGTGAGAATGTGTGCTCTTGTGAATGTACAGGAGGAAGTGAATGTATGCATATGTGCCCACCCCACTACTAATCCACATTACAAGCTGCCATTGATGAAGAGGCAGAGGCATGAGGGATGCTGAGAGCTTGTGCAGGTATGTTGGCTGATGAGTGAAGAATAAAAGAGATCATTACATTGCAAAGGCAAAAAAGAACCTCCCTGCAAACAGACTGCAGACATAAGGATGGAAAGTGCTACGCAAACAAATGATGGACGGAATGATGAATGAATCATACACTCACCCCCAGTCAAGAGATCTGGGTTAAATCCATCGTTCTTTTGCTCACCATGCCACCCCAGTTTATACCCAGCCATATGCAAATCAGTCTTGACCCTGTGCCTCATGGGAACAGTCCAGATCGAACTGCCAAGTCAGGAACTCCCTGGACAGGAAACAAGCATCCTGGGACCAGTTTCTGGGTATTACCCTTCATCAGCCAGGCTAGCTTGAATCCAGAGGCACAGTGAGCAAGGGACCCACATCTGGGTATACCCATCCCACTTAGGGTCAAAAGTGCTACGCAAACAAATGATGGACGGAATGCTGAATAAATCATACATTCACCCAAAGTCAAGAGATCTGGGTTAAATCTATTGTTCTTTTGCTCACCATGCCACCCCAGTTTAGACCCAGCCATATGCAAATCAGTCTTGACCCTGTGCCTCATGGGAATAGTCCAGACCGAACTGCGAAGCCAGGTCTTTCCTGGACAGGAAACAAGCATCCTGAGACCGGTTTCCGGGTATTACCCTTCTTCAGCCAGGCTAGCTTGAATACAGTGGCACAGTGAGCAAGGGACCCACATCTGGGCATACCCATCCCACTTAGGGTGAAAAGTGCTACGCAAACAAATGATGGACGGAATGCTGAATGAATCATACACTCACCCCAAGTCAAGAGATCTGGGTTAAATCCATTGTTCTTTTGCTCACCATGCCACCCCAGTTTATACCCAGCCATATGCAAATCAGTCTTGACCCTGTGCCTCATGGGAACAGTCCAGACAGAACTGCCAAGCCAGGTCCTCCCTGGACAGGAAACAAGCATCATGGGACCGGTTTCTGGGTATTACCCTTTATCAGCCAGGCTAGCTTAAATCTAATGGCACAGTGAGCAATGGACCGACATCTGGGCATACCCATCCCACTTAGGGTAAAAAGTGGTATGCAAACAAATAATGGACAGAATGCTGAATAAATCATACATTCACCCCCAGTCAAAAGATATGGTTTAAATCCATTGTTCTTTTGCTCACCATGCCACCCCAGTTTAGACCCAGCCATATTCAAATCTGTCTTGACCCTGTGCCTCATGGGAACAGTCAAGACGAACTGCCAAGCCAGGTCCTCCCTGGGCAGGAAACAAGCATCCTGGGACCGGTTTCTGGGTATTACCCTTCATCAGCCAGGCTAGCTTGAATCCAGTGGCACAGTGAGCAAGGGACCCACGTCCATGAGGATGGAAGCATAAAAAATATTCAACTTGCAATAAATGCTATGACTTTTAACCCTGCTACTTGCTAGCCTTACCCTTGCAACTCCACTCAGGTGAGTAGCTGCACTCATTTTTTTCCAATTTAAAGCACTGATTATAATGTAAAAAAGCTCAGTTTAAAAGTACACAAGTAAACCACACAATTGTATTCGAATATATCAAGAAAGCTTCCATAGAGACGTAAAGCTAGCAGCGCATACTGCAGAACCTCTGTAAGTCCTCGGACTGTGTCACAGCGAGCTCCATTGATTGTGGTAATATCACACATACTAACAATATGGAAAAAAAGACCCGATAGAGACAGTCAAAGAATGATGAGGCACACTGACAGCAATCATGCTTCATCTTCAGAAATACAATTATATCAATCATGCCATCAGCACTGAGCTGATAGAAGCAGAAGATGTGCTAAAAAAATGGATGTGAAATTGTAGAGTTATATATTAGAGGCTTATAGATGAAACATCATATGAATGAAAATGATTCAAAGTGTGAATTTAATAGGGTAAAAACCTCTGAACATTACAAATAAAATTATGTTCTGCAATACAAAATAGAGATCTTTTGAAAAATGACTCTGGCAGACAAAAGTGCAATCCCTTAGTATCCCTTTTGGGACAGAGTGGTCTGTTACTGTCTTGAGAAACATTTAAAATGATTAAGATAAATGGCCTTACAAACAGAGGTCTTCAAATATATAGAAGATTTTTTTTAATATTCCCTTTAAATGTAAAGGGACTGAAAAGTAGAAAGATAGGATCACATTAGCATTTTATAAGCATAAACAAACTTATCAAACTTTTTCAAAGCTTTTGGTTTAAACATTTAATTAGATTGTGCAGATTGAGAGAAAAAACAGAAAAATTCTGAAACATAAAAAGGAATAATTATCAACACAATGAGAAGCAACAGAGCACAGCAGCTAAAATCCAGTTACATTCACTGCCTCAGCCTCAAACAGTGTTTAGGTAGAGAATATATATAGTCAAATCAAAAAAAACTTGATTTCTATCTTACTATAAATACCCGAATGACTGTTCAATAACTCACTTAGGAGTTACCAAGTAGTTCTCAACAGTAGCAGCCTGCACTATCAGCAGGTAGGGGGCCGGTCGGGGGACAAACGCACACATAAACACTCACTCACACTCATGCATTCACACATGCATGCACACTCACATATACATTCACTATGCTCACTCCAGATGCATGCACACACACACTCAGCAAACATTAAAATTAAAATCATACCTGCGCAGCTCTGCCTCGGATATCCCACGAGGGTTTGCAATGCTGCCTTCCCTCATTGGTTGACCTAAAGTCAGCCAATGAGGTGAGAAAAGTCAGCAGTCCCAAGACTGGGAGGTCTCAGGAGGGTTGGGACTGCTTCCTTCCCTCATTGATTGACCTTAGATCAGCCAATGAGGGAAGGCAGCAGTCCCTCACTCGTCACAGAGTGGAATGGGGTCAGTGAGACTGCTGATCCCAACGCACTCTATGATAAGTTGTCAGTGATTGACACTCAGCCGTGGGCAATTCAGGGCTTAGAACTGAGGCGCCCTGGTCCAATGCAATCAGTGACACTCCCTCATCACAAGGGTGAGGGCATCAAGGTGCTTTGCCAGGCTGAAGATGTGACACCCACAGGAGCTGTGACTTCTTCAGCCTGGCAAAGCTCAGCTCATGTAGCCAGGAGCCTGCGCATTTAGCGCATGTCGAGCTCCAGGCAGCTTGACCTGAAATAAAGAGTGTCTGTCAGGGTGACCTTTGCTCAGCCTAACAAACATTCTTTTTAGTAGTGAAAAGGTGAGAGGGCGTGGCCCCTCAGCCCATTAGGGCAGGCCGGGGCTGGGTCTCAATAGCACCTTTGGAGTTTGTTTCACTTTTCTTATCATTATGGGATTCTCAAAGACCGAAGTCAAGGTTACCAAGCAAAATGATGTTTCATTAGTGAAGATAAGCCTGATCAGCACACTGTTTGGGATTTTATGGTTTAATTGAAAGATTATAACATGCCCGGTATAGCTGTCATCTTTCTGCTATACATAATTTTAGCACATTTGTGTCTAAAGTTGGACAAAAAATATCTGAACAGCAAATTGGGCAAAAGCCACCATTTCTTAGTCAGTAAAAATCTACCCAAATTCACTCCAAAGGTAAACTAGAAAAATGTATCAAATTTTGCTTGAACTACCACTAATGTAAAATTCCCATAACAATAATTTTTCGCCAGTGTGTGAACTGTTGTTAAACTACCACCTTACATTTGCATTTTCATTTGACAGATACAGATCTGGAAAAATGCTGAATTTGAGCTGTGACTTACATCTATGTAACACTGAAAAAAACTTTAATCCAGCTTTAGTTGATTATACTGAAGGATTTTGCCATTCATTTTGCTCAACTGGAGCGTTTAATGTTCAGTGCACAACACAGAGATACTGTTCTGTTGAGTAGCATTGTGAGACACATATATAAGTGATCACAAATATTGACTCAGATACTTGACAGTATTCTTCATTACTCTGAGAACTGGTCTTCCTTGTATCAGTCTTAACTTATGAGCATGTTATTCTCATCCAGAACATTGACTACCCACACAAAAACATGCCTGTTGCCTAAAAAACAAGGAAGTCAATTCTTAACACTTCTTGTATTTGAAAAGCAAAACACTATCTTACTTGGAGCTGAATCATTGAAGACTGACATAGAAAAGAGGTAAAGGCGGGGGCTGAATACTTGGACTTGGACGAGGAAGACCAAGACTCAGAGTAATGAAGATTACCAGTAAGTGACTGGGTCATTACCTCCTTGTCCGCCTTCTTCATTCCAGTCTTATCTTATGAGCTCATACCAAAGTAGGAAGGATTTGGTGTACCGTATAAAAAACATACTTATAATATATAAAAGCAAATCCTTGTGTTTTTTTGGGTCTCAAACAAAAAATATTGCATATGCAGTGAATATTAACAGATTTCAAAACATATGTTCCAGAATCAGAAGATAAGCTTCTTCCATACATGCAACCAATAATTGATCATGAAGTATGAGGTTTGCCCAAGTGGCTACATTACACATTCTGTGCCCAACATAGAAACCAGCCCAAGAAGTTGAAACACCCAATAGTAGACCAACATGGAAACTGGTCCAAAAGATCCTTCCCTGATCTGTCATTAGCCATGATGGCCTGTTTTAGATAACAACTCAAAGAAACAAAGACATTTGCCAGATGCTCCAAAGGTTGCAAACTAAAAATGTATCCTTTCTGAAGGATAGTGTTCTAGCTAAATATATGCAAAAAGCTAAGTGAACATCAAAAGTGTGAAGAGAATATTCTGCCATCAAAGAGGGAGAAAGAAAAAACTGGCAAAACTAGGTCCTTAGAACAGTGAAATTTAATACAGGTCAAATTTTACCTATTCTCCTACCCGTCCAAATGGTGACCAAACATAGTACTTTATATGATAGGAGTACAGGTCTAATGAATCACATGTTTCAAAAGGAGGGCACTGTAAAGATTGCAGGACCAAAGTTAAATCCCAACCTAGCTGCCAAAATTGAATTGGATTGATAGATTCTGCTTCTGAACCCCTGAACACTTGACATGTAACCCACTGAATGTGTAATATAAGCATAGATAACCCAAACCCAAAACATCCCTTAAAAATGCCCAAATTTCTGATGGTCTAAAGATTTGAAACCCATAGATATACACTAATTTTCAAACCTTGTTTTCTCCAATGGTGGGAGTATAGCTTCAATGTGGAGGGATATCTACATTGTTGAACATCTGAAGACATCTTGAATCGCTTGGAGCTTACTCATTTACACTTTCCCCATCTAAACCTCCAACCAAAGACAGATCAAGGAGGACTTTGGAAGCACAGGAATCTGAGGGAAGAGGGATGAACTGGAAATATCCCATGTGGATTTATTGATAAGTAAAGTAACAGAGGTTACCAAGGAAGCAATGTCCAACTGGGTGAACTGGTAGGAACTCACAGTTTTGTCGAACCGTTGGGTTTCAATAAATTGGGGGAAAGGTGTAAAGGAAGCCCTGAGGTCTTTTGTAGATTTGATTAGAGAGAAAAACTGGAAAGCAGAGGATTTTCCTGAGTTTCAAAATGGCCCAATATCAAGGGACTGAGACATAGAGTTATTAAAGAGAGAAATAACCTGCTCAGGCAGTCTGCAGGTCCATCTTCCTTACCCAGAAGAAAAACTGCAGTTAGAGAATAGAGATGAAACCCAGTCCACAAACAAATCTCTTCAGCAGTCATGGCAATCTCTGAACTTGTGTCCAACCCTAAAGTTTAATGTATGCTCAGACAATAGTATTGTCGGTACTTATCCAAATCGCCTGTTCCCTCAGAATGGGAGAAAAATGAAGTAAGGTCAGCTTGTTTGGAATGATTTTAATTTCTTCCAACTGGAAGAGTTCTCAATCTGATTTGCAGCCTGTTGGTCCTGGATCATCCTGCCTTCTATATTTGCACCCCAGCCTAGTCAACTGTCAATGGTTGTTACGACTCTGGGAGAAGTAGAAGCCAGAAGGAAATCCCTGTCCAAGTTATCTTTAATCATTGGACATTGAAGGATAGCTTAATTTCCAAGGTCACTGAGATTCTGGCTTCAAGTTCTGAAATGGTGGATCCCAAAACTGTACATGAT
The DNA here is from genome assembly GCF_964204655.1 of Triturus cristatus. Classification (NCBI taxonomy): domain Eukaryota; kingdom Metazoa; phylum Chordata; class Amphibia; order Caudata; family Salamandridae; genus Triturus; species Triturus cristatus. The sequence continues at coordinate 1,370,979,545 of NC_140589.1, forward strand.
GATGTATTTGGAGCTGCAGATGCAGACTGGACCAAGGAAGAACTGTCAAGGTTGCTACAATATACCCTTGAAGTCCCAAACATCTCTGGCCTTTGGAGCCAGAAGGTTCAGCAATTTTGAGACATATGGTTGAGCAATTTTGAGCCACAGTTTCTGTTTCTTTATGGTTTGAAGAAACACTTTTCTCAGATCTGTCAAGAAAGCACCTTCAAGACCTAAGGGTATTAAATTGAAGTCAAGTGAGATGAGATTCTTCTAGGATGATGAAAAATCCATGATTTTGAAGACTATTGAAGACTTGCATCACAGGCTCGATGTCTCTCAGAGAAACAGACAAAGAAGAGGAAATTAGAAAGTCATCTCAATATGGAAAGACTTGCATACCTGAAAATGAATCTTGAGTGGCAGAAAGACTTTTAGGGACATCATTTTGAAAGTCTGATGAAGAATGAAGAAATGTATAGTCCTCAGATCCAAAACTGATTGATCAGACATTCACGAATAAAAATGAAGAGTTTTAATTTCCTGTATGAGACAGAGGCATCCGAATAATTGCTGCTTTTTTCAACAAATCCTGAACTCCCATTACTAAGATAAAGCCAAAAAGAACCTGCTAGAAAACGTCTTTAGGAAATTTATTTTTGAAGTCTGTAGTTCTATTACCTCCAGAACTCAGCAGTCCATTATCAATTTTCTCCTTGCTATTTAGACATAAGGCAGCATTACATACACTGGAAGATCCAGGCCAGAAGCACCGGTTCATAGTGGAGTTCTTAATGGTGGAGGAGGGGATAATCTTGCTGCAGGAAGAGGTTGGAAGAGGTAGGGGCCCCGTGGCCATAACACCTTCCACTAAAGGGCTGGTTAGAAGGTTCTGGAGGTGAATGCAGACCTCACAAACTTGAACCTCTGCAGCGGGTCCTTAAGTCAGCCATTAATTTCCTGTCCTGTGCTGATTTTCTGACCAAATCATCCAGGATTGCCCCATAAAGGTATGAACCACTGACGGAAAATCACATAAAAATGAGTTTTTGGAATGCATCTGCTTTCGAAGGACGCATTCAAATGTGCCTCCTGGCAGCGTTGATGGCCTCGCTGCTGCTGCTGATGCTCATATTGAGTCAAATGAAGTAACCAAGAGGAAGTGCACCTGTTACTTTATGTTGGAAAGAGTTGTTATGAAGTCTGCCCCCCCCTGCATCTGACTAGCTAAAGTTTAAAAATAGTTTAATAGAGGCTGAACGGAATTGTTTGCTTAACCCAAGGAATGAAAATCTGGTGTTGAAAACTCCTGTTTCACTGCTAGCTCCACCAACCTCTTAACTGGCTCCATCAACCAATAGTTTTATTGAGAAATTATGGTTCTGTGAGAAGACAGAGCAGCCACCAAGGAATCAACCTTAACCACTGAGAGAAACTGTTCTACAAAGCCTTGTGATGGATATCTATTTTGACAAATATCATTGAAAGGAATATTGCTCCACCTCAATCTACTCATGCTCTAAGATGTATGAATTGTTCCATGCAGAGCAAGGGGTTCTGGTTCTCTCAGGTGACATTAAACAAAACTTTATCATCACCAGTCTGTACTGCTGGTTTAGAAAAAGACAGATTAGATCTTAAATGTTGTAGTACCTCTGCCAGGTCAGAACCCTGAACAAAGCAACTTTTTAGCTCTTCTTCAGGTATGCTGCCATATCCTTGTCCTTTGAAACATCATGCGAGGAAACTTAGATGAAGCAGTATTCCTTTTGGCTTGAAAGGCATCTGCCACCTCCTGCTAATTCACTGATTGTAATCCCGTAGACTAACCATGTATGCAAGGGGAGCACCAAGCTCAGCTTCTTCAGACAGTGAGAAATCAGATGACTGTACCACTTCATGATGCCTTTTCCTGTGTGGCACCATAATCACTTCTTACTTCAAATGAAGGAATAAAACAGCTAAGAATGAACAATTCAACATGGCAAGTGGGGCAATGTAACACTGGCTCCATCATTTCATGTTAATTAGGCCACATATATGTGTATGTATGGTCTTATGTACTTGTGTGATGTAACCTTCTTAACGTAATATAGCGCACGTGAACAGTTACAGAAAGCGCAAGTACTGTGTAATCTCAAATGTGCATATTAACACTTTCCCCTACAGTAACAATGGGTTGCAGTTCTAACATATATTTACTCTTGTGTGGTTTAAATAATATTGTAATTCTTATATATTCACATATTCATTTAGATAGTACTCTGCATATATTTTATAATTAAAAGTGTATCCATCTTAATGGTGCTCTAAATCTATATTGTAACCGTATATGTAGCTGTAATCATGCATTTAAATGTGTATCAAGATGCTAGCGGATTTAAATTGAACAAAGGCCTTAAGCTCTCAATTTCGCATTGATTAACCTTCCACATGAATGCTTGCTTTGAATGCAATCTTTTTCTCTCCGCTGCAGGTGCAGTTGCATTAGCTCATGGTTAAAGAAAGGCACGTTGTGTGGAAGAGAAAGTGAGACTCGAAAGGAGCATCTTTTGGCAAGGATAAGAAGATCTAATGAGCAAAGAGAGGACTACTGTCCCAGGGGATCAGGGAGATCGGAGGAATCTAAGGACTTTCTAATGTGTGGACCAAAGGAGAGGAAGCTCGAGTAAAGATACCAAGTTTAGTCATTTGATGATGGAAATTAATAAGATATTTGACATGGGATTCTCAAAGGTTCTGTTGTAGGTGTAATTGATGATTACGCTTTAGCTTTGTTCAGATTTTCTTTAGACTCTCAGAGGCATAGACCTCTTTGCGATATCTCTATTATGTGGTTTTATGCTAACCAATATTCTTTTCCTTTAGAGAACTTCTTCTAAGGTTCTGCCATGCTGACATCTTCCTATGCTTCCCTGACTTAAATAGGGTGTTCCTGATTTTTAGTGAGAATAGGTAGTAGATCTAGTTAAACAACCTCATGTAGAGGCAAGAGGATTGAAACTTTCAATCTACTCACCAGACTTTGTTTCTCATTCTTTGTATAGCAGCTACCGAATGCCTCATTTGGTTTCTGTTATTGAGGATACATTTTTTACACCGTTTGGGATACCCATTAGGGATTCTGTTTTTTTTCTTTTAATTTGTAATAAACCCATACTTAATTCCAACAATTGACTCTGAGCCTATAGTGTGTGGCCAAATGGGTTGCACTGTAATTGAGAAATTGTAGTTGATGCTAACTTCTTTTATTCCTCAGGCACTTATAATTTTCCATTGCAGGAGACCAGGAAGAAGGCGTTCATGTTCTATGGTGTCAGAGGGAGAAAAACCTTTGCCTCCTCAGAGGCCAGGAGTCGCAAAAGAAGTGCCAGGAGTGTCAGGGAGCAAATAAGCGGTCACAGCTGTGACCCCAACTACCTCCAAATGACGTTGTGCTTCTGAAACATTGCAGCCAACACGTTTCAGTTGTTTAGCATACAACCATGTGCTTTTTCAAGGCATAATATTTCCACAGCTTTTGCTTAGGAAGAGATTCGGCGCCACATAGTGCAGGACCTTCATAAGATAAACAATATTGTGATCCCATGTTGTACCGTGGTACCGAATCCTGATGTGATTTTGTTTAGTAGTCCATGTGAGGCTGAATGGTTCTCTGTCATTGATTTGTGCCAAGCTTTCTTCTCCATACCCTTGCATGAGGACAGTAAGTTACTTTTTGCATTTAGGGACACCTTCCTGCACATAAACAATCATCCCTGCAATGCAATGCAGGCAACCTTGCAAAATGGTGCAAGGATGTCTGAGCTGGCCCCAGTGCAAGGAAAAACATAGGGGTGTGCTGTATTCTTGTGAATACGGTGCATCCCTGTGTTTATTTAAATAACGCAGCACTGCAAAATTGCTCGCAGCGCCATTACCTAGTAAATATACCCCTTTGTTTCACATTCTCTGTATAGCAGCTACCAAATTCCTCATTTTTCTTTCTGTCATTGAGAAAACTTTTTGTACTCTATTTGGATATCCTTTAGTGTTATGTTTCTGCAATTGATTTATATAAGTTTGCCTTTGAATTTGTAATAAATCAATACTTAATCCTATCAATTGAGCCTGAGCTTTACTGTGTGGCCAAATTTATTCCTCAGGTACTGATAACCTTCCATTGCAAGGGCCCAGGAGAAAGGTGTTCATTTACTATGTGTTCTCACAAGCATGGTGATATCTGTCTCCAGAACAAGCACTTCTTGTGTGCTTGGTAACTATGTTATATCGTGTCTGAGACAGACGTCATAATCTCGTGTACACCACCATTTTAAAGTCAGGCAAGGCAGGGATTGGAAACTCTAATGTTCCTCAAATTTAATCAAAGAACATAAGGTTAATTAATTATTTTTATAGTCAGAGTAGCGTAGCAGCCTCTCATGGTTCACCAGCAATAATTATGAAAATAGAACAGGAACTGTTTTCCAAGTCTTAGGAAACTTCCTATGCAGACCACCTGGTACAGACATAAAAGCACCAGTAACTTCACATCATATTAGTGTGAACTGCTAGAGCAGATTCACAAGAATTCTAGCAATAAAGAAACAAAAGAAAACATATTTCTCACTTCTTGAATCCTACTTGGATAAATGTAGTCATGAAGTACAACAGAAACAAAAAAAAACTGGAAACGTTACAAGGTTATGTGTCTTAAGGGGAGTCATATTAGAGAAATTGAATATTTCAGTTTGGATAGGTACCAAAGTTGTGCATGGGGACAAAATGCTCATAATGTATAAGGATAAGGACCAGGATGAGCAAGACGGATGAGTAGGTAATTCTTGGCAGGGACCATTCAGCTTTTCATTCTTTAAAGTTCAAGGCATTAAGCTGGATAACAACAACATATGGCAAAAAGAGCCTTTATAAATGTCAACAATGCTTTAGCAAGTGCTGTAACAGAAAGACGTTCTCATTATTATGTATGAATGGAGAATTGCTATATGGGAAGAGATATAGACGTGGGTAAAGGTGTACATTCCAAAAGTGCTTCTGGCTTTCTTAATTATGTGTGCAGGATAGAAAACGGCCCCTTTATGTAAAAATGTTGATATTATTTTCCTAAATTGTACACTTACATTCATGAAATTTGTTAAGTGCTAAGTTGTCTTTTTAATTAGGAGTGGGTGGAACTTTTGGAGTTTCACTAAACGGAACTCTGCAAAGTTACAGAAATAGAAATATTCTGCGAGATTCCGCAGAATTCTGCCAACGTGCAGTAAATATGAAACTCGTGCTACAATTTAGCATCGGTAGCATGAGCAGCGCTGAAACTCAGCACAAACTCCACCATGCGTTGTCCAAGAGCTTGCAGCCATTCAAGCTTCTTTTGCTGCTGTTCGATTAGAAAATCCACTCAAGCAGCAGCAAATCTACTAGAACGTTGGCCCTCTGGCCATAACCGCTCGCAAACTATGGCGACAACCCACGCTAGGGGATGGCAAATCTCACTAGTGCTCGCTAGCTCGCATATTCTGGAGCCTTGCGGGAGACAAATTCTGCCACATGGCAATTGTCGGAATTTGGCGAGAACTCCGTGTTAAAGAGTAATGCGGAGTGGCCAAAATTCCACCAATTCTGCAGGTGGAACGGAACATTCTGCCAACCTCTACTTTAAATTTGCATTATCGCAGCCACAGTTCTCCGAAGGTGTGATTTAGTTTGCTTCTGAATCATTGCAGCCAACACGTTTCACTTGGGTAGCATACAACCATGTGCTTTTTCAAGGCATAATATTTCCACAGCTTTTGCTTAGGAAGAGATTCGGCTCCAGCCCGTATAAGAAAACTGATCCCACCAGTTTTATTTTCAAAAAGTAGTTTGAGAATACTATGCCCATCCTAAGTCCTTTTCAAATAGCCACATCTTGTCACAGTCCGAAGGTATACTAAAAGGAAAAAATTAAGATACCTCAGTCCATCACTAACAACTGTGTCATTGTCATTTGTTAGTGGTTGATAGTACTCGCATGCAAATCTATTTGAAAATAAAGACGCCCTTAACAAACAAACCCGTTATCTCGACTCCAATTGCAGAAAAAAGAGTACCACTTTATGTTTTTCCCAACACTGCTGTTTCGCCACTGAATATGTGAAGACTGTAATTATGGATTAAGAGGATATTGTCTGGCCCTCCACCATGTCCCTTCCTTTCATTTTTCTATTTTATCATCAGTGTGACATACACATGTATTATTCCTGCCAAGTTGGTTGTTTTAGTACCAGCAACAGATTTGTACATTGCTTGCTTCTGTTCTAAAATAAAAACAATTCTTTGAAAATGTAAAAAACATAAATTGTTACTGCTTTTTTTTAAAAAAAAAAACACTATTTTGTTTACATGTTTACATGGCACAGCTTATCCAAGGCGGTGCCAGAAGGCTCTGCATGTAAACAGACATTTTAGGAGATATCTCGTAAAGCAACGTGCCCAAGAGGTAGCCATCACTGAACAATTGTCCAAGTAGTTTAGGTTGAGCTAGACAAGGAACAATGTGCTAATAAGGGAAAAAGAACTCTGACATTAATAATTCAATGTGAACTCTTCTGATGAACTGAGCAACAAGCTTGGGGGAGAAATAACATTGGGGTATTTTTTGGCGCAGACACTAGGCTCACTGTTTTTTTATTGGAAAAGTGTGTGAATGGTGGGTAGTAGGAATGTTGTGGCTCCCCTCAGATTTGGAACTTTTTATGGATATGTTGGAAATGACTTTCTTTTATGTGGTATTTCCCTCAGGTTTTTGCATTCAATCCCCTATTTTTTCTGAAACTGTTATTGTTGACATTATGATTCTGTGAGTAGTACTACTGCAGTACTACTTAACGTTCTACAAAATGCACTTTGTGAATAAACATCCAACGTCTTGCATTAATAACAATGTCTAAAACTGGTTAAACATAGATAAGAATGCTGCTTATAGCAGGTGGTAAATCCAAGCCCAATAATCTATAAAAGTAGCACAATTAGCACTCAACTCTCAAAAGGCACAAATGTGACATTCTGTGCTCCCTGTGTGACACTTTGTACAGAGGTGTAAACGAGCTCTCAAGAGCAAAAGGAAATATCAATTTGTCACCTTCTCTAAGGTGAGCCAGGATCAGCCCCTGCACATATGTTTATTCAGATCTCTGTTTTTTATTGCAGAAATTGCATGATTAATTTACATTACTACCCAAAGTGAGTTGCTCTTCGAAATGTGTAGGTCTCGTTTCCAGAATGGTCAGCTACAGATACATTTCTGATTTAACAGTCCTTGAATATTTGATGGGCAAAGAGATAAAAACAAGGAAGACTCTTGGTCAGCTTGCAATGGAATCTGCTTGGATTCTCAAGCAGGCTGTACAGGATTTAGAAGATATGAGCACATGACTTAGGTGAGTTGCTTTCTTAATTAAAACAGTAATTTTCCAATACTCCACAGAATACATATGAACATGACCTGACATAACCATATTGTGGCATCTCTTTCTTGCCACATTTCATTCACTTTCAGATAAACGAGGTGTGAACAATATTAATAGTAACCAGTCAACAGGACATAGAGTTCTGTCATGGTGCCTGGAGAGAAAATTGCATTGATGCTGTTTTGTAGCGTATTATGAGGATACTGTCCATTGACTTTGATAAGAATCTAAACTCAGTTTTCTTGTCGCAGAAAGTTTTTGACAATAATTTTTATCAAGTGCTCATTCTAATTGTCCATGTTACTAGACAGGCCTTTGGTAGCTTAGCTGTTCACAGTTTTGCCCTTTGGATGCACTGCCCTTGTGTGTATATTTGTTACTGTGAACATTGTGTTTTGTCTTTGCAAATATGTATTGCATCGAAGTATTAGGCAGAGAAACTTTTAACGAAGCATCACACAGATCCTAAGGGAGCAAAGAATAAAGGAGGTGACTACAAAATTAGCAGTAAAGGTAGAGCTGGAAAATAGTGGGTACCATTACTAGGACTTGAAAAATCTTTGAGTTCCTGTCCACTCAGAAACAGTCCTCGTTTTACCTAAGTTGTCCAGGCGTACTTTGATTTTCCTACATTTTTCTACCGGTAATTTTCTGCAGGTTTGACAGCCCTAAATTTATAAGGCGGAAATATAGGAGTGTGTTCAGAGCATTTCGCAAAATTCCATTCCTTCCACAAGCAAAGAATTTGCACAGGATTTGGACTATTATCATCCCACCTCAGTCAAGGTTCATAAGTCTGACAGCAGCCTGTGTCTCATTGTTAGTCATCCTTCAGCCGGATTCAAGATACTCTCGGTGTTTCATTCCCAAAACAAACCAGCTGGGAACATTACACCACATCAAAGTCTGTATCAGGTAACACTTGAGGGCTGCTTTCCAATCCTACAGCGACACAATAAACAAAGGGGAGCCCACAGTGTTCCCATGCAGTAGTACTTTGCAAAACTGCATTGCTTATCACCAATGTTTCTGGAAAACGTTTTAGAAACAGGATTGTTAAACCTGTGTCTTGAAGGCACACCTCTTTAAGGAAGACATCACAACAGTCCACAAATCAATTACCTCTCCTATTTCATCTTGACTTCATGAGTACCTTTGACCCTCTGCAAGGAGCTGCTGGTTTTTGGCTAATTAGTGCTGTAAAATATCAAATGCACACAAAAAACATAAATAAAAGTTTAGACAAACAATTCCAAACCTTTAATTCTGTATTTGACCTACGATGCTGCACATAAACGAATACAATTTCCAGTATTGAAGCTCTTATGCTTAACAGTGAAAACTAGTTGTGGTTTTATGGAAATTCTATGGACAAACATGTTATTTGACTTCTATATGAGGACCTCCAGGCTGTTTGAGTGCATCAGTTTGAAAAAATAACTGGCCATCAAATACAGAACTCAAATTTTAAGCCTCTGCATGTTGGACACTCGCTAAACTGGATTCTGACCTAAAAACAAAGGGCCTCATTTTCAAGCCCATTGTGCCATTGGTGCGTATCCCTTTTTTAATGCACGGGCAGCGCAATGGGCTTGGCCATATTTACATGGGTGCAAAAATTCTTCCTGGGGGAATTTTCATGGCCTTGTAAATATGGGTCCTTTTTATGCATTACTCTGCGTGAAAGGGGTGTTCCATGGGTGTTGCTGTGGGTGTTCCCACACAATATCCATTGAACCTGACACATTCCCACACTTACAATGTTTAGTAAAGCTGGAAATGCATCAGAATCCTAAGTCTCCCAGGGGAGGTGTAGGAGTGGTGCAATGAGGAGAAATACTATTATTTCTCCTCGTTTTTCCTCTTTCTATTCGTGCTGCATTCTGCAGCATACACCAAAAAAGAAAAATGCCATCAATGTCTGTTTTTGTGCAGGAAGGTGTCCCTTCTTGCAAAAAATCAATCATCCTTGCAGCGCAGGCACCCTTGCAACATGACGCAAGGGTGCCTGTACTGGGCAAACCAAATGGATGCGTCGGATTGTTGTTAATACAACACATCCCTGCTGTGCTTATAAAATAATACAGCTCTGCTCAGCAAAATGGCTTGCGGCGCTGCGCCATTTTATAGTAAGTGAGGCCTGAAGTATGTTCATTCCAAATTGCATTAAAAAGTGCTTCTAATCGCTGGAGAAGGGGAGGTGGGCTGCACCGGACTAAAAGTATTCACTATTAAACTACTTAAAATTATGTATATATATATATATATTTGTATATATATGTATATATATTATCTACTGGCGGTCGCCAGTAGATAGTTATAGTTAGGACCCTGTTTCCATAGGAAACCCGCAACATTCTATTTGGAATAACTTTGGCGCCGGTCGACGAATCCTCGCGAAATTTTCAAAATAGGTGGGGCGCTACGCTCCGCTCCTACCCTGAAAGTCTCGGGGGGATTCGTCAAGCGGGGGCTGAGAAAAAAGGGGGGTCCCAAAACACGTTTTTCCCATGCATTTTTCCATAGGACCTTTAGACACAGCTACAGCCCGAACGGCTGAACAGAGTTACTTGAAATTTGGCACAGAGGTAGTCCTCAGGTCAAGGAAGTGCCTTTTGTAGGTCTGGTGTAAATCTGTTCAGTAGTTCCTGAGAAAATAGCATTTAAATCAATATATATATCTGTGGCAGCTTACGGTGCGCTTACCGTGCGCTTACGGTAAGCTTACCGTACGCGTACGGTGCCGTGCGCGAGCGCGATTCTGATTGGCTGTTAGATCTTAGTAAACATTCAAATCGGTCGAAACCAGGAAGCGGCGGCCGCCATTTTCTCTCTCGCACTCTGAGGGGGGGAGGAAAAACAGAGGCAAAAAACATGTAAAGGGGCTGTTTAGACAGCTCCTAACCACCTAGCCTTGATGAAGGTGTCCCCAAAGAACCCCCAAGGCCAAAAAGTCAATTTTAATTTTTTTCGAAAAATCGCCGATTACGCTTACCGTACGCGTACGGTAAAAAATAATTAAAAAATAACAATTATCCACACTCTCCCCACCCCGTGTGCAAATGGTGCCCGAAGGGTTCCATTTGCGCATGGCATATCTGTTTTTTAGAAAATTTAAAAGATTACCTTTCACCACGAAGCGCATAATATTTCCTCTATGTGCGCACGGTGCGCGAAGCGCATCGTGCGTACATGGCCCATCCAGCGTAACGTGGGCACGCGGTGCGCGTAGCGCACCGCGTGCCCACCGTGCGTGCACGGCACTAACTGCGTAAAGTGGGCGCGCGGTGCACGAAGCGCACCGCGTGCTCACTGTGCGCGCACGGTGCGCGAAGCGCACCGTGCGCGCACGGAACGAACTGCGTTAAGTGGGCGCGCACGCCACGAATGGCGTAAAGTAACTTAGCATTTAAAAAAACGTACAAATTCACTGAAAAAACCATAGGTTTCACACACGTTATAGTTAGGAATTCGCATTTAAAAAACCTTGCAAATTCACTGAAAAAACCATAGGTTTCACACATGTTATAGTTAGCTGGACATTTTACTGATAAAAAACCAATGAAATTCCCCCGTTATAGTTAGTGCAGGCAACTATAACTCACGCGACCGCAATCCTCTGCTGATGACATATGTGTCTTTATGAAAAAAAAATATTTGTAATATATGTATAGCTAAAATTTAATGGAAGAAGACATGGGCAAATAAGTGTCTAAATACAGTATTAGCATCAGCAGAGGATTGCGGTCGCGTGAGTTATAGTTGCCTGCACTAACTATAACGGGGGAATTTCATTGGTTTTTTATCAGTAAAATGTCCAGCTAACTATAACATGTGTGAAACCTATGGTTTTTTCAGTGAATATATATATATGTACATATACGTGCATATCTATCTATATACATGAAAACAAGAAAGATCGGAGGTAGTAATGCATATGAGAGCGCACATCAAAAAAAATTATTATTATCGAGTTGGGTATACAGTAGTATTTGTCAGAACAAAAAATTTTTTTGATCACATAGCAAATTCAATTAGTGGTGCCACTCGGGATAAAAAAGTACCCTACTACCTGGGTGCTGAAAATGCATGGGTCATGAGAACACTCCCCGTGCTAAGCAATATTTAAATAACAATATCCCGGCACTCCAAATTTTACAGTTGCAATTTGTTTTGGTTATTAACCACAAGAGCATAGAACAGAATATTGTCGATGAGACTGGCTACAGAACAGATTAGGTCCTCACAGTAATATGTGGAAAAAATAAATAGTTTAATTGCAAATTTTTACAAAAATATGAAGGAGTCGCAATCATCGGAACACTTCAGAAATAGCTAGTGCAATGGGTAACAGAAATAACTAGTACAATGGGTAACAGTCAATATTTTTCATGAGAAGAGACCATGCGGTCTCCAAATCTTAGTCCAGAAGGATAACAGCCGACACGTGTTTCGTCACGTATAGTGACTTCCTCAGGGCTGCAGAAAAAATATCAAAATCTTAATTGACTGAATAAAATACATCTTGCAATTGATACATTCATTTTTCTAGTTTTTGCTAATCTTAAAAGACTTATTATTATAAAAATGGAGATTCATAAGATAAAGAATGGGAAATAAAGGAAAAACCCAAGAAAAAAAGAATATTATTAGATTAAGAGAACCTACTAAGTATGTGGCAAGTCATAGGAGTGATATCTAAAAATCAGAAATAGGTAAGAAAAGAAAACAATATAAAGAGAAAATTATTGTTTATCCCATCACCATACCAAGTGTGAAAAAAGTAAGTCATTTAGTAAGAGCAGCTTGGTGAATATCTCAAGTCAAGCATAGGTACTAACCTTTTGATATAAGTTAGTGAAGATAATATGAGTAACAGTCGTTTGTTTAAACTTGTTCCCAAAGATATTTCCAAAACTCCAAACAAGAATAAGGGAGATTCTGTATAAAGTTCAAAAGAAAGCTGCGTTACAGATAGACAAATGACAGAAAGCCAATTAATATTAAAATGTAAGACCGGTTAATAAATTTAAGTATTTGATTTAGAAGAAAAGGAGAAGAGGGTAACTCTCCCGTAATTATTACCCTTATAGTTTGATTATAGGTATTGTCTGTTTCCTAAAGAATGGTTCTGGTGCTTTTACACCTTGTCTTGCAGATTATAGAGTCTCCATCAGTTGTAACTAATATAAGTAAAAAACAAAATGAGATAAGTGAAGAATTGGTGTAAAGAGACAAAGAAAGACTGAGTAAGTCTAATGCATAAGAGTGTACATTGTTATACCTAGGGTAGAAGAAATTTATAGACCAAACTGTGGTGTACTATGGTCAGAGTACTTAGTTATGTTGTCTTTTCAGATAAGTGGACGTTGTCACATTCCTCGTGTGATTATATAATAATTGGTTACCTAAATAGTGAGAGAGTAATAGAAAAAATGAGATCTCCAAACAAAATGATCGTTTCAATTAAAACAAGTTGTTAAAAACCTCCTTACTTCATATAGTAATTGACTCCGCCATGCTAAGTGGGGTCTATATACATATTCACTTAAAAAACCATAGGTTTCACACATGTTATAGTTAGCTGGACATTTCACTCGTAAAAAACCAATAAAATTCCCCCGTTATAGTTAGTAAAGGGAACTATAACTCACGCGACCGCAATCCACTGCTGATGACGTCAGATATTACATCACTGTATTTAGACACTTATTTACCCATTTTTCCTTCCTTTAACCTTTAGCTATACATATTTATTAAATATTTATTTAACAGAAAGACACATATGTCATCAGTGATGTAATATCTGACGTCATCAGCAGTGGATTGCGGTCGCGTGAGTTATACTTCCCTTTACTAACTATAACGGGGGAATTTCAATGTTTTTTTACGAGTGAAATGTCCAGCTAACTATAACAAGTCATAAACCTATGGTTTTTTAAGTGAATTTGCAAGGTTTTTTAAATGCTAATTCCTAACTATAACGTATGTGAAACCTATGGTTTTTTCAGTGAATTTCAAAGGTTTTTTAAATGCAATTTTTTTTTTTTAGTGTTTTTTTTCATAGTGCGCGCACCGTGCAATTTTTTCCCAAAAAAATTACACTTTTTTTTCACCCTTCGCGGCCCTTTAGGGACCCCCTGACAAAGGCTAGGGGGTCAGAAACGCTGTACCCTGCCCTCTTTTGTCGTTCTTATATGTGTTTTCTCTTTTTTTTTAATGGTTTTTCGGCATGCGCGCACAGTGTGCGCACCCCGCGATTTTTTTAAAAACAATTAAAAAAATGTTGGGCCCTTCGGGGTCCTACTGTGACCCCCTGACAAAGGCTAGGGGGTCAGGAACTCCCTACCCTGCCCCCTGTTCAAGTTCTCCACCTTTGTTTTTCACTGCCTCAGACTGCGAGAGACAAAATGGCGGCCGGCACTTCCTGATTTCGACCGATTCGAATGTTTACTAACATCTAACAACCAATCAGAATCGCGCTCACACACTGCACCGTGCGCGCACTGTGCACGCACGTTGCGCGGCTATAGATATTTATATGCTTTTAAATGCTATTTTCTCAGAAAATACTGAACAGATTTACACTAGACCTGCAAAAGGCACTTCCTTGACCTTATGGCTACCTCTCTGCCAAATTTCACGTAATTCTGTTCAGCCGTTCGGGCTGTACCTTCGACTAAAGGTCCTATGGAAAAATGCATGGGGAAAATGCGTTTTGGGACCCCCCCCTTTTTCTCGGCCCCCGCTTGACGAATCACACAGAGACTTTCAGGGTAGGAGCTGAACGGAGCGCCCCACTTGTTTTGAAAATTTCGCGAGGATTCGTCAACCGGCGCCAAAGTTATTCAAAAAGAGTTTTGAGATTTCCTATGGAAACTCGGTCCTAACTATAACTATCTACTGGCGACCGCCAGTAGATAATAAATATGTATAGAGATATATAGATATATATATATATAAAATATATGTTCAATTCTGTGGAGAATCTTTCTTTAAAATTTTGATATAATGTAGCATTATGAGTACATATCTTTGGGCCAGAGGACCACCTTTACCCACTTTGCAACGTAAGGAACTCTGATAGTGGGGTTAAAATGGTACTCTGGCCCAAAGACATGTACTTAAAGGAAGCATACTCGCAGTTGAATGATGATGCATTCTATCAAAAGATCTCCAGGACTGAATATGAAAATGCAAAAGAAAGATTCTACACAGAATTGAGAGGGTAGTGGGATGCAGTGATGTTAAATACAGATGAATACAACTTTTTTAAAGTGTCACATCCCAGACTTCCAATATTGTATTTGATACACAAAATCCATAAAAACAAAGATTGTCCCCAGGGAGGCCGATCGTATCTGCAAATGGCAGTCTGTTTGAAAATGAGTAGAACCCTAGGTAATGAGTTTGTCATCTTATATCAAAGACACTACTCATTTCATGAAACAAGTATTTGATGTACATTGGGAAACATATTTTTTAATGATTTGTCTAGATGTGACCTCTTTATATACAAGAATAAGACACTCAGATGGCTTAAGAGCAGGGAAACATTTTGTAAGATCCAGGCCAATAAGATTTCACAGGCACAATGAAATGTTGCTAGCAATGATACAATGGTGTCTCCAAGCAACATCTTTTTTGGTTAACAGTAAACTTTTTCAACAGATGCAGAGGTAAGCGATGGGTACCTTCTTTGCCCCCAGCATTGCGAATTTACATATGGACTGGTCGGGGGAGTAGGGACTACATGACCCGGAATTACAGAAGTGGTCTCCACACATAAGTGGTATGGCAAGATTTATTGATGACCTCTTCTTACTTTGGAAATGCAACAGGGAATCAGCTGAATAATTTGTCAGGCAAATCAACATTAACAATCTCAATTTAACATTCACTTGTCGTATCTGTGACTCCAGAATTGAATTCCTAGATATAAAGTTAGAAGTAGTTGGCTCACAGATAACTTCCACAGTCCATAGGAAGGAGACAGCAGGGAACACCACCATACATGCTATGAGTGTTCACCCTACAACATTGAAGAACAGCATACCATACAGTGAGCTTTTAAGAGCAAAAACATTCTGTAGCTCTGATCAAGCCATTGAGTACACACAAAAGAGTGTGCTTACCAAACTGAAAGCAGAAGGCTACAGTTAAAATGCATTGAATAAAGGAAAATCTAGAGTAGCATCACAAAAGATAGAGGGGCTCCTGTTTAAACATCAAACCCAAAAACTGAAGGTGGACACTGAATGCACATTCAGCACAACTTTCAAAGAGCACCACAGTAAAGTTTGGCAAGCACTTCAAAAACACTGCCATATTATCCAGCAAGATCCAGTAGTAGGCCAAGAAATTTGTCCTAACCTGATGGTCACTTACAGACAAGCCAGCTCCATAAGGGATACTCTAGTGTAAAATTATGTATGCAACATTAAAACCCACAAAGGGGTTTAAAAATGTGGGAAATGTAAATTGTTTGGGCATCTGCAGCAGTAAGATGCATAAATAATATAGTTTAATCCAAATGCTTGAAATATGTATTTTGACAAACGGTATTTGTTGAGCAAAAACATATTTGATTATGTTCATGGCATTAACTTTTCATATATATTGTACATTCAAGTATGGATGCTATAATCAGAAAGGGCTATTAGCCCGACATTGATGTTGATGAAGTGGCTTGTAAATACGAAGGGTTCTGTTTGCGCAGATGTTGTGACAAAGACTGAGTAAGCTGAAGCACGTCTGATGTCGCTTGGTGAACTGTCACGCGTGCAGAGTTGTAACTGACAATGATTAAAGGATATTCACTAGCGCCCAGAGTGCCATTGATTGGTAATTTACAGTGGAAGATTATGCTATATATATATATATATATATATATATATATATATCTATATATATATATATATATATTATCTACTGGCGGTCGCCAGTAGATAGTTATAGTTAGGACCGTGTTTCCATAGGAAATCCGCAACATTCTATTTGGAATAACTTTGGCGCCGGTTGACGAATCCTCGCGAAATTTTCAAAATAGGTGGGGCGCTCCGCTCCGCTCCTACCCTGAAAGTCTCGGGGGGATTCGTCAAGCGGGGGCTGAGAAAAAAGGGGGTCCCAAAACGCGTTTTCCCCATGCATTTTCCCATAGGACCTTTAGTCCGAGCTACAGCCCGAACGGCTGAACAGAATTACTTGAAATTTGGCAGAGAGGTAGTCCTCAGGTCAGAGATGTGCCTTTTGCAGGTCTGGTGTAAATCTGTTCAGTAGGTCCTGAGAAAATAGCATTTAAATCAATATATATATCTGTAAGCGCGCTCCGTGCGCTTACGGTAAGCTTACCGTACGCGTACGGTGCCGTGCGCGAGCTCAATTCTGATTGGTGGTTACGTTCGAATCGGTCGAAATCAGAAAGTGTCGGCCGCCATTTTCTGTCTCTCGCACTGAAAAACAAAGGTGGATAACGTGAAAAGGGGGCAACGAAGAGAGTTGCAGACCCCCTAGCGTTTGTCAGGGGGTCCACGAAGGACCAAAAAGTACGAAAAATACATTTAATAATTTTTAAAAAAAAATCGCGGAGTGCGCGTACGGTAAGCTTACCGTACGCGCACGGCAAAAAAAAAAAACAAAAAAAAAAAACGAAATAACAATCACATTTATAAAATAAATTGAAGGACCCGCAAGGGAGAAAAAAAAATTGTTACTGTGTAAAAAAAGGCGAGGCGCGCACGGTATGAACTGCGCAACGTGGGCGCTCGAGTGCCCACAGCGCGTGCACCGTGCGCGAAGCGCACCGTGCGCGCAGGGTGTGAGCACGGTGAAAAATCAGAAAAAAAATAAATAAATAAATACATAACTTAGCATTTAAAAAACCGTACAAATTCACTGAAAAAACCATAGGTTTCACACACGTTATAGTTAGGAATTAGCATTTAAAAAACCTTGCAAATTCACTTAAAAAACCATAGGTTTCACACATGTTATAGTTAGCTGTACATTTCACTCGTAAAAAACCAATGAAATTCCACGTTATAGTTAGATCAGGTAACTATAACTTGCGCGACCGCAATCCACAATGTGTCATTTCAGATGTCATCATTGATGTGATGAGTGATGTCACTGACCATGTCATAAGTGATGTAATATGTGACGTCATCAGCAGTTTATTGTGGGCGCGCAAGTTATAGTTACCTGATCTAACTATAACGTGGAATTTCATTGGTTTTTTACGAGTGAAATGTACAGCTAACTATAACATGTGTGAAACCTATGGTTTTTTAAGTGAATATATATATATATATATATATATATATATATATATATATATATATATATATATATAATCTACTGGCAGTCGCCAGTAGATAGCTATAGTTAGGACCGTGTTTTCATAGGAAATCTGCAACATTCTATTTGGAATAACTTTGGTGCCGATTGACGAATCCTCGCGAAATTTTCAAAATAGGTGGGGCGCTCCGCTCGTACCCTGAAAGTCTCGGGGGGATTCGTCAAGCGGGGGCTGAGAAAAAAGGGGGGTCCCAAAACGCGTTTTTTCCATGCAATTTTCCATAGGGACCTTTAGTCCAAGGTACAGCCCAAACGGCTGAACAGAATTACTTTAAATTTGGCAAAGAGGTAGTCCTCAGGTCAGGGATGTGCCTTTTGCATATCTGGAGTCAATCTATTAATTAGTTCCTGAGATAATTGCAGTTAAAAGTACATACATATCTATAGCCGCGCACCGTGCGCGCACCGTACGCGCACCCTAACGTGCGCAAGCGTCAATCTGATTGGTTGTTAGATGTCAGTAAACATTCGAATCGGTTAAAATCAGGAAGTGTCGGCCGCCATTTTGTCTCTCGCAGTCTGAGGCTGCGAAAAACAAAGGTGGCGAACGTGAACAGGGGGCAGGGTAGGGAGTTCCTGACCCCCTAGCCTTTGTCAGGGGGTCACAGGAGGACCCCGAAGGGCCAAAAAAAAGATTTACATTTTTTTTAAAAATCGCAGAGTGCGCGCACCTTGCGCGCATGGTAAGAACTGCGTAATGTGGGCGCACACGGTGAAAAACCTTAAAAAAAAATATTAATAAATACATAACTTAGTATTTAAAAAACCGTACAAATTCACTTAAAAAACCATAGGTTTCACACACGTTATAGTTAGGAATTAGCATTTAAAAAACCATGTAAATTCACTTAAAAAACCATAGGTTTCACACAGGTTATAGTTAGGTGGACATTTCCCTCGTAAAAAACCAATGAAATTCCCCCGTTATAGTTAGTTCAGGGAAATGTCCACCTAACTATAACCTGTGTGAAACCTATGTTTTTTTAAGTGAATATATATATATATATATATATATATATATATATATATATATATATTTATTTATTTATTTATTTATTGCATAAACGTATACATAAATATACATATATATATATATACATACATATACATAAATTCATATATACACATAGATAGATAGATAGATAGATTTCACTGAATAAGCCAAATGTTAAAGTGACGTTATAGTTAGGTGAATATGTCAGTGACAACATTAACGTTTTGAACACAATTTTCATTATTTTTTACATCACTGGTGCCATCCCAAATGACATCATTGATGACATCACTGATGGCATCACCCAATTAGTGTTCTGGTTTATTCAATAGTTTACATATTGGCGAATAACTACGGTATTTCTTTTCAACCTAATTTTGTACAGCTTGTGTCCAGCTAATGGGTGTAAGTGGTTACAAAACACAAGTGCTTCTAATGCATCATAGGTGTGTAGAGGTAGTGACAGTGCTTAGTTTGCAAAACAGTAAGTGCCAAGGCAATTCTTGGAAAGCCACTGCGGTCTGCACCAGCCATCACCCCTGCAGCACTACCACTGAGAGTACTAACAGAACTACTAACTATCACGCGCTACAAGTGTGACAACTCAGACTATTCCAGGCCTCCAAAGCTAAAATAATGTGAGTGGCAAGGTATTATTACTTTTTAATGTATATTGACTTAATAAACACGTTTGTTCAGCTCATCTCAAAAATAGACAGGTAGCGTCACCATGTGGTGGATGTCACTCGAGCCGGTGCTGACAATTAAGTAGTGGTGGTACCAAGCACCGGAAACCACCGGCTCAAATTCAGCACTGGGTATTGAACATGTTATACATCTTTGAATTGTAAAGTAACTTTGCGTGCAGATGACAGTTGATAACTTGTGAGCAGTACGTTCCACACATGTTTTTTTGGTTCTGCAGAAAAAGTTTCTAACAGGGTAAAGATTCTCCGTAGTAGATTCTAAGTATTGTAAGCAGCCTTGAATTATTAGGAAGACTCTCTCAGCATAACAATTTCTACATAACATAGAAGACTGTGCGCACTAGGTACTAACCCATGTACATGTACTTGTTTTGCTTTAGAAGATGGGCTATCTTTAACGTTTTTACCACAGTATGAAGGCTAAAGGTAGTATGATCTTTAGCACCTTTAGACCTTGGTTATTTTAAGTGACTAGCGTCTTTCTTGACAGGTGTTGCATAGACTGTACACTGTTCTTAGTAGATACTTTGTAATACACCCTTGGCATATTTCTCATGAGAGGTTCACTCTCTGTAACACTATGGTACAGAGTAAACTTTCTCCATAGAGAAAACACTGTTTACAGGACCCATTTTTCTACTCATATCAACTTAATTTCTCAATGTATGTTCAATGACTGTGAGGGGTTTGATACAGGTAAAGACCGTCATCAGAAGGGAATTCATTTTGGAACAGACGTTGTGTATCTTGAGGAACTTGGCTTTCTGTGAACAGTTGTATACATATTGAACACCGTAACCAATAAGGATTTCCAATATATCTGTTGTTGTTTGTTAATGTGAACTAAGCAACCCATGAAGTGTATGGTAAAGGGTCAATGTTGCACATAGCACATTCTTGCTGCACCTAAGAGAGTTGTATCTGTGATGGGATTAATGATCCTTTATATTATTCTAAGCTATTTTGTACTTACTTTCAGGCCTCTAATTTCTACTACTTTACGGAGTAATGTGTACAAAATAGGCTTGGATGATGTCACCTGTGATGTCATCGATGACGGTATGTGAAATGTCTTGAGTGATGTCATTAATAATGTCATGGAACATTATTATTATTATATTATTAACAAGTATTTACCTATACAGGTATAATGGTGCGGGCATATTGCCTGTCAACAAATAAAATCTTCTCAAGTCTGCCACAGAAGGTTTGGCCAAAGCCATTTTTCTACTTAGGGAAGAGCCAGGTTTTTAGAACATGTCAGGAGTTCGCTCCTTCTGGGGGCTAATCAGGCTGAGGTAATGCGATTGCAGCGTGTCCAAAATGCTGCCGCTAGAGCCCTGTCAGGGCTCCCGCGTAATTGTCCCACTACTGGTGCCATCCGGAGGCTACATTGGCTACCCATGGCCAAGCGGATCCAATTTAAGGCTCTCTGCCTATCTTTCAAGATCTTAAAGCTTACATCGCCCAGCCTCCTAGTTAACCTGCTAGCCCCTTATGTCCCAACTCGCCAGTTGCGCTCCTTGGGGCAGCATCTGGTTAGAGTCCCCCGTGTGAAGTGCCTTCGGGCCTGGGGTCGATCCTTTTGTTGTTTGGCAGCCAAGCTATGGAATTCCTTGCCTCTCCAGATCTGTGGCATGGACCGCCTGCTGGACTTTAGGAAAGCTATCAAAACTTTTCTTTTTCCGTCAGCCTAGTAATTTCTTGTCTTTTTGGATGTTCTTCGCGCCTATCTGCTCTGTTTCTTAGCCCTGATCCTTCTGACGCTGGCAGTGCCGGGACACCTCTTTGCTGAGGCAGCTGTGCGCTATATAAACACAGATAACATAACATAACATAACATGTAATATGTGAGGCCATAAGCAGTGCATGGCGGGGCCAAAAGATATAGCTAGCTCTGCTAAATATACCCAGTGAATTTCAAAAGGTAATGTGAATTGGTCCCCTCAATTGGCAAGATGCTTTAATCCCCATTATAAGCTCGTAGTAGATAGTACCAGTGGTACCCAGGGCAAGTATGTTAAAGGGGTCACCAGGGCTACAGCCCTATTTGTGCCAACCTGAGTCGCAGCCGGCACAAGTAGCTTCCCTGTTCAAGTTTGACTCTGCACACACCATGTGTGACAGAGTCCCATCATTGCCTTGAGATATGTAAGTCAGCCCTAAAGTAGGCCTCCTAAAGCCCAGGAAGCAGGGTATTTCAATGGTGAATGCATATACGTACAGACATATATACCTCTACAGTAACCTTGCCATTCAACTTTACTGTGAGCGAATGGCGGTCCATAGGTTAATGTGGACTGACTACCGGACAAAACCGAGTTAGCCAGCTCCATGATGGTACCACTGAATTTAGTCTTGTTTGGTATCAAACACCGTGCTTTTTCACCACCAACACGATTCTTATGTCGAGGGTGAGCTGGCATACACCCAGGTGGTGCCTTTAGAGGTTGCCCACTGAGTTACAGAGTCCCCTTGTGCCTTGGCAGGATTTATGAGCCATTTTCCACCAAAACATAAGTCTGACTTGATGAGTGCTATCATTCCCAGAGACTGTAAGACAAAAATCCATGATTGCCAGTGAAAGGCCCATCAGGGCAGCGAGCCACAAAGGCTTCACCACCTCTGATTTGTACGTGACTTGTCTCCCAGTGGAGACAAAGGCCCCCCTGCTCCCAGGCACTCGTGTTTGCGGGCAGGCGGGAAAGTAGGTATGATGGCTCGTGCCATCTTGAAAAGTCCAAGAATAGTGGATTCTGGGTAGTTTGGTGTCATACACCCCAAGGATGTGGTCACCTCCGGGGTGGATCAGCTGCAGAATTCGTAGCCCATTTGCTACTGGCCCCCAAACCCCTAAACACCCCCTAAACCCAGGATTCAAGGGACACTCCTAACACCAGAACTCCAGATCTGCTCTGAAGAAGAAAAGGACAAAGAAGACACCGTGTCAGCACAAGGCAGGACTCCACAAAGAAGAGGTGCAAAGTACAGCACCTGTGGCAGCCCCACCGAACCCGCTGGACTACGACTCGTCCTGGACCAGAGACTGGTTTCAAAAGAAAGGTGAACTCTTCTGCAACCCAACAACTTCACCTGGACTCCCTGGGACTAGAGGTACTAATCTCATGCAGTTGGCTGGCACAAGCCACACTTTCAAGATCCAAGGAAGGACTGTCCACCGGACTCCATCAAGGGCCAGACTAACTGGCCAGGTGCCTTCTTGAAAGTGTAGTCCTGAACCTCAGCGAGTGTCAGCCCTCTACAGCATTCCCAAGACTCTTAGAAGAAGATTTGCTTAATTGCTGCATTTGCCGTGCCCAAGATTTGTTGGTGGTTTTGTTAACCACTGCCTACTTTACTCAGCACTTCAAGAGGAGGGAATCCTTAGCTCCGTCAACCTTCTCCTTCTGTGGAGCAGTTGCCAGTACTTGCATACCAAACCTGTCTGCGTTGGCATGCCTGACAAAGTCAGCTCCTGCTGTCCAGTTCAGCATGATGGATACCCAGGTAAACATCTGCATCGGATATGCCTGAGCTAGGTAGAGCTGCCCTGCCTAGGGATTCCTGGTCCAAGTTTCACCCCCAAGGGGCTCCCATGAACTCGACCTACAAATATTGTTTTGCTGAGTACTGCTTTTCAGCACCCACAGCTCCCATTCAGCACCAAGGACAGCCAAGTCACCTCTCCACACAGACTGCCTAGGCAAGGTAAAATTGTTCTGACTGTTGAAGCTTGGTCTGTAGACTTGCAAGACCTTAACTCCAAGTGGGCTCCGTTGAACTCTTCCCATAATTGACTCTGAGATTTTCCTCATTGATCGCAATGGTTACGTTTGACAGCGCTGTTTAATACAGATTTATTGAACATTTTAAAATTGATAACTCTGGTTATATTCTTGTATAGATTCCATTTTGGTGTTTAAAATTATATAAAAATAAGCTCTATTTAGTGCTGGATTTCTTTCGAGTCACGTCAATTACTTATCGTCAATGTTGGTATTGTAAAATGCTCTACACATGTTAAGTAAGCCTTTCTGCTCTTTGCCACTCTACCATGACTGAGCGAAGGATTACTAGTGTGAATCTGAGGTCCACTTTTGGTTATTGTTCCAATATTACATGGTAAGGCCTCCCTGCCATATCACATAATATTGACACCTTGCTATATTCGGTGACTGTCTGGGGCCATGCCTATTATCTCCATTACTACCTAGTACTGTACCATGAAGTTCTGTTAGAGTTGTTGAATCTGTAAATGTATGTACCAAAGACAATGCACCAGGTAATTTTCTCTGTGGCAGTTGCAAATACCTTCAAAACAACGATACACCCTAAAACCACGGCAGATATGCACTCTTTGCTTTTTTCAGTTATGGACTTTCAATTGCAGGACTTAACAGCCATTAAATCATCCATTGGGTCTGTAGGTGCAGCAGCGACAAAAATTGCAACTGACATTAAGGGCTGATACTGCTTCCTTTCATCAAAGTTTCAATTGTACAGATTCCAGAGTGTGAGAAGTGAAAAAGAGATTGGACAACATGCCTAAATGGAACCCAGAGATCTGGTCAATAAAACAAAAGGTAACAGATCTGGGAGATGGGAGTCGCAAAAGTAATGTAAGGATCACATGTGCCCCGGAGAAAATGTAAAGTGGTGATATGTTGGCTTTTCTCTACAAACTTCTTTTGATCCTTTTGGAAGTAACATTTGACCCCACCGCTGGAACTCCAATAAGCTCTCAGAATACTGACTTGTAACCCTTCCCTATCAAATTCACCTCACCCAATCTAGCTTGCTTCTGGTGCCACCAGAAGGTCAGCCAAGTCATCACTGCAGCAAAGAAACATGGCCCCTATCAGTATGAGAGTCAACAAATATTCATATCCTCTGACTTCGCACAAAATACTAACTGGAAGAGGAAGAGATTCTTGGTCCTCAGACCATGGCATTGCAAAAGAGAAATTCATAATGGACTCCTGGAACCAGCTGTGATGCTAATCACTATGGATGGCAGGATTAGGGAGTATGATGACACTAAGGCATTCGAGAGATTTCTGCATGAACTGGAAGAATCGGATATGGACACCACCGCTGGAGCCATAGTAGGGGACCCAGTAATACCCGCTACTCAGAAACCGACTGGTAATATGAACCTAGAGAAATGCCAGAGACTGGAAAAAATAAAGCAGAACTCGTTCAACGAGGAGAGATACTTAAATAAGAGACATACCCTCTGAGGGATAAATCCAGATTGCCAATCTAAAACTTACAAAGCTCAAATTTTGACTAAAGGCCTAGGTTTTGCTGCCCACCCAACTGCAACTTAGTGGTCTGGGTCATCTTTGCTTGTAATAGATGAGACTGTATGATTCCTATTATGAGGTACTGTATGTTACTATTGTTATACGCTTGGAGGAGGGAATTTTTCTTATAGACGTATGGGTTATTTTTCTTGCATAGCTTTCCCCGATTATAGTCTAGTACCTTTTCACACTCTTACAGTTGCTTCCCACAACCTTAGGCTACCCAACCTTATGTACTGCACAGGAACCATGACACAGGGGACACCACACTCCTGGTTTCGAGCTGGGTTGTTGGGAGTATAAACCTCTTGTCTCCATGGCTAACCAAGTATGTTTATCCCCTTTTCTTCTGGATTAGAATCCAAAGTCTATGGCCTGTGCCACAAGTGCTTGGTATTTTGGCATGTCTATAGTTTTCTTGAAACTTTTTTCAATAAGTGAATGATGATATTCCCATTTCCATCACTTGTTATCATTATATATCCTTGGAGTATACAGATTGAACGGAAACACTCCCTTACAAGACTTAGAGCATTCACAACACATATATCATCCTACACATTCAAATGAATGGTCGTGATTACATTGTCTGCACAACCATTGCAAGTTGTATCACAAAATCTGAATGGCATGACAGTCTATATCAAAAGAAACAACCTAAGAAAACACTGATAAAAGAATCATTACTAAATTTCAAGAAAAGTGAGAAATGAATAAGAGAATGGCTGGACAAATTGATTTATGCTAATAGAACAGAACACACTAACGAAACACACAGCTCCCCTCTAAATCATAGAAAGAAGGGAGTAGCAATTTTCATAAATTCCCCCCAATGTGAGTAGTACAGACCTGGAGAGATGTCTTCGGTAGATATGTGTTTTCCAAACTTAAACTGCAAGATGAGGCCTTGATAATAGGATCAGCATATGCACTGTTTGGAGACAAGTCTGACTTTTCTCCTAAATTGTACAGGCTTCTTTCTTTTGGTAGAATGAAGGTGACAATTGGAACCTACTTCTCAACCGTCTACTAAACAGACTAGGGAGACCTGACAATCAATAGCCAAAGGACAGATTTATTCTAGAAAATATAATCAAAGCCAGTGCTGTGGTAGAACCATGAAGGCCACTACATCTACTTAATAGGGATTACGCCTTTACTTCATGTGTCCATGTAACACAATCTCATACAGATTATTTCACTACAAGAGCTACACCAGCATGAATCCTTGTGTCAAAATCCATCATATCACATAACACATCTAACCATGATTTCATAACCATAGACCAGGAATTTACCCTTTTGAAACCAGGGGAGATCTAATGAGATACTTGGCTAGTTTGAACAGAAAACATGAACAGAGGAGAAGGTTAGAGGCCCACATTCAACCGCTTACTACAGCTTATTCACGGCCGACACATATATACATTTGGGAACTGATTAAGGAGAAGCATGACCTAAACTCCTTATACACCTGACAGGTTGAATCAGCTCTCTTCACACTAATATAAAGCTATTATGAAAGTAGCAAAAAAGGTGGATGGGTGCTTCCAGCCCAATTAAAACAGGACAAATCTTATAGAGAAATTCCTGCTATCAGGTGACGAACAAAATAAATTGCCAACACACCCACGGAACATTTTGAAAGTATTTTCTACATACTGTGAGCCCCTTTCAGTAGAGCATAAATCCCAGGAGAGACTACAGAAGTAATCAGTAAGATGGCAACTTATAAAGCACCAGGGGTTGATGGGCTGCTGATAGAATTTTAAAAATTAACTAAACCTTTAGCAGTGCCATTGCTATGTTAAGTATTGTGGGAAGTATCTGACACTCAAGACAGCCAGGAATTTCATTAATACTGAAACCAAAAAGAGAGCTGTTGCAATGTTCAAACTAGGGGCCAACATCTCTCATTAACTTACACACAGAGATATTGGCAAGGTTTTTAGCCAACAAACCTAAATGGTCCAAACCTTCACTGACCTATCCTTTGCAATTTGGATCTATGTCAGGATGCTAATTGGCGAACCATTTGAAAACACTTTCCCATTTATTATAGCATGTCAAAGAAGATGATATAGAAAAGTCTTGCTGAAAAGACATTTGACTGAGTGGATTGTTCATATTTGTTTACACTAATTGACAAAATGGGTTTGAGGGGACCTTTTATTGATAAAGTTTGCTGGCTCTATACCAGTCCTAGACCCCTTGGTGGGATGCAGCGGGTTTTCCTCACCCTAATTTATACATAAGATGAGGCACATGACAAGGCTGTTCTCTTTGGCCTTTACTGTTTTTAATAGTGATTGAACCCTTGGCTATTGCTATATATAAGGACCAGAATGTTTGAGGGGTCAACACTGTAGTAGGGGAACAAAAAGCATTACAATATGCAGATGATATTTCAGTAACCCTTTTGAAACTGCATGATTCAATTCTAGCTCTGATGCTAATAATTGACTCCTTTTCTGAATCTTCAGGCTTTAGGGTTAACTGATCCAAGTGTGAGGCATTACTAATGACTTCATGAACCTCTAAAACCTGTATAGGTGGCTCATAATTCAGGTGGCTGCAAACATGCCTTAAATATATTGGTGTCCACTTCAATACAGCCCTTAACAATTTTATGAAAGACAATATTAATCCTATGCTACATAGGGTCAAAGAGGAATTTCATCTATGATACCACTGAGATCTCTGCTACCTATGGAACAAGCAATAGAAAACACAATTAAGATGTTCATTTGGGGTGGATAATGATCGAATCTTAAGGCAACCAAATTTGATGCCAGGGTCACAAAAGGATTACAACTGTTGCATACTAAGTCATATTGACTGGCTTCTCAACTAGCGCAGACAGTATATATACTAAAGATACATAGATCAATATATGGGTACTTCTAGAAAAACATTTACTCTGGACTAAAGGTAAGCTGAGACTATTCTACACCAATCACATACAAACAAAACAAGAACGTACCCTCATAATCCATGCCTCTCATTTTGGCTTGATGAGAGAGCTTAAACCCTTAGTGGCCGCTGACATGATTCACTTAAATGCCCCATTACGGAGAAAAAGATTAATACGACTTAGTGAGATGGAAATAGATTGGTCCTTATGGAGAGAATACCACACTTAGAAGACTTCATCCATGACGGGGATATTGTGTCCTTCCACATTCTTAGACAAAAATAGAGCCTGCAATTTTCACAAGATTGGAGGTGCTTTCAAAGCCCTCACAGTCAAAGAGCTATTTTAGGGACCCAACCATACACAATTGTGATTGATCCACTGTTAAGAGATTGAAGTAGTATAGTTGAACAATATTTGGAGTTTATTTGAGTCTAGCCAACATTATTTTCTCTCAAAACAATGCAAAAAGTTCCATGTGGGAAATTACGTTGGGCATGGAAATTCCAGATGATGATTGGACCACCATATTAGAGGACCAAGATAAAACGCCTAGAGTGGCTAGGCCGAAATTCAACGACTACAAAATCCTGCATTAGTAAGATTTGTCTCCGGCTAAGTTATACATAGCACATATGTCACAAGGCTCTAAATACTACCAGTGTGACGTCAAATAAAGTGGCATTTTACATATTTGGTTGTACTATAGCTCATTGTAGGTACTGCATCTAGAATAGACTTAAAAATAAGATTAGATCAGCAATGTCTTCATTGCCCTACCACAATAAACGTGGATATCTGCGGTATTGGCGATAGCAAAAGAAAGACTTATATGACATTTGAAGACAAATGTGCTGCCAACGGATAGGCATAGGCTGTAAGATATGCACAATATGGCCTAATATAAGAACATATTTAATACATTTCAAGGACTAACTACATTGTTTGAAAGAGATATGGGGCAAATTCTTAAAGGAAAGATAATTGATCACTAATTCTGATACGAAAAACAGAGGAGATTGGATTTATATTTAACCACTGTATACACAACAATACAAGAACATGGGTTCTGAAGAAAAGGGACAGGGGAACAACAATATTTGTGTTATGCTAATATATGGATGAACGAATTGTAGGGTGATTGGGAGGTCCTTCTGTGTTTTGTTACTGTGAGAGTAACGAAGAGTATCTTCTGACTTGCCGGGTCCGGTGGCTTTGTGGACTAATGAGTCCACTGTAGGGGTCTGTCCTTGACCTCATGGTCAAAGGTTCATATCTCGGCGTGTCCACTCAGCCTTTCATCCTTATGAGGTGGATAAAATTAGTACCATTGACTTGGGTAACAATAAACATCTGGTAAACAGTGCCAAGATACCCTCGGTGAACGTGCGTTTTACAAATACACGCTATGTTATGTTGATTCTAGGTACAAATTTCATTGTTTTCATTTAATTTATCACTGGCATGTGCTATTGTGAAGGATTTTCATGATATTGTTTTACATACTGTGAACAATTGCTGGGTCAAAATTGCAATAAATAACTTTAATATGAGATGTGAATGCATACAATTAGTTATTATTGAGAATCTTCGATTTACAGTGCCCCTGACCCTCCATTTATCTCCCCCGCTTGTGGGGCTCTGACACATCACTCCATGTTGTGGTCTCCTCTGTGTCCTTCCTAACCTCTTCCATGACTGGTGATATTGAATTATGTTTCCTCCTTTCAAAAGGTTGCTTAATGTGTGAGCTGCTCATTTCTGTCTTCCTCTTCCTTCTGGGTGCTCAGATTGATCATTTTCCTATGTCTGTGCTTTCTCTCTGGCTCCACCCCAACTCCTTCTCCAGAATACTCTTCAAGGCAACCGCCCCAGCACATATTCACTCATAACTCTCTGACACTTTGGCATCCTCAACGCGCTGACCTTTTCTTCTTTTGCTGGTGCAGGGGAGGTGGTTCTCACACAAGATTTTTTTTCACTGCTCAACAGCGGGATACATCATGGTTTCTGAGCTCCAATACGGTTGGTGGTGTCTCTTCTCCAGCTTCTGTCTTAGCATGAGGCACTTCTGTTCCACTTTGTCATTTGAGAATTCTGCAGCCAGAAAAGAGCTAATGATTTACATTACCATTGTCATAGGCTGGTTATCAGTGTATCCAAAACTAACCTTGAGATAGACACAAGGTCAAAGTAAGCTGCATAGCAGATGGCCTGGGATCGAGGTGCTAATGGTTCGAAAGTGTGAATCTCATTTCCTCAAGGAAACTAGCTATTGACACCAACAGAAAACTTGTGTCCCTCCTAATGTTTTGACTTCTTATTGGAAGAGTTATTTAATGTGAATTTGCCTGTATGAAGAGAAACTTAAGGTCATCTTGGATACTGACAATACAGCTCTGTAACATTTCCTTAACAAGAAGAAGATGAGTCATTATCTCCTGCCCAGTATATTTTGTGAACTGAATAGTGTTTAACATAACTGAGACTTTTACCCAGGCCCACGGGAGCTGTTCCTTTCTTTGGAGCCCCATTCTATCTTTCCAGATGATGCCCAAGTTCCCGAAGGCCATTAGGCAGAGTCTGCCAGCTGTGTCCTCTGTCCCTCTGCATGAAGGAAAAGAGAGGAGGCACTTCATTCTCTAGCAGAGACTGACAGTGTATCACAGAAGCCCCACTTCAAATCTCAATTCCTATAACACAAATGATCCTGCTGTCTTTTAATCCAACATCTGCTGACAAAGTAAAAACATATTAAGGACTCTGGCATTTAGCACAAAGTCTGAAAGATTTATTTAAATGTAAGATCCACTTACACGTATGCCAGAAATTTGGCTTTTAATGTACTGCCTTACCCATGGCTGCCAGACAACCTCTTCCCTGCAAACCTCTGAGTGATTCAAACACCACAAGAATTGATTAGGAGAGACTACTATGGCATCAACGCTTCTCACTCTTTTTAAAGTATGCAAGGGATTTTCACTGCAAGCTAGTACGCAGTTGAAGGCGTATAGTTGAGCTGTAACTTTACGCTCCTTAAGATAATAATCTGTTGCAGAGATCTGTACTCCAGAAGCCCCACATTTAGGATAACATGTATTTAATAAGTGTGCACCCAACCTTCACCTTTAGAAACTTCTTCTCCTGGTCAGCGGTTTTTCATCTCTGCGAGCTGTCTTTAGCAAAAGTTAGTTCCAAGCCATTAAACTCACCTTAGTTCTGTTTTGCCTGATCGAACATGAAGCTAAAAAATAAGACCAAAGCTAACATTTTACACAGGGTTTGACACCCATGTTTGGGCCGAAGTAGGTCGTTTATTACTCAACTTCCCAAATGATAAATAAAAGACTCATAAGAAAGAACACAGTCATTGTTTCTTCTACTAAACCTATGTAGCCATTTTAGTTCAAAATTGAAATGTATAATTAATTAACTATCTTAGATTAAGACTATATCGATTAATTGTTGCCACACCTCGTACGGGGGTGGATGGGGGGGGTGTCATGTGGCAGACACAGGCTACTTGGCCACAACTATGGTGACTGAGGTGATTTACCACTGGTCCAACCTACTATGGCTCCACAAACTGGCCAAGTGAATCCCTTTATGCAGTTGACTCCCAGGGTAGTGAAGTTAGCAGTACAGGGCATTTCAGGAAGGTAGTGTGGGAGGGAGAGTTTAGAAATATACAATCAACCAACAGACACAATTTCTTCAGTTAGCCCAATGCTTATCTTCAGTAAAAACAAGTGTTGTAATTACATACATTAACTAAATAGTTGTGGCTATTCTCAAAATTTGAGTGTCAATTTACTCCAAATGTGAAACTTACATGTCTCCACCAAATTGAAGGGCATAGGGGCTACACACGTTTGAGTAATTTACACTTTAGAGTAAGTTTACTATTTGTTGGCTATTCACCAAATCCAACTGTAAGTTACACTTTTGGAGTAAATTCACACTCAGATTTATCAATTATGTATATACATAATTAATATGTTAATCAAACAAATAATGTTTAAAAACTGATTTTTTTTAGTAAATTATAAACTATACATTGAAAACCATCATACTCTACTTCCCTAGAAACCCCAAAACCCACCAATTATTAAAAAAAATATTTAAAAAACCAATGCTTTAAATATATTACAAAAGCACAAAATAAAAATATTCTAAAAAGATTGAAAATAATTAACAATAAAATAATAGCGTGGAACATACAGACTAATACAACATTATACATTATTACAAATCAACAATATATAAAGTAATATTAAAGGAAACAATTTTAAACACTTAAAACATATATTCTGTCCCAAGAGATCCTTGTAATCATAGAATTTTTAGATGACATTTGTTTCCAATTATATTTTTACATCAATATTAATGTTGAGCATCACCCACCACCAGTGAAGCATCAACCAAGATAAAAAATATAACAGCATAGACACATGGATACAGTCAGAAAAGATTTAAATAAGCTTTAGAAATGCCCCAAACATTAACAGCCCTAGGGAACAATTTACCCTGCAAAAGACTTTAAATATTTCTATAATAGTAGGCAAGCACATGGGGAAGAAGGTTACTGAGAACAACGTTAAATGTCATGCTACTTGTGCATGGGCTCTAGGAGCCACACCTACCCTATCCACCAATATGCATATGCAGATGAATTAATAGCCTATATTTGGAATACATTCAAAGCCATCCAAACCCTCTAAAATAATAAAAATATTTCTAGTGTAGCAGCATTGAGAATATAAAAACTACATTAAAATACATTCAAGGCATTCAGCAGACCAAGAGCAAGTAGGAAATATATATAACGTTAGGCCTTCACCATAACAAAATCTCCATTAGCATTCCATGTATTATTAAATCCCACATGGGCTACCGGCACCCCCTACTGCAATATTCCACACCCACATGTTATTTCCCATTTCTCTGAGCAATCTTGCAATTAACAGCTATACTTACACTACTGCAATATTCCACTCCCACATGTTATTTCCCATTTCTCTGAGCAATCTTGCAATTAACAGCTATACTTACGACCTAGGTGTCTCATGGTGTTGGTACTCCTTGGTGTGGTAATACTGATGCAGTACTCCTACATCAGTCATATTTGCCCGTTGAACTCTAGCTAGGTCTTTCTCGCAGCTCACACAAGTCTCATGAGTCATTGGGACACAATAATGAGATTGTTCATCACCAGATTCAATGCAGTATTGGTAGCATCTCTCTCCTTATTTGTAGTGCCTGCTGTGTGTGTTCCTTGTACTGTTTTCACATTTTCACCTCCAAAGATTAACATGTTGGAAAATGGCCCTTTCCGAAGAGTCACCCCAAAACTTTTGCCTTTCTCCTCTTCTTCTGACCTCGTCTTTGGTGGCTTTAGGATTCTGAGCACTTTACCACTGCTAACCAGTGCCGAAGTGCATGTGATATCACCTCTAAACATGCTATCACTGACTTATACTCAATTGGCATATTTAATATACTTATAAATCCCTAGTAAAGTGCACTACATGTGCCCAGGGCCTGTAAAGTATATGCTGCTAGTGGGATTGGAGCACTGCGTTTGCCACCCACTAAAGTAGCCCTTAAACATGTCTCAGACCTGCCACTGCAGGGCCTGAGTGTGCAGTTTACACTGCCATGTCGACTTGCCATTTAAAAGCCCTTGCCAAGCCTTAAATTCCCCTAATATTGCAAATAAGCCACCCCTAAGGTAAACTCTAGAAGGCCCATATAGCAGGGTGATGTGTCATGAAAAGGTTGGACATGTGTTTTTAAGATCTGCATGTCCTGTTAGTGAAAAACAACTATTTTAATTTTTCAATACTGTGAGGACAACCCCTTCCACAGGTTAAGATTGGTAATTCTTTATTCCACTTTTAAGATGCAATTCCTGATTGAGAAAGAAGAGCTCTGTCATGTTTACTATCATTGGAATAATAATGACAAATCCTCTTTACATGTAAAGTGGGATTTAACCTTACTATTTTAGAAATTCAATTTTTTAGAAAGTTAGTATTTCTCTGCCCTT
The DNA here is from genome assembly GCF_964204655.1 of Triturus cristatus. Classification (NCBI taxonomy): domain Eukaryota; kingdom Metazoa; phylum Chordata; class Amphibia; order Caudata; family Salamandridae; genus Triturus; species Triturus cristatus. The sequence continues at coordinate 1,371,013,301 of NC_140589.1, forward strand.
AAATGTCTGTGTGTCTTCAGTCTGTCTGCAATATATGTCTGAGGCAGGTGACAGCTTGACTTAGAGCATTCCCTTTAGACAGCCACACACAAAGGAAGATTAGGTGTACCTGGGTGCCCATCTGTATCCTGATGTCTCATCCTGGGCAAGATGGGAGGGAGTAGCTGACACAACTGATAAGGCAGTGTCCTGTCCCAGATTGTAATGAGTCTGGAGCCAGGGCTGGTAAGAGAGGACCCCTGTGCACTTCAAACCCCTCTTTGGAGTCACCTCCACTTCAACTGGGTATAAATACTGGGTCTCTGACCCCACCAAATCAGTCCCTTCTGGACCTGTGAAGAACCTCTGTCAGGCGAACTGGTGCGCTGCTACAAAGACTGTCACTCAGCTGGACTGCTGCATGGAAGTACAGCTTTTCTGCTGTTCTGCCCTGCTGCCCTCTGACCCTGCTGAGGAAGAGCTGGATTCTGCCTTGAGCCCAGAGTGATCTCTAAGGGGGTGTCGGCTTATCTCCTGTTTTCTGAGACTCAGGAATATCAAAGTCTCACCATCTGCTCCTGTCGCTGGTCCTTTGAAGTGGACCCAGTTGCTTTCTCCAGTTGAACAAACACATCTCCTGTCTGCGTATGCCAGAACTGACACATTGATGCTGTTGTGGGAGCAGAATTAGTGCATTGCATTTGGAACCAGCATCTCCTTAAAGAACCAACGCATCTGAATCAATGCATTGCCGCCCCTGCAGTGCGGAAAGATCGAAGCATCCCCTTGCCTGCATGAAGAAACCCAGACCATCACCTACGCAATTCATGCCTATTGGCTCAGCACCTTGTCTTCATAACCGATGCATTGCTGCCACTGCATGAAGAAAATCGATGTATCACATCGACTGCTGGATCGACACCAATGTATTGCTTGGCTGCACCCGCATTTCGCTCTTGTGACCCGGATCAATGTACTTTGGGCAGCGGGTCTTGTATGGCTCCTGTATGCAGCCGGCGCTCTTTATTGTGGTCAGCCTTAACTCTTGGCTTTGCCTCATTCCAGCACAGCCAGATAGCCCCCATAGCCGCCTATTGCTTCCGACCGCTATTTTTACATTTAATCTTTAATAATCAATATCTCGACTTCTACTTATTGGATTTTTGTCATTGGGGTCTTGTTTTATTCATATAAATCATATCTATTTCTCTAAACTGGTGTGGAGTCTTTTCGGGGTGTCTTCATTGTGTTACTGTGTGTTGTGTGGCACAAATACTTTACGTATAGCCTCCTAAGTGAGGTCTGTCTGCTCAGTGCCAAGCTACCAGAGGGTGAGCACAGGATACTTTATGGTGTATGACTGACTTACCCTACTAGGATTGTGGTCCCTGTTTGAACAGGCTGAAAACCTCTGCAAACTAGAGACCCTATTTCTCACATCTCCTCAATGCTATACCTATAAATAGGAGTACCATTTAGGAGGGGCAGCCTTCAGCTAGTACAGTGTTTCAGTTTTCTTCTAGCCTGCTTGGTGATTAAACTGAAGCTAATGATCAGTGAGTGTTATCAAATGTTCAGCTGCACACTGCACAGTTTCTGCTGTTGCCCTTGTAGGCAACTTTAAGTATGCAGTACAATGTTATCATAGCTGACATTAAGGACACTGTTATGAAGAGCCAGTATTCAGAGGTGCTGGGGTTGAAAAATTAACAAATCCCATGAACTGGCGACCACAATGTAAATGGAATAGTGAGTAATATGCAGACCTAGGAACAGATGGTCCTTTATCAATTTAGATCCTAGTTTCTGGGAACCTTACAAGAGACATTTTCCACCTTTGTTGGTCTACCATTTTTGGACTTGTGAATTATTTGAATCACATGTAGAAATGCATTTAGTAAAATCAGGCCTAGTATTCCTGAATACTGTAATTTCATATGGGGGACCACCAGGCTAATTAGAACCATCTGGGTCTTCTGCACTAGGTGAAAGGGCCTTTCACATGGATTTTCTTTTTGCTATCCAGATTGTTCTCACCGGTCACACAAAGGAGGCTGTCCAAGAGGTTAACGCCTATCTGTGGTATTACTCTGCTATGCATGGTACTTGTTATGGTTGCCTCCTATTCAACACAGCCTTGTATCAGTCAAAGCCCTATGCTTGGAAGGTTAGTATATACATACTAGTTGCAGAAGTACATGACTTTGTGATCCTAATTGGGCATTTTTCTTCTAAATAAATCTGAGAAAAAGCTCAGTTCACCTTTTGATGCAGTCAACGGTTCAACCAGTGCAAAATAATGGCTCTAGGAACAGAATGCTATTTTCTGGGGGGTTTTTCTCGAAGTTTCATATAGCGCAAACTTGACCCAAAGGTATTGGGTATCAGAGCGCTTTACATTAGCCCCAGTTGCTTACACAAGAACACATTGATTTTTTTGTTAGGCATGGGGAGATTAAGTGATTTGCCCATAATCACAGGATGTTGCGTCATTGCCGAGACTCGAACCCGGTTCCCCAGATTTGAAATTGACCGCTCTAGCAGTTATGCTACATCCTTTCCCCAGAGACAATATTTTTGAAAAATTGGGCCGAATGGACAAATGATGCTTTTTGAGCACAGTACCCACCAGGCATAACTGCCACATTTAGGGTGTTGAATTGAAGTAAATAAAAAATTATGGGATAAATACTTGACTTATAATAGATTGAGTTGTAGCCCGAGTAGTTACCAGTGGATGGAATTATTTCAAGCTTTCCACCCATCACTCTTTTGCTCACTTCACTGCAATGCTCTAAGTGAGACAGGTTTGCCCAGATGTAGGTCTCATGCTCACTGGAACCAAGTTACATCTGGATGATGAGCCCAAACTGGGGTGTAACCGGTCTTGGGATGCTTGCTTTATGGTTCACAGAGAGCCTCGCTTGGCAACTTGGGCTGGACAATTCCTCTTTGAGGAGGACTCAGATTGATTTCCATATAGTTGGGTCGAATATGAGGTGGCATGGTGTTGATTACTTCAAACATTCCACCCATAACTTTTCTGTTTACTTCAGTTTCTCTAGTGAAAAGCAGAGCTTTTTTTATCAGAGTGACAGTGCATTGAAAATAAGAGCAATCGCTTAACAACAGTAAAAAAAAAAATAGAAGTCCTGCATTAGTTATCATAAGGGTTATAGCACCCTATCCTTTTGGTATATTTCGGGAAAGTTGATGAAGTTAGAAAGTGAGCAGTACATCTGAAGTAACAGATGGATTCTTGATATATTCATTGCCAGCAATTTGAACATTTGTATAATTCATGTTATTAATGAGACAATCATTAATTACAGTGTTTGATAGGCCATCATAATTACTGAACATTTCTACAAAAAAAGGATTGCAATTTCTGTCTAGTTTAGGCAAATTATCACAGCAAAAATTCTGTGATAAAATCAAAATAGCAATGAAAGAAACAATGTTCTTCTGCGCGTCCAGTTTCATATTCAGGTGACATTGACTCAGGTATTTGGTCCACGGGAGAAATGTTTGTGATTCTGCCAGCACAGGAGCTTCGTGGGAGGTATCACCTTCATATGCCATGTGCCCTCGGACGACTGGGGAATAAAGGGACTGAGAAAGAGTAATAGGGGCCAATTTCATCACTTGGGAGTGCCTTGACTCTGGGAATTCAAAGAAAGGAGAAAAACAGAAATAACATTGTTTTGTGAACGTGGGGAGAGGTGAATAGAGCATTCGATTAGATGAGAGTAAGCAAGGAAAAGTTGCATGATAGAGCCCCTTGAAGAACAGCTGTGGAGGGTGGGACTGTATGGCAAAAGTGGTATTTCTGGTCCGACAAGGTGAAGAGGCAGGGCTGTAATTTCCATTAGTGCAGCAGGTGCAGTGGCGCCCCCTAAAACCTGATTATTGCTGTATTTTATCATTCAAACCATACCCAAGGGGTCCATTCCCTTTTTGCCCTTTGACGTATGACACAATGGCTAGGCTACTATGCATGGGAGCACCAGTGCCTGCTGCAAAATCAGTGGCCGGAAGAGAGGAGGATAAGCAGATGAGAGGGATCTCGGAGGAGGGGAAGTGTCAGTGAAATCAGTGGTGGCAGGGACAGAAACATGGAGATGGGTATGGCAAGAAAAAGTGGAGAGGTCTAAGGGTTGGAGGAGCTGGTCTCACTTTTGTTTGATACAATACAGAAAAAGAGGGCAAATAAGGGCATAATGGCTAAAATGTGGGCCAATCAGGATAAAGATAACATGACAATCGACTTGCTTGACATTGTAAGTGTATGACTGGGTAACACAAGAAGGGAGAGGAGGCACCGAGAATATAGATGCCATGGCAGCCGAGGGAGCTGTGGCTGAAGAAAGAAATGAGAGTGAAAGTGTCAGAAGGAAGGAGGTGGTGGAAAGCTGGGCGACTCAGACCTGTGGTCAGCTGGCCACAAATGCCGAAACCTGGGCAGACGTTGGGAAAATGGGGCAAAGCAGAAGGAGCACAAAGGTCAGAGATGGGGGAACAAAAATGAGAGTATCTTGAAAGCTAGGAAAGGCGGGATTTGGAAGCAAGGGGTAGAGGAAGTTGAACATTTTTACATAAATTTACCTCATAACAATGTAGAAATGTGTTTAAATGTTAACATAGAAACTGCATATCAAAATAATGGTTTGAAAAATATGCTTTTTTTTTTTTTTTGTCCTCATCTCACCTATAAACTATTTGCAGGGCGTAACTGGTCAGTTTAATGATGGGGCGCCCTCCGACCGCCTGCACTTGTTTAGGTTATCCAACCAATCCCCTTATGTCGTCCGGGATTTAGGTGTTAATCATAGGACAATGATATTTCGACCATTAACATCAGCAAAATGGAATCAACGGAGTCTCAATTCCTGACCCAAACGTATAAAGGGTGCCCAGAGTGTAGAGAGGCTAGGGCTGGTACTCAAGGATTATAGCCGGGCCATAGCAAGTGCGGATTTTAACCAGTCCTCGATTTTTGGAGGGAGGGGGTCCTTCCATCTTAAACAGATCTCCCTTCGGGCCAACAAAATCAGACATAGTAACAGCCCTCTATCAGGTTGAGCCATACTGGCAGTGGACACCTGATCATTAGCAAAGAGAATCAGAGAGCCGTTCAGCACAATATCAATTCCAAAAGACATACATAAATATCTGCACACCCCTTCCCAATATAGTCCAAGTTTGGGACATTCATAAAAAATATGTATGTCATTGGCTTTGGGGAGCGAACACCTGGGACAACTCGGTTCAGGATTAGGAGCGAATTTCGAGATATTCTCCGGAGTATAATAGATTCGATTGGTGACAAAAAAGTGGTTTTTCTTCAGATTAGCAGATTTGGTGTATTTATAGAGCAGGGTCATGGAAGGTTCTAGGAGATTCCCGATATCGACTTCAAAAGGTGAATCGTTCCAAGCTGACGCCTGATGAGGGAAACCCACATCATCTACGTTGATCAGGAGCCTATACCATATGGAGATTTCCTTCTTCAGATGTTGAATATTTTTTAGAGCAGCTTCCACCTCTCCATTACCCCTTAAATTCTCCTTTTCTGTTTCAAACCAAGATTTTAGTTGGATAAACTTAAATCTTGAAAACCCCAGACCAATTCTTGCCTTCAATACCTCCCAAGGATGTATGCCATTTTCGTCCCCCAACTCAGACCAAGTCTCGACCCCAGCTCTTTTAATTGGGAGAGCCAAGCTGTCCAGGAGGCAGGGGGGGGTCCCCGGGGAGTCCCAGATCGGAGCCTGATCAGAATAGTAGCCTATCCCACATCTGGAACGGATGAAATACCAGACCTCCAAAGCATTTTTAATCACCTTCAACCTTACTCGTTTGAAGAATTTTGGTGAGCCAAACTTGTAGAGAAACCCTACTTTATTCCCCCGGTCTTCAGAATTGACCAATTCCCCCAACACCTCACCCCAGGAAGATGCAGTTGGTTCCCCTAAAAGCATCCTAATGGCCTTAAATTAAAAGGCAACCAGATAGCACCGAATATCTGGGAGGGCCAATCCCCCTTTAGCTAGGCGACGCCTCAGTTTTTTCCAGGAAAGCCTAACACCCTTCTCACCCCAGATGAAGCTCCCGATTTTACTTTGCGCCTTTGAGATAGAGTGTTTAGGGAAAACTAGAGGAACTGCATTGAACAGGTAGGTTAATTTCGGGAGGATGGTCATTTTAACTAAATTCACCCTCCCGAAGATGGTCAAAGGGAGATTCCTCCACCTTGCAAACAACTGATCAATTTCCTTTATTATTTTTTCTACATTGATAGATGGAATTTTTTCGAGATCTTTCACAATGACAATTCCAAGATATTTAAATTTATTACTGATGGCCCCTCTCCACTGACCTATGTTCCAGCACATAACCTCCGTCTTCGTGGAGTTAGCCAGATAACCGGAGATTGCCCCAAAATCTTCCAACAGAGCCCCGACCTTTGGCAGAGTTGTCTTGGGGTTGTCTGTGTAGATAATTATATCGTCCGCATATAGTGCAATTTTGGAACGATATTGCTGAGTTTTAAACGGGGTTATAGACTCATCTAGCCTTATAGCTTGGGCGAGAGGCTCAATGTAAAGATCGAACAATAAAGGGGAGATGGGGCAGCCTTGCCTAGTCCCTCTTGGGATATTAAAACTAGGAGTAAGTACACCATTGAGGAGAATTTTAGCTGAGGCATCCTGATAGCACTTTTTCAAAGTGTGAATAAAGATTGGAACAAATCCCATCTCCTTCAGCACCTCCCAAAGATAGGCCCAGCACACCCTGTCAAAAGCCTTGGCCGCATCTAGCGCTACCACCGCCAAGGGTTCGAGTCTAGAAATCGCCAGATCGATGTTTCCAATAAGTAGCTGGGTTTGTTCCTGAATGTGTCTCCCAGTAATGAACCCTTTCTGGTCTGTATTAACCAATCCCGGGGCTAATTTGCCCAATCTCCCTGCCAAAATGCCCATAAAGATTTTATAATCTGCGTTAAGCAGGGAGATTGGGCGATATGAATCCGCTCTAGCTGGGTCCTTCCCTGGCTTAAGAATCAGGACAATGATAGCCTCCCTCCATGAATTAGGAACAAGGCCTGTTGTGCTGTAAATTGAATGGAACAGGGAGCCCAAGACAGGAATGACTTCCTCAGAGAGGGATTTATACACTTCGTTTGGGAGGGCGTCGATGCCGGAGGCTTTACCATTTTTAGAGAGCTTTATTTGATTTCTTATTTCCTGCAATGTAATTGGGGAGTCAAGGAGATCTTTATTGGCCTGTGTTAGCATGGGGAGGGATTTTGAGCGCAGCCACCCACGGATTTGTTGTTTAGAGGGGGATAAATTCTCCCTATAAAGATCCGCAAATAAGGTAAGTATAGTGTTTTGAATGTCGCCTATATCTGTGGATCTATCTCCTTGGTTATTTATCACCAGCTCGGCTATGTCATTCTTCGAGCGATCAGATCTCGCTTTCCACGCCAAAAGAGCCCCAGCCCTCTCCCCATACTCATAGTTCTCCATCTTACTCCTTTCCCATTGCTTCTTACACTTCTCTTCTAAAATATCTCTATAACTTTGTCTTGATTGTTCAAGATCAAGTTCTGCCTGCAACACCCCTTGTCCATCTGAGGATTTTAATAGCCTCAAATGCTCGGCTTCTAGCAGTCTGATATTCTCTTCGCCCACCTTTAACGCACTCCCTTCGGAACGATTTTGAAAACATATGAGACTGTGGAATCGGCCTCTCAGGGTAGCCTTAAAGGCGTCCCACACTACCTCAATTGCAGCTGAACCTATGTTGGTATCAAAAAATTCCAAAGACGATGTTTTAACTTCCTGAATTAGATCTAAATCATCTAACCTTCCCCTGCTGATAGTCCATCTTGATTGAGATTTTATTAGTAATTTTTTGAAGGAGCCGAAAACAGGGGAATGGTCCGAGAGATGGCTGGGAAGAATAGATATAACAGAGTCTTTCCCAAGTAGAGACTTACTGGCTAGTAAGTAGTCGATCCTAGAGAAATGATGGAATCTCTTGCTGTAGAAGGTATATCCAGCCCTGTCACCTTTCGTATACCTCCACACATCGACCAAGCCAAGATCGTGAATCAAATTCTTCATTGCCCGTCTGACAAGGGGAGTTGAGATGGAACGCACCTGATTCGACCGGTCCAAAATAGGATCTAACAGGACATTGAAATCACCTCCAACAATTATTGGGGGGGCCACCAACATAAGCTTGGATTGCAGCTTAACAATGTAAGAAGGGTCATCGATATTCGGGCCATAGAATGAGGCGCACGTCAAGACAGTCCCCCCAAAGTCCAACTGCACTATCACCCATCTCCCTGATTGATCGGTCTGGATGGATTTAATTGAGCAGGTTAGCCCCCGTTTAACCAGGACAGCCACCCCACGGCTATTCATACATTGATTCGAGACGCCATAGGTTTTTATCCAGGGTACTCCTGAAAATAGTTTATTCGACTCCCCTGTGGTCAGATGGGTCTCCTGTAGGAAGCAAACCCGAGCTTTTGAAAGTTCCAAGTATTTCATAATCAGCCTTTGCCTCATAATACACCGTAGCCCATTTACGTTCCAGGAAAGAAGACCCAAACCGGCCTGGTCAGTAGTTACATTTGCCATCCGTATTCATCGCCCTCCCACATTGATGTCATTCCGGAAGTTAATTCCCAAGAGTAAGATGAGGTTATTTTAATTTTATTATTTTTATTTTTATTTTTATATTTATTCCTTACCCACCCATGGTGACCCCCCCCCCCCAAATGACGAGGAACATGGCGGCCGGCAGATAACGGTCGCGGCCGCACTCACCTCGGGTCTTTTCACGGGATGAGGGGGAATGAAGGGAGGCAGGGGAGGCATTCCGGGGGCCCTGTGAGCTGATTTTTCTTCTGTTCGTCGGTCTTTGCCTGGCGAAGTGCACGCAGCTTTCAGCGAGTCCTCCTCTGTTCCAGTCACCCGGACTTGATGGGCTTCAGCAGTCAGTCTCCCGGCTGGAGGTGGGAGGAGGCAGCGAGGCTCCGTAGGCTCCGGGTCTCTGCCTGTTTCTGGTTCCGGGTTTCGGGGGCAGTGTCAGCACTAGCAGCGGTGACGCCGGAGCAGCAGTGGGATCCCTATCGAGAGCATTCGGAGCAGGCAGCTGGGATTTCAAAAGCGAGAATCGCGAGAATCGCGCGCCATTCCTCAGAAGAAGACAGAGGTGATATTCAAGCCTCAGAGGGGGTCAAATCTCCGGTAAGGTGTAACGACGATTTTTCAGGCCTGGTTGGTTTGGTCCCGGCGCCCTGGGGAGGCGGCATTGACATTCTAAGTAACTGTATGGAGGTGAATGAAGGTGGCTATACAAAAGGTATTGTCTCTCCTCCTAGAGTGGGTCGCTATACCCTAAGAGCAAGAGCTGCTTATCCATTGCAGAATTCAGAGGTTTCCCATGTCCCCGCGACCCAAAAAAAGACATCTATTGTTAACTTAACTAAAGCAAGGTTAAGGAGGTCCGGGGCTAGGTTTGGGGAGAGCGAAGAAGAGGAGGAGGAATTGAAACAGAGAGGGGTTTCTAAAGCTAAAATTAGAGTTAAAAAGGAACCTGTACTTATTTCAAAAATCACCCCCTCACTAAAAACCTACTATAGAGTCATGGCCGCCACAGTGGAGCCCAATCAAACTACTGAAGGGTCCCTTGAAGATCCGGAGGGGTTTTTCTTTAAAGTAAAATCCAAGCCTAAACAGAAATTAGTTGTAAGTGATGGGGGAGCCTCCTCCCCTGTGACCCCGTTTTCTCAATGTAAACAAAGGGGGGCTAAGCAATCTACTAAGCGGCCCATTGGGTCTCTAACTGACTCCCCAGTGCTTAAGGCCCCACAACAAGGTGTAACCCTCTCGAATAGGTTTAATGTTTTGGGACCACCGGACGAGGAAGGACCCACACCGTTTAAAGATCCCTCCGGAGACTTATCAACAGGAGCGCCCTCCGGGTGTCTCACAGCAGGAAGCTTGGAAGCAGCAGAGGGTTCCGAAGTGCGATCTCTATCGGATATATTAATCGCCATGAAGAAGGAGATGTTAAGTGGGTTTAAGGTCTCGGAATTAAATCAAGCAGAACTTGCGGGAAGGTTCTCTGTCTCTGAAGCCAATCAGGCGGCGATCAAGGCTTCCTGTGAAGTTCTGTCCCAGAGGCTTGATGAGATGGCGGTAAGGACGGGCCTTCTCGAAGCAGAAATACCTGGCATTAAAGAAACTATAAGTGAGGCCGCAAGGGAAGTAGGGAAGTTAACCTTACAACAAAAGGCGCTGAAGGACGACATCGAAAGGTTGGAAAACCATTCAAGGAAGAATAATCTAAGGCTCCTCAATATTCCCGAGAACTTGGAAGGTTCAGACTTAAAGGGGTTTGTCATCTCTATTTTAAAGGGGTCTGTTTTAAAAGATCAGTCTGACATTGATTTGATGTCAGAAATCCAAAGAATTCATCGTGATCCCTACAGGAAAAACCCGAAAAAACAGAAACCCCGGAAGATTTTGGTTAACTTCCTCTCATATTCAGTAAAAGAGTTAGTTCTATCACTTGGTCTCAAGGAGGGTTCTTTAACTTTTTCTCCAAATGGTTCGGATCCATTTACCTTTCAAATTAGGTCTGACATTTCCCACATAACGGCTACAAGGCAGTGAGAAATGGGCAGCAGAATGGAGGAAATGAGGTCTCTGGGTGTTAAGGTACAACTAAAATTTCCGGCTCAGTTGCGTGCTATGCATAACAATCAGATGCACTTATTCCATACAGTTGAAGAAGTAGATTACTTCATGGCTGGACTAAGGAGGGCAGAGCAGGCAAAGTGAGGTTTGTTATGTAAACAAGCGAGGGCCTCTTCACAGGATAGTATATCCGTTGTTGCACTCCTTTTTCCTATCCTGCCTCCAATCTTCTCCCCTAGTATACTACTTTTTTTTTTTTTAAACCCGAGGTGAGCGTGACCTAATGGGTTCACCCATCTTCAAGGGAGGGTTCCTCAAGGGATTAGGGGCACGCACGGGGGTGAGGGAGGGGCGGTTTTTAGAAAAATATGCTTTTATTAAACATTCAAAAAGTGCTGCTTATTTCTGCAGAAAGCTCCCATCTTTCTCATTCTTTTAAAATAACTGCCTTTTTGTAAATGTTCATTTAACGTTATAACTGAACTGTAGAAATTGACATCTTCATGAAATGTGCTGTTTTGCTGCAAAATGTATTTCTTTTCTTCCTCACACCATATGATTTTGTCATATTTTATATTGTTTCCTCTGCTACATGCTTATAATAAACAAGTATATTAATGAAAGAAAATGCTAGCTGTAAGTTCAAATTCTATGATCTAACCAGGACATGTCAGCTAATAATGTTTCATTTCATAGAGCAGCTCATTGTTACACAATGGGACACTGATTAGCTAACAGGTTAGGCTTACATAGGTTCTTATGGGAACCTTCCTAGATGTATGTTTTTGTAATATGCTGTAGCCACATTCAAATACCTACATGACAACATGGATGTATACCATGAGAATTGAGAAAAAAGACTGCAGAACATCAGAAGATCCTTTCCAATTGGTTAGAAATGACTCAACATTCATAGTTTGCAACATGTTTCATGCTTTCTATGGAGTACGTTTTCATAGCTAGATTGTTAAGGCATTCTATGCACCCCTACCCTGCCTTGACCTTTAGCACTTTTGTACTAGCCCAAACTGCCATAAGCTACTGCTAACAGTGATTTCTTTGTTTTCCTTACACTCTGTGAGGAGACTCAGTATCTTTATGCTGATCACAGCTACTGCTGCGATTAATTCCTTTACCTGTTTTAATGGTTGCTACTGCAGCTGTTAGGGAACTCGGCTGAGTTCCCAGAACTACTCTTTATGTAGAGTGCAACCTTTTCATAGTAATTAGCCTTTTGCTCCAATTGTGCTTGCTCTTTTCTAAAAGGAACTCTTCATGTGATCTTGCTGGGATAGGTTAGATCCTTTAGATTGGGATAGGGACTAATTTTTTTATGGAACACACTATTATTATAAATGCTGGTTCTCACTAAAACTTTCTCTATATTTCTGTAAATAGATTGTATTTGACTAATCTGAATAAAAAGACAAGAATACAGTCTAATCTTTTAGAAAGAAAATAAACTTTCATCAAACCTCTCATCATTGACTGAAAATCAAATGATTGTGCTACTGTCTAATATGATGACAAAGATTCATCGACCCAAAGAGGTGTGAAAATTGGAGGTTCGATTAGTAAGTTTAAAGTGGACCTATTTATAAGGTTTTATAAGATATCTGCACTTGCAAAAACGAAGTCAGAGATGGACAATAGGGACAAAAATGAGAGTATCTTGAAAGCTAGGAAAGATGGCAAATGGAAGGAAGGGGTAGAGGAATTCCCGGGTGTAGCAACAGTGGATGGATCTGCAGCCAATAGGAAATGTGTGCAGAAGATGGTAGTGGAGAATATTCTCGTGAAGTTAAATATTAGGGTGGAGAAAACGATGCTCAAGGCAGTAGGGGGGTAGGACCAAAAGGGCAGAGCATAGAAGGCAATGAGGTATGGAATGTGTGGGGGAGGCTTAGGGGTAAAGGTAGTACTGGAGAGAACAGCACAGGGGGGGAAATGGGATAGGATGTAAATGACACAAAAGGGCAGAAGGCAGAATATAGCAAATAGTGGCGTTTCATAAGTAAGAGCAGTATTTTGGAAGGCAATACAGGCATAGAGGTGAGAAAACAAGGGGTAGGCTGAAGGAGCAGAGCAACAATATGCTGAAGGATGGGCTTATAGAGGTGAGTGTGTAGAAGGGGAACCAGAAGCAATAGATAAAGGGGAAGGGACAAGGTGGACGAGATTTTTAAAGTACTATACGGAGAGAAAACAGAAGAGGGCTAGAAGATAAGAGTGCTAAAGTGAAATCTGCTGGGTCCTTGTCAACTTGACAAGAAAGAAGGGGTGGGATTTTGCATTTCCTGCCAGTAAGAGATGAATGCAGCAGCGATTGAGAAGGTTAGGTGACCATATCAGTGTATTCTTTCCACGACCTTAAAGGAACTATCAGCACTTCTCCATGTTCACCCTCCTGTTTGGGAAGGGAGATGAGTATGGTGGCTAAAATTGGGCATGTGTGGGTGAAACCAGTAAAGAAGCCTATGAGGGAGCAAGTTCACAAGTTTGTGTCAATATTTGCCAGTTGGAGATAAGGCATGTCCGTAATGATGAACATCCTTTGGGAATAGTGGCATTAGGCTTCACAGAGTATGGCAAGTACATGCAGAAACTATATGATGTGAACAAGAGTATCAATCAATCAATCAATCAATACTTTATTGTTTAAGTTAATTAAAACCATAACAATGTCATGAAGCAAGTTTAGGTATCAATAATTTGCGAACATATAAATGATTAAAAAGTACAAAAGAGAAAAAAAGAGCATGTTATTAATTTTGTCCTTTAAGCTGGAAGTAATATCCCAATCCTGAAACCAGTTAAAAAATTAATATGTAATTCTGTATCGTAAAATTGTTATCAGGTTTGCGGTTTCGTCAGATATTAATATTAAAAGCTTTTTGACATTTTAAAATTGCAATAGAGTTACTGAACATTACTGGGTTGGCAGTATCTGCTTCCATCAGCCATACAATTTTTTTCATAAAATAGTACAAATTTCATCATTTTACAGGTCAACTGATGTGAACAAGAGTAGAAGTGCAGTCCTATAAAAATGAAAAGTTAAGATGTAGAGAGGATCAGCCGGGGTTTAGTTGGTTCACAAAGGTAAAAGGACTATTTGATGGATACTTGCAGCCCTTTGCATTCAGTACTGCATCTAGGGCAGAAATAAACAAGAGAGAGGTTTGATCTAAGAAAAAGTTATGTGACAATATGTAAGGAGACACTATGACATCAAACTGCCACTGCTGGATTTTTCACCAGGTCTGTAGCACTGGACCCATCTGTTGGATCTGGCAGTGAGGGGGAAAAATCTGTCCACCATTCAATAGAACTCTAGAGCAGAGTAGAAAAAGCAGATAATTGTAGCAACAGCAAAGAGATGACATAGATAGCAGCAGGCGGTGCCACTTATTCACCTGATGGTAATTACTTGGTCACCTGGTAGCACCAATTTTTTAGGGTTCAAAGGTTTCCATTTTGTAACATGAAGAATCTTTTATTTTAGTATGAGTAGTATTCATGGTTTCGGGATCAAAGGGCATCTGCCCTGTATTCCTAACTACATGTCAAGGAGCATCTGCCCTGCATTTTCAAATATACCTCAAGGAGCATCTGCCCTCTATTCCCAGCGATACCTCAAGAGGCATCTGCTCTGTATTCTCAGCTATACTTCAAGGAGCATCTGCCCTGTATTCCCAGCTATACCTCAAGGGACATCTGCTCTATATTCCCAACTATATGTCAAGGGACATCTGCTCTGTTTTCCCAGCTGTACATCAAGGGCCATCTGCCCTGTATTCTCAGCTATACTTGAAGGGGCTCTGCTGTGAGTTGCCTGCCACCATTTAATTGGAAGATTGCACAATGTTATGCTGCCACAAAACTTCTTTTGCATCCCCAGTCACACATATAACTAATAACTCTTTCAAAAGCGAGGAGAAAATTATTTTTTATAAATTATGTATTAGCCTCATATCCTAAGGTTCAAAATTTAAAAAAGTTTGCGATGTTCTGGACATTTAGTAGCATTTGTTATGGAGTGTATACTGCAGTTGATTGTATGCGTAAAAAACAGAAAAGACAGCACTCTGTAGGACTTCAAAGTTTTAGTCCAAGCATTAGTTTGAGTCTGCTAAGTAGAGGCATCTCTAAGAGACATGATTATGTTTTTCAGTTTCTCCTGTTGTATGTTTTTCCTTATTACCTAGCTCAGAGTTTTAAATGGAAATATTGAAGTGCAGGTTCTCATTATCTAGAGTGCCTGCTTGCGTCGGAGAAGTGTCAGTACTATCCCATTAAATGTATTGCAGCAGTGCTGAGAAGTGCAGGTACTCTGGGGCATATTATCAACAAACTGCGATAAGTATCGCAGAGCGCGCTTAGCGTGTTTATTTCTGTCGCCGGCTATCGCTGGATTTCATCGCCGAGTTAGCGCGGTATTATCAAAGCTTATCTCAAAGGCGATAAGAAATCCAGCAATAGCAGCAAAACACGGGAATAGCGCGGGAAATGATGCAATATATTTTGAGCGATAATGAAAACCTCGCTGTAGCCTTAGCCTTGCAATCCACCTCCCATTATTAACATGGTCAACTTTACAGCAGGAGTTAAATTCCTACGATAAAGGGGGCTTAGCGCGATTATTTTCATCGCTTTGCGGGTCTGCTGCCGGCTTGATAATATCGCGAAGCCGTGTTAGCGAGTTCTTCCATGCTGTTTTACTCAGGAACGCCTACTTTGCATGTCATTAGCGATGGCATGTAGGGCGATAAAAAAACGTCAGCCATTGCGCGAAAACAAGCGCTAACAAGGATTAGCGTGAGTTTGTTAATAGTGCGATGAATATCTCGCTGCTTTTTTGGCTTTTAAAGCCAAAAAAGCGGCAATATGGCCCTTGATAATATGCCCCCGTCTTTCAAATGAAAGAAATGCAGGCATTCAGTACCAGGCAGTACCTGCCCATTTAAAGCACTGACTTAGTTGCAATTTGATAGACGTTTTTATCTTTGCTTCGTTACATAACAAAATGTACGTTTTTTTTTTAATGTTTACATTTTAACTTTACCTGTTTTGTTAGGAGCGTTACTTGTTCTTCACAATCAGATTTATTTATATTTCTGATATTTATTATTTTAGGATTTTCTGCTGTGTTCTAGAATGCTATATCAGCCCAGTGTAATTGCTCGATGCTGTGATCAATTAATTTGAATTTTCTGTTACATCATTTTGCATGCTATATTTATACATTCAAAACGTATAATCCGCTTGAGGAAGCCACACCTTTGGGCCTGATTATGAGTCATGCAGAGTAAAATTACTGCATGGAATTCTGGTCTGCATGATTCCGATTAGTTAGTTTTTTTACACCGGGTTTTTCAGGTGTGGAAGAAACTGACGTGCTTGTTTTCCAAATGGTAAAACCATGCAGAAAAATTGCATCGTCCTTACCTACAGAAGCAGCCAACTCTCATTTATTTTCTCCTGACTATGGGCCTGGGTTAGATCTTGGCAGATGGGTTACTGCGTCACAACAGTGACGGATTTTCCGTCCGCGGAAATATAAATCCCATAGGATATCATGGGATTTATATTTAGGCGGACAGGATATTCGCCACCGTTGTGATGGAGTAACACGTCCTCCAAATCTAAATCTGACTCTACATCTCCCACCCCCTACCTCGTTACCCACACCACCCCCAGGTCGCACATACAAGTGCTCAGAGCAAGCAGTAAATGCATAGAGTAAAAACCCCATGGAGTGGCAATTTTTGTGTCATCATATAACTGGAAATATTGGTCCAAAATGGTAAATCCCCATTCTTTTGGGTTATATTTGTAATTGCTAGATACTGGTGCAGCATTACCACACAATAACATTAAACCCCGTGCAATTTTACCATTAAACTTGTAATCTAGGCCATTGCATCTAAAACCTTGAATGACTTGCAGAGATGAACTTTGCACATAGAATCTAGAGTGAAAAATTGAGGCTGCAGCTACAGAGCACAAGGGTAAATTACAAAGCATGCAAATTGTACAAGAACATCTCACAAAAGCCACACAAAGTCCCATTGAGTATGAATCTGTGAAACACCCACAAACAGGACTCTCAAAACATAATACTGATCTACACACCCATACACCATTATGGACATTGGTGTACAACTATGATAGCTTCTTGTTGGAACTACAACA